>NC_066618.1:190191251-190832073 GCF_025201925.1 Gopherus flavomarginatus
ACTTCTGAAATAAAAGCTTCCATTTTGAATTGGCCAGTTTTGACCAGCACTACTCAGATATAGTGTTGATGGGGCTGGTCTAGAGTTCAGATTCAGTTTTCAGGTTTTGGCCTAGCTTTAATTGCTACCTATCTTTGTTTGTCTTGGACAGAATAACTGTGTATAACAGCATGGTTAGCCTTGTTCTTGATATCACGTTTCCTTCTGTGCATTATTAGTTTGCTTCAGTGGTGCCCAACCTTATTACAAGAGGGCCACATAAACCTAAGGACAACCGTGTGTGGGCCAAACAAATTCTACATATTTTAAAGTCTCCTGTATTGATTTATATTTTAAGTTCAGCTTCTTTCGTACATATTTAGGTTGTTTCTATGTACAGTATTGTCTACTTGTGTAAGCTAAAATGATGTAAACCTGATGACAAAATGCTCATATATCAGCCATTATTATATTGTGTTGAAGCAGGCTGTGGGCCTTATGAAACATTCTGGTGGGCTGTCCGTCAGTGGTGCAGCCTGGTCATGTTGAGTCATGTTGTGTTATTGCAATGTGACTCAATATCTCATTGTGAGCATGCAGTGCCTTTGGAGTTCACTAGTTGCCCTGTAAGCGTGTAGGATTTAAGAAAAATGGTTAAAGGCCATAACTGTCCTGCACATTTTGGGGAATCCTGAAAATGCAAGCACTCTGGTTTTAGTATTTATTTACAGGGTGATGATTATTTTTTGAAGGCTTGAAAATGGCTTTCCTACACATGTTCTCTTCCTCCCATTTACTGTCCTTTTGAAAATAATCTTAAATGGAACTGATATTAGGGACAAGGGAACAGCTTTGACTCAGAGGTCTGAGCCAGCCCTTTTCACATTCCGTGACTTGAACCTGAACAGACTTGAGGTTTTAAAATGCTTTTTTCATTTCTCTTGTGCATTTTTGGCATTTTTCTAGTTCCTACTGGAAGTAGAAGTACTAAATGTTTTGATCTCAGTCTGTTCTCTCAAGATTTCCAACCCAATTTTTCAAACAATTAGGTTTGCACAGTTGTACAAACTTTCTGGTGTTCATCTAAAATAAATGTTGTAAACTCTGAGATTCTTTGATGTTTTTTAGAACAAATACCTAAATAGGTCACAAAAGCCAAACAACTTATTATACCTAAAGTACAAAGAGCATTTCATATTCACCGATAAAACACAAATATTGCTCAGTGACCGACAGAAGCAAAATGGTAGAAAGTATTTACTAACCAGTCAAAATAACATCCAACAAATGAAGCATATCTGTTTAGTTTTAGGTGAAGATGAGAGAGCAAAGGCATAATTCCATAATGTAGAGTCTTTGGACTAATGCAGCAGGGATTTATACTTCCGGTGCAAGATTTATTACTTAAATTTTTGTTTTTTTGTTTTTATAGGTGCATTTTGTTAGTACTTTCCTAAACCTATCTGACCAGTCTTCAAACTGTGGGGTAGAACCTTGAACAAATGTTAGATTTATTATAAAATCATCCTCTCCACTTTTCTAATCACATTCAGAATTTCTCATACGTTTGGTCCCTCTGGCACTGAATAGTATAGGTAACACATGCTGCAACATTTACTTGCAGCAGCTATGTCAGTTCAGCCTGCTTATTGCATATATCTGTTCCTTTCGTCTGTAGAAGCTCATTAATCCATCAGCATGACAGTCCTCCCAATGAGGTTGTGCCAAATGTTACAGTAGCACTCCAGCACAGTTTAGAAATCTGCATGCTGTTTATTTTTCCAGAGATTAAATAGGATCACTTTCCTATCATCTAGTATTTATGCCCTAGGGCAGTCAAAATGGACTCCCACTAATATTTTTTTCTTTAAGGAAAATAAGTGCAGTAATTAAGGGACATTGAATATGTTGCTGAAACTTTTTATATATTGTATGAACCACTAGTCTGTAATGCTTAAATATAAACCAGAAGAGTAATGGTGGGTAGGATGGGATGAACAGGGATGAGTGGGGGAGAAGCTCGGTGTAGGACTCAGTGACATTTAAGGCTGAGCATTGGAGCTGTTGAAGAGTTATTGCTGCTTATGACTGTTTGGCCTGGCTGCATATCAGAGCCATTAACCTCTGAATAACATAGCCCTAAAGAGAATGTACTCTTTTAGAAAACTCCTCATTAATTAAATTTATGGAAGGGAAAAAAGCTTAGGCCTTGGAGCATGGGCTTCTACAGGTTCTGAAGATGCATAAAAATAGCCAGGAATGTTGGGCTTCATGCAGAAACTAAACACTCTAGCTTTCCCTGTTGGGAGTTTCAGAGGCTTGCAACTCTGGGGATGGAATTTGCTCAGTGCTGGCCTTTGCATCCAACTCTCCAATGTGGGGCTAAGTCTGAATGCCTTCAACTCCAGTTAATTGTGTCTTTCCAGCATAATGACGACTCCGTTTGTCAGTAGACTTTTCTGCAATAAGTGGAAGTGTGTTAAAAAAGCGTATGCTTACCTGCGAACTTAAATCTCATACACTGTACATTTTTGCTAGCATACATTCAGAAAATGACACATGCAGAGCATTTAATTTTTTATAAGCGAAGTCTTGATTTGAGAACATCAGTGTAAATGTTTACACTTGGTTGGTGGTTTTTCAGACAGCAGGGTATGAAATACAAGGGAAAATATTACCTGTCACTGCAACGTGTAATTCTGAAAACTACTTGCCTCATTAACCTAGGGACTTTCCCAACAGTAAGCAGCAATTTGGCTCAAGTCCCTTCAGCATCAACATTTTGCCATCACCTCCTTTCCCACATTTACAGAGCTATGGAAGACTTTGCCTGAGAAGTACAGTACAATGAAATGTACAAAGGATACATTAAAAAAATCACTAATCTTTCATATTGTGGCTCTGATTCTGCAAATTAATGAACGTTTTGCCTGCACAAAGTCTGAAGGATTAGGCCTTGTCTGAGTTACATTTAAAAAAAAATCATTTTCTTTGTTTCCTTCACTCTCTCCTAGTTTCTTTTTTCCTCTCTCTATCCTTTATCTGCTCTGTTTTCTTCTTCCTTTATTTTCTCATGCTGAAGCTTTCCTGTTACCTTCATTAACATAGATTTTCATAATCAGCTTCCTGTTCTGTACTGTATTGAATTCCAGTTTTGTCTCTTGTGAGCCCTCTTTCTCCTCTGTTTTTTCTCCCTGCTTCTGTTCTCTTTAAGTTTATTCTTCGTTTCTTCCTCTCCCTCCCAGCCAGAATGTCTGAGTTAAGTACCCTCCTCCCTACCTCTAATCAGAAAGTACATGGAACACTTAACTAATGAGGAACTTCAGGTTCTTGATAGAGAGGGAGTGATTAAGGATATAGACATTGTATTTTGACTTCTAACTCCAGTGAATACAATTACAGGTAACCCCTCTTTTTAATGTATGCTATAAATGCACAAAATCCTATGCTCCAAGGAATATCTACACACAGGCGAATCAATATATTAGAGCAGTGTCATTTGCACTGCTAGTTATAATTATTATTGTATTATTTCCAGTATAGACCCCTGCTTTTGAAGGTTTATAACCGTACTATTAAAATTCATTGCAGACTGAAATTTGGCACACAAGGTATGAGAGCCCAGAGCAAATTTTTAGTTTTTGTTTACAATATTTTTTAAGCTAAAGGAATTTAATAAAAACCATTAGGCTGGTGATGATAAATACTTTTATGTGTTACTACAATACAAAAAATACTTAATTTATTTTAAAATTCTGCATGGCGTTAGTCCATAATGGCTTCAGGTATTCTGGAACAGAACAGTGAACATAACACTTACTTTATTAAGGAAAAACACTTAGGTGATCACACATTCTCAATATCTCCTAAAATCTGATTTTAGTAGGATCTTTAGCACGCCACTGTACCATAATGGAATAAAGTGAAAACAAACAAACTCATTAAGCTTCACCACCACCAAGTGTGACCATTGAAAAGATGTTGGATGTTTTCAAAACAAGAATGGGCCTTTAAACAATTAAAATAAAATAATCAAAATGCTCTGAATGTGTCATTTTCTGAATGTATATTCATAAAGATGTATGGTAAATATCAGATTTAAATTGCAGTTATTTGCAGATAAAGAAACTTTAAAAAAACGCTTCTACTTATATACTGAATATTTCCGGCCACTGGGTACAGGACATAGAACTATTCAGCCCAGCCGAGTCCAGTAGTGACTTAATGTGGTACCATAGGATGGCAGTTGGATGACCTATATGTATAGTAGTAATATATACAATCAGTTGATTCCATTACTTATTTGACCTTCAGACCCCTTGTCTTATAGTTAAGAGGCAATTTCCCTGATTCACCAGTTTGGTGACTTGCATGACAGGCTGGTCAGACAAGCAAATACACATTCCTTTGTCTAGGTAAGACTGTGCTTATATATCGTTTGCTGAACACATTTTAGGAACATAATTCTACCTCATACTTATAAATCTTTGTAAACACTCTATACAGACATCATGCAAGAATTTGAATGATCAGTAAGTTATTAGTTTTCTGATGATATATGATGATATGCCATCTTTTGGGAATAATCCTTGAGGGGGCCATTTAGGGATTTGGGGATTGGTCCTGCTTTGAGCAGGGGGTTGAACTAGATGATCTCCTGAGGTCCCTTCCAACCCTAATAATCTATGATTCTATGATTTCATGACAACAGTGTGTTAGGTGTAGTGAGTATGTCAGGTCTCACAAAAGTTGCTGAGTAGTGAAACACCAGTGGGTCTCTGTGTTGCAGAGGGACATATCAAACTGGCAGACTGTGTGCCTCCTACAAATGACTACTTCCACAACAAAGTGGAATAAAACATTTCGACAGGGTTGTCTGTAGGTCTGCTTAAGTCAGTCAACAGAGATAGAAAGAATGAAAAGAGAAGAATTTTCATAGAGTTATCACTTGGAGCGAAGAAGGAATTTTAGGCCATGGCTACACTGGCACTTTACAGCGCTGCAACTTTCGCGCTCAGGGGTGTGAAAAAACACCCCCCTGAGCGCTGCAAGATACAGCGCTGTAAAGCCTCAGTGTAATCAGTGCTGCAGCTACACCCGTAAGGGATGTGGTTTACGTGCAGCGCTGCTGGCGCTCTGACTACACTCACAATTCAAAGCGCTGCCGCGGCAGCACTCCTGCAACACTGCCACGGCAGCACTTTGAAATTTCAAGTGTAGCTATACCCTTACTCTGTAGGAGTCCATGGAGAGTGGATAGTGTTTCTAGGTCTGCAGCACTCAGCCATTAAGCTTCGTGAAGTCTTGCTCTGTCACCAAGCACTCCTTCTCTTAGGCCATGTCTACATCTAAAATTTTGCAGCGCTGGTTGTTACAGCTGTATTAGTACAGCTATATAGGGCCAGCGCTGCAGAGTGGCCACACTTACAGCAACCAGCGCTGCAAGTGGTGTTAGATGTGGCCACACTGCAGCGCTGTTGGGCGGCTTCAAGGGGGGTTCGGGGAACGCGAGAGCAAACCGGGAAAGGAGACCAGCTTCGCCGCGGTTTGCTCTCGCGTTCCCCGATTCACCCTGCAAACCGCAGGGAAGGAGACCTGCTTGTTCGGGGAACGCGAGAGCAAACCACGGCGAAGCTGGTCTCCTTTCCCGGTTTGCGCTCGCGTTCCCCGAACCACCCTGCAAACCGCAGGGAAGACCTGCTTGCTCGGGGGTTCGGGGAACGCGAGAGCAAACCGGGAAAGGAGACCAGCTTCGCCGCGGTTTGCTCTCGCGTTCCCCGAACCACCCTGCAAACCTCAGGGAAGGAGACCTGCTTGCTCGGGGTTTGGAGAACGCGAGAGCAAGCCGGGGAAGGAGACCAGCTTGATTACCAGAGGCTTCCTCAGGTATGCTGGGATACCTGCTTATTCCACGGAGGTCAAGAAAAGCGCTGGTAAGTGTCTATACTTGATTACCAGCGCTGGATAACCAGCGCTGGATCCTCTACACCCGAGACAAAACAGGAGTACGGCCAGCGCTGCAAACAGGGAGTTGCAGCGCTGGTGGTGCCCTGCAGATGTGTACACCTCCTAAGTTGCAGCGCTGTAATTCCCTCACCAGCGCTGCAACTTTCTGATGTAGACAAGCCCTTAGGTCTCTACTACATCTGATCTGGATAGGCAGACCAGGACTTTCATTGGGAATGTATATTATCACATTCTGGTGCAAAAGTGCCAGAATTTAGGCATGTTATTGAACCTGCAGTGTAGTGGCGAGTTTCTGATTTTGTCATATTTAAGTGAGGATTTGTCACCCATTGTGTGATAGCTGCCATTCAGGGAGTAATTATGAGTAAACAGCTGGATTCATTTCCTTCCTTTACTTCTGAATTTTTATATCACAAGATGTGCTCATATGGCACAGTTAGAATTAGAAAATCATTGAGTGGAAGGAAGAGAAGATTAATTGGTGCTTTTAAAAAGACTTTAAACAAGTTGTGTAAGAATGGGAATTATAGTCTTTCCTGTTCACGAATGGCTTTTGTTTTATAGCAGGTGTTCAAGGTATAATGCAGAACTTGTACTGTAGTATGACCCAGGCCCTTCTTCCTCCTCTGACATAAAAATGCTAGTGAAATTCTAAACATTATCTTTGCCGGCACGATGGTGTCTTTGGTGTCTGTGCATATATGTGTATCTGAGAGAGCAAGCTCTTGCTGACAGGAGATCCTATTTTTACATGTAACTTGAATTAAATTATTTCAGATGCAGACCATGCGGAATAAATATTTACAGGAGCTGGTTTAGATCATTATAAACAGTAAAATTGAAATCTTCTTCTAGTAGAGTGGAACATATTAAAATAAAAAATTGAATATGACTCCTCATGCATTCGTATGTTAAAGACAACTCCTGCCCTTCTGGCTCAGGCTTCCTGCCTTTTTTGAGAGGTTCTTCAGGAAATGACAAAGAGGACAAGAGGGATCTTTGACAATGAATTACATTCTTATTGTGCAGTTGAAATATAGCTATTTAGAACTTCCTTGCTTGAGACCTCATATTTTATGTCATAGAAAGTTAAATGCAAGCAAAGAAACTTGCTACGTTTTACCAGAACTGCCAAACAAATGCTGTAACATCATGTGTTAAACCAAACAACCAACGCTGTAACTTTCTTTGCCCAGTCCAGTGTATACAGGAAGAGGAAGAGGCCTATGAAAATGATAGAAATGTAGGGCTGGAAGGGACTTTGAAAGGTCATCAAGTCCAGCTCCCTGCACTGAGGCAGGACGAAGGGAACCCAGACCATCCCTGACCTGCGTTTGTCCAGTCTATTCTTAAAAACCTCCTGTGATGGGGATTCTACAACCTTCCTTGGAAGCCTATTCCAGAACCTAAATACCCTCATAGTTAGAATAGGAATCCAATGGCATCTAGAGGTGCTTAAAGATTACCATACATATGTAGCCCTTGCAGACCACAGCCGTAGATGATGTCAAGAAAACATTTTGGGCCGTGTCATCAAACTTCACAAGATCCTTTAGCTCTGATGTATGGGAGGGTTTATTTGTGGGTGTACAAAACCAGAAAAACCCCTGACTCTGGAGGTGTGGTCTTGGAGTGAGAAGTTTAGAATATGGAAGGCTTTGCCAAGAAGTTTAATGCATAAGCTACATCATCATCTGTACATTTTGCGGTGTTTCTCTGGCTTTTGAGGGCTTTAGGTTTAAGAGTTCAAGAAGATATTGCTCTTTTTGCAGGAAGTTGTTCTGCCTAGTGTACTTATAAATTCCAAGGCCAGAAAGGTCCACTGTGATCACTAAGTCCGACCACCTGTATAATAGGCCATAGAACTTCCCCAAAATAAATACTAGAGCATATATTTTAGAAAAACATCCAGTCTTGGTTTAACAGTTGTCAATGATGAAGAATTTACTATGATTCTTGGTAAATTGTTCCAATAGTTAATTACTGACAGTTAAAAATATATGCCTCATTTCCATTCTGAATTTGTCCACCTTCAACTTCTAGCCATTGGATCGTGTTGTATCTTTTTCTGCTGTATTGAAGAGCCCATAATTAAATATTTCTTCTCCATGTAGATTCTTATAGACTGTAATAGCTTAATGGCCATTTTAGGTATTGACCCAGTTACTCTAGATCTTTTCCCTAGTTCTGGTCTGACTACTCTGTAGTCCTGACTAATTTCACTGTAAGTGCACATTATGCACTTTTCCAACAGGCCGGATTGAGAAGAGCTGCAAGTTTTGGGAATCCGAGAAAGTGTAGTTAGGAGAAAGATGTTGAGGGGAAAAACTTGCAGAACCTGCTTAGTCTTGCACGAAACCGTCTTGGCTACTGAGGGTGTGAGCTTGGCCCCCACGGTGTTCAGGTATTTGGAATGATGGAGAGGTTGCCATTCTGTCTCCATTTTGGAAAAAGAGTATATGTTTCTTGATGGATTGATGGGGAGGAGCTCTAGTGACTTCAAAAATTTAGTCAGTATTAAAGGTTATATGGTTTATAGGCTTACAATTGGTTGTCACCAACAAAAATGATTACTTTTCAGTAAGAAGTCTGTCGTTCAGTGTTAGGCCAAGAAATGACAATTGCAATTAAGTTTAGATTGTTTTGGGGGTGATAACCATTATGTACTGGATATCTTTGAACTGATGAGTTGTAACAGCTCCAACAGGTGGTAGGTAAGGAGACATAATTTAGAGGTTAAACAACAAGACTGGGAGGAGATCTGGAGTCTGATTATGGGTCTGCATTTGGACTTGCTTATTTGGACATTTATGGACATTCTCCTTCTCTGGAAGTTGGCAAGAAGGTAGGGGAAAATACCCCCATTCTCCCTTTTTTCCTAAGGCCCAAGCTTTGTCCAGTTCCATATTAGAACTGAAAATACAATTTTCTTGAAGTGATATTAATACTTAAAGATAGTGCTATGTACTCTCAGCCTTAAAGTGTTTTTCTTTTTTCTGGGTGTGGACATAATTATACTTCCTACATAATGGGTACTGTGAAGCCTCATTCACTAATCTTTCTAAGACACTATAAAAGTACAAATAATTATATATTCACGAGAAAAATAATTTTCTATTGGGTTCAGAACCTCTGCAAAGTTTAGTCCAAAGTGCTTTTTGAATAGTATTCTGACCACTGAAAGTGTTTTTCTTTTTGAATTAAGATACTGGTCCTAGTGGCCATTATTAAGTAAAATTTTGGCAGGATTTCATATGACTTATAATGGCATTGATTATACTAGCTGCTCTCAGATTGAAGCAATTCATCCTTTTTTGCCTGTGTGTTGAATTTTCCTTATACTGCTTCAGTTTCCATGTCTGTTTCTCTTCCTTTTCTTAATTTGTCTTGGTTTTGGATTTTTAGACATTCACAATGGCAACACCCAGTGTAGTCACTTGATTGTGCCAAAAAAATCAAACAAGACAAAACTCAAAAAGATGTTCTCTTCAGTCTTCTAATCCAGTCTGGACTCTCTAGTTCTTCCCAACCAGCAAATGGAGAGGCGTTTACTGGTCTTTTGCTGATGACATGGGTCCATGTATAATATAGCCATCTCTTAGCCTTAATTTAAATATGTGAAAAATAGAGCCCAGGAAAGCAAATAGACTTGCATCATATTTCAATGAACAATTAAAATATTTCAGAAAGCATGAATTTTATGTTAGATAGTACACTTTTTAGGAAAGTACGCTGGGTTGGTGCAAAAAACTTGGAGAAAGAAAATTAATTTTCTATGGGAAAAAAACACAAAAAACCCCCTCCCTTCTTCAGTCTTCTGTACCAGTCTAGACCCTTGGAATCTCCCAAAAGCAGTTTACTTTGATAAATACTATAGGTGGGGGCTAGCACCTGACAGCTTTCACCTTTCTAAGACTGCATATCTAAAGATACGCATATGTGTTCCATAATATTTCAAAAAGATGTTTGGTGATGCCCAGGGAATAGACTTGCAAATCTTCAAGAAAGATGTTTCTTGCCTCTCTCTTTCTCTCCCCTTCCCCCCCCACCCCCAAGAAGAAATGTGTAGCGTGAGCTTTGAGGAAGTTGGAATTTCCTTTCCTGCAGAACTAGGTGTTTGTAATGAGCTATAACGCAAATGTCTGGACTGGTATAGAAGATTTTGAAGAAAGAAAAAATAACCGGTTCCTTTTTTGGTAGTAAACTGTATCTTAAAAGTATAAAATGACACTTTTTTGGTAATGGTTTAGGCGACCTTGCTATCTAGGACATATTGTAAAGGCAGGGGAGAAGACGTATGTGATTATATCTAGTAAACAGCAGAAGACAGGGCACCATGCTTCAGCTCTCAGCGATACAATGCAAGTAAAATGAGCTGTTCGTGACTAAATGACATAGGGATTCAGTATTGGCCAGTAAAGCCTATGTTCACATCACACAGTCCATCTTTTAAGTCTGCTTTATTAGCTTTATATTTATATTGTCCTCTGCACTTTTTGAGCCACATTAATTATACGGAGTGCATACCATGGTCAGAATGTTTATATGTGGATTTGCACAAGCAAGAGAACAGGAATATCTCACATGGAACTTTGAAGCCAGGGCCTCAAACTTTGTTGTGGCCAGCTTGGGTAATTTTATTCCTCTCCCCCCCCCCCCCCCCCGTAAAATTTGCTAAATCCAAGAACGAGAATAGACAGGGCTGGCGCTACCATTTAGGCAGCCAGAATAATTGGCGTCATTTTGCCGGAGGGGGCGGCAGGCAGCTCCGGTGGAGCTGCCGCAATGGTGCCTGCGGATGGTTGGCTCCTCGCGCGGCTCCGGTGGACCTCCCACAGGCACGACTACGGCAGCTCCACCGGAGCCGTGGAGCACCGGACCCTCTGCAGGCACCACTGCGGCAGCTCCACCGGAGCTGCGGGACTAGCGCGCGGGGCGCCGAAATTGCTGGCCGCCTAGGGCGCTCAAACCCCTAGCGCTGGTCCTGAGAATAGAACATTAGTTTGAGAGTTGTCAATATGGCTTAAAGCCAGCATGTTGAACTCTTTGCTGCTGGCCAAGATCTCAACAGCATGTTGTTAGTTCTATTAGTTCTATTTCATGATGCAGCATCCAGCGAGCCTGCTATTACTGTAATGGTTAAAGGCTGAAAAAGGAGAATGTGTTTAGGCTTTTTTTGAAAAACTCTTGAGAATGGGTTTGTGGGGCAGCAGAATGCTTGTGGAAATGTGTCACGATGATGTGAACTTTTTTCCTTTGCCCTGTCTAAAATCTTCCTTTGAAAATCTACTGCTACTGATAGTAATAACTTCAGCTGTCAGAAAAGCTCAGTAACATCCCTGCAGCAATGATTTTTTTGCTACTGCAGCAGAATGCTAAGGCCACAATCTTTGTGAATAATATAAGGACAGATGGAGAAGAATATGACAATTACAGATGTGTAAGTTCCTTGACCTTTGCTCCCCACTCCTCTCAGGCCAGCTGCAAAAGCTTGGTGTCTCTGACTGAATGGCCACTACTTTAATGCTCTGATTGACCTGTTCACACTGCACCTGACTAGGATTATGTATCACGTAAGTAAGTGATAGGCCTTAAAAAGGCTTTTACCAAAAAAATCAGAGGAGATGGTGGTGAAGGAAGCAGCTAAGTGCTTAATTTACAGACAGTTTAAAGTATCTAGATGGAAATAACAATTGTGTTCATTTGTTCAATAATAACAAAAGCCTTGACCTAGTGTTGACCTGTTGTGCTTCTTTCCCTTGTTTCTGTATTCCATAGCCAAGCAAGACATGATCTGAAGCTCTGTGCTGCTTACAGGTTTGCAGGAAACAGTGACATGTAGTTCCAACCATTCTCCCCCGCTTTCCACTTATTGTTTCAGGATTTGTCAGAGAATGTGTTGAGATGAAAGGCTGCATATTGAACGGAAGAAGTTGTGTGTGGTGTTTTTTTTTTCTTTTCTTTTTTTAAAGAAGTAGGTAGGGAGGAAACACACAGCTTAGGGTTAACACTCTCCTGGTGTTTACTCATAAATATAAAATGATGTAAGAATACCAGACACACATGGCACTTTCTGATTGGTTGCTGATGATGTCACGTACATGTCACTCTGGCCAGTAAATTTGCGGCTCTGTTTTCCTTATTTGTATGTATAAATTCCGTTTCACAATAGCACCCTTTCCAGGGGATTATTGCACTTCTCAGGTGGTGGAAATCGTTTAGGCCTTCACTTGAGCCTGGCAATAACCTGCTGTGTCATATATAAACGTACATGTATGCAAAAACACTTGAATGGTAGCAATTGACCTCTCCCTGCATTAAATGCTAATATAATAGGTGGGAGTTCTGAGCCTTTCAGCCTCACAGGGCATCACTACAGGCCTTGAGAATGGGAGGCCGGGTGGAGAAGACTAACTGGATTAGAAAAATGCGGTTTTGTAGAAATGGTCTAGTTCCACCCCTCCTGTCCTCCTTAAATTCAGGCTAGAGCATGAGCTCTGTAATGTTTTCCACCCAGTGCAGGCACATGAGCTGTGTGGTTACAGTAACCGTCTAACAACATACACTGGTGTGCATGTCTACTCCCTGCATTTGAAACCTTGCAGTATTCCTAACAGTGGGATGTGGAGCTCTTCTGAGGAAAGCTAGATTGTCCACTGACATTTGGATTAGTTTTGGATCTCCGAGTCTGGGATGGATTGGAGCTTTCCCCCTTAATCCTTTCACTCTTATCTAGCAAGAATGTTGTTTTATCACTGAAAATTAGGAACTTGTATGGAAATTGTATGGAAAAAGCTATATTTTAAGTAGATAAAAATTGCCTTTATGAGCAAAGAACATTGGTAGAAGGTGGTTGGAACATTTTTCTTCCATTTCTGTTAAACAAAACTATAATCAGTTATCAGTTAACTAGAGACACTTATTAAACAAGGATTCAGGAGTCCCTTTTGTACTTTCAGTGGGGTGCATTCTCCAAGGGACTGCAGAGTCACTGCTCTGATCAGTTATGTGATTTAGGAATATTTTGATTGCTATCATTTCATCAACTTCTTATTGGGATTAGAAAAATTCCAAGAAACCAGGTGAGTTTATGTTGTTTAGAAATGTGTCTATATTTTGGTCTTATCTACTCAGGCATCTCTCAATTTCAGATAATCTGTAGTCCATAGAATGAGCAATTTGCTGGGTCAAAAGAAAAAAGCTTCACATTCAGCATTATAAAATGGTAATGGGCTCAAAGGAGATATTTTGTGTTCCAGGTTAGATCCATGCCTCTGACAGGCTGCAATTATGTGCGAGCTGAAACCAGAACTGATCTAAACATGCATAAGAATTTCAGACACAGCTTTCTTCAGGTGGTGACTTGGACAAGGTTAGCTACCTAAATCAATATTATTGCTTATTCTGTCCGTGAGGGAAGGCACTGCTCTGCTGTGCCCTCTCTGCTGCTTTTTCCTCCCCCTCCTCCTCCTGCTTGGTCTTGTGAAAGCTGTTTGAGACTGAGCGAGAAAGGCTATCACTCACTAACAGGATACTTAATCCCACGCAGGTGCAGTTTTGAGTAACTATACAGGGCCTCAAGGTCATGTTGGCTGCAAAGTCGGACAGACCCAAGCTTTTGCAGATGGCCTGAGTGGGAGGAGCGAGATTCAATAATGTTTTCCATCTGTAGCTTCCATGTTCTTCTTTCCCATTCCTCCTCCTCCTCTTTCTTTTCATCCTTTCACAAAGCTTTAATACAGCACCACAGCAACTTTGGAAATAGAAGTAAATATTACTTTAAATCCAAGCACTTAAGAGTTGTTTATACTTTTCATATAAAAATGTAGTTGGCTGAAAGGAAATCATAGACAGGTAGGCAAATTTTCTTTCATTTACGTTGGTGGTCTAAATTTGAAGCCAGTTCTTTTATTTGCTTCCTCCCTCTATGGTCTGATTTAAGCCTGTTTATAAAAAATAACAAAAGCAGGATGTTGCCACTAGCCGCTTCTCTGCTCCAAACAGAGCACTTCATCCTCCTAAAGTGTAGTATGCCAGACCCCTCTGTCTCATTCAAGTCCAAATAGGAGTAGTCCAGTCCCTTTACTAAAAGCATAATTTTCACAATTTCAGATGTCATTTTATTTTTGTTTGTTGTTCTCTCAATAGTGATGCCGTTTTGGAATTATTTTGCCAAGGAATCTGCAGGCTTTTAAGTTGCCATGTCCCCTTTTCCCCCCTTAAACAAAGTGGGGAAAAATCCTTGTAAGAATTGTATATTGTAGAAAGAACTGCCTAAGACAAGGAGAAATTATGAAGTATTGAGCTGTGATTAGAGTGAATCTGAGCAATGGAGCCCCTTTATTTAGTGGTTAATATCATTAACCAAGAAAGCTGTATTATGTTGGGGGGGGGACATTTCTATCCTCCGAATCATTACTAATAAGAGTTACTTGTGGGTTTGCTGGCTGGAAGCATGGAATTCCACAATTGTAGTCTGAACATGAGTACAGTCCTATATGTGTGATACAGCACTTTGTGGTAAACAGTTATATATGGCATAACATGAGCACCCACTTGTGAACTAAGAATACACGTTATATCTCAATTTGTCTTTGACTGAACTCATGCTTAGGAGTGAAGTGCTTAAATATAGCTTGAGTCCTCCCTTCATGGTCTGTACAGCAGGCCAGATGCTGCCTGCCTGCCTGCCTGCACATCAAAGTCTGCACATCAAAGTCTGAGAAGAATTCAGAAACTCTTTATAGTAGTTAGGACTTTTTTTTTAGAAAAAAAAATTACAACAAAAAACCCTCAGAAAATTACTTCAGATTATAATTGACAGATTATAGCTAGATTCTTCCTCACAGTAAAGGGGAAAAATAAATTGTGAGACAGGGCACAGTGGTTGTCATTTGTGCAGTTCTGTGTGGGATTGGGAAGAGGTACTCTGCTTGCCAATTTTCTTCTCTCACCATATGAAGAATATCAGAGGAGTGTAAATAAAGGCAATCATGATTTTTTTGTTTTGTTTTAAAAGGAAAATAAATCAGCATTTTCCACTTCAATAGGACTTTGGCCAGCAATCTTGGGGATCATGTAAAATTTAATGGAGAAATTCTAATTAGCCCAGCCGCAAGGAAAATAGTCATTCTGCTGTCTAAAATGCAAGTTTGGTATCCTTTGTGAATGAAAACATTAAAGATAAGCTGGCTGGAGAGCAGCTGCTCTCACGTTCATGTGCATGTGTGCGCACAGAGCAACCCTTGAGTTTCCTGTATCAATGCCCTGCCGTAGTACCACAGTGAGAAAGAAAGGGCAAGCCTTGTGAGATTCTGGGCACTGTCTTGTTTATCTTCAGTAGCACTTAGTGCCTCATAAGGTTTGGCTTCTGGTGACCAATATTAAGCAGGAAAAAACTAGTCATTCATTGGACTTACTCCAGTATTGGGCTTTGCTTTTCACAATCATAATTATGTCTGTCCTCAGTTAAATTAAAGAAAAACATATGTGATCAGGAGTGGGAAAGAGGGACCCTAACCTGGGACTTGGGAGACCTAGGTTCAATTCCCAGCTCAAAGACAAATTTCCTGTATGACACTGGGAATGCTTTTTAGTCTCTCAGTTCTGCATCTGTCAAATGGGGTTAATAGTAGTACTTCCCTAACAGGAGTGTTGTGAAGTGGTCAAATATTACAGTTATTGAGGTATACAGATACTTAAGAGATCTAAATAGATAGATAGAAGGAAAAGGCCAGGATATGAATTAATGTCATAAAAATAATGTATAATATTTCTCAACAATTGAATTTACATAATGATCCCACATTACGTATACTGATTCATAATTGTAAAGATGTAAATGGAAACTGCTCCCTTATTTTTCCAGCTACTGTCCTGAGGGGAAGTTCCCTTCAGTAACTTAGAGAACAAGCTCTATTTGCAGAATATTTATAGGATATCAATCTATTTCTTTTTCCTGCTTTAAAGCATTTGCATTTGAATTCAGCACAGTGAAATAATTGAATCTGAATTCCTTCCTATTTGAAAATGTTAGGAATAAAAAAAGGAGAAAAAAATTCTGTTGATGTTCTTCATTCTTTCAGAGCTGCAGCCAGCAGCTTCTTTCCATCTTGATCACCTTTCAAGAGAAAGCTGTAGACTAAATAACTAAGAACTTTCCAAAATGAAGCCAGATTACAGTGAGGATTTTTTTAACTCTGTACTGCAAACCAGTTTGCCTCTTCTTTGAATCACTTGTCCCTGTGACAAGAACATTGTTGTACAGCTTCTCTGAATTTTTATGTAAGCTCATTCCATGATCAACGCTGGGGAATGGGCTTTGGTTCTGCCAGTCAATCCTGTCCCATTTATTATTTTTTTAAAAACTATCTATTAACGGATTTAGGCCAGGCATGGTTCTTATGTCCTAAGCCATTTTGGTCTGACCCAGTATGGCCGTTCTTATTTTATCATTTATCTTATTTAGGAGCAGGGTCTGGGAATTTTTTTTCCCTCCAGCAGTACCAGTTTTTAAAAAATAATAAGAAAAAAAAGGTTTCTTGATGGTATACTCCAGTAGAAGTTGTGGGCAGGTTAGGCAAGAAAAAAAATAAAATAAAGGAAACTATGTATGTTTTTGTTTCTATGTATATAGTTTCTTTTATTCCATTTTGTTTCTTTCCTAACCTGTCCACAATTTTTACTGGTGTGTGTGTGTGTGTGTGTGTGTGTGTGTTTATATTTTATTTATCTTAAAAGAAAGCAGAAAGAAAAGAAAACATTGCAAATCTAATTGGACTGCTTTACCTTAAATGCTCGCTTCATTGTACCCCAGGCCTTTTGTGCTTGTTCTCTTATTCAGATTCATGCTGCAACTTTACAAGAAGTTTCTCCACATTTCTTACATCTTTAAGCACAGGTTTAGCTAACAATTCAGATACTCCTGGAGACTCTTGTTTTTTGCAATTCCCTTCCCATCAATTTACTGCAGTGCCAAGTTATTTGCAGACATCCTAGCATTTCCCACTTTATTCATTTCTTCCACATTCAGCTGTACTCAGATTCACAGTGAGATGAAAATACCAAGCTGCAGTCAATTTTTGGCAGTGAATCTTATTATTTAAAGTATTTCCATGTTTCCGGTAGAGAGTCCACTTGCTGATTACGTTTCTAAATTGTGGACAACCCATTCCATAATACCTGATTTGGAGAAACTTGCTGTAATTACACAGTTATGTAGAAAAATAAACATGTTCCAGCAGTATTAGCCTTCAGTCATGTATTAGCCTTCAGCTGCAACACAAGAAGTCTTTCCAAGGCTTTGCAATGAAATAACATCCTGAATTCAAGGGCTGCTTAGTCACAGTCAGGATGCATTGTGGTGTGCTACAGTTATATAATTAAAATCAAAATACCCATGGTACAGAACAGGACCAGTATGTTATCTAAAATTCATTTGTACTTAAACATTATAGTTCTTGAAAGAAAAAAAACCCCAGTAATACAAATTGGGTTCCAACAGAGTTGGCGTGGCATAGCTTTGGAAGCCTGTGATAGTCACTTATATTTTCCTGTGAATCTTTGATAATGAAAGTTGTCCGTATTGCTAGATCTTGGCTTAAAAAACAAAACAGAAAAAACAAAACCCTGTCAATCCCAAACCATTGGTTGCTATGTTTTTAGCTGCCAGAAAGCAATCCATGCTTGAACCCTTTTGTCTTTTTTTATTTTTCTAATTTATTTTTTTTACCTGAGATGTTTCTCTTCCAAGATGAAGGAATAAATATGAAAGACTATAACAGATTTTTGAATCTTCAACCATAATATTTTGGGGGATGTGATAGAATAACAGAGAGAATTAATTACGCAGGGTTTTTTTCCTAACACCTGGAGCTCATGCTGTTGCTGCTTCTGCTGGCTAGCTGTTGTTTTTCATAAATCACCCGGTATGGCGGTGGGGGTGGGGAGGGGAATACATTGAAATATGGAAAAAAGTAGTCATGGCTAGGATGGAAGGAAAACAATCTCTAAATATTTCACTACCACCCAATAAGCATAGAATCTCCAGGAATTTCCATTTTCCTTGGCTTGTTTCCTTGGCTTTCAGCTTGGAAAAGAAACTTGCCTAGATGGCTGTATTTAAAATAATAATTTCAGCCTGGATATTTAAAAAAAGTAATAAAGGAACTAAACAAGAAATGTCTCCAGTCTCGTGGCTTATGGTTCCATCTGAGGTCTCAATGAAGGCTTTTCATCCACACAAAGGACTTCTACAAATCTGGCCATTCAGACAGATCTGTGATAGGGATATTTTCTCTCAACTGTATTTTAATTATGCCAACTCTGATATGACATTTGGTTTTCACAAGTAACTTTACAAGTTTTGTAGGCCTATTGTTTCTAGTATGCTATTAAACAGTGACAGGGGGATTGGGAGGGGAGGGAAGAGTCATAACTCCCACATAAATAGATGCCTCTTCAGCAAAATTCAGTACATGTACAATAACATTTCAGTACCATTTCATGTAATTTTCCCAAATGACACAGGCCACACAGTTTCTGAGAATATTTCAGGAACGCTGTAAGCCCTCTTCTTCAGCCTTTACTTGCAAATGTTATTCAGAGCGAGTAATCTCATATATTATTCAGGAGATGTAAAGGTTGCAGAATCAGACACATAGAAAGTAGAGACTGGACTTGTTACCACATTTTTTAAATTTCCCCCTCTTAAGTTTGCAGTGCTTGTTATTTTTTAACTTTTGTGTATTAGTGGTGGTGTTGCTAAAACATTATTTACTCAAACTTGCCTGGGTGATGGTTCTTGTTTTCAAATTTCTTTTAAGGAAGATAAAAGTAGACTTCAGAGACTGCCATGGTTTCCTCAGGGGACCCTGTGTTTTTGTTACCGCAAGCCTTATTTTGAGAGAAAATGCACTTAAAAACCAAAACAAACAAACAAACAAACAAAAACCCCAGCCAAAACAAATAGCAACCAAACGTTCTTTCCAAAATTTGTTTGTTTGGTTTAAACCCGACCCCACACCACCCCCCCAGCTGAAATGTAGACATAAGATCTTGAGTTGCCAGGTGCACTGAACTGTACTTGGGAGAATATCAGCATAAATTCAGTAAATAACTTCTGTTAGTGAATCAAGATTCAATTTGGCATGAGTATAGAAAATGGCACCTGAATTGTTTTAACAGTGGAGCATGAACCTTTGTTTTTTAATTTGTTATGCCTGAAAGTAAGTAGAGGAATATTATGATTAGTCACTCCCTGCTGTTATAATAAACACCTGTTTTCATCATAGCATTCATTCTAAGCAGTGGGAGTAGTACTAAAACTGTTCTCTTGCTCATACCCTATCAATGAATGATGTAGCTCCATCTTGTGTATAGGTAGCACCCTTCCTTTCCACTGCATGGGTTGAGTTGAGAAAAGAATGCCCTATGCTTCACCTCCAAATTCCTGGGTAGGGATTATGCTGTGATCATGTCTGCTGAGTCAGAAAAACAAATTTCTCTTGTTCCATTATGCATGGAGGACTGAGTCCCCAATGACTACATTTTGGATTGAACTGCAATCTTTTGTCAAACTGTAAAATTCTTCACATTGGTGTAAAACAGAGCTTTACCCTGTTTCTTTGGCTTTGTTGTTTGAGGCTAGATATTTCATGAAGTCATCTTTGAAGAAAAGGATGACAAAGGGAGAGTTAGCTACGATAAATTCCTTTTCATGAAGTCATGGTCAGGATTAAAGTAAATCTTGGGCTTTAGATATTATGAAACACAGTCAAAGCAATTTCACTGTGTGTGGGTGGGTTTTTTTTTTTGTTTGTTTTTTTGGTTCTGGTAAATTATGTATTGCACCAGAATTTATTTTTTTTTAAATTATACATGCTTCAGCTGTACGTGTCCCTACTTTTTCACACATGCAGCATCACGTTGTAGAGAGAATGAAACAGTGGCAGGCACAGCAGGTTGGTATCGATCTAGCCACCAGGAGAAAATCAGTAACAGCTTGTTTTCTACATAAATTTTGGGTATTGGGGTGGGAGGAGCAGGGAAAGTTAGTTGGGAAACACCTAGCTGAGCACAACGTAATATGAAACCGTTTTGGTTATTTGTCGGGGGGGAAGAGAGATAAGTATAAGTATTTGAACAGCTAGTTAGGTGAACAATTTTCTGGCTTTTTATAAAGCTATAAATGGTAGATATTAATGTTACTAGTAATCCCTACATCATGTTACTCAACAGCAATCCTTCCATACGCTTACAGTGTAGTGTTGTAGTTCAAAGAGCATCAAGGTTGGCTTTTGTGGGGAAGAAGAATGGTGACTGTAAGATGATTGGTGGGGCTTATTAGCAATTAAAAATCTGACAAATACCCAAAAGGCCAAGTTCAAGTACAAGAAGGACCCATGGCACATCACTCTGAAAAATCCGCTTCTGCATTCATGGGTTTCAGTCATTTTCTTTGTTGTGGAATTAGGTTATGAGGGAGGAGAAAATGCAAACTGACCCTCCCAGAGAGTTTCAAGGTGTGTCTATCAGGAAGGAAATAAGAATCATTGTCCTCATGTGTTCATTATGGATTTGGTCCAAAGCCCTTGGAGATCAGAGGGAGACTTTCCATTGATTTCAGTGGACTTTGGATCCAGCTCTACATTACATCTAATTACTTACTTAAAAAGTAGCAAGGATGAATCATAGAAGATTAGGATTGAAAGAGACCTCAGGAGATCATCTAGTCCAATTCCCAGCTTAAAGAACCTCTAAGGATGGAGATTCCACCACGTCTCTAGGTAACCCATTCCAGTGTTTCACCACCCTCCTAGTGAAATAGTGTTTCCTAATATCCAAGATAGACCTCTTTGTGATGGTACCTCCCATAGGGCTTTATGGAAATATGTATAGAATGTGTTTTATGCTACATATGCCATATAACATGTCTCTGTAAAGGTTATGATCTACTGAATCTATTAATCCTATTTCTATTCATGTATCATTTTTGTATTCAAAGTTATGAATATTGGCTGTGTACTGGCTTGATTTCTAAATAACCTTAACAGAGCATTTTGTTAGTTCCTGGAGAAAGGAATGTTGACGTTAAGTACCTAATCAAGAAACACTTAAAGGACAATGAATCTTGGAATGCTCCAATTCACATAAGAAGTCTACTTGAGGATGTTCAAGGTAGCATGTGACCCATGGCTGCTACCTGATAAGAAACTGTGAGTCATGCATGGAGATGTGACTTGCCCAGGTGACTCCTAAACTCCATCGTGGAGCTGGACTTTGCATAGGAGTGAGGAGGGGGTCTCCACCCACAAGAGAGTCTATTTTAACCCCTGTGAGACTCCTCCATTTTGTCTTCAGCTGGCTAAAGAGAGAGCCTCTCCACACCCTGGGAGACCGGAAAGAAGCTGGAACAAAGGACAGTGACTGCAAGGGGTGTGAGTAATTGCTGAACCCAGGCTAAAAAGAGATTAGTCTGTAAAAGGGAGCATTCTGGAACTGGTGAGGATCTTATCTGTATTCAGTTTGATTAGACATAGATTTGCGTGTTTTATTTTATTTTGCTTGGTGACTTACTTTGTTCTATCAGTTACTACTTGGAACCACTTAAATCCTACTTTCTGTATTTAATAAAATCACTTATTAATTAACCCAGAGTATGTATTAATACCTGGGGGGAGGCAAACAGCTGTGCATATCTCTGTGTTATAGAGGGCGAACAATTTATGAGTTTACTCTGTATAAGTCTTATACAGGGGAAAATGAATTTATGGGGTTTAGCCCCATTGGGAGTTGGGTACGAACACTTTTGTTAGCTGCTTTCAGGTAAGCCTGCGGCTTTGAGGCAAGTAATTCAGACCCTGGGTCTTTGTTGGAGCAGATGGGCATGTCTGGCTCAGCAAGACAGGGTTCTGGGGTCCCGAGCTGGCAGGGAAAGCAGGAGCAGAGGTAGTCTTGGCACATCGGGGACAGCTCCCAAGGAGGGTTCTGTGATCCAACCCATCACACTCCCCCACTGCAATTTGAGACCATTGCTTCTAGTTCTGTCATCTGCCACCACTGAGAACGGCCAAGCTCCATCCTCTTTGGACCCCCCCTTCAGGTAGTTGAAGGCTGCTCACTCTTCTCTTCTTCAGACTAAACAAGCCCAGTTCCCTGAGCCGCTCCTCATAAGTCATGTGCCCTAGCCCCCTGATCATTTTCATTGCCCTCTGCTGGACTCTCTCCAATTTGTCCACATCCTTTCTGTAGCGGGGGGCCCAAAACTGGACGCAGTACTCCAGATGTGGCCTCACCAGTGCCAAATAGAGGGGAATAGTCACTTCCCTTGACCTGTTGTGTTCCTACTAATGCAGCCCAATATGCCGTTAATCTTCTTGGCAACAAAGGTACACTGCTAACTCATATTCAGCTTCTCATCCACTATAATCCTCAGGTCCTTTTCTGCAGAACTGCTGCTTAGCCAGTTGGTCCCCAGCCTGTAGTGGTGCATGGGATTCTTCCATCCTAAGTGCAGGACTGTGCACTTGTCCTTGTTGAACTTCATCAGATTTATTTTGACCCAATCCTCCAATTTGTCCAGCTCACTCTGGACCCTATCACTACCCTCCAGCATATCTACCTCTACCCCCAGCTTAGTATCATCTGCGAACCTGCTGAGGGTGCAATCCATCTCTATCATCCAGATCATTAATAAAGATGTTGAACAAAACTGGCCTAAGGACTGACCCGTGGGGCACTCCACTTGATACAGGCTGCCAACTAGACATCGAGCCGTTGATCACTACCCGTTGAGCCCAACAATCTAGGCAGCTTTCTCTCCACTCCATACTTTTTCAACTTGCTGGCAAGAATACTGTGGGAAACTATCAAAAGCTTTGCTAAAGTCAAGATATGTCACGTCCACTGCTTTCCTCATATCCACAGAGCCAGTTATCTCATCATAGAAGGCAATAATCAAAATAAGTTAACTGACATTTTCTGGTCAGGTTAAAAATTTTTCTTCATTCCTAGATTGGTACTGAATCACTGAAGAACGCTCATTCTGAATACCTCTGTTTTTTACTAGAGAACACACAGGCACAAATGACTCAAATAGGAATAAAAAGAGAATACAAATAGAAAATGAGAAGCCTCTAAATGTTTGAATTGTACGATCATGAGAGAAACAAAATAACAGCTACAGAAAATGAAAATATAAACCTCTTTTTAAATGAGATTTCACCTTTTTTCTGGGGATTTGTTTGGAGTTGGAACCACTTACTGTAAGAGGTGGGCAGGGATTCCACTTTTTTTCCGTTAAGGGTGAAGATGGTTGTGTTTGACTCAGTCTTTCATATGCATAAAAAAGAGCAGTCCTTTGCTGTGTTCTGAACTGTGAGAGAGAAGGAACCTCTCTTACCTCTCACATGGAGTTGGTCAGACTCTTGCTACAATTATGTACACAGGAAGGACGTTTGGGATTAAATTCACCCTTATGTGCCACAGGGGCTGAACCCTTTTAGGGCTCAAAATAAGGCTTAGATGGGATTTACATTATGCATAGGTCATTTGCTAGCCCTCTGCACCAGGATTGCCAGATGTCCGGTTTTCAACCGTAACGTCTGGTCGAAAAGAGAATCTGTCAGTGTCTGGTCAGCACAGATGACAAGACATTAAAAATCTGGTTAACTGCAGTAACCGACCTACACCATTGGGAGGTGGGGGTGGGAAAGAGCAGCAGCTGTGGCTGGAGCCACATGGAGGAAGTACTCTCTGTTCAGCTGCTGATGCCTGACAGAACAGTGGGTGGCTTCTGGACTGGGCTCTAAGAGGTAGGTGCCACCTCATTGGGGGCATCATATCTACCCCTCCTTCTGCCCCGCTGTGCCCTAATTGCCCTGGCCTCTCGTTATGGAGACCAGCCCCTTGCTCTGGGGACCACCCCCCCCTCCACCCTGCTGTGCCCCCATTGGGCAGGCAGGTATAGTGCCCATCAGCTCTTCCCAACCTGGCTTTGCAGGAAGCAGGTGAGTCCTGGGCAGGGGTGAAAGTAAGGCGTTATGGGCTGGTACAGTGTACCGGTAAAAAGTAGCCGCCAGTACCGGCCTGTACTGCTGACTTTAAAGTGCTGCTGCAGTGGCAGCACTTTAACATCACTGCTCCTTTTGCACCACCCCCCCCCCCCGCCCGGCCACCAATGTGGGGGGGGGGGGCGCAAAAGAAGTAGCTGCCCTAGGGCCGCAATTTAAAAGGGTGGCGGCAGTGGACAGAGCCCTGGGCCCTTTAAATTGGCGCTGGGGCCCTGGGCAACATGGGCCAGGCAGTACAGATGGGCTGGTTGGGAGACCCTGACCCCAGCGCCACCCCTTCCGCCCAAGGCCCTGCCCCTTCTGCAGTGGGGAGGGAGAGACAGCGCTGGCCCCATAAGGGTAAGAGATCAATTTTACTTTCACCTCTGGTCCTGGGAGAGGGAGGAGCGGAAAGTGAGCAATGGAGGAAGGGGAGAGAGGAGTGAGCAGAGACAGGGCTTCAGGGGAAGAGTTGGGGCATGGGTGGAGCCTTGAGGGAAGAGGTGGGTCAGGGGTGTTTGGTTTTCAGCAGTTAGAAAGTTGGCAACTCTACTCTGCACAAGAGAAATTCACTCTTAATGCGTTAAATCTAAGGGTTTGCCTACACTGGCACTTTAAATATTTCAAGTTTCTCACTCGGGGTGTGAAAAAACACCTCCCTGAGCGCAGCAAGTTTGGCACTTTACAGCGCTGAGTGTAAACAGTGCACCAGCACTGGGAGCCGCGCCCCTCGTGGAGGTGATTTTTTTAGCTCATTGGGAGAGCTCTCTGCCATGACCGCGCTTCACGAATTTGCATGTCATCCTTGCACAGGGGCCATGCTAATCTTCTCTGTATCGTTCCAGTTTTCGTATATGTGCTGCCGAAGCGAGCACAAGGCACGTTAAAGAACTGCTGCGAGAAAGTTGCAGCGCTGTAAGGTGCCAGTGTGGACAACGCCTTAGTGTTACACAAATATAGTAGGAATTTCACAGGATGTGATCCTGATGTTTTAGTCTCCCTGGTTTATAGCTGCACCTCCACTGCAGCAATAAATGGAATATTATACTAAATAGAAAAGTGAATGTTTTTAATAGGTCAAATAAAAGCTAAAATTAGCATTTGTATTAAAATATAGCCCCTTACGTGAAAAAATTCACTGAATACAATGAGTTTGAGGCCCAATATATTACAATAGAAATTATAATAAAAATATTTCCTATGTCAAATACATGATGTGGCCACGTTATGGCTGCAGCTGGAATCTCAGCTTCTAAATTTTCTGTATTGTTCCATGTCTGCTTTTTCCTCTATTTCCTGGTTTCATCTAAACCCATATATTTCCTCACTTTTCTATACCTCTTAATTCTTCAGTCCCTCCTTTAGAGTTTATATTAAGCTTGTCAATAAGCATGTTAAGATACATTTTGTATGCAAGGTACTGTATAAAATATGAGTGTATTGAACAGGATCATTCCTGTCAACTTTTCAAAAGAGAAGTGTGAGGATGAGAGACAGTTGTCAAAGGCTTTGGGACTGTGCAGGGGTGGTAAGAAAGACTTTTCTTCTTCTTCTTTATTCTACTGCTAACCGTTTCAATCTGGAAAATATTTAATGAGAATTTTCACAAAAAATTTGTCCCATTTTAGATGAAAAATTTGGACATTCAAAATGTAAGTATGGACAAAAAGTTTGTGAAAATTTTCAACCAGCTCTTCTTGTGTGCAACAGTCAGAGCAGCAGCATTGCTCTGGGCGATGAAGCGGAAATAGAATTTTTTCTTTCATTTGCAGAGCATCAGAACACTATCATACTTAGAATGAAATATACACCAATCTGATCAGTTTAATTCCTGCTTCCAATACATGGGGCCGCCTTGAATATAAGAATCTTGCTAACTTCGCTTTGCCCCTGCAGCCACAGTAGTGTAGGTCTTCACTAATCCCCCTCTCCCCCACACCCGCAAAAGTGTTTTTACTGTGGGATAAATAATGTGTTAACTATGCTGCTTTAAAAACATAGTGGAGACAAGGGACTTTAGTTTTACTATGAGGTAAACTAAGTAAGGTTAACCCGCAGGCAGGGGCTATAGTATTGATCTTGCCAAACTATCTCGCGGTAAATGCTACATGTGCTTGGTCTCCATTTAGGATTTTAGAGTGAAATAACTATTGTGCATTCGTTATCTTGAGATTAGCCCCCTGCACCCCCGTCGCCCCCCCCCCCCAAAAATCCAACCCCCTCCCCACCTTTTGTATCAGTAAAGACCAAAGCCAGGGAATTAACTGCTTGCCACTGGAGAGAGTACATTTTTCATGCTATGCATTCAGCTGGCAGAAACTTGGAATTTTCATTCCATGAGAAGTGACTAGATTTTAAAATTTCCTTTTCCCCAAATTGGAATGAAAAGTTGAAATTTCCTGCATAACAAAAATTCTGAAAAAAATAATTTTGGAAATACTGAGATGACCTTTTCAAACCATTTCTTTCTGATAAGGTTGAAATGCTTCATTTTGACTTACATATCATCATCTATATAGCACATATATTGAAACATTTTGACAATGATGTATAATAAATGATAGTCAAAATGAAGCATTTTGATTTTTTGTGTAAAAAAAAAAATAGACAAAATCTATCATTTCTCTTAAAACATTTTGATTGAGTCAAATCAGCTTTTTCTGACGGAAAACTGTTCTGCTGCAAGATATCTGACCAGCTCTATTTTGTATAATGTAGTGTTTTTGGTAGTGGAAGTGTCCCACCACTAAACAAAGATTCTTCCTTCCCTCGTACTTATCCAGGACCAATGTCAACCTCTCCTCCCTAGAAGCAGGGAGCCTACACTGCAGTTTATAGCCATCAATGTTCTCTATATCTAGTGTGTGCGTTCAAAAGCAGTTTTAACCCCCCCACACCCATGTCCTCTTTCATTTCTAGATGTCACAAAGCTACTTCTAGATAAGCAAGCATCCTAAATTACAATCGCTTGCTTGGTGCCTCAAAGTGCCTAATGAAATTTAGGTCAAAAACAGGACTTTGTATAGAAAATGGAAATTTTGGGGAAAAATATAGTTCAAAGCCTGCACCCAGTGTACAATTGTAACTTCCTATATGATAAAAGGCCCTTAAGAAGGTCCTCATTAGAACTGGTGGATTCAAGTCCTATAAATTCAGAGCTTGGATTTTTTTTTTAAAAAGTCTCCATGTCATTTCAAATGATTGTGTCTCACCATTTCAGTGCCACAGCATGGCTTTCGTTTCAGTAAAAAAGACTAATAGATTACAATATTCAGGATTCTTAACTTGTTTCACTGAGCAAGGCAGTGAGAATTACAATGTGATCTCTTAACACAATCATGCAGAAGGTGGCTCTATATGTGGAAGTGGTGTTAAATGTCAGAATAAAAGCCAATGGTTTTTACTTTGGTTTTATCACCCATCAGCAGCTATTCAAATGCAGTCTATGTAATTAGACCCAAAGGAGAGATGTCCCAGTTCGTCATGAAGGTAGTTTTAGCAATATATGTGGATGCTAATAGCACATAAGGGAAGAGAAAGTACAGTGTTTCATTAAGGTTCATTAGATCAGCTTTAAGTAATGACTTTCATAATTTCACCAGCATTTTATCATGAGCTGGGATGTTTTGTCGTGTCCTTACATTGTCATTCCTTATATCAACACCCGAGGTGATGAAGTAGGAGTTTCTGATTTGCAAACGTCTTGTGTATTTAAAAGACTCTTCCTAGAGTTTGCATTTCAGTGTCTGTGGGTTTTTTCGTTCTTGCTGCAAGCCAAAGCTGGAGCACTAAAAGTATCTGAATAAGAAGTAGCAGTTTAATATTCATAGGTAGTAATTTGGAGTTGATGAGATGTTATTAAAGAAAAATATTGCTAGATGTCCTATGGTAACAAATTAGCAAAGTATGATAATAATGAATACTCCCCACTAGTTCCTGTTTTGAGATCTGGGGTTTCCTGGTGCCTCAATAATTGTAGACTCCAGTTCTCTGGTGTCCTTGTTAGATTTGATTTTACGCACTCAAGTATGTGCTGTTGCTTCCATGCAAGGGTTCCTTTCCCTTACTTCACATACTACAGGTGCTTAAAGGCTGAGCCCACGTTTGTCAGGTGAAGGTTTAGCAGCTTATGGGTAAATAATAAAGAAGCCTTTGTCTAGATTTTTATCTTGGGCCAACAGATGGTGAGAAATGAAGGCTAATGCTTGGGTGGTCTTTGTCAGATGCTGCAGTGAGCTTGTGTTCGCATTTAGGGGAAAGGACAACAACCTGAGGGGAGAGAAGAAATCCTAAGAGTTTAACTAAGTGCCTAATCACTCAGTCTGGCCATGTGAGAGGCCCACCAGTGTTTGAGAAGTCCCACAAGGAACTTTTTGGTATTGTTTATCTTAGGAGCAGATAACAGTAATGAAATCTGGAATACCATATTCAATGTGTAGAAATCCCATGATGCATTAGTAAAGGCCTGATGGAAATCAACCCTCAGCACTCTTTATGCTGCTATATATTTATTTGTTTTTAACAATCCAGGTGTATAGTGGGATGCTGAGACACAGCATTCCACTGATATGGAACAGTTTATAAAAAAATGCATTAAATGAGCTGGTCTGAAGTGATTTCATAGCTTGTTTTTAGATAAGCGCTCATTAATGGAAGGACGGGTGTTGTGCGTGGGGGGGTGGGGAGGTTTGCTTGAAGTTGGGTTAAGATGAGGTTATCTGCTTTTGCTTCAAGCTTGGCAGAGTTGGCAGAAAAGCTTACTAAAAACCCTGTGAACCCCTACAAGCCTAGCCCTGAAAATATGCACAAGTCCTTGAAAGATCTGAGCCTTCCACTTCCAACTCCTTAACATGTGTTACCCCAGTTCTTTCCAACACAAGCTGGGAGGTTTCTAAATATCTAGCTTAATGCCTCCTCCCTATTGCTCTCCCTTCACTTTCATTCGAACCATTCCATGTGTTGCTTTGTGCTGCATGGAAATAGGAATAAGGTTTTCTCTTGTTTGTTTAACCAAATGCAAGTTTAGTTTAAAATCATCCTAGCCTGATACAAACCTCATAATAATTGGACCCAGTCTGGCACTTTTTACTCCAGGCAAAAGTTCTATTAAAGTCTTTGGGAATTTTGCTTAAGGATTTAGTGAAGACTGCAGAATTTGGATGGGTTTCAGTTCTTCAGGTTTAACAAACAAAGTGATGTGAGAAGAGGACTAAAATAATTCCCGCCCCCCTTCTTTTCCCCATATCTGGGCTAAGAGTCCCCTGCTACTTCTACCCTTTTGCTGTCTCATGTTTGATGACAAAACCTGAAAGAAGAGGTGCATTTCTTCTCCTCTTCTTCTTTAAGACTAGCCTAGGCCGCTTCAGACAGGGCTATATAACAAGCTGAACCAATATCCTTTCAAAGGGAAAAGTTAAGATAGCTGGGCTATCAGGTAGAACTGGTTATGTGCAAGTGATATGATGAAAGTACCGGACAGGTTGATTCTCTGTCTTTACAACGTGAATAAAATACTTCAGGAATAATAATAATAATAATTATAATAATATTATAAAAAAGTGGCTTGGAAAAAAATGTGGTGGTTAATATGGATGGATTAGCCAATATCAGTATATTTGTATAATGTTGATGTGACTTCACTGATGCATGCAAAATAGTGTATTGCTTTAAACAAACTGACCTGCCACTGCTGAGAGATGTTAACTGTAGGGGTGGCATTGATGTCTCAGCTTGGATTTGGATTTGGGCAGGTAAGATTCTCTTTTATAAATAAGTACTGTGTTCCCCAGAAAAGTAGTGTCCAAGAGAAAATGTTGTCCACAGAGCTCCGGGATCTTAATAGTAGAAATATAAATCCTTTAGTGTTTGATGGAAGAGAACTGAAGAGAAACATATTGCTTGTAAGTAGAGTGAGATATTCATGAATGCCAACTTAGCACACACCTTCCTAACTATGAGGATGTGCTTTAGGCAGGGCAGTAGTTTTGTATTCAAAAGAAATACATTTTACTTTTCTATCCCTGATACAAGGAAGTGAGGCTATCATTTAGGAAGAGATAGGGAAGCTCTGCCTTAGCAGATGGACAGTCATTTCAGACCTGTGTGTCACGTTATGGGCAAGTTTAATGATTGCAAGAAATGCTACGTAAGTGCTTTATTCTTTTAACTACAGCTTTTTCTTGCTTGCTAATCTGTAAGTGTCCAGACATCTTTGTTACAAAAACTTCTTAAATTATGGTGGGGAGCTGCAATGCTGGTTTCTGCTATACTTTTCTTCCATATGGGATGAAGTATAGGATTCAGCATCTGTGTGGGAAACTTCTCTTAAACCAGGCTTGACTTAGGTTCTGTCTACACTTTGAGCTAGACGTGTGATTCCCAGCTCTAGGACACATTACCCCACTAGCTTTCATTGAGCTAGTGCTCTACAAATACAGTGTAGCCTGAGTGATGGGAGGGGCCAGCCACCCTGAGTGCATGCCTATCAGAGACACTGGGTATGTACTGGGGGGCTACCCCCTCCTGCTGCTCATGCTGTTGTGACTACATTAGATTTTTAGCACACTAGCTCTGATTGCTAGCATAGGATGTCTCTTCAAGCGGGGACTCACTCCCAGCTTGACCTGTAGACATACCCTGAGATGTGAATCTGCTATGCTTGTCCGACAGTTTGGATTTATGCTGCTTGGTTGGGGGGGAGGACCCTACTTGCAGCTTAACTGAAGTTTGTGCTATGAAGGGATTATTAAATTCATATACACTGCCATTTACTGTATTCTAGCCTGAGTCTTGCTTCAGAAGAGTTGAAGTGTGTAGACTGAATGATATGGCGTGTACATCTTTGTACTGTAGTAGCAGTGCACTACTAAACATTTCTTGTACTGGATGTGACAACTAGCATTTTTCGATATCTGTTTGACCACAGTGTTTTCCACATTACTAGTGGTTTTGTGATTTACTACTTTTCAATTTGTTTAATTGCTTGCAGTCTATGTGGGAAACTGAGAAGCACAAAGCTTTTTTCCAGTGAGAATTTTGCTTTTAAATTTCAATTTCAAAACATAAGCTACATTTGGGTCTGTCTTAAAATTTTATGGACAAATTTTCAAAAACTGTCTCTAAAATCATTCTTCTCAAGTTCATTAAATACAAAATGGGTATTTAATATCTACCTATGTAATTTACATTTGGAAATTCAGTTTGTGTGTGCAAACAAATTGAGTGGAAAAAATGGACATACAAAAAAATTCTGCTGTCAAGTAGAGTCCCTTCGAAAAATGTGACACTAGGTGACAGATTTTTTTATGTTAAGTGATTACTATATTTTATACAGATTAAAGTGAGAATAACACACCATCACTTGAATATTCCAAAGCAATGTATCCAAAAAGAAATAGATTCCAAATCTTTCAAGTTCATTAGAAAGAAATCACAAAGCTGAGTCAATTTATTTGTGTAGGGGTTCCTGAGATACACACAGATATGATGGGCACAGAGTTTAACAATCAGGTGTGATTAATAATGATATAGGGGCATCTCCTGTGTAGGTCTTATACCAGTGTCCAAGTTTATGGCTTCTTAAAAATGATTTAGACCAAATCATTAGATGCTAATCAGTTTCAGTAACGACAGTAGTGACTAAATTGAGGAAAACATCCATCCATCAATGTGGGGAACTGTACCTTTAAGAGGCTCATGTTATGTAACTGAGACAGTTAGAACTGTAACACTGGATGAAGCAGATCTTTGTCAAGCACCTTGTCTCTAAGTGATTATTGAACATCACAATCCATCTGTCTTAATGTTTTACTTTTCCTTGGTACCATATAGAAGGCAATGTTTTATACACAGATAATGGAAAAAAGTTTTTCATGGTAAATGATATGATTATTCTGCTTCTGCTGAATACAGTCTAGACCAGGGGTCGGCAACCTATGGCACATGAGCCAACTTTGAGTGGCACGCAGCTGCCTGCTGCGGTCCCGGCCCCCAGCCCCACTCAGCCCCCCCGCCCACTGCTCTTCCCTGCAGGGGCAGAAGCTTGCTTCTGTGGCAGCCAAGCTTCCCCCTCTCCTGCTTCTTCCCCCAGCTTTCTTGTCTTGCCCCCTCTCCTTCCCTGCGCCAATCAGCTGATGGCCCTAGCAAGGGGGAGGGGGAAGAGCGGCAGCCTGCACACAGCTCATAGAGGACGCAGAGAGAGGTAGGGAGGGGGCCTTGGGGAAAGGGGTGGAACAGGGCATATCTCTTCCAGCCCTCTGACCCGAGTGGCTCAGGGCAGGGGGTGGAAGCACCCCTACGAGCCAAGCACCCCAGCCCTCTGCCCTGACCCCCCCGCACTCAGCATTCTGCCCTGCACCCCCTATACGCCTCAGCCCTGACCCCTCACATACACACAGCCTTCTGCACTGCAGCCCCCATACCCCCAGCCCTCTGTCCTGACCCTTGAACCCCCCCCACACCCAGCCTTCTGCCCTGCACCCTCCACACCCCAACACACACCCAGCCTTCTGCCCTGCATCCCCACAGCCCCATCCCTCTGTCCTGACCCCCCCCACACTCAGCCTTCTGCCCTGAACCTCCCCCCACGCCCAGCCCTCTGCCCTGACCCTTGGACCCCCCCAATCTTCTGCCCTACACCCCCCACACACCCCAGCCCTCTGCCCTGATCCCTGAACTGCCCCCACCCCAGCCTTCTGCCCTGAACCCCCTCCCCCAGCTCTCTGCCCTGACCCCTGAAACTCCCCCCCACCCCCAGGTCTGGGGTCGCGGTCACAGGCCCTGCTCAGCCTGCTGCCGGCCTAGGTGAACAGAACCCCAGGCTGGCAGCGAGCTGAGCGGACTGGCGGCGAAAGATCAGCATTTTAGTTTAATTTTAAATGACAGTTCTTACACATTTTGAAAACCTTGTTTACTTTGCATACAATAGTTTAGTTATATAAAATAGACTTATAGAAAGAGACCTAAAAACGTTAAAATGTATTACCGGCACACGAAATGTTAAATTAGAGTGAATAAATGAAGACTCGGCACACCACTTCTGAAAGGTTGCCGACCCCTGGTCCACTAAGTGACAGATCTTTACTTGCAAAAACAAGGAAGTCTGAATGGAAGATTTTTTTTTTAAAACATTTAAGGTTAAGTCAGAATAGTGAGAGTTCTTTTCATCAAAAAGAGTTCTTATATGCCAAACTGGACTGGAGAATTTAGACTGTCAGATAGAAATACCTCCGAAGAGAAAGTGGTACCACACACAACCACTGTGACAATACAAGGCTTACATTTACTAACTGATTTTGTGATGGAGGGAGGAGGAGGGTAAAAGATGAAGACTGAATCCAAGAATAAAAACCGGTCAAAAGGCCACATCAGTCCAGCTTGGCAGGCTGGCACAGTGGCTTCTGTAATTATGCTGGTGCCTTGTATATATGTGTCTTTTCCACTGAGTTTAAAAAGGGCTGTCCTCTAACTATCAGGTCTTCCACCAGACAAACCACTTTTGTACTCATTGTTTTTTTCCTGTGGAGTCCTTGATGAGTCTTTGCTCTGTGCTTGTGTTTGCTGACTCCACTAATGCTCTTGGCACTGCTGTCTTGTCTCTGTCTGCTCAGTGAGATCACAGCAGACTTCTGAGGACACACACTATCTGGAACAACTCACACAGTAACCACACTTCTGTATGGCTAGATTAGCATTCATGCTTACTGATTAAGTTTTTCAGCTTTGGTTCGTAATGGTTCCTTGACTGAAATTACCAGAGCTCATACTGAAAGCATATTTGATTTTAGGTAGAAACTGATTTGAATGGTGTATCGTTCTTTGCATCACCTCTGGCCACAACTGAATCTCCTCTCCTCTTCACTTCCAAACACCTCTTCCATATCTTTAATTTGATAACATTCAAAAGAAAGAAAGAAATCTGGAATAACAGTGTGGCAATACAGGCAAGGCAATTAAAAAAGGATGAATAAACTATGGACAACTCAAAATGAGGCTTTAAGTTTAGTATTAAAATTCTACAAAATAAATTTTAGGTCTAGTTCTCTTTTTCTCTCTGACTAATATGAATGTACAGGTTTAATTTCCCAACTTACAGTAGGGTGATCAGATGTCCCCATAAAATTGGGACTGTCCCGAAATTTAAACCTTTGTCCTGCATCCCGATCAATGTACGATCGGGACACCATTTGTCCCGATATTAAGGTAAGGATGCGAGCGGGAGGGAGGTGCTGACCCCATGGGTGCTCCGGGACTGGAGAACTCATGGGGAAAAATTGCAACCAAGCTCCGCCCCTCCTTGTCTCCTTCTCCCCCCAATGCGCTGTGTCCCCACTCATTCCCCTCCCTTCCAGTGCTTCCTGCTGCCTAACAGCTGTTTAGCGGCTCTTAGCACTTTCCAGGAGTCAGGGTTAAGGAGCGGGGATGCAGCGCGCTCAGGGGAGGAGGTGGTGGAGAAGAGGCAGGGCAGAGGCGGGGACTTGGGGGAAGGGGTGGAGTGGGGCAGGGCGAGGGTAGTGCAGGGGCAGGAAGAGACGGTGGGTGGGCGAGGACCCACCCAGCAGAGGGGAAGTTGGTCCATAGGGGTGAGTGGCGGGTGGGGGTGTGTGTGAAGAGGCGAGTGGCGGGCTGGTGAGCGAGCGGGTGGGGAGGCGAGCGCTGGGTAGGAGACTGAAGAGGGACACAGCAAGCCAATGGCAGCCGGGGGATGAGGAAGGGCACAGTGGAGGGGGAAGCAAACGAGGAGGGGGGGGTGACCTGAGGCAGAGTGGGGGTGGAGCCTGGGAGGAGTGGGGCTGGATTGTGCGTGGGACTGATGGCACCCCAATGTGTCCTGATATTTTAGTTTGGTGATCTGGTCAGCCTAATTTATAGAGAAAATTATAAGTTCCTCCACCAATATTTTAAACTCACTAACAAGGGCAACATCCTCTTTGATTTGCAATGGATAACTTGGTTGCATATCCTGCAGTTGTTTCTTGTGTGGAATGTTCATTGATGGCAGCAGGAGTTCCATGTATGGAATGGGTGCAGAATATGTAGAGGAGAGTTGCACTGTAGATTGGAGAGTTTTACTCTAATAGAAAAATTGGCTGGCTAGAAAAATGGATGTCTGCAAATATTTCTTCGTATCTTGCTTACAGCCTCTCCAATGTTTTTGTTAATAGAAGTTTGTCTTTTAATCTTTAAAAACTAGGGAACCTTTTAAACTAGACATCATCTAGAAAACCAACAAGCCAACAGGTTTTTTTCCCAGGTATTTCTATGTGAGTTGATTCTCTGTGTTTTTGTGAAACAGTGATCTCTCTATCTTTTGGAATCTAATCTGGGCCAGGATTTCAGTTTGTGGTTTAATCTAGTTATTTCATCCCACTGTACTTTCCACCCCCCATCCTGTTCTATGTTTTGTTTCATACATATGCTATTTTTCCTCTTTTCCGAGCCCAAAATTAACCAGCAAATAAAAAACCCCATGCTTAAATTCTGGTTACCAGATTTTCTCTATGTTTGGATGCAAACCTAATGTGTTGGACCTGTGGTTTAGCTTCTGCTATTCAACTCTGCTTTATGACATTGATATTTACAGTGTAAATTCTATAACAATTAACATTCTTTCAGGCTGAGAATAGCACTAATGGAGAACCTGTCTGTGATCTCAGAGAGCAGGAGCAATGGTGTGGGAATAGGGGTGGGAGGGCTTAACATGAGATTGAACATCATAAATTAGAAGAAAAAATGAGCAGAAATAACAGAACAATAAATATAAGCCTTCAGAAGGAATTAGAACATGAATGGTCTATTTTTGCCATCAGATCTGTACTTTAGGTACAAATAAATTCCATCTATTTTAACCTCAGTTTTTGGACATTTGGATTTGTCTCTCAAATCCAAAATTTATATAGATATCTAGTTAGATTACGTGAAACCCTGACTGTTCAAAAGTTTCAGATGTTCCTAGGGAGAGTTGAAGTAATACGGGGTTTAGTTGTACTTTTAGTTTTTGCTGGTTGTTTTTCTGCTTATCTTCTGACTCAGCAAAACTCTGCTTCTCCTACATAGTTACTTCAGGCCTCCAGTCATCGACAAAAAACCCCATCATAGGTGGATCTGCTCCATAGTGGCATCTGCAGGCCAAGTGTGGTGCTGTATGCACTCCCTGCCTTTGTCTATTGTTATGGCCACGTAGTAGGAGCAGCACGCTGTGTGCCGTAAACTCTGTTAGTCTAATACTTCTGAGGGCCAAAAAATTAAAGAAGAATGTATTGTGTGTTAAAAATGAAAATAAAGCAAAAATTGGAGCATTTTGGTTAGAATGAAGACAAAGTATAGTGAGAAAAATATTTACAGCTATTGCTAAGTGGTGTGAGCATGATGGGAGAAGATTAAAAACAAAGAAGAAAAGGTTTTGGTATTTGAAAAATGATCAGTACACCTGTTCTACCTATGGTAACTTTATATTTTTCTTGTGAGAGTGTAAACAAGAAGCTCCTTTTAAAATTTAAGTTGTCATATTTTTGTCTTGTGTGTTCATGTGCAAATATTTTTCCATTTTGCACGGATACATATTTTCTTGTCTTGTTATGTGTAATGATAATGAGAAATGAGAAAACAGCTTCATAGGTGATAAAGGACATTACAAATGTCATGCTGTGAGTTAACTGTAAACTAAATTGTGTTCAAATCATCAGCCTTGGGGACTGTTCTCCTGCTGTTTTATCCTTACTTCTTCCTTTATCTGTTTTCTGATAGGCTTTGCAGTCTAGTCCCTGCCAAGAAAACATACAGCGTTGGAAGAAAAACAGGAGTTGATTTATTGTTTATTTAACAAGTTTGAAAAAAAAAAAAAAGATGGATTCAAAGTGGATAGCTGGTGTCATTCTATATACTCTGACTTCTGAGCTCCTTTTTAAAATATTACAAAAAACCTCCTGCATAAATATTAGTATGCTTAGTGAAATACCATAAATTGGTATTGTTGAAATTAATTGATGTGATCTAGCGTGATCTCCTGTATAGCACAGGGCACCGAACTTCCTCAGAATAATTCCTGTTTGAGCTAAGGCATACCTCCTGAAAAATAAATCCATTCTTGATTTAAAAATTGCCCATGATTAAGGCTACATTTTGGTCATGGGTATTTTTAGTAAAAGTCATGGACAGGTCATGGGCAATAAACAAAAATTCATGGCCCATGACCTGTCCATGACTTGTACTATATACCCCTAACTAAAATTTGGGCCAGGGGCTGCCGGTAATCTGAGGGGAGGGGTGGTGGGATGGTGGGGTGCCACAGGTGCTGGAGGGGGCGGTGGTGGCATGCGGCCCAGGACCCAGGCTGGGGGGAAGTGAGGGATGGCGGCACATGGCCTGGGACCCCCGCTGGAGCTGGGAGGGGGAGGGTTGGTGGGGCTGGCTGTCTCCCTACCCGGCTCCGTGTGTCCCTGCAGCCCCTAGGGGGAGGGAAGGCCAGGGCTCCCCTTGCTGCCCCCACCATGAGCTCCTGCTCCACAGCTCACATTGGCTGGGAACTGCAGACAATGGAAGCTGTAGGGGGTGGTGCCTGCAGTGTGCAAAGACTTTTGGCCCCTAGGAACTGCAGGGACATGCCGGCTGCGTCCGGGGAGCCCCCCAAGATATGCGCCACTCCGCACCCCAACCCCCTGCCGCACCTCTCAGCCCCCTCCCACACTCAAACTGCCCCAGTAGTGGCTGGTGCTACTGGCCCGGGGGCTGCCTGGCAGTCCCTGAACCAGTTGCACCAGCCACTGCAGAAGTCATGGAAGTCACAGAAAGTCATGGAATCCGTGACCTCCAGAACAGACACACAGCCTTACCCATGATGGATTCTTATTGATGTTCTCTGTCAAATTGGCTTCAGTGGAACGTTATAGGCAACAATGAATTTGGCCCACTCTTCTCAATCAGACTATGTCTTCTTAAGATGGAGCTATTTTAATGATTCAAACATAACTGCATTTAGAAAAGAGGATATTTGAACACAGGCCAAAGTGAATAAGTTCACTTTCCCTCCTCTATATGGTCATGTTTAAAATGCCCAATTATTTAGCCCAATTCTGAGAAGCTACTGCTGATGGTTTTTTTTTTTCCTATTCAAGACCATACCTAAAGCCAAGAGAGTTTTGTAAAGAAACATTTCACATTTGAGTGTTGGTACAAAGGTGCCAATGTTTAGATATGTTCCCTATCCCTATCCCCCCACCGCATGGGTCATTTAAGCAAAAAATTGGACTAGGTGGAAGCTATTGCCATTTAGAAAAAAATGTGAAGCCTCTACTGGAGTGTGAAAAACTGGTGCCATGGATTTGCCTCATTTTTAAAGTGGTTTCCTTTCTTGGTGCATGTAACCTTACTTGAGGAGAAAAGATGCAGAATATAAATAGAATGGGATTTGTCTTTTCATAATTTATTTAGTCTCCTTTGTGACATTTTGTATTTAAAATGTATTTTAAAAAATAAACATGTAAATTAGAAACAAAGCTGCTCTTTGGCTAGCTTGAAGCAAAATTTTCTCCTGCCTGCCTTAACCACAGAGTCACAGATTAACTAGTACTGTGCTAGATGTAGGCAAAGCCAAAGAAGTAGTAATCTTGAGGCAGGTTTTCTAGTTAGATATGCAGTGGGGGATCTCGGAGTGCGGGGACCGCCATGCTTGTTGTAATATTGAATTTCTCTTTTGTTGATAATGGTTCCTATGTTATTTATCTTCTGCATGGCTGCTGGACACTGAAAATATAAGATGTATCTAAAAAGAGTTATGAAGGAAGACCTGCATAGTTGTTATTCACTGGCAAACAGAGAGAGGGTTGTGTAAACAAAACTGAATGCAGCTTTTAATTTGGGAGGAATAAGTCAATTTCAATTCTAAGACCCCTATTTGAAATATTTTATGCCCTGCAACATATGAACTTGTCACATAATGAGGTACAAAAAGGGTTTGGTAATGCAAATCTGTTTGGTAAATTGAACGAAATATGTATTCCATGCAAATTTTTTCTCAGTTAATTTTCTGAGAGTCGGGTGTGTTGAGACTGTGGTAAAAGAAACTGAAAGAATTGGTATATATCAAAAAAAGGATGAAGTAAAAAGAAAATAAGTCACTCTTTTTTTATTTTGAATTAATTCTACTGCAGAACTAATTAATGCAAAGTTTCTGTGTCTTAACGGGTCGGCTGTGTAAATCAGGGCTCCAACCAGCAATTAAGTGGCAGATAACCCAAGATATGCTTTGTGTGTATCAGCATAATAGATCAATTTTAAAATAATGAACTCTTCAGGAATAATTTCTTCAACATATTGAGCATACCACAGAGATTGTTTTTGACATTAAAAAAGACTGAAAATATCTCATGTGGCAGCCAAGGAAAAGCAAAAACTCATCTGGACAAATGGAATTTAATAAATTAGGCCCTCGAACTAAGATGGGTCCCATGCCTGTGCAAGGGTTCATCTATGTGGAGATTACTATAGGACTGGAGCCTTAGTCCTCACATGACTAGTTGCTGAGCTGCAGTTAAAAGCCTTGGATGGATGGACTAACTCGCACATCTGGACTCCTGCCTCTGTTTCCTAAATGCCTGTGATCCACAGAAGAAATGAATGACTTAATTTGTCCGTAGGGCCAGATTAGGCTATAGGCACTACTGGCCCATATTAGAGCCCCAGCTTCTGGAATTGTGATTGCATCCGATTATTGTTCCATTAAAACCCACCCAAAAAACCCAAGTGAGTTTGTAGCTCTACAGTTGAGAAGAAAATATTTAAAATGTGACCCAAGCTATGCGTAGCTGGCTCTATGACAGAATCATGGAAATGTAGAGTTGAAGGGGGACCTCAAGAGTTCATCAAGTCCAACTCCGTGTGCTAAGGCAGGGCCAAGTAAACCTAGACCATCCGTGGCAGTTGTTTATCCAACCTGTTCCTAATCTCCATTGATGGGGATCCTGCAATCTCCCTGGAAAGCATATGCCAGAGTTAACTATCCTTATACTTAGAAAGCTTTTCTTGATATCTAACCTAAATCTCCCTTGCAGCTGGCAAGTAACCCTTTTATTTCTTGTCCTATCTTCAGTGGACAGGGAGAACAACTGATCACAGTCATCTATGTAGTAGCCCTTAACACAAGGGTTGGCAGCCTTTCAGAAGTAGTGTGCCAAGTCTTCATTTATTCACCCTAATTTAAGGTCTCACATGCCAGTAATACATTTTAACATTTTTAGAAGGGCTCTTTCTACAAGTCTATAATATATAACTAAAATATTGTTGTATGTAAAGTAAATAAGGTTTTAAAAATGTTTAAGAAGCTTCATTTAAAATTAAATTAAAATGCAGAGCTCCCTGGTCTGGTGGCCAGGACCCAGGCAATGTGAGTGCTGCTGAAAATCAGCTCGCGTGCTGCCTTCGGCACACGTGCCGTAGGTTGCCTACCCCTGCTTTAACATATTGGAAGATTGTTATCAGGTCCCCTCTCAGTCTGCTTTTTTCAAGACTATAAATATGCCCATTTTTTTAACCATTCCAAGTAGATCAAATTTTCTAAACCTTTTATCATTTTTGTTGCTCCCCTCTGGGTCCTCATCTTTCTTAGTGTGAGAACTCAGTACTCCAGCTGAGGCCTCACCATTGCTGAGTAGAGTGGAATAATTACCTCACATGTTTCAGATACGACACTTATCCTTTTTCTTAGTTGCGTCATGTTGTTAGCTCTCATTCAATTCATGATCCTCTGTAACACCCAGATCTTTTTCAGCAGTACTACTGCCTAGCCAATTATTCCCTCTTCTGTATTTGTGCATTTGAGATTTCCTTCCTAAGTGAAGTACCATATATACTTGTTCATAAGCCGAATATTTTTGGTAAAAAAAAAAGCTGCCACTTCCCACAGCTCTCATTGGCTGGGAATGGCAAACCGCGGCCACTGGGAGCTGAGGGGCTCCATGTCTGTGAATGCTCCAGGTAAACAAAACATCCAGGCCCGCTAGAGGCTTAACCTAAGGGGCCAGGAGCCAAAGTTTGCCAACCCCTGAAATATAGGGTCAGCTTATGAAAGGGTCATACAGTTTTTGCTATTTTTACTGGTTTTACCTAACCATCTTGGGGGGGGGGGTCAGCTTATAAACGAACAGGCTAATGAATGAGTATATACGGCACTTTGCACTTATTTTTACTGAATATCATCTTGCTTACTTCAGAACAATTCTCCAATTTGTCAAGGTCATTTTGAATTCTAATCCTGTCCTTCAAAGTGCTGGCAACCCCTCCCAGCTTGATGTCATCTGCAAATTCTATAAGCATACTCTCCTCTCTATTATCTAAGTTGGGGTAGGCAACCTATGGCGCGCGTGCCAAAGGTGGCATGCGAGCAGATTTTTCAGTGGCACTCACACTGCCTGGGTCCTGGCCACTGGTCTGGGGGGCTCTGCATTTTAATTCAGTTTTAAATGAAGCTTCTTAAACATTTTAAAAATCTTATTTACTGTACAAAGAACAATAGTTTAGTTATATATTATAGACTTATAGAAAGACCTTCTAAAAAGGTTAAAATGTACTACTGGGACGCAAAACCTTAAATTAGAGTGAATAAATGAAGACTGGGCACACCACTTCTGAGAGGTTGCTGACCCCTGATCTAAGTCATTAATGGAAAATATTAGATAGCACCAGATCTAGGACAGACCCCTGCAGGACTCCGTTAGATAACATCCTCCCAGTTTTGACAGCGAACCATTGATAACTACTCTTTGCCAGGGCTGGTTTTAGGCCAATTCGCCTGATTCCCTGAATTGGGCCCTGCACCTTAGGCGCCTTTTAAATTTTTTTTTTTTTTTTTACTTATCTGGCAGCATTTCTGCAGCAGGGGGATCCAGTGGTATTTCAGCAGTGGGGGATCCGCTCCGGGGGTCTTTGGTGGCATTTTGGCGGCAGGGGTCCTTCGGTGCTGTGGAAGACCTGGAGCGGACTCCCTGCTGCTGAATCCCTGGACTGCTGCCGGGTATTCGAATTGGGCCATGTCCTTCTTATGCTCTTTGCTTATGGTTTTTCAACAAGTTATGCACCCATTTTAGAATAATTTTATCTAGACCACATTTCCCTAGTTTGTTTATGGGAATGTCATATGTGACTGTGCAAAAAGCTTACTAAAATCAAGATAAATCACATCAACTGCTTCCCCCATCCACTAAGCCAGTAACTCTGTCAAAACAGGAAATTAGATTGGTTTGGCATGATTTGTTTATGACAAATGCATGTTGGCTATTCCTTAAAACCCTATTATCCTCTAGATGCTTGCAAACTGATTATTTGATTATTTGTTCCAGTATCTTTCCTGGTTAGGTTGACTGGTCTACAATTCACTGGGTCCTCTTTGTTTTCTTTTTTTTAAAGAGGTACTATGTTTAACCTTCTCAAGTCCTCAGGGACCTCGTGCATCCTCTGAGTTCTCAAAGATAATTGCAAATAGTTCTGAGGTTGCTTCAATTAGTTCCTCATGTAACGTAGGGTGAATTTTGTCAGGCCCTGCTAATTCGAATACATCTAACTTGTCTAAATATCCTTTAACCTGTTCTTTTCCTATTCTGAGTTATATTCCTTCTCCCTTGTTGTTAATATAAATTGTATTAAGCATCTAGTTACAATTAGTTCTGTGATGTCTACCTGAGTTTACAATCAGCCTAAAACAATAGTTGTCTGAGGGTATGTCTACGCTGCAATTAAAAACCTGTGTCTCTTCCATGCCAGCTGACTGGGGCTTGGGCTAAAGGGGTGTTTAATTGTGGTGTAGATATTCAGTTGGGCTGCAGCTCGAGCCTGAACGTCTACACTGTAATTAGACAGCCCCTTAGCCTGAGCCCCGTGATTCTGAGTCAGCTGGCACGGGCCATCTGTGGGTGTCCAATTGCAGTGCTGACATCCTGAAGGGCATACTGCTCTATTCTGGTAGTGGGATACTAACTCTAAGACCCAATCTCTAGATCGACCTGACAAACACAACCCTAGCAAAAGACTGTTAGTGGCAGGAGGAGAAGGGTTTAACAGGCCCAGACCACCCACCTGAGCTTATAAGTACTGGATGACCCCACTGCTGTCATCCTGGCTCTTGGGTTCAGTGGAGGTAATTTCTGTACTGTCCCTGCTACTTCTCCTGGAAGGTAGAAGGGTGTTCATGCTGCTGCCCCAATTTCTCTGGGAAGGAAGGGGGTGCCCACTTTCCACAGCCGTTCCAGGTGGTTTTGGACCTTAGCATGGGAACAGGATTGTGGGGCTGGGGCCATGTCAGGCTGTACTTAGGTCCTAGATTTGCCTTAAATCAGCCATGCATATTTTGCATCCCACTTTGCTAAGTTCCTCCTCTGAGGCCTGGTCTACACTATAGAGTTAGATCGACATAAGACAACTTACATTGACGTAGCTATGTCAGTGTACACTCTACAATCTTGTTCCCACTGATGTGTCCCCTACTACACCAACATAACTCCCCCTCTCTGAGAGGCACAAGGCTTATGTAGGTGTAGTTAAGGCAACACGGTGTCCGTGGAGACACTGCAGGTTACTTACATTGGCTGTTGGCTGTCATTCTTGTCAATTTCTGGGGTCAAGACTGAAGCTGTAAAATTGACAAGAAAGTTACTCACAGCTTGGTCTGTTGCTCCTGGCTCCGCACTCCTTGCCGGGAGCACTGCTGCACCGAGGCTTCTTGCTTCCCACCAGGAAGCCAGCTACACTGAGCGTCCCTGCTCTCCTCCGGGAGCCCATCAGTCACCCAGCTCTGGCCGCGAAGCTCCCTGCCAGGAGTGTGAGGGGCAGCCATGCTTGGAGCGGGGAGCTGAGAGCCTGGGGAGCAGTCAGGCTCCTGATGGGTAGCAGAGAGCTGAGGCCCCTTTTGGCTGCCAGGTTCCCAGAGGGGAGCCGAGAGCCTGGGCAACAGCTGGGCTCCTGTCAGGGAGCTGTATGTGGAGCTGTCAGCCCTCCACAGTGCCCCTCTTAAGTCTGTGGAAGTGCTTCTGGAGAGGACGTATGCCACCGGCAGAAGGAAGGTATTGTCAACATGCACCACCTCAGTAATTACTGCAGTGGCTGTAAGTCAGCCTGACATAGGTCGAGTTAAGTATGTAATGTAGACATGCTCCGAGTCCTCTCAATCAGTCCCTGTTCTGTCCACATTTTAAGAAGAGTGCACATGACTAACAATACAGTAGTACTGTTATGTTCACGGCATACCAACAGAGAAATTGGATAAAATTGTAATATACTCTTTCTGGAAGGTTACAGTGTAACACTACTTTTTCTTAAAATCCAGAATCTTAATGCATGAGAACCAAAAAGAGAGAGCAGGATGCTTTGTAAGACAGAGATACACAACTCACCCCATCTTGTTCTAAGCTGACTCTTTACAGACTCTCTGCAGCTAAACCAAGATCACATGCTTCCCCACAGAACCCCTTGTCTGCAAGCAGGACCAGGAAAACTCCTGGAATTTAAAATGGTAGCTTCCAATTTTAACACAGTTTTCAGCACACCATATCCTTCAAAATACACCAAAGGGTGCAGCTGCTTTTTAATAGTGTTTAAACAGACACAGAGGAAAAAGGTCATTTTTGTTTGAAGATTCTATTTTATTCTGGTTCTTAAATTGCCCTTGTTACCATAATATCTGAGCACCTTTCAGAAGTGAATGGAGTGATGTGACTAGCATTTGTCAGATGTGGTTTGTTTGTTCTTTCTCTCTCTTCCTTGAGGAAATAGTGCCAGTAATGTGGCACATGGTTTCACATTTGTGTATGCCATCCGTCAGTCAGTATAGCTCGGATTTTTAAGTGTAAGTTGGATCAGATAAGCAGCCTGTTCATATCATGTCTTTTTACTTGTGCTACAAAAAAATGACATCCATTTTTTTATTTTTGTTTTTCTTTTGTTAAAGAACAACATTGGTAATCTGTGTTGTCCTTAGAAAATGATCATGGTTTTAAAAATAAATAAAAATAAATAATATTGTGAACTGATCCTTGGCATGTAATTAAAATATTTTTTAAAAAATCATTGTGTTCAGTTCTCTGAGACTCGCAATGTCTATTTCATGTTTGGCTTTCTTTGCCATTTTACAGTATCCCATGGTGGTGTTAGAGGACCAGATTGTCGCTCATGTCTTGTCGATTTTGTGGGGTTTCCCTTCAAGACTTCAGTGCTATAGAGCAACTGGCATTTAATGACCTTCTGCATCAGTAGTTCCTTCTTCTGGGCATTAACATTGATTTTATGTGTCTTGGCATGTGAAGGTCTAGAGCATGCCCCCTGACCCACCACCAAAGAGCATATATCGGCTCCAGCTGCCAAGGAGGCGAAGGCAGCATAATGTCAAGCATTAGAAAATAGCAACCATGGGAGATTCTGTAGGGGCAGCTTGGGTAAGGGTATGAATGGGTTCTCAATGTGATTTAGGGGGGAAAAAAGGAAAAAGGAGGCATTCCATCTGCTCAGTATATGAAATCTGTGTCCAATTATGTGATCAACCAAACTCAGCCCAGATGCTGGTGTGTACATCTTAAATGCAGTTTTCATTGAACATCTTAAAGCCAACTCACTTCTCTTACTGCAAAGGAGTGCGTGCATGTGCATGTGGAAAGAGACATACACATGTTAATTATTTGGGAATAAAGAGCAATAAGATGAAAAGAGGCTTTGCCGTAGGTTTGAATTGATGGGAATGGCTTTTTATGTGTAAATGAGATTGAAGTTGTTTAAACTGTATCTTGTAATGAATTAGAGAACAAGGTAGGTTTGACTTGCTCTGAAGAAATGCACTGTGTGGTTTTATACAGGCTATCAGATTTGAGAGTTCAGCCCTGAATCTGAGTAGCTCCAGTTAAAATCCAGAAGCACATACTTGAGAAAATTAAAAGTAAAAATGTTATAAGCGCTTTTAAGAAAAACAGTCTGTTTCCCTGAGCTGTTAATTTTCTGTTGGTGGATGGAACCATTTCATAACTATATTCACCGACAAATAGTAAATCCACACAAGTGGAGGGAAAAATGGAATTCAAATGATGTCTGCTTCTCTTTTGCCCACCAATCCCTGCCCTCATCTCTCCTGTCAAATAAGTATTCTTATACAAAATAACTTATGTTGCATATTCTAGCTGAGGATTTCCAACAACTTCAAACATATTAATTAATGAGTCTTTATACTCCTGTTGGGTAAATAAACTATTACTCCCAGATTATAGATAGGGAACTAAACGCCAGAGGGATTAATTTTTCGCCAATCATAATGATAGTCTATTACAGTTTTGGGAATAGATCCTTATTCTGGGATTCCCTGTCTTTTGACTTAATCCCAATATAATTATTTTATCTATCTATCTATCTATCTAATAAAGCAAGGCTCACCCTTCTTTAGTTCAGTCCCAAGGTTCTCTTTCACTCTTAACCTCCTTTCCAGGCCACTTTCCCTTTTAGTATTGTCCCCCCCGGATATGTCTCCTCCCATTATCTATACCTGTTATCTCCTCATCTTCCTCTCTCTTTCCTTTCCTATTTATTCCTCATTCCAGTTTCCATCTTCCTATCTCCAGTCCTGTGTTGCCAGCCTCTTAGTTCTGATTAACTGATCCTGCCGGTAGTTTCCCTATTTCGCTCCCTGTTTTTGATCCCCAGATTCCTAACCATTCCTTTTTATCATAGGGTATATCTTCACTGGAGCTGGAGGTGTAACATCCAGCTCAATACCCACACTAGTTCTGATCGAGCTAACAGCTGTGGAACCACAGTAGCACAAGTGAGCCGCCTTGAGTATATACCTCAGGTTTCAGATGGGATCGTGTGGGAGAGGCTAGCCTATTCCACCAGTCACACTGCTGTAGCTATATTTCTGTTTTTAGGATACTCGCTTGTCGAGAGTTAGCATGGATGTGTCTACCCAATCTGGAAATTACACCTCCAGTTCCAGTGTAGACATACCCTGAGAGTGAGACACTGTACCTGTCACAATGCCCATGTGATGCTAAACCAGGAAGAGGGGTATGAATTGTGCACCCATCGTGTCAGTATTGAAAGACTGGGCTAGGGGAAACTGACCTATGTTTTTTTTGTTGTTGTTGGGTTTTTTTGTGTGTGTTTTTTTAATGGTCCTAAGATTGACAACCAAGCAGCTAATACTTTGTGTATCTCCTTTTGGTATATACTGACGATAAACAAACACATGTAATATAGGTGACTGTATTGAGCATCTCAAAAGGAGGCTTGGGCCTAGCTCATAGACTCATAGACTCTAGGACTGGAAGGGACTCGAGAGGTCATCGAGTCCAGTCCCCTGCCCTCATGGCAGGACCAAATACTGTCTAGACCATCCCTAATAGACATTTATCTAACCTACTCTTAAATATCTCCAGAGATGGAGATTCCACAACTTCCCTAGGCAATCTATTCCAGTGTTTAACTACCCTGACAGTTAGGAACTTTTTCCTAATGTCCAATCTAAATCTCCCTTGCTGCAGTTTAAGCCCATTGCTTCTTGTTCTATCATTGGAGGCTAAGGTGAACAAGTTTTCTCCCTCCTCCTGATGACACCCTTTTAGATACCTGAAAACTGCTATCATGTCCCCTCTCAGTCTTCTCTTTTCCAAACTAAACAAACTCAATTCCTTCAGCCTTCCTTCATAGGTCATGTTCTCAAGACCTTTAATCATTCTTGTTGCTCTTCTCTGGACCCTCTCCAATTTCTCCACATCTTTCTTGAAATGCAGTGCCCAGAACTGGACACAATACTCCAGTTGAGGCCTAACCAGTGCAGAGTAAAGCGGAAGAATGACTTCTCGTGTCTTGTTTACAACACACCTGTTAATGCATCCCAGAATCACGTTTGCTTTTTTTGCAACAATATCACACTGTTGACTCATATTAAACTTGTGGTCTACTATGACCCCTAGATCTCTTTCTGCCATACTCCTTTCTAGACAGTCTCTTCCCATTCTGTATGTGTGAAACTGATTGTTCCGTCCTAAGTGGAGCACTTTGCATTTATCTTTATTGAACTTCATCCTGTTTACCTCAGACCATTTCTCCAATTTGTCCAGATCATTTTGAATTTTGACCCTGTCCTCCAAAGCAGTTGCAATCCCTCCCAGTTTGGTATCGTCCACAAACTTAATAAGCGTACTTTCTATGCCAACATCTAAATCGTTGATGAAGATATTGAACAGAACCGGTCCCAAAACAGACCCCTGCGGAACCCCACTTGTTATACCTTTCCAGCAGGATTGGGAGCCATTAACAACTACTCTCTGAGTACGGTTATCCAGCCAGTTACGCACCCACCTTATAGTAGCCCCATCTAAATTGTACTTTCCTAGTTTATCTATAAGAATATCATGCGAGACCGTATCAAATGCCTTACTAAAGTCTAGGTATATCACATCCACCGCTTCTCCCTTATCCACAAGGCTCGTTATCCTATCAAAGAACGCTATCAGATTTGTTTGACATGATTTGTTCTTTACAAATCCATGCTGGCTATTCCCTATCACCTTACCACCTTCCAAGTGTTTGCAGATGATTTCTTTGATTACCTGCTCCATTATCTTCCCTGGCACAGAAGTTAAACTAACAGGTCTGTAGTTTCCTGGGTTGTTTTTATTTCCCTTTTTATAGATGGGCACTATATTTGCCCCCTTCCAGTCTTCTGGAATCTCCCACGTCTCACATGATTTCCCAAAGATAATAGCTAGAGGCTCAGATACCTCTTCTATTAACTCCTTGAGTATTCTAGGATGCATTTCATCAGGCCCTGGTGACTTGCAGGCATCTAACTTTTCTAAGTGATTTTTTACTTGCTCTTTCCTTATTTTCTCTTCTAAACCTACCCTCTTCCCGTAAGCATTCACTATACTAGACATTCCTTCAGACTTCTCAGTGAAGACCGAAACAAAGAAGTCATTAAGCATCTCTGCCATTTCCAAGTCTCCCGTTACTGTTTCCCCCTCCTCATTGAGCAGTGGGCCCACCCTGTCCTTAGTCTTCCTCTTGCTTCTAATGTATTGATAAAAAGTCTTCTTGTTTCCCTTTATTCCCATAGCTAGTTTGAGTTCATTTTGTGCCTTTGCTTTTCTAATCTTGCCTCTGCATTCCTGTGTTATTTGCCTATATTCATCCTTCGTGATCTGACCTAGTTTCCATTTTTTATATGACGGCTTTTTATTTTGTAGGTCACGCAAGATCTCAAGGGTAAGCCAAGGTGGTCTTTTGCCACATTTTCTATCTTTCCTAACCATCGGAATAACTTGCTTTTGGGCCCTTAATAGCGTCCCTTCGAAAAACTGCCAACTTTCCTCAGTTGTTTTTCCCCTCAGTCTTAATTCTTAATTCTGACTTGTTTTCTTGTGATTTTTTTTCTTTCTTCTGTCTGCTTTGTTTTAAGTAAAGTATTAAAGGTTGTTAAGTGATTATGGCCTACTAGATGATAAAGCTTGTGCAGAGAGAAGGAAATTCAGCTTCCAAGTCAAGACTATACCTTGATTTTATTATTCCGTTAAACGGATGTCACAAGAAACTTGGGCACGTTGGGTAGGTAAAAGGTTAAGTGAACAGAAGTTTACATCTCTCTCCCCTTTTTACATTGTCACTGACTTGGGTTTTATATAAAGATGTCAGCGCTATGAATACGTTCAACAGAGACTTCGTAAATAATGAAATTTACTTTTCTTTTTCTCAGTGATGATCTTAAATCTTAATGCCAGCTAGTCTGCTTTGCCCAAAGGCTAGCTTAAATTAGACTTCCCAAGACCAGGAAAACTTTCAGGGCCAAATTTTCAAATTGTGGCCTCTAATTGTGCAGTATATTTCACTTAAATAGTGAAATTTACCAGCATGAACCCTAACATTTGAGTCCACAAATGAAAGCATGTAAAAAAAAAATTGCATACACAGGTGATTCGCATGTTCAGATTTTCATGCACACTAATGGATGCCTTAGAATATTTATAGACAAATCCTAAAGTCTAAATTTCTGTTGATTTTGGTTGGAGCTGAGCGTGCACAAGGACCTCAAGATTTGGCCCTTAGCCTAGTCACAACTGTGTGGCAGATGAAGAATATGTCCCAAGTGATTCTTCCAGCACCAGCTGAGAGACTTCTGGCTTATTTTTGTTCACATCAGCCACTAACACATTTTAAGGTGTGCTTCTCTGCATACCGTATTTGAAGAATCTATCTCAGATACAGGTGGCAGCTGGGCTTTGAAATTTTCTTGGCAGTCACCTCAAAGTGTATGGGGAGTGGGCCTTTATGATAATTTTCAGAGTGAACTCTCTTCAAGTGGTAAAATCTTCTAATAGTGATCCCTTCCATCTGAGGCTTACAGAACTACAGAACATGCCCTTGGTCCACAAGCAGAGCACCGATAATTAAATTCAAGGATCCAAGGAATACTTTTATGATTAATAAGATTAATGTTGATTGCGTCTACGTACTAGCTAGCTGCAATCTTTGTTGTGACTGCCAAAAAAGTCCAACCCCTTATGACTCTCTCATAAACTTGTGTGTGGTATTTTTCTTCTTGCAGGTTCAGTTGTTACAAATAGAAATATGTTGTTTTGCATTTGAAGACAGGGCAGTCTGACTGGAACTTTAATGATCTTTTATTTATCCACTGCTGATTTAATGTGCAGTGCATTCCTCAGCAAGATCATTAAACACAGCATTTTATGTTCCGTCACACAAAATCAGATAAGTTTATAGTAGGAGGAAATCTTTATCTGTTAAGTGCTCTAACTGCTTCAGGTGCAAACTGAACTAAAAGAAGTAGGCAACGGCAAAGCATGCAGACTCCTACACAGTTATTGTGACCATGATTTCAGTATATCAGGAGAGCATTACACTATATGCATCATTATATAAAAACTCATAGCAAGTTACCAAACCACTCTATTTACATAAAACTCAAGCTTCCAGACTGTCATGACAGTGACCTCATATGTAACCCTTACACCACTGTATCTGTGCAGGATGGGATCGTTCTCATATACCACAGTGGTAAAAATGTTGTGGCTACCACTTTTTGCGGGTGTTGCTTAGTTTGTGTAGTCAGACTCACTCTCTATAATTTGGCAACCTTTAGTATGTAGATTGTTTGAGACCCCTTGTATAATACAGTCTGTTTTCCTGCGGTCCCTCCTATTTGCTTAGTTCATGTTTTTTTGTTTGTTTGTTTTAGTATGAAAGCTTGTAATTCAGTTTCGTTTCACTCCCAGCCTTTTAATTTTGGGCAGAGCTCATGACAATGCTATACAGGAGGCTAAATAGACCTCTTTGACCTTAACTAATCATGACATTTTAATAATCATATATAAAAATATTTATATTTCTTGTCCTTAGATAGGACTAATGAAAGATTTCTCACAGTAGAAAACATTTTTCCCCTGGCATTTTTGGCATAAGTGTTTTCAGCAAAAGTACCTTCTCTTTGACTTTACTATCATTAAGTGGGACTGGAATGTGATTCAAGGGTATGTTGCTGAGGTGTAATCTTTGGACACTTCATATCTGACAGGCTTTAGCGTCTGCGGTTTAGACTGTATTGTTCAAAGAGCTAAAAGAAATGTGCTCAACGCTCTGGTGATCTCAGAGAAGAATGTTTACTTAAGTTTATTTTCTTCCACTTCTTACTGCGTGTGTTCTTTCAGGTGAAAGTGTGTGTGTGTGCGCGCGGGTGCGCGTAAAGAAAAATAGCATCTGTCAATAATATCTGTAACATCAGGTTTTCGTGTACCCCCCCCCAGCTCTCTGCCTGTAACACACAATGATTTAGTCTCCTGTCTAATTTCAGTGGTTGGGTTAGTGCAGGGGTAGGCAACCTATGGCATGTGTGCCGAAGGCGGCATGCAAGCAGATTTTCAGTGGCACTCACAATGCCCGGGTCTTGGCCTCTGGTCCGGGGGGCTCTGCATTTTAATTCAATTTTAAATGAAGCTTCTTAAATATTTTAAAAACCTTATTTACTTTACATACAACAATAGTTTAGTTATATATTATAGACTTATAGAAAGAGACCTTCTAAAAACGTTAAAATGTATGACTGGCACGCAAAACCTTAAATCAGAGTGAATAAATGAAGACTCGACACACCACTGCTGAAAGGCTGCCGACCGCTGGGTTAGTGTGTGGGTAACTGGATGTCGTTGGTGGCTTATGTATACAGGTCAGACTAGATAATCTGGTGGCCCCTTCTGGCCCTAAATTCTTATATTAACATTGATCTTACTTGTATCATATGTACATTAGTATTGATAAATGTACTATTTTATTTAAATAGTCCGGGCCAAATTCTGTCCTCAAATATATATATTTGCAATTCCCGCTTGCATCCATAAGAGTTGTGTGTGAACGTGCATCTCTAAGCACAATTTGACTTTAAATTAAGAATGAAAAACTTAATGTTTAAAAAAAAATGTAAAAAGGAAACAGCCAGTACAGTTCAGGAAATATGGATACACATTAACACGTAAAAATTCATTCTGCTGGGGAAACATGGCATAGTTTTTGTTCTGTTGTTGATTTGTTACTAAATTTGATTGTTGGCAGGCAGTTGAGATGGTAGTACTTGGTAATAGTGCAAACTCAGTAACAATTACAAAAATGTTCAGGAAAGTGCCCTATAAGTAAATAATGTTGGTTTTGCTACCGGTTTTCAAGATAATAGTCACTAAAATATGGTTGGAATTGCAGGTAGGGGAAGTACGATGGTATTCAGAATTACATGAATTTTTTCAGGTAACTGGTTGGGCTGGAAAATACTGTTATACATCATTGGGAAGTTGGAGTTCCCAGATTTCCAACAATGTATATTTAAAAAAAAAAAAGCCAGAGAACTTAAAACAATCACAGATCTGGTGTCTTAGCTCAGGAAACCATATGTAGGCTACTTACCAGACAGGCCAGGATGCTTTGTGGGTCAGCCCTCTGTTGTGCTAATGCATTCTGTATTTTATTTATTTTATTAGTGTTTACTTTGGTATAAGTCTTGCTGAACACTCCAGACTGTTAATTCTGCTACTGATGACACAATTTGGCTTGCAAGTTTTTGTCCCCTTCACAAATAGTGAAAGTGTACCTTCTCTTGTGGAAGAAATGCATGGAAACTGGCTAATGTTATGAGACATGTTATTCTATTTGTCTTTCGGCACATCCAAAACGATTAAAGGATGGCCACTTCTGTCTGTCTATAGCACATTGGTCCTGTTTTTATGGAGCTGATGCAGTAAAATAAATAAATAAAAATTATTAAAAGCAGACTACAAAAGAGTGCAGAAACCATGAAAAACACCCATTGTAAGGGTGTATTTGTGTTGCATAGACATATTTTGGCTTCCTTCTGCAGTGTGGAAATAGGACATATGTTTTATTTTTAAGGCCCTGTCTTAAGGTCCCTGTTATGTTTCTGCTCTTGAAAGTTTTTGTAAAAAGGGGATCCTAACAGAGACTTTGCACTAGTTCTATTGAGCAATGTCCAGACTGCAATATGTAACAGGACATTCTATTTTAGCTGAATTTAGCTTTAAATATGTAGGGTTTTTTTATAATTGTGTGTTTCTCAAGGGCTGTTGAAACTTAATTACAGCAATGCATTTGACTTCAGTATCTGCTTGAGAAAATAATGGGGACTTGGCTAATTACTTTAAAATTTAATATTTTTTAACTTTTCCATTGATATAAGGTTACTAAGAGCTTGTGTCCTGTTCTCTCTTCATTACAGGTATGAGTCATGTCAGTACAGTGAAAGAGGAGGATTTATATTTTTGAAGGGGGATTGTGTATGTGATCAAAGGATTTACATGCAGCTCTCTGTGCTGTAGTTCCTTCCTGCTCCAGGAGGGACACCTGGGGTGAGTAATGGGATAATTTATAATTAACTCAGACCTTTCTTCGGGAGGCCTGTCATCAAAACAGGAAGATATAACTCTCACGGTTTCAAATGGGAATAGAAGAAACTTCAGATATTGCAGAAACACCCTTTAATTATAAGCACCACCCTTCAAAGTTTACTTTTCCTCTTTAGTAACAAGAGAGTTTCTATAAAGAGTGGCATGAGGTTTTGATAAATCTCATGTGTTTGAGCTTTCCAACACCCTTCAATGCAGCACTCTTTGTAATTTGGGTAGCTTTTATTTGCTAAGCAATCAAAGAAGTTGAACTGACCATTAAAATTGTCATAAGAGAAAACTAATTACAGTAGAGCTCAGGATGAAGCCTAGGAGGTAGAGTTCAATCAAACTTTTGCATATGCTTATGAGTGTATCAGAAAGCTTAACATTGTTCAGGGATCTATCTGTACTGCAGCTGAGCTACATGTGTGTGTTTTCAATTAGTTCCTGATGCTGTTTCCAAAAACGATCACCTTAATCTGTTTTGGTCTCTCTTCTTCCCTCCTTCCTCATAGACAAGGTTGTGGGTACTCCTCCAACAACCATATCAGCTGCACTGCTTTAAATTTAACACTGGTTATTCTCACCTCAACCATGCACTTTGGCTAAATATGTCATTAAAAATTAAACTAAACTGTTCAAAGAGGGGTAGATATGGGCTTGTGCTAAAGTTTTGGACTCAAACTTCCCAAATTCAGATATGTTCAGTTTGGCTCATTTTGGTTTGGAGCTACATGCTGAATATTGTGGGGTTATGATTGGTTAGGAAAGGATGGTGTAAGGACAGCTGATAATTATGGACTAGTAAAACTAAGGCCCAGCAACCCGCTGGCAGCATTTGTATATGAACTTAAACATTTTTAATGCTTATATTTATTTTGTCTTTCCTCGTTCCTCTGCAGTGCTGTTAACCATTCAGGACAGATTTTGTGTTTCTTTATCTCTTTGGACAAGTCTTTCCCATGTACGCATTAGTACAGCCATCACCAGAAAACCTTAGGTTCAGCGAAGGCTTTTTCAACCACTGAGGGGTCAGTTTTACTTCACAGATAGGCAGAGCAAGATGCTGCTGCTTGTGTAGTATTGGCAGAAGGGAAATGACCCATCAAAAAGTATGTAAGAAAGTAAAAGAGGTGGCAGTGGTGGTATAGGTGGGGCAAGAGATGTTTGTGGAGTGATGTTGTGGAGGAAGTCTATGAGGAGGTCCCTGGAACCAAGTGGGGGAAGGAAACTGAGTGAGGGAGCAGCCGATGGTGTGTTAGGGAAAATCAGTGGTGGAAGGGAAGCAAGCTCTGAGAAGGAGCAGGTTACAGTGGAGGAAAGAAGTATCTATGGAACTGGGTGAGGGGACAGGACAGTGCAACAGAAGGAAATGGGTGGTGATGTTGTGTTTGTGCCTCTGGATTTGGGTGGGTGCAGGAAAGGGGAGTGGGTGGCCAGCATATATAGATTCTCTAGAAACAGATAAGAGATGGAAGGATGCAATAGTAGAGAATAGAGAGGGTGGGGAAATTTTCTATTGGACTGTGTTTTGACAATAAGTGACAACCATTTTTGTAAAATATGTTTTCTGATGGCTGTAACTGAGAGTTGCAGTGAAGGTGCTTCTAGAGCTGGTGGTGGAGGGAATATAGGAGGTAGAGGAGAAGATCTAGAGATAAATATTTCTGCACAGGGAGGAGAGAACAGAAGGATAGCAGTACTTAGGATGTAGTGGGAGAGGAGGTTTTGCACTAGGGAAGCCTGTTAGGTAACGGGAAAGCATGGATCTGTACCAAAGGAGGTGTGAAGATGTAGGATTCTGTGTGTCTGATTTCTGCCCACCACTATATTGTGAATGGCAGAAACCACTGCACGGTGGAGAATACAATTTGATTAATATAGTTTGTCACGTGTGCATTTAGATACCTTTGCTTCCCAACTAGACAGTGAGAAAATCAAAATATTTTTCTATTGTACCCACAGGTACAAAATATATCTTAATTTAGATGTAGTTAAGGCAATGGGAACTATAGTACTTTCTATATTTTGTGTACGTTTTCAAGAGACACACCATATAATACCACTCAGGTACCAGATCGCGACCTATGAAGCTACATACCCAACTTTGAGTGATTTGAGATATTATTTGAAAATTGAGATTTGTGTGGAGCCTTGTTTGATGTTTTGTACATTTGGTGACTTTCAAAAGACATTACAAGAATACTTAAAATTTTTTTTGGTAACTTACAGTAAATTCCTTTACTGTTCTGCTTGTTCGTGGTTTTTTTGTTTTTTTTTTTAGGGGAGGGGATAAGATTTAAATGATTTAAACGTGGTTTTACAGGATACATAGTTCAGTTTTTTTTTTAAGTAAAGTTATTGTATTTGTTCTTTCTCCTGTTTTAGTCAATGGGGAAACTACCATTGAATTAAATGGGACCAAGACCGAGCCCACTGATTCATGACAGGATTTTTGTTACATTATTTTAACTGGTTAACGAGTGCAATTATATCTGATATGCTCATATTTGGAACTTTTTGGTCCACTGCTCATTTAATAATGACCACTTTGTGGGCATTCTGTATAGGCAGAATAGCTATCGGTGAGGTATGGTATTAAGGGTATCATTGGCATGAGATTGGGGTAGCCATGGTGGATCATTTATAATAAATGCAAGCAAAATCTTTACATTACACCACACCATCATGTGCCACATGTTTAATTGTTCTAGGAATGTTTTAGTGAGTTCTTGAAATTTTTCAGTGGAACTACTACTAGTATGCCTCCAGCTGTAAAGCCAGATTCTTTAGGTGCTATAAATGCAGATTATACAAGGCTTAGAGGAGAACGAGAAGCAGTGGTCTCAAGTTGCAGTGGGGGAGGCCTGGGTTGGATATTAGGAAACACTATTTCACTAGGAGGGTGGTGAAGCACTGGAATGGGTTACCTAGGGAGGTGGTGTAATCTCTACCCTTAGAGGTTTTTAAGGCCCGGCTTGACAAAGCCCTGGCTGGGATGATTTAGTTGGTGTTGTTCCTGCTTTTAGCAGGGGATTGCACTAGATGACCTCCTGAGATTCTATGATTCTATGAGGAAAAAAACAAACCCTGCTTTTTTTTAATAATAATTACCTAAATTTTTTCATCCATAAAAATGTAATTAAAGTCAATATTTTGGAGTCTTCCAGAGCTAGAAGCAAATGGCCCTTTGGGAAGCTGGGACTCTTTCTACTCTGGATGTTTCTATTTCTAGTCCTCCTACTCCATAAGGATTGGATGCCCTTGTTGTTGGATTTTAATTGCTAACCTCATAGTTCAGTCTTTAATTTTCTGGGGTTTAATCTCTTCATAAAAAAGGTAGGTAGGTAATTCTGTTGAATCTGTAAAGATGCTAACCTGGTATCAGATGGAAGAGTATGATGAGTGATAAATGTTTCAAGCCTCTGGCCTCTTATCTCTGGTCTTGGTTTTTTTTAATCCTTTTCAAACTAAAGTGATTGAAAAGCTTTCCAGATCTGATAATTGAAAAAATTTCAAGTGAAACTTTTGGCTCTTACAGCAGCATGACATCATACAATGTGATAGTAGCTGAATTGTTACCAGAGTTTGAAATGAAAACGAAAACATATTACTATTAGTGCCTCTCAGCTATTTTTCAGGGTTGTGGGTAAAATACTGGCTTGCTGGTCAACTGCTGTACATTATGACTCCATAATTTAGAAGTGTAGAGTTTCTTTAGTATGTGTGAAGTATGTGTATTTCTGTTTGCAATTAGTATGTTTAATTTACATCTACTCTGATGACAAATGTTTTTTAGGTTTGGAAACTTTTAAAACTTAGGGCAACTAAAGAAAATCACCACAAGAGAGGTTTTGCTGAAGCTGTGTGTATTCTTAAGAGTTTCTTACAAATGCAATACAGCACTGGGGACACAATCTTTTCTTTAAACTTGCTATTAGTCTCAGGGTCTTGCTCCTTGCTACTGCTCTAATTAACATTTATGCATGTGCACGAGTGTACACATGTGTGCGTATAATATGTACTAATGTATGGTATACACACATACAGGTGTATGTTTTATCTTTCTCATTAGAAATGTAAGTTACGTAATGCCTACATTACAGGTAAAAAAAATTACATTAAAGGAACTTTAATGTTGCAAAGTCAAGCACTCAAAAGTGCCAGAACTGAAATTGCCTAAGCAAACTTAATTCAGCCCCTTGTATATATGCATTATCATAGTCTTTTAATCACAAGATCACAAGCTCCTATTTCATTCACTGCACAGAATTGATAGGGCTTATTGGATGGGTAGCTATTTGATATTTTGTTTTTTCATTCATTGTGTGGCCCTATGCCTTATTTGCTGCACACTCTTCAGACCCTGCACTGAATGCAGAATGATGATTAATTTCCTCATGGAGTTTTTATGGCGCTGATCACTGTAGTATGTGAATGCGTCACAGATAGGAATGAATTTGTCTTTACAATTCCCCTCCCCCCCTTCATTCCTATGAGTTAAGGTTGTTATCCCACTTTTACAGACGGCATCTGAGGCACAGTGAGAGTAATGTCAAAAGCATCTGCTGATCTTAGTGCCCAAACTGAGATGCTTTGGGTCTGATTTTTTTTTTAAGCGTACTTTGTAAAGTATAGTAGTTTATGTTAGACCCCCAAGTTGGGCCCCAGGGCCAGACAACAGGTGCTCCGGCCTCCACCCCCCAACGGAATTTTCCCCCAGCCCCCAGAACTGCCACTGATCACATAGCTGCTCAGAAAGCAGAACTTGTAACAGGAAACAGCACCTTGCGGTCGGCCGACCTGAGGAGGGGAAGTTCCCCCACGACAGTCGCTTCCTGGGTAGAGATGCTGGGGCCCGATTGCCTCCCTTGTATGGGCATGAGCCACTCGCGACCCCGCAATTGGCTTATCATAAATTATGACGAAAAATTCGTTATATATTGTCGGCCCCCTCCCGGGGACGGGTGGAGAGAACACGAATCCCCGTCGAACCGTATCCAGGCCTGATCACCCTGAAGATCTCTCCCAGGCTCACGCGTTTCCTGAAGCCTGACAGCTTGCCGGCCGTAATGAAACTTTCGTGGTTTGTGTGTGTAAGTAGAATTAGCTGTTAAGTATAACTGTGCTGTTAGATAAGAGGCAAAGACTGGTTCCAGCCGCCCCAAGGCTCCTGCTAGGGGAAACCCGTTGACCAGGAAGCCTTGAAAGCAAGGGGGGCCAGTCAAGCCTCACGACTTGTGTTTAGTAAGATTAGCTGCTGCATTTATGGTTACTAATAGTACTAATATCACTTTTACTAACCCCTGGGACGACCTGAATAATTACTGGGACTTAGAAAAATACCAGGGCCAGCTTCTATTTGTAATTGTAGTGTTTGTGTTATTTGTTCTAGTATTATATTGTAAGCCCAAGTTGTAACTAATCGTGTGGTCCCTTATCCTTATCTGTGACTCATTTAATAAATCCTCAATCTTTAACACTACGACTGATTGCTTGCGTTATCCCCGTCACTACCCTTGGGCACTTGTCACCCCCCCCAGGGCATCCAGTGATCGAACCTCCGCCCTATTCCAACGCTCATTACCCGGTAGATAACGGGCACCTGGTGGCCATATCGGTGGAGCGAGGGATGAGAGTAATCTGTAATCAACAGTTTATATATTCAGAGCAGACCTCCCATTGACTTCAGCTGACCATGAAACCACGCTTCCTCTTCCTACAGTACATTGCCTCATTCAATACACACTTTCTGACTTTGCAACAGATGAGATAGGGTCCCTGCAGATAACTGCCTTATTCACTACATGTTTCTGACTTATTTTTTGGGCACTGTCCACCTGTGCCATGAATGAGGTGGGGGTCCTATGGAAAATACTATGTTATCATGTTGTTAAAAATTGTATCATTATGCATACATACAAGGGGCTGAATTAAGTTTGCATAGACAACCTTAATTCTGGCATTTCCTAACTTTTGAGTTGATTTGCAACCTTAATGTTCTTTTTAATGTATTTTTTGTATGTAATTTCCTAGTTTTTTTTTTTAAAGTACAATGACAAAACAAATTCCCTCATATTGACCCCCAAACTGGATCGTCATCAGGATTTGGACCTCTGCCACTTGAGGTAACAGAGTAACTGGTAGCAGTAGTAAACTGATATTACTCAAGTGGATGTGTCACTCAAGTGGGATGAGACACACACTTTGCTAGTGCATGTCACAGATCTTTGCTAATAGCAAAGAAATATTGAGACTCAGAATCGTAGATTCAGCTCCAAGTTCTAGAGAAGAGTGTGCTCTCCATTTAATCCTGTCCGTCCCACAAGTCTGATCCCTTCTAATCTTCTCTTCTTCAGCCTGTGCCTGCCTTAGCCTCCCCCTGCTTCTCGCTGTCTCCTCGCTCCACATCACCGCATGAACCACTTTGTACAAGGTGTGGACAGATCTAACATTAGCATAGCCATCGATCACTAGGGAGAGACTGACCACTGGAGCAACTAATGCATTTTCTAAGCTGTACTCAGACTGCCAAGAAACAGGGATAACTGAGGCATTTAAGTGCTCTGAGAGTTGGACACAAACTTGTCAATAATTGATCAGGAAAGAAAGATTAAATCTCAGATGATATTTGGCCATATTGTTAACAGTTGATGTTTTTCTGAGGAATGGGCCTGCCACAGTTTCATTTATAGCAGCTTGGGATATTGTCCTCCCCAAGGGAGACACTGACAGTTTCCACCAGCTGTGGACCCAGTTCTTTCCTGTTGGCTTGCAGAAGTAGGTAGTACAGTAGGTAGCACGGGTTGTGTCATGAGGTATCTCTAGAACTTTAGTGAGCAACACTGGCCTAAACACAACCAGGGAAGGCTTACTATTTGTATCCTCCTGTCATGGTATAATCCCCCACTCTGAACCTTAGCGTCCAAAAGATGGGATACCAGCATGAATTCCTCTAAACTCAATTACCAGCTTAGTACTTGTAGCGCTGCCACCAACCAGGAATTCCAGTGCCTGGTACACTCTGGTCCCCCCCAAAACCTTGCCCGGGGACCCCCAAGACCCAGTCCCTCTGGATCTTAACACAAGGAAAGTAAACCCTTTCCCTCACCGTTGCCTCTCCCAGACTTCCCCTCCCTGGGTTACCCTGGAAGATCACTGTGATTCAAACTCCTTGAATCTTAAAACAGAGAGGAAAATTCACCTTCCCCCCCTTCTTCTCCCTCCCGCTCCCAGACTCTCCCTGAGGGAGAAAGTAATCCTAACACAGAGAGAAATTAACCTTTCTCTCCGCCTTCCCACCTTTCTCCCCACCAATTCCCTGGTGAATCCAGACCCCGTCCCCTGGGGTCTCACCAGAATAAAAAAACAATCAGGTTCTTAAACAAGAAAAGCTTTTAATTAAAGAAAGAAGAAACAGTAAAAATTATCTTTGTAAATTTAAGATGGAATATGTTACAGGGTCTTTCAGCTATAGACACTGGGAATACCCTCCCAGTCTAAGTATACAAGTACAAATTAAAATCCTTTCAGCAAAATTCAAATTTGAACTCCTTCCAGCCAAATACACATTTGCAAATAAAGAAAACAAACATAAGCCTAACTCTCCTTATCACCTAGTACTTACTATTCTGAATCTATAAGAACCTGTATCAGGGAGATTGGAGAGAAACCTGGTTGCACGTCTGGTCACTCTCAGAACCCAGAGAGAACAACAACCAAACATTAACAGCGCACACAGAAACTTCCCTCCCTCAAGATTTGAAAGTATCCTGTCCCCTGATTGGTCCTCTGGTCAGGTGACAGCCAGGCTCACTGAACTTGTTAACCCTTTACAGGTAAAAGAGATATGAAGTACTTCTGTTCTATTAACTCTTACTTATCTGTTTATGACACCTCCAGAAATGGCTATGCCACCGTGGAAACATTCTGAAGTAACAGTTTAACTTTTATGAGCTAAGAACTTGAGGACATGACTTGAGAAGGATTGCTACAGTGAAAGGAGTAGGGGCACTCAACCTTGTATGTTGTACCTCTTCTACCCCTTTCTCTGGTTTTTGTCTTACAGAATGTAAACTCTTCGCTGGGACCATGTCTTCCCATATGTCTATGCAACATCTCAAGCACTACTTTAATATAAACAATGGTATACGAGGGCATAATATATCAAGCAATATAATTGAGTTCACTATCTGTGACCTCCCAGGTCACACTGTAGCGTTAAAGACCTTGCAAGAACCAGCTCTGCCAAAAACAACTGCTGAACAATCAGTGCCTTTCAGACAGAAATGAACCTTTTCAAAAAATGCACTTTTGTGGAGCCTTTCAAATATGGCCCCATTTTAAATACCCTTTAGATTTGTGAACTGAAAGAATTTACTATTGATTTTTTTGTTATGAATTGCTATAGATGGGCCACATCCTGCAACCCTTAATCACATGATTGCAGCTGGACTTCTTGCATGAGTAAGGATTACTTGTGTGAGGGAAGATTAAGGGACTGACTTCTGTTGTATTAAGCAACCCTTGTTTCTCCGAGTGGTACCAGCTTACCCTAAACTGCCTGCCAGATGAACAGAGATTGGGGCGAAGCATGCATCTCAGTGGAAACTGTCAGGCTTTAGTATAAATGCAATGTAATCCTTTAAAGGGTATGTCTACACTACAGGATTATTCCGATTTTACATAAACCGGTTTTGTAAACAGATTGTATAAAGTCAAGTGCACGCGGCCACACAAAGCACAGTAATTCGGTGGTCTGCGTCCATGTACCGAGGCTAGCGTTGATTTCCAGAGCGTTGCACTGTGGGTAGCTATCCCGTAGCTATCCCATAGTTCCTGCAGTCGCTCCCACCCATTGGAATTCTGGGTTAAGATCCCAATCCATGATGGTGCAAAAACAGTGTCGCGAGTGATTCTGAGTAAATGTCGTCACTCATTCCTTCCTCCGTGAAAGCAACGGCAGGCAATCATTTCCCGCCCTTTTTCCCTGGATTGCACTGGCAGACGCCATAGCATGGCACCCAGGGAGCCTGTTTGGTCTTTTGTCACTGTCACCATATGTGTACTGGATGCCGCTGACAGAGGCGGTACTGCAGCACTACACAGCAGCATTCATTTGCCTTTGCCGGGTAGCAGAGACGGTTACCAGTCGTTCTGTACTGTCTGCTGTGCCATTGTAAATTGGTGATGAGATGACGGTTATCAGTCGTTCTGTACCGTCTGCTGCTGTCATGGGTGCTCCTGGCTGACCTTCGCTGAGGTTGGCCAGGGGGCACAAAGACAAAAATGGGAATGACCCCCCGGGTCATTCCCTCCTTTATGTTGTATCTAAAAATATAGTCAGTCCTTCCTAGAATATGGGGCAAGTGTACTAGAGAAACAGTGTATCAGAGAACCAGAGAGCACGGCCGCTCCGTGTCAGATCCCACAGAAATGATGAGCTGCATGCCATTCTAGGGGATGTCCCTGCAACAACCCCACCCGTTGCTTCCCTCCTCCCCCAACCCTTCTGGGCTACCATTGCAGGGTCCCCCCATTTGTGTGATGAAGTAATAAAGAATGCAGGAATAAGAAACACTGAGTTTTTAGTGAGATAAAATGAGGGGGAGGCAGCCTCCAGCTGCTATGATAATCCAGGCAGGACATTAAACGGTAGAGGGGAGAGGAGCGCAGCATCCCGCTGCTATGATAGTCCAGGCAGTACAGAATCTTTTCTTTAGACATGAAAAGTCGGGGGCTGATGGAGTTCAGCCCCCAGTTGCTATGATGAGGACAGTTACCAGCCGTTCTGTACCATCTGCCGGGTATAACTGGGAGTCATTCCTATTTTTACCCAGGCGCCCCTGGCCGACCTCACCTGAGGCCAGCCAGGAGCACTCACGAACTGATGACGAGGACGGCTACCAGTCCTACTGCACTGTACCGTCTGCCACCGGGGAAGGGAGGGCAGAGGATGCTGCTGTTCATTGCCCCAGCACCATGTCTACCAGCAGCATGCAGTAGACATACGGTGACATTGAAAAAAGGGGAGAAATGATTTTTTTCCCTTTGCTTTCACAGGGTGGGATGGGGGGAGTAAATTGACGAGATATACCCTGACCCACCCCGGACAATGTGTTTGACCCTACAGGCATTGGGAGCTCAGCCAAGAATGGAAATACTTTTCGGAGACTGCAGGGACTGTGAAATAGCTGGAGTCCTCGGTCCCCCCTCCCTTCCTCCATGAGCGTCCATTTGATTCTTTGGCTGTCCGTTACGCTTGTCACACAGCACTGTGCTGTGGACTCTGTATCATAGCCTGGAGATTTTTTTCAAATGCTTTGGAATTTCGTCTTCTGTAACGGAGCTCTGATAGAACAGATTTGTCTCCCCATACAGCGATCAGATCCAGTATCTCCTGTACGATCCATGCTGGAGCTCTTTTTGGATTTGGGACTGCATCGCCATCATGCTGGGCAAACAGAAAATGCAATTCAAAAGTTTGCGGGGCTTTTCCTGTCTACCTGGCCAGTGCATCCGAGTTCAGATTGCTTTCCAGAGCGGTCACAGTGGTGCACGTGGGATAGCTCCCGGAGGCCAATACCGTCGATTTGCAGCCACACTAACCCTAATCCGATATGGTAATACTGATTTCAGCGCTACTCCTCTCGTTGGGGAGGAGTACAGAAACCGGTTTAAAGAGCCCTTTATATCGATATAAAGGGCCTCGTTGTGTGGACGGGTGCAGCGTTAAATCGGTTTAACGCTGCTAAAATTTGGTATAAACGCGTAGTGTAGACCAGGCCAAAGTCTACCTTGGAATTAATTCACTTGCAAACAGAACAGGAAAAATATCAATTAAAATGGCTTTTCCCATTTGTGTTTCTGGTTTCCCTGCCATAAACTAAATTTTATTCTGTAAAATATCCACACAGTGTTTTCTTTTAGTAGAATCTCTGACTGTAGAATCTTATATACATTTACAAAATAGGCTGCCAGTTTTATCTGAGCAATAAGGCACTCTGGAGTTTGAAGTCTTAACCAGAGGTATTCTGTGAGCCTCATGCCTGACCAAGTACAGTACCTGAGACATGTGTTACTACTGATCTATGCCATAGTTACTATACGCATGCAGCTACAAGTATATGCACGTATGGCTTTTCTATTGTGAGCTTTCAGATGATTTGCTAGTGCACGCCAATACTCACATCAGCCATTGTCTCTTTGATCTTAATAGATCACCACAAACCAGGTTATAAACTGGCATACAAGGTTCAACAGCAGGGCTCTGTAAATACTTTGCTTAGAATCCATCTCCATCTTGAAATTAGGGTGGATTCAAATCCTCTTTTATCAGTGAACATCAGCTCCACCATTTGCAAAATTGTGATGATGTTGTGATTAGTTTCAAAGTTGTGATGCCTGCTCCCTGCCTGTCCTTGGGGACAGAGGTGTGTGTGGCCTATACTCTTCTCACTCAGTCCTAAAACCAGGAGCTTGCTGCTGTGGTGTTTTGTGGGATGCTGGATTACATACTACATCTTCACTCCCCAACCTGTTTGTTGTACATATCTAAGGTGGTGAAGGAGAAAGAGGACTACTTGCTATCAGTCACTATCTCCCTGACTTTAAAAGGGGGTGATCTTTCCTCATAAACAGGAAAGCAGACGTGAAGAAAGAGCCAGAGTGGTGCTCTAGTGAGCTCAGGGATAGATACCCATAATTCCTTGAAACTAGAATGTAAAGAAAAGGAGCCCTAGGACTCTTTGCCTTGATCATTCCGTAGCAGCCATGTTAAGGATTACAGGGTATCTGTGGTGCTGAGCCCCGTCTGGAAGGTGGCTGACAACTACAGTGCTTCGCTGCTATATAGTGAGAAGCAAGTGGGCAAGGTGTACTGACTCCAAAGACCCTTGAAAGGTTTGGGAGAGACAGCGTTCCATACCAGGCAACTCTCCTGCTGGGAATAGCAGCCATCTGGGTTCTGTTTGAGGACCCAAGGTACAGCAGGGAGGACCACGTGTCCCCAGGATGGAACAGGTGGTCAGGCTTCCCTCCTCAAGCCACACTCAGGACATCAAAAGTAAAGCCTGACATAGCCAATGTCTTCAGGGCTAGGAGGGGTGATGGGATGTGGTTCTTGGATGTTACACTAGAAGTTTCCTTCCCACAGCAACTCGTGTGTTGAGTTTGTGTGAAATGACCCCTGCATGCACATTTCTTACAGTCCTGTTCAATAATAGCATCTGACTGGTGGTGGAAAAGCCCACTGGCTGAAGATATGGGTGCATTAAAACACCCCAAAACTAAAATTTACTTCTTAAAAAAGCCTTTACATTAAATTAAGTGTCTGTAATTTTATTATACTGTTTTGGTGGCCTAATTGTGACTGGTTAGGCTCTTAATAAACCTCATGATAAAAAGAATAGACACACTAGTCAGTTTGAACCCCTTTATATTGCTGTTCATGTTCCAATTATTTTGCTGTGATTCTTCTTTTTAAAGTAGCCAGAAAGAGTACAACAGAGTATGATGAGCCCTAATTTAGAAGCAGGAGCTGGTTCACCCTAATAAAAGGGTCAGCCAAGCCTCCCTGGCTCTTTATTAGGCTCCGGTACCCACTGTGTTTTATCTTCTATGAATATTACTCTTCTATTATGCTCACTATCATCTCTATGCAGATGATAGTTTAATACTTGCAAATGAGCAAAATATAATGAGCGGTGAGCTATAAAAACATTGAAAACTTACTCATATGAGGAAACAAGGGCAGTGCTGGCAAACTAATGTTAATTGTTTTTCTTAGAATAAGTCTAATTTTGTTGGATGTAAAAAGCATATTTTAGGATCTACTTTTCCATTGCTACATGAGTGCAACTCCTGTTCCTGCTGGGACTCTGCTTAACATACTTCAGGTAGAGCAGAGACACCCATTTCCCCTCCCCCCCCGCATTCTTGCCTATGGTGTAATCAGCAGTGGCTCCAGGAACCAGGGCTCCAAGCGTGTGCTTGGGGCGGCAAGCCGCGGGGGGCGCCCTGCCATTCCCTGCGAGGGCAGCAGTCAGGCAGCCTTCGGTGGCTTGCCTGTGGGAAGTCTGCCGGTCCTGTGGATTCGGCAACGGGTACACCAAATCCGCGGGACCGGGACCTCCTGCAGGCAAGCTGCCGAATCCATGGGACCAGCGATCTCCCACAGGTGCGCTGCCAAAGGCAGCCTGCCCGCTGTGCTTGGGGCGGCAAAAAAGCTAGAGCTGCCCCTGGGTGTAATCCAGTCACTTAAGGTTTGCAATTAGCATTGGCTCATTATTACTGTTATAACTGTTGGGCATGTTAAAACATCCCAGTGATTACTCAGGGGCAGGGAATGCAGTAGAAGTCATAAGCAAGGCATGTGGCACGAGTCCCATGTAGTTTTGCTACAGAATCCCAAACCTGGTCTTTCATCATTTGTTATGAGGTCAATCCTGTACTTATGACACTTTTATGGTAAAAATTACTTTTTCATTAAATTGCATAAAAATATATGTAATACTATATACTGTATAGCAGGGTGACTAAAGCCTTTCTTGGAATAAGAAAGATCTGTCAGGTCCTGCTTTTTGCTACAGCTGCAGAATTTCTACATACGTGGAAAGAAGAAGACAGACATGCTTGGTGAGGGCCTACCATCAGCAGATAAAAGAAGCACCACCAGTAATTGAGGTCTGACTTTTTTTTCCTTCTTGTTCCTGTGAAAGTAGAATGAATTATATTGTGAAAATAGAAAGGATTAAAGAAATGCTGTCTGTACCTTTAAGCAAAATTGTTGGAATGCTGCAATCCAGGTGTCAGTAATACAGACATTAACATAGAACAATTGCACCGTTTAAGGGCAATTGGTGAAGTATTAGCCTTAGATCGATAAGAGTTAGTAAGGAAGTAGGATATGCATGCTGTGCCCCAGGTGAATTTTACTGTTTTGCTTTCTTTGACCCCTTTGTCTAATTCCCGCTCTTTTATCTGTATAAATAGGACTGTTTGGGTCTTGCATGGCCACTCACATTATCTGGGTGTTGTTGGCGGAGCACTGCGCTAATAAAACAGAGTAGTCTGACAAATTATGAGTCCTGATTCTAACTTTGACATTCCTTTCCCCCAAAACGATGATTTTGAACTGGTTGAGCTGTTAGGGTGGAAAACCTCAAAACTATTTTTTTTTTAATAAAACTGTTTTTCAGAAATAGAAAAGTAGAAACTTGGAAAAAGAATAGTTTTCTGAATGGGTCACCATTTTTTCTCAGGAATCACTATTTAGTTGCTTGGATATCTTAAAAATGCTGGCTAAATTATCAGCCAGTTTCATGTTATGATACACTACTGCAGGGGTCAGCAACCTTTTAGAAGTGGTGTGCCGAGTCATTTTTCACTCTGATTTAAGGTTTCGCATGCCAGTAATACATTTTAACGTTTTTAGATGGTCTTTTTCTATAAGTCTATAATATATAACTAAACTATTGTTGTATGTAAAGTAAATAAGGTTTTAAAAATGTTTAAGAAGCTTCATTTAAAATTAAATTAAAATGCAGAGCCCCCGGATCGGTGGCCAGGACCTGGGCAGTGTGAATGCCACTGAAAATCAGCTTGCAGGCTGCCTTCGGCACGCGTGCCATAGGTTGCCTACCCCTGTACTACTGTCTGTCTCTATAAGCTGGGTGGCTGAAAACAGTTTCCTGCCTTTCAGTTGTCCATTTGATATCCTGCCCTATCCTGTTGATATGGCAATATAGAAACTGCAGGGGAATATTGATTTTAATATAATCTTTGGGATTGTTAGGAATTTATAATACAGGAGCAGTCATGAGAGTGCACTTTGGCATATAATTTGTTTTCTTCATGTAATGGCATAATCTTTTGAAAAGGGTATGCTGCTAAGATGTATTGTCCAGATATGCTCTTTCCACTGGATATCTCTCAGTACTCCACACTGGGAAAAAACAGCAGTAAGTTCATGGGGTCATGCTTGTATTAAGTCTCGTGCTTCCTGTCACACTGTATTTGACCTGGATTGAGCAGCTGATATGACATCATTGTGGGTGTTGCCAGCACATTCTTCTTTTTATATTAAATCTGCAAAAATATTTTCTTTTTGAAGATCCCCTTCCAACCCTCCTTACCACTGCCTCCCCTCCCCCCTCCCCCCAAAAAAGAGAGGTCTCATCTAGCTTTGTATACTCTATAGGTATGTCTGGTGGGTTTTGATGAGTGAGGTATTGTCCTGCTGTTTACCTCTCTCAAAGGAAGTGTCTGTTGACACAGTCTGCATTTCAAGCATCTTTATTATACAACAGTCTGGGAAGCCTTCAGGGCAAGCCAAGTAGGCCCTAAAAAGCAGCTTCTTAGTCACAAAGGGAGACAAAGTTAACCAGACACCAGCAGTTCATATTTCGTTATTTATAGAGATCTGTGTAATGATAATGTCAGACCTCACAGAAGACTAAGGCTGCTTATTTAGAACTGTATATGAGGTGAGGCAGGAAGGCCTCCCAGCTGCTGCTTTTACCTGCCACAGTAGGTTAGTGGCAATAGCCTTTTTAAGAGTGCTCAGTAGAGCAGAACAGCACTGCTTTAATCCTTAAGGGACTGACTCTGCCACCCTTACTCATGCCGAGAAGTGACTTACTCCACAGAATTACCTACAGAGTATCCAGACCCTCAGTAAGTCTGTCTTTTTTTGGCCTTGGCTATGCTACAGATTTTCTGAAATTGCTCTACCACCAGTGCCAGGAACAGTGGGTGCACTGGATTGATGGAAGAGAATTAAAAATAATCCTCAGGGTAGATATAGTCTCTCTCTGTACCGCCGCATTCTTAATTAAGAACTTCCATAGAGTGACCACTATTTAATTTTCATCGTGGCATAATTTTTTATCTACACATTTTTTTAATTTAATTATATGAAAGTATGTGCAAAGAGAGCCATATGGCCAAAACTTATATAAAATATACTTTTATTTGGATAACTGGTTCTCATGGTACTTTTGATATCCGGTGGCACTATGGATCGGGCATAGACTGGTCAGCCTAACTTCAATATCTGAAAAGATACTGGAAAAATTATTACACAATCAATTTGTAAGCACTTGGAGGATCATAGGGTTATAAGGAATGGCCAGCATTGATTTGTAAAGAACAAATTATGCCAAACCAACCTAATTTCCTCCTTTGATAGGATTACTAACCTAGTGGATGGGGGGAAGCAGTAGACATGATATACCTTGATTTTTAGTAAGGCTTTTGATACAGTTCCATATTACGTTCTCATAAGCAAACTACGGAAATGTGCTCTAGATGAAATTACTATTAAGATGGATACACAACTGTTTGAAATGTCATACTCAGAAAGTAGTTATCAATGGTTTCCTATAAAATTGGGAGGGTGCATCTAGTGGGGTTGTGCAGGGATCGGTCCTGAATCCGATACTACTTAATATTTTCATTAATGACTTGGATAATGGAGTAGAGAGTGTGCATATAAAATTTGCAGGTGACACCAAGTTGAGAGGAGTTCCAAGCACTTTGGAGGGCGGGGTTAGAACTCAAAATGATCTTAACGAATTGGTCTGAAGCCAACAAGATGTAATTCAGTGAAGACAAGTGCAAAGTACTTCACTTAGGAAAAATCAAATGCACAACTACAAAAGGGAGAATAACTGTCTTAGGTGGTAATACTACTGAAAAGGATCTGAGACTTACAGTGGACCACAGATGGAGTATGAGTCGTCAGAGTGTTGAAGTTGTAAAAAGGGCTAATAAGATTCTGGGGTATATTAATAAGGGTTTTGTATGTAAGACATGGGAGGTAATGGTCCTGCTCTGCTCAACACAGGTGAGGCCCCAGCTGGAGAACTGTGTCCAGTTCTGAGCACTATAGTTTAGGAAAGATGTGGACAAATTGGAACGAGTCCAGAGGAGAGCAACAAAAATGATAAAAGGTTTAGAAAACCTGACCTATGCGGAAAGGTTAAAAAAATTGGGTATGTTTAGTCGTGAGAAAAGACGACTTGGGGGGGCTGGATAGTCTTCCAGTATATGAAAAGCTGTTGTAAAGAGGCCGATGATCCAATATGTGAAGGGCTAAAGGCAGGACAAGAAGTAATGGGCTTAATCTGCCACAAGGGAGATTTAAGGTAGATATTGGGGGGAAAAAAACCATTCTAACTATAAGGATAGTTAAGCTCTGGAATAAGTTTCCAAGGGAGATCATGAGTTCCCATGATTGGAAGCTTTTAAAAACAAATTGGACAAACACTTGTCAAGGATGGCCTAGGTTTACTTGGTCCTGCCACAGTGCAGGGGTCTTGATGGCTTCTCGAGGTCTCTTTCAGCCCTACATCTCTATGATTCTTTGTTACCAAGGCAGTCTATTAATATTTGCAAAAGAAGAGAGTTTACTTCAGATTAAATTTGAGAGTCAGGACCAAACTTTGTCAGTAAGCAAACTTTGGAAGAGATGCATGATATTACGACTGTTCAAATTTTTCTATGTACTGTTGCAAGCCTGTGGAATATGCAGCCTTAGCTTTGATTTGTACATGTACCATTTTTTTCTTTTAGTGCTTAAAAAATAAACCCTAAAATACCTATCTGGGCATATCACTGGAGAATTAATAGAAATCTTGTTATTTGAAGAACATCCTAGTCTTTGACTTACATGACCCATTGATAGTACTACAAACTTGACCAGCAGTGTTATTAAACCAAGCCTTGTTTCTCCAGTTCAGTGTATCTTCCCGACAGCTCCAAATACGTTGAACTCGCCCGCACTGACTGATCCTATGACTTTTCAAATCAAGAGTTGGTTTACATTGTGTTATAGGAGGAGACCAATATAAACCTGGCCCTGCCAAGATACCTGCAATCCCAGCACTGAGCTTTATGTTGGCTTCAGTAGTTGCTACTTTAAGGCGATCACTTTCTTCATTAAAAACGAAAAGATAGTCAAGAAAACTGCAAGTAATTAAGAAAAGCCTAGGGTAAGAGTGAACCAATTCTCAAGTGTCTGTCATTCCTTGTGTTGCTCAGGCAGGTGCCTAATGGTTAATTATTTTAATTGCTATTAGATAACTGTTCAGAGTCATGCATTAATAGTGGAAGCAACCTATGCCTTGATAGTGGGCACAGACACCAAGGGTCAAATTCAGCGTAGGTGTAAATAGTGGTGCAAGTTATATGTTGGAGCCCAGTTGTCTCCTTGTGGGATATGAGTAACTCTCTTTTAAATTACTGCAAGTTATTAGTATCCTGTGGGGAAGAACTGAATCCCAAGTGTAGCTGATCAGAAAATAGTAAAATAGTTGTAAATAGTAAAATAGTGTAATCTGCATTGATTTAGTATTTACTATCTGTACAAATCAACAACTGTAATTTACATAGAGAGGAGTGTTGTCACCAGGCCAAGTACTCCTGTCACTTACACCAGTGATCCCAACTGAGCTGCACCATTGTAACTTAGAGCTTAGCACACCATTTGTAATTTATATTAGTGCTTGCACTACTATGGAATTTGGCCCAGTGACTTCAATAAGAATTGACACCAGTCTGAATTTGGTCCTATGTCTGTAGGCAAAAACAAAGTGATAAAAATAAGATTAGATTCATAGAAGGTAGAAATTAAATCCCTTTGGTTTGCCTTTGTGCCCTGCCGCTGAAAATGTCTTTTAAAATCCAGACGTTATTAGCACTTAGCACCTTAACATCTTTATTAGATGATGACTTGTGAATTTGTACTCCTTCAAATTCTTTGTAACAAAACAAATAAGAAAATCAAATCCAAGCTTAAACAAACATTTATATAAATGTGAGGTTTTGATTTCAATACTATTTAGTGTTATGATTGGCAAAAGCGTGCTTTTTCACAGATCCTCTGCTGTGGCCAACTGGCATGAAATGTGGTGTTTCTCTTAAAGCCCCTGCTTCTGGAGGCAAGTGATTGCCTTCCAGCTTTCACTTAAGACGTTTCTAGCCCTAGTGATTGTGGAGAAAGGCATGAACCCAGTGCTAGGAAACCAGAAAGCAAATAAAATTTAAAAAATAATTTTGAGTTCTTTTTATTTTTAAGTCAATCTCAAGTTTTTTAGGGTCCGACTCATGGTTTTCAATGCTTGAGATTGGCAATAGTGAGCCTGACGAGGCCACCGCTATTCACGTTTAATAGTCCCTTACTCAACAAAGAGTCCCATTGATATAATGCAAAGTCACTGTAGAACTGATTTCATTGGGACTGTTCACAGAGTAAAGTACTGCTCATTGTAAGGATAGCAAAATTTGGCTGTTTGGTAGAGGCACCCTGATTTGGCTAGACTGGGGAAACACTAAACCAAACTCATCCCTTCCTCACACTGAACCACTCTTCAGATAGCTTCCCTCTTCCCTTCCTCGGAGAAGAGTGGGGCTGGGTGAGGAAATAAAACAGCATTTTCTTGCCCTCTTGCTTGTGGGCAGTGGGGCTAAATAGGACATTCTCTCCCTTCCGGGCAGGTGGTACCTTATTCGGTGTGTTTGCTCAGTTCCTGGTCCTCCTGATTCAGTGGGGAGCACTCCTGAGAAAGCAGATTGAGTGGAGCACATGTCGGCACTCAGACAGTGGCCTTATTTCACCTACTGGTGTGAGTGCTGTTCTACAATGCTGTGGTGACCGGCTATAAAGAACACAGTGTCTAATCAGACATTTTGATGATTCTTTTCGCTTTACATGCTGACTAGTACTGTCTGTCTGCTTCGGTGCATCTCAGGCTAACCCTCCTTGTGTAAACATGTATGTTCCTTCACTGTCTGTCTCGTTCTATAGCCTAAGATGAACTTGTGTGAAAGAATCATGTAGCTATAAATTGTCCTATATTGACTAATTTTATTTTGTGTTTCCGTTTGGAAAAATTAAAAGGAACAAGATAAACTACACATGCATTACATCACAAAAACGTGTACCTCCTATCCATTTAATGGTGAACTAGTCCACCATGTGTTCCCTCGCATTTTTGTTAAAGGTTAACAAAACTGTTTAGACAACTCTAATGGCCCTACATCAATCTGCTGTATCTTGCTGATTAATGTGACTGATTTCTGTAGTGAATTCCTTTAACCACTTCTTATTTACAAAGTGAGATGATCTTGTTTAAAGCAGCCACATGGAATGTTCATCCATTTTGGAAGCGCATTTCTTGACTGAAATAAATTTAGGAAACAAATCTAGTAAATTTCTGAAAAACAAATATTCAGCCAAGGGTTCGTGTGCAATTGTAATTATGGATTTTGCTATAGTAGAGTTCACCTCTCCCTTTCCCCCAAAACCAAACACAAATTAATAAAAAATTTCTCATTTCTGCTGAGAAGTTTGTTATAACCTCAGACAAAATGTGAGACCAAATGCCTTTTAGCCTAAGAGGAAGTGCTTTGAGCTGGGAACAAGATCTCATCTCATCTCTGTTACTGAGTAGTTCACATACAAATGTTATTTCTTACCTACACCTCGTAAGCCTACCCTAAGGGTAAACATAATTGACTCCCTTATGGGAATAAGGTAAATGAAAAATTATACGGGGTCACTTCAGACAGAGTTGGGTACAGAACCATTTCCAATTTATCAACACCCTCAAAAATTGTATTGTGGGCACCAGAACTGGACACAGTAGTCCATAAGTGGTTACACCAGTGCCAAATATAGAGCTCAAATGATAATTTATCACTTATGTCCTGAGACATCCAGTCCCCCAATACCTAATGACTACAAAGCTTTTCACCTCTATGCTACCAGTTTTAATCCAGCCAGCTCAGTAGAGACTGAAAGTTGTTCTCAATATAGTGAATATTTGGTAGTCTCCAAAAAAAATGAGTTTGGTGCATCCCAGTACAAATTCATTCCTGTGGTTTGCACTAATTGGCAGATTCAGCAGAGAAGCCAAGATACTACCCATAGAAAGGGTGTAAAATGAGAAGAGCAGAGTGTCAAGGACAGAGGCTTTAAAAACTCGCAAAGTAACTGGAGGCTGAATCTAGCTGATTAATGTGACTGATTTCTGTAATCACTACCCTTGAGCGATATAGTTAAGCTGACTTAAGTCCCCATGTAGACAGTGCTAGATTGATGGAAAAGTTCTGTTGATCTAGCTACTGCCTCTCAGGAAGGTGGATTTACTACAGTGATGGGAGAATCACTTGCATTGCTATAGTGAGTATCTATACTGAAGTGATACAGTGGTACAGCGGCAGTGCTTTAAGTGTAGACGGAGAGCACTCCACCAACAGAGATAATAAAAGAATGGGCAGAGAGGTAGGAGGAGAACTAGCCATGTGTCTCCAAAGCCCAGTGAGGATTAGGAAGAGAGGATTTTCAAGAGTATTAAAAGCAGCAGAGAGGCCAAGAATGTTGAAGATTGAGTAGAGTGCCTGACTTGGCCAGGAAGAGGTCATGAGAGACCCTAGTGAGAGTGGTTTCAGTAGAATAGAAAAAATAGAAGTCAGATTGGAAGAGATCAAGACATTGTTTGTTGGAGGAGAGAAAGTGAATGCATGGGCTGTAGACTGCACATACAATGAGTTTACAGATAAAAGGGGGGAATGAGATGGGCAATAGCTGGAATGGCAAGTGGAGTTGAGATTTTTGAGGATAGTGGACGGGGAAGGAGCCAGAAGACAGTGAGGGGTAGAGATTTGCCGGGAAAGGGGCTGGTAAGTACATAGGAAGAGATGGGATCACTTGGAAAAGTAGAAGGGTTAGAGTTGGAAAGAAAGCAGGAGACAAATCTCGTTCATATTTAACAGGTTACCACATAATGATGCTTTTGTTGGAATACATAGGAACAGCATGATAACATAAATTTTCTTTGTGGAAAATATCATACAATGAGCAAAGAAAGAGACATTTATGTGCCTAAAAGAGCAAATGTTGCTTGTGTGTTTTGTGATTTTTGATGATGCAAAAATAAATACGTAAATCGGCCAAATCAGCCTATTTCAATAATTTTTTAACTGAACTGGAAAAGCAGCACAATCCTGTGATCCCCCTCCACTTCTTTGGTGACATAAGCCGTCCCTTTGCTTTCCTCCGCCCACTCACACTACTGCCACCACAGGAGACAGCTGGGCAGCAGGCTGATCTGTGTTGGTTACTGTGGGCCCGGTGGAGTTCATTTAGCATTGGAAAGAGACTGACACATCAAGACTTCAGGAGCAGAACTACCTAATTATCTGGCTCCAATCCAGCTGCAGATTGACCCAGCAAATTCTAAAGAATCTGGATTCCTGCAGTCTGATTTGCTTCCTCTTTCTGTTATGTGCTCCTTTCAGTCCAGGAAGAGTTGAAACCTGAGTGCTGGTTTTGACAAAGGGAGGAGGGTAGGGAGAAAGGAGGGAAAGAAAGGGCAGATAACAGCCGAATGTAATCAGCATTTTATTACCATCCTTAGGAAGTGGGAATTTTTTATTTTTTTTTTTAAAGGAAGGTTTGAGCTTGGAAAGTTAATTATAGTGAGGTTATTTGACAGGAAATTACAAAATACAAACAGACAGAAGAAGCACGTTTTAAAACAGGGTAGGAAATCTCAAGTTACTTTACTGTGTATATTCAGAAACCCCAAAGCAGAGGCTGAAAATAACAGTTTGAACAAAAGCTATCTTATCTGATAAAGACATTTCAAGTACAAAGGGAAATTTATATATTGGGTTGACAGTCTTAAAATAAGCTCATTTTCTTGATAACACTGTAGATTTAATTATGGGAAAAAATTGGGTTCGTTTGAATGACCTACCGACATAGTAAGTTTGCATGTATAAATGGACTGCATTTTATCTATCCTTTTACATTTCTAGTCTTCTAAACCGTGTTTATCAATGTTTTCCAGAAATTGGAAAGGTATATTTATGAATGTAGGACAAGACTGATAAATATGTGCATATTTTAAAGGTGACTGCACAGAGCAGATCCAGTTCATTTCCCATACAACTGTAAGTAGACCTAGTAGTGTTTCCCATATTGGGAAAGAAATGAACAGAAAAGAAGTGCTTTGGGGCTGAGTGTAGAATTTCTAGTAATAGTGGTGCTCTTCAGGTTTATTATTAAATTCCTTTTACTATTAGCATGATTTTGTCGACCTCTTGAATTTTTAGCATGTTTTGTTCCCCTTCCTTTGGTTATCTTTCCTGAAACAGTAACGCAAAGACAGCAGAACTTGCTCCTTACTATTTTGTGGTTCTTTGTAGCCCTGCCATAGGTACCAAAGCTGCAGAGGATATCAACAAGGATCTTTTCTGATACCTGGTCTCTTCTAGCCAGGGCCGGCCTTAGGATTTATGCTGCCCTAGGCGAGATTATTGAACTGGTGCCCCTGTGCCTGATCTGCTCTTAGCAACACAAACATAAGCTTATAGTATTGGAAAACTTGCCACATTCACATTATTAAAACCAGTTTAACTTAATTAAGCACACTGTAATGCTGATGGACTAGCACTAAAGAAGCAGCACTATAGAAAAAATTCTGATATGACAGAATGATGCAAATAATATATTTTTTTTAATTTATCAAAATTTTATTGGAAATTTATATGAAGAGGTATTGAAACAAAGATTTGTTTTTAATTAAAAGCAATCTTCCTGGCTTTTTTGGCTGCAAAATCAGTAATAATGTCATCGTATGACAAAGACAAAGTCGTGTCTTGTTCGATCGCAAGAATAGCAAGACCAGTTAAGCATTCCTGACTCATTGTAGAGCGGAGATAGTTTTTAATGAGTTTTAGTTTTGAGAAACTCCGTTCTCTTGATGCTACTGTTACAGGAATTGTCAGTAGAATACGAGTGGCAATGTACACATTAGGATATATGTCAACAAGTTTGCGGGTATGAATAAACTGTACAATGTCCATCACCGATTTTGCATGTGGCAACATTGATGACAGTGTACTCAATTCTTTGTACAGTTCAAGTCCATTTAAATCAAAACTATCACCGTGCTTCACGAGGCTCTCTAGATTCTTGCACTTTGTCATTAGTTGCTCTTGTTTTCCTATTTTGTTGAATTTAGTTATGTCATACAAAAATCCAAACTGTTCATGGTGTACTTGCAAGGTATTAAACCTTTCATCAACAGCAGATACTGCTTTATCCATCACAACATTAAAAAATTCAACCTCAAATTTCTTTTCTGGATCGTCTATGGGCATGACCTGCTGTACAGATTCTTCACAAAGAAGTGTCCCTGGCCTTTTTAACTCATATTAACTATGTATTTACTTTATGAAAGCTGGAGAAAACATTGTGAAAACGTAAAACATTGGCTGCCCAACTTCTGGGCTGGCAAAAGTTATACTGACTCACAAGGAAAAAAAAAAGTAGGAGAATCTTAGTAGAACATACGGTCACTCTATACCAGGGGTCGGCAATCTTTCAGAAGTGGTGTGCCAAGTTCACTGTAATTTAAGGTTTCTCGTGCCAGAGATACATTTTAATGTTTGTAGAAGGTTTCTCTCTATGTCTATATTATATAAATAAACTATTGTTATTATCTGAGTCTTGGCCACCAGTCCTGCTCAGGCCACTGCCAGCTGAGTAAATGAAACCCCAAACCGGCAGCGGGCTGGTGGCTGGAACCCTAGACAAGGATCCCAGGCTCTGCTCAGCCCGCTGCTGGTCTGGGGTTCTGACCACCAACTCCTGTCAGCCAGGATCCCGGCCGCCAACCCCCGCTCAGCCCGCTACCAGCCTGGGATTCTGCTCACCCAGGCTGGCAGGAGGCAGAGTGGGGCTGGCGGCTGAGCTCCTGACTGGAAAGGGGCCGGCAGCCGGAACCCCGCAGTAGCAGTAGGCTGAGTGCTGCTGGCACCCCAGACTGGCAGCAGACTGAGCCACTCAACCCCCCACCGGCCCTGCTCAGCCCGCCACCAGCCCGCTCAGCCCGCTGCCGGCTGAGTGAATAGAACCCCAGGCTGACAGCAGGTTGAGTGGTTCAACTGGCCTGCTCAGCCCACTGCCAGCCTGGGATTCCTTGGGGGTCCCCAGGCCAGCAGCAGGTGCTGAGTGGGGCCGATGGCTGGTATTCCAGCTGGCAATAGGGCAGCAGCTGGAACCCCAGAGCAGTGATGGGCTGAGCCGCTCAGCCTGCTGCTGCATACCATCAAAAATCAGCTCATCTGCCACCTTTGACATGTATCAGAGGGGTAGCCGTGTTAGTCTGGATCTGTAAAAGCAGCAAAGAATCCTGTGGCACCTTATAGACTAACAGATGTTTTGGAGCATGAGCTTTCGTGGGTGAATACCCACTTCTTCAGATGCATGTGGTGGAAATATCCAGGGGCAGGTATATATATGCTAGCAAGCAAGCTAGAGATAACGAGGTCAGTTCAATCAGGGAGGATGAGGCCCTGTTCTAGCAGTTGAGGTGTGAAAACCAAGAGAGGAGAAACTGGTTCTGTAGTTGGCAAGCCATTCACAGTTTTTGTTCAATCCCGAGCTAATGTTGTCAAATTTGCAGATGAACTGAAGCTCAGCAGTTTCTCTTTGAAGTCTGGTCCTGAAGTTTTTTTGCTGCAGGATGGCCACCTTAAGGTCTGCTATAGTGTGGCCAGGGAGGTTGAAGTGCTCTCCTACAGGTTTTTGTATATTGCCATTCCTAATGTCTGATTTGTGTCCATTTATCCTTTTCTGTAGAGACTGTCCAGTTTGGCCGATGTACATAGCAGAGGTGCATTGCTGGCATATGATGGCGTATATTACATTGGTGGATGTGCAGGTGAATGAACCAGTGATGGTGTGGCTGATCTGGTTGGGTCCTGTGATGATGTCGCTGGTGTAGATATGTGGGCAGAGTTGGCATCGAGGTTTGTTGCATGGATTGGTTCCTGAGCTAGAGTTATTATGGTGCGGTGTGCAGAATGTGGTGGAAATATCCAGGGGCAGGTATATATATGCCTCCAGCTTCCATCCCGGACACATCACACGATCCATTGTCTACAGCCAAGCACTGAGGTACAACCGCATCTGCTCTAATCCCTCAGACAGAGACCAACACCTACAAAATCTCCACCAAGCATTCTCAAAACTACAATACCCGCACGAGGAAATAAGGAAACAGATCAACAGAGCCAGACGTGTACCTAGAAGCCTCCTACTGCAAGACAAACCCAAGAAAGAAACCAACAGGACTCCACTGGCCATCACATACAGCCCCCAGCTAAAACCCCTCCAACGCATCATCAAGGATCTACAACCCATCCTGGACAATGATCCCACACTTTCACAGGCCTTGGGTGGCAGGCCAGTCCTTGCCCACAGACAACCTGCCAACCTGAAACATATTCTTACCAGTAACTGCACACCGCACCATAATAACTCTAGCTCAGGAACCAATCCATGCAACAAACCTCGATGCCAACTCTGCCCACATATCTACACCAGCGATACCATCACAGGACCTAACCAGATCAGCCACACCATCACTGGTTCATTCACCTGCACATCCACCAATGTAATATACGCCATCATATGCCAGCAATGCCCCTCTGCTATGTACATCGGCCAAACTGGACAGTCTCTACGGAAAAGGATAAATGGACACAAATCAGACATTAGGAATGGCAATATACAAAAACCTGTAGGAGAGCACTTCAACCTCCCTGGCCACACTATAGCAGACCTTAAGGTGGCCATCCTGCAGCAAAAAAACTTCAGGACCAGACTTCAAAGAGAAACTGCTGAGCTTCAGTTCATCTGCAAATTTGACAACATTAGCTCGGGATTGAACAAAGACTGTGAATGGCTTGCCAACTACAGAACCAGTTTCTCCTCTCTTGGTTTTCACACCTCAACTGCTAGAACAGGGCCTCATCCTCCCTGATTGAACTGACCTCGTTATCTCTAGCTTGCTTGCTAGCATATATATACCTGCCCCTGGATATTTCCACCACATGCATCTGAAGAAGTGGGTATTCACCCACGAAAGCTCATGCTCCAAAACATCTGTTAGTCTATAAGGTGCCACAGGATTCTTTGCCACCTTTGACACGTATGCCGTAGGTTGCCGAACCCTGCTTTATACACTAGTGAGGAGATGAGCATATTACAGTTGTTGGAGGGCTCTTATCAGGAGTAACAGGCTATAGGAAAGTCAGTCAACATTTTTTGTTTCTCTGATGAAAACTGACCCACTCCCTGCCTCAAACCAAACCTGTCACTAATAATTGTCAACAACTTAATTTTCTGTTTTTGGCTAAGATATTGATTTTTTTTAAAAAAAAAAATTGAAATTGGATTCAGGATTGTTAGCAAGAATTTTTGGCAAACAAAGTTTTAAATGACAATCTAAATGGCAACCCAGTACTGCTTTCATGCTTGGCTCACCCCCCAGCCTGCTGGTCCAACAGCTGCAGTAGAGGAGGAGATAGGTGGAAAACTGCAGGACCCCAAAATCCACCTCTTGGGATGCAGAGTGGCAACAGCAGCAGCAAACCCTCAGGTCCAATCACACGCCAATGGGCACCACCGCCAGCCCAACAGACCATGGTGAAGTTAGCACAGCATCTGATCTCAGGGACGGGACACCCATGGAGCCACAGCAGCTCATCCTGCCCTTTGCAGCTCCCCCCGGATGAGATGAATTGCTGGCAGCTGCCAGCCCGGGGAGAGGTGCTCCCCAGCTAGGGTGATAGATCCAGATGTCCTGATTTTATAGGGCCAGTCCCGATATTTGGGGCTTTGTCTTATATAGGCACCAATTACCCCCACCTAGAGTGACCAGACAGAAAGTGTGTAAAATCAGGACAGGGATGGGTGGGGGGTGGGGGGCTAAAAGGAGCCTATATAAGAGAAAGACCCCAAAATTGGGACTGTCCCTATAAAATAGGGATATCTGCTCACCCTACCCCAATCCCCTATCCTGATTTTTCACACATCTGGCTAACCCCAGCCAAGCCCTGTGTGACATTCCAATTCTGGCTGCCTGCCGAGGAAGTGAGTTACTTTCACTTTCATTCCTCAGCAGGCAGGTAGGCAGCCTCCTCCTTCCCACCTATCCCCCAGCACCTCACCCAACCCAGCCCTGATGGAGGGGAGGGAGGAGGGGGGGGTGCTCCTGGGGAGGAGGGAGAAAGGAGGGGGTGCTCCGTGGGGCAGGGGGGAGAAGAATGGATGTTATGGGAGACAACAAAGATACTGGTTCCAGAGCCACAGAGCCTGCCTCACCTCACCTCAGCCGGGGGGAAAGAGTCACACTCACAGGTGAGGTCCTTTCCCAACCCCTACCTCCTCCCCTTCCCAGAGACCCCAGCAGCCAATCCCATTCCTCAGACTGTGCTGCATTCGGCTCTCTCTAGGACCCAGCAGCCCTGCTTCTACACTGTCTGGGCTGCCTGCAGAGTGGTGCCCCGAGGCAGAGTGAGGCGCTACGCGGCTACCTATTCTGCCTATGCCTAAGGACGGCCGTGCTTCTAGCTTTCCATCAAAGACAACATTCTCCTCAAAGAAAGGTGCTGATTTTCTTTGAAGGGTTAAGATTGTTCGCTTTGAAGGACACTTCTTATTATACTTCCTTAACGATTACTTGCTAAGATACTGAATAAGCATTGAATTCCATGTAGTTATGTGTCCACACAGTACTATATAGGGTATATACAATAGCTGTATTGTATTGGGCAGTGGGAGGGATCCCTGTGTTGCCCAAATTATGTATTAGTTTAGCTTTTATCAGAACACATTTGATAATAGATTTTATAATACCAAGTAGTGAAACAATATCTTGCTTGCTTTGATGAAACTGAAATAATAGTAATGAAGTAGAAGCACTAGGTGGTTTGTAGGTAGAAGTTACGTAACTGTTACTGGTGCCGACATGGTTTCATTGCCAAAGTGTTTTTTCCCCCTCTCCAAAGGCTGCATGGTTGTGTGTTGTTTATCATCCTCACTGACAACTGTTCAACACATACAGATCAGGGGAAATAATACTCAGGATAAAGGCTTGTGCAGAGAATCATGCTCACACAGCAGAAGTGGTTCAGGTCATGTGACAAGTTGCTGGCTTTGAGACTGTGGGATTAAGGCACAGAGGATTACAAAGTGAGTGCTACTACAGTAATATTATAAATGAACCAAACATATCCGTGATTCAGCAGTGCATCATTGTGCTGCCATGGTCCCCTGAGAGATGTAAGATATTTTCTAATAAATGGTCTTCTTTGCCTGTAATCTGCCCTCCTCTCCATATTGTGGAGCTTTCATCATTAATAGATGCAACAGAGAAGGAGATCTGTAAGGAAGTGTTGGATGCCCATTTATATCTTATAGAAAGTTAGTGATACGATGCATTTTGTGTACTGGGCTGAGATGCAAGGTAGCAGCCATATGATTACATTGGTTAAGTGACTCTTTTCCCTTGTATAAATGGGTAGGATGTTGAGTAAATGTTGGAAATCTTTTGCAGTGGGTGATGTGAATGTATAATTCTCTGGGAATGTCTAAGTAAGCTCTAGAAGTATTACTTAAATATGGGAATGATGAGTACACATCTGCTTGCATTCATAAACACAACACTAGGAGGCCTGGTTTTAAATTACCATCCTACTATTGCAAAACCTCCCTAGTAATCCTATAAAGCTGTCGGACACCGATGAGTCCGTGAGGGTTATGGCAATATTCCACACCCAAGTATCAAATGTCAAAAGACCGTGAGGATTGGGTTGCAACAAAAATATCCTGAACTTGATTTTACTGTTTTATCTCACTGGGGGGAGCAAATGGCACCTGCACAAGAAAGATCTTTAGCTGCGACACTTCCCATTTATGTCTGATTTAAATCTTCTACTTGATTTTATTGTTTTTTTCCCCTTATATTTTTTAAAGCAATTGGCACCTTCACAAGAAAGGACGTGGCCTGACACGCTTTTCATTTATATCTCATTTAAATGTCCTACTATTTAAAAAGAGTTTTGTAACTTCCACCTGAGGGAAAAAGTTCATATAGTTGTAGGGAAAAATAACTCCCTTCTTGAAATAGGAAAGTATTGATGTCGATGTGGATTGTTATTACTAAGCTCCCACCGTTTTGAAGAGCATCATTAATATTTATACAGTGTATAAATTTCAAATATCTTAACAGACACAAGCTAATACATTAAACTTAACTGCAGCCCTGTCCTGTACACTAGGTAAATGTATCTCCACTTTACAGATAGGTAAAATGAGGCATAGCGTTTATTTGCCAGAGTTCACACAGTCTGTCAAATAGAATAGAATCAAGTCATCCTAACTTCTGGTTTCCTGCTCAAACCCTCTAAAATTCTTCCCTGCTGTACCTGTAAAAGAAAGTCAGGTGCTGGCGTAGCAAAAGGAAAAAAGGCGTTGATACAACTTGTCATGTAATCAGTACTCAGGTTACCATGATAGCAATGGAGGTGTTTTGCTTTTCCCTTCCTTCTGTCCTTATAAGAACGGTCTGTCTATATGTTCTTCACAATTATAACTCAGGTCTAGGAATTTCCTTCTCACGGGTTAGGGCCCATTTCAAAATTAGTATATTTCAGAGATTGCAGTAGTTTATTGGAAATTAGATAAATGTTATCCAGTATCTCTTATGATCTGTGTTTTTTTCTTTTTTCTTTCAGGAAGAACCTAGTATGAATGGCCTTTAGGTAGATATTCTAACCTGGAGTCAAATAATATGGTTCATGAAAGATTAAAATGAAATAAACTATTTTACGTTGTAGTTGATATTTAAAGTACAGTTAAATCAGGAAATTCAGTTATGGTTCTCATTGGAACTGTTAATTCAGACCCCACTCTGTGAACATGTATTGCTTTATGTTTACTCAATATGGATTCGGATAGCTTTAATTCCTTAGCTGTAGTTGGGAGAAATATTAACCATGAAAGTGTTTTTTAGTGAAATTTGACAGTTTTCAAGTTTACTGCAATTTGAATAATGTTACAAAATGTTGGCATTTTTTGATGTGTCATATGAAATAATATTTGTAAAAATTAGAGAAAAAAATTTTTACTAGAAAATTTACACTTGTGAATTTTGAAGAGTCTAGAGTTTGAGCTGAAAATCCACATGACCTAGGGGATTAGCTGCAGTGCTAGATCCAGGAAGTCCAGAGTTATAATTCTGCCTCCTGATAATGACCAGCCTCAGTAAAATGTTGCCATTATGTTGCACTTCACAAACACTGTTTAGTTAAATAAGTAAATACCATCATTCCCATTTTACAGATGGGAAAACTGAGGCCTAGTGAGTGAAAGTGACTTAACTGAAGTAAATCTTGCTGAGAACCTGTATTAAATACCAAGTCTCTTGACAACTATGCACAGGCCTAGTCCATTACACTGTAAAGGTGTTTCTTAATGGCAGCATTAGTGAAGTCAAAGAGAACCATCAGTTGAATTTTATGATTTTAGTCCATTACTCCGTTCAGATTTTAAAAACGTGGCTCATTTATTTAACTTTTATCTTTGCATCTTCAAAACTCCATTGTGGGTAAAGTTTAAACAAATTAACCATTAACAGATGTAAACCTCATTCATATCCAAACCACATGTTATCCTAGTAGTTTATCTGTTGTTGCTTCCTTTGAAAACAGCAGAGTCTCAATGTATACTTTGTACGTATATATGGTATGAGTTTTGCAACATTTTTTTATTATTATTCCCGAACACAGACAATAGTGCAGTTTGTTTCAAGGTGTTTTGAATAGAATGGCACACTTGCAAAGTTTTTATCAGTCACTAGGTAACCCCCTGCTTCTCATGTTGTCACGTGAAATGATTTTTTATTTGTGTTGTGGAAGTACCTAGTGAGGTTCCATTCTAGAATCGACTCCACCTCATGCTGGGTACTGTATCACTGTGTTGCCAACTCTTGTGATGTTTTGTTTTACTTAAAGACCCAGCTCCTGGAAAAAAGTGATTTATGTGAGAATCTCAGCTGTCATTTATCATTCTGAGATGTCCTTTTCCAGTTTTTGTTCCCTCCTCTTTTCCCTTTTGTTCCCGCTGCTCTGATGGCCCTGCAGTTGTCATTGATTTCTCTCATCAGATTAGGTAGGTTCTTCCATAGCTCCTTTGTGCTGCTCGGGGAGCCAGCCTGAGGGAATCATTAGAGAGATTAGACAGGTGTAATGGCAGAGGGAAAGTCTAAAAGGCTGCATCAGTGCAGCTGTGCCACTGTATCACTCAAATGAAAATGCTCTAAGCCAATGGGAGAGAGCACTCCCATGGGCATAGTTAATCCACTATCTGTGTTGGCGGGAGATGCTCTCCCGCCGACATAGCACTGTCTATACTGGAGGTGGGCGGTTAAGTCAGTATAAGTCTGTTGCTCGGGGGTGTGGATTTTTTTTTTTTTTACATGAGATAAACACTCCTATCAGGATGAATGGACATTAAGTAATTGATTTTCTAACACTGAATACTAGTGCACAGCAGAACAATGAGGTATCTTCAATATTTACAGAGCAGTGAATTATCACAGCATACCTGATTTTTTTTATTTCTTTTAAACTATCCCTCCTTTTATGCACAATTGTTCCAAAGTTGTAGGCATAAAATAATGGCAAATACAGAATTTAGCATTCATATATACAGATCTTACATGGCTGATAGCCGTTTAATGCCTGTGCTTCAGATTTTATGGATGAATATGCTAGAACAAAAATACTAAAAGCTTTAGTGTTCATACACAACTACAGTGGTACTGGTATTTACTAACATTCTTTTTGTCGTGCCATGATTTGTTCCAGTTAAAACTAGCTTTAGCAGCCCCTGTTTTATCAGCTGGCCTTCTCCGTCAAGAGCTGCTTCACCTCACCCCTCCTCTCCCAAACCCTGGCAGCGCCTCAGGCTTCATGATTTTAATGCTTTTGTTCAGACTTGCCATATCCCTTTCTCACTTTGCTACCTTAGTTATTACACTGCTCCTCCGGATGGTAAATCCTCAGATTTGGGTTTCTCCACTTTGATTGCTTGCAGATGCCAGCCATATCAGTTTCATTATATTTGCGGTATTTCAGAATGAAAAGAACAAATAGCTTTGCGAGACCTCTCTGCTGTCTACTTTAAAAGCTTTAGGGGGTCAAATTTACAAAATATGCTAAAATCTTAAAGCTGAATTATGAGTTATTAGAATTTCCCAAGATATATGTGTCTTTGACCATTGTTCTAGCAAAGCCAAAAATGTTAGCTTTCCCAGTGTTCTGTGTATGAGGAGAAACAATATAGGACAGTCTTGTATAAAAGTAAATATGAGAGCAGAGCTACTTTGACCTGTGAGTGACTTAGGAGATATTAAAATTGACTCGAAGACATAAACAGAAAGGAACATGGATGAGGATGTTTGCCTCAGGAAAGCCATTCTTCAGTAATTTTATTGAGTATTAATGTAACTGAATGCTGGCCTGCAAGCACAGATGTGGTTGTTCTGTTATAGGGATGTAGCCTCTTAGAGTGATCTCCCCAGCCTGGGTCAACAGATTAACACTTGGTGTTGCAATAACATGCTAAAAATAGTAGTCTTGGGCTCTCAAGATTAGGGTGTTGGGTGGTCCAGCCCGAGCCACAACACCCACACTGCTATTTTTCGCCCCACTAGCACAAGTCTGTAGTTCTGGGTTGGGAAGCTTGCTCCTAGTTGCAGTGTACACAAAGCCTTTGAGACCAGGAATTTTTGGGAGGAGTTGTCTTCAGATGGAACACATGTGGAAGAGCGGTCTGATGACTGTATCTTGTGATTGTCTTCTGGAGGCTATATAAAGAATGCTCTTGACACAATCTGGTGGAGGGATCAGGGATGAGCCAAGACCTGGAGCAGAGGCTCTTCATAGAAGCCAGGCAGAAGACCTGGGAAAACAACCTGTGAGTCAATTAGGAAGTATCTGTGAGGACTGGTGAACAGGCATGGAAAAAATAGTAGTTGGTTGTTTCACTTACTAGGGCTTGGGAGTCCAGGGAAAAGAGGGAGGGACCAAGCTTCCCAGTACCATTGCTGCAAAGGATTAACTGCAGTCTTTAGAAGAAGGGCTAGAGAGAACCCTGTGCCATGACTGAAAGAACAGCTAGACCTAGGGATAGGACCAATGCCCAGAATGGTTTCTTCTGCTGCCTCTAGGAAGAGGACTGCAGAGACCCTTGTTGCAGTGCTGTATGTATAGACAGGCCCTGAGAGGGGCAAAGTGAAACACTGTAGCCCAAGGTGGGCAGAGGGACTGCTGCTGTTTAGATCTTTTGCCTAAATTGTATGTTTGAAGAATGAAACTGTGCCCAGAAAGAGACTTGAGAAGGTTGGGAAATCCATCCTCAGTGACGGAAAAATGAGGCAAGGGCTAGCCTGACAGACCAGTAAGGCAGTGCTGCTGCACTGTATGGCTTTAGAATGGCAGATGGTGTCTTGATATTAATTGGTCTAAATGGAAGCCAAAGGAAGTGGAAGGTTAAACATCTTTCCTACTTGCACCAGCTTTAAAGAAAGTTGTTTTTGGTAATCTCTGGGATTGGAGCAGCTTGTTCCTAAAGTCAACTTTGTGACTTTCTTTTAGATGATGGCTCTGAATGTTTAGATTTTGTGAATGAAAAAGAAACCATGCAAAGATATTTGAAGCCACAATACACAAAAATGTGTCAATAATTCAGCCTGACTGATAACTCCACCTGTAATCAAAGTCACCAGCAATTTTTTGTAGTCCTGTAACATAAGCCATCCTGAACATATAATCAGTTCCACTACACAGGTGGAGTTGCTGCTTTTCACCACACTCTCTCCCTACCTCCATGAGCAGAATCTTTAAAAATCAATTCAATCAATCTAAAATACTGGAGACCATTAAACCACAATTCTTGCATTTCAGTTCACTGCTAGGAAAAAAGAGCTATTTACAGTGCAATATTAAAGGTCTGTCAGCATTTCCATTAAAGCATTTATTTTCTGAAGTTTATAATTGGGCCGTAAAAAGTTTCTTCTGACTGAGACTTTTTACCATTTTTATTTATTTTTAAAGATATTTGGTTCAGTTATTTTCAAATTTACACTTTAACTGAAAACCAAAAATAAAAATATTTCTAGGTTTTGGAGATTTTTTTGAGTTTCTGTGCTTTGTATTTTAAAATGTAGGGCTTGATCGAGGAACCTTTCCACTGGTTTCAACAAGAGTGGGCTTAGGGACTTTAGTTTGCATGTCATTCATCTGTAGTATGAAATAATACATCCGATGTATAAAACCACACAAGATGCCAGGTGGCTTTATAATTTAGGGAAAGCGGCTATTGTGTATATCTGCTCTTGTCCCAATAAAAATGTTGCTAAAGGTTTTGAATACAGATTTAACGAATACTGAATGTTCATTAGATACATTCACTCATTACAACTGTAACAGCTCCAAAACATGAGCGAATGGTCCTATTGTATGGTCCAAAGAGTGGAGAACATAGATATACTTGGAGATGATACTCCACCACAACTGTGAAAGAGTGATTAAGGTCTAGCTTTTCAGAAATAGTCAAGTCCTTTAGTATGTAGCGATCATGCAATAATGTCTTTGTGGGTCACACAAATATCCTGATATAAGGAGCCTCTTAAGTTCTCATTGTCAGGAGGTCTTTCACATGCTTACATTGAGCCCAGAGGTGAAACTCCCATTGCTGCCCCTAAAGAAAATATGTCCTTTTCACACTTTCACTCAGATTTTTATTTATTTTGATTTGTGTGTTTTTAATCTGCTTTCTTATCATTGTTTGATAAATATAATCCAAATCAGGGTTCTCACAACAATTTTTTTGGTGGCCTCAGAATGTGGCCACCAGCTCTTGCTCTGACAATTTTTCCTAGATTAATTAATTTTAGGAAAAACACATAAATATGCACATATACGTATCCAAATCATTGTAATTTATTTGTCTTTTTTTTGAAGACTCCATAATAAAAGTAATATACGGTTGTCTCTGTTCTTTACTGGACTTAAACAGAATAGAAACACAAATAAGTTGCTTTGCATGTTTTCCTTTTTTTGGTTGATTTTTTTTTTTTTTTAGATCTGCTGCTCTCAAAAGTGATATTTGTATATTTGTTAATATCACTTTTCACAGCAGACTTAGTCAGCCCCAGCAAGCTTGGTGACAAATTAACCCCTAGGTGGGGAGGGAGGCAGGGAGGGCCAGGGGTCATGTGGGGGGTGAGTCAAGGGCTGGAACCTGAAGCCCTGTGGCTGGAGGATGGAGTCCACTGCCACATGGCCAAAGCCTGCTGCCCACCACCCCAGGGCTGAAGTCCAACCCCACCACGCCCAGGAAGGTGGGGAGCTCACACTGGTCACCTGTCTCCTTCTGGAACCACAAACTGTAGGAGCAAGGACCACCTGCTGGTGGTTCTGGGGTGGGCTGGCTGCTTTGCCCCTCCCCCCATCACAATCCTGTGGTCATAAGAAAAGCCCCTGGTGGCCACATTTGAGAAACACTGATCTAAACCACATGCACATTAGGCATAAATAGGAATGGCAGTGCACCAATCTGCATGTAAACATCATTTAAGAACATTGTTTAACCATGTACAAACACACAAAAGATATGGCCATTGCCCTGAAGAACTTACAATCTACGTGTAAGACAAGGCAACACTTACAATCTTAGTGTAAATCAGTTCAACAAGTATATGTAACAGATGGACAGAGCACAAGAAAACAATGGGATAATACTAAACAGCAAACCAGTACCCAAATCCAAAACAAATAATTTTTAAAATGCAGATGATTCTCATTGGCTCTCCTGGAACAAATCCACAAAATCTGAGGGCTTCCAAATTCTGGGACATGTTCAGGTGAGAAACCCTGCAGAACAACTGAAAGATTAGACACAGAAAAATCTTAATGCAGTGGGATAGCGGGGGAATATAAACCTTGCATACAATAACAAGATGAGCATTTTAATGAAAGAAAATACTTTCTCCTAGATTCCACAGGTAAGGAAGAATTGTAAACATACTAATAAGGTTTTTGCATTCTGCTACTCTGAAATATATCAAATATGGATCACAATTAATGTTTAGACAGAATTATAAGAATGGCTCACACCCTGTATCCTTAAAAGGAGATTGAGCTTTTGTAGCATCAGGTTGACAGTTCCAAGACTGACTCACCATGACCTCAGTGGACTTCCACAAAAATGGAAGAGTGGATATGAGGCAATAGCTAGATTTTCAGGATTAGGAGATGGTTTCTTGAACACTGACCCAGAAATGGCAACTTTAAGCATTAGACATTTGGCCCCCTCTGAAACCTAGGGAAATTCTGACAGTTTTGATCCATAAATCCATAGATTCTAAGGCCAGAACAAACCAATTGATACAATGAACCCAGTACTTCATTAGACATAAAGTCTCATAGACTCATAGACTTTAAGGTCAGAAGGGACCATTATGATCATCTAGTCTGACCTCCTGCACAAGTCAGGAGTCCAACTTTCAGGTTGGAGTGTGAAGTCCTAGCAGTAGCACCTCCATGGTCTCAGTGTCACCAAATGGAGAGGGTGTGGTGCTTGTCACTTTGAGACTTTGTGTTTCCATCCAGTAGATGACTCAGCCCGAATACAAACAATTTTGCCTGGCAGGAAGGGCAGCTAAAACCTATTCTCTGCAGCCAAAGGGCACTGACTGATGATCCTTCTCCCATAGTGGATGTCATTTGCAGCCATATTTGGGCTCTAGTCTTTCTGATCAATGCCTTGGAAACACCTTACAACTATAGATGAGAACCAGGTTCAAGGGGCATACAGTGAAAAGTGCCAGATTCAAAAACACCAGAGTGGTTGCTGGTGCTCCTTTCCTCCAGGGCCGCCCAGACGATTCAGGGGGCCTGGGGTGATTTGTTGCCGAAGACCCAGCACTTTGGTGGCGGGTCCCAGGGTGGAAGGACCCCCTGCCATGGGTCTTGGGCGCTTCGGCGGTAGGTCCCAGAGCGGAAGGACCCTCCGCCGCCGAAGACCCGGAATGGAAGAAGCTCCAGTGGCCCGGTCCCCGTGAGAGTTTTCTGGGGCCCTCGGAGCGAGTGAAGGACCCCACTCCAGGGGCCCCGAAAAACTCTCGTGGGGGTCTGGGAAAAATTGCCCCACTTGCCCCCACCGGGCGGCCCTGCTTTCCTCTGTGACATAAATCAGGGCCTAAGTTGGCAAAGAATAATATTATAGTGCTTTGCACTTTCATTCAAGAATATCTGTGTATGTTACAACCAATTCATTAATCATGACAACAACCCATGTGAGATATGTAAGTATTTATTGTCCCTCTTTTTATGCCCAGGTAGATAGAAGCCCAAAGTGGGTTTGGCTTGCCGGCACTCATATGATATTTTTGTGGCAGAGTCAGGAATATGACTCAGAAATCTGGACTACCAGTCTTGCCCTGTGATTGCTAGTCTCAGAGTTTGCTAGTTTACCAAGCCTGAGACTGGAGAGTGAGAAATGTTGTACCCATCACTAGACCTCTAAATGCCATAAAAAGCAGAAGCCAGAGCTGGCAATAGCAAAAACATTGCTTCCAATACAAAGTCTGAATCTTTATATGGGAATGTTATCACCAGTAAATAGGTAGCAGCCTCCCAAGAGGGTGCATTTCATATCTCACTATTACAAAGCAAAAAGTCTTCCAAGTAAGAGTCATCTATGGTCATATCTTTCCTCTCATGGAAACTACCTCCTTCTTGTTTTAATCCACAAACATAAGTCTGTGAGTGCAAGAGAAAACATCTCTGTGACTTTCAAAGTGAAAGCTGAGTCTAGCAGGATAGAACAGTACAAAACTTCATTCCAGTAGATTTTATTGTTACTGTAAACACAGGGTGGATATTTAAGGGAAAAAGAATATTCTCAGTCCTAAAAATACTAAGTTGCCATCAGCTTTAGACTTTTTTTCCTCTAAGAGTTGTGCATTTCTTGCAAAAGGACTAGATAGGGTGCTGTCTTATTTGACTCTGTCAGGGAATGCTACCTGTAGCCACTCGTTTTAAAGGGAAATTAGGATAGTTTATCAGAAACATCTTCACAATCCATTGGAAAAGAAAAACCCAGACTGCCCTACTTCCATCCCCTCAGGAAACTCCATCAACCTGACATTCTTTCATCTGAGTTACTCTCAAGGTCATAAATGTAATTTTTCAAACCTTGCAGCCTTTAGTATTCTCATAGATAATTGCATGAGGCCCATGAGTCATTATCTCCAAGTCCTCAATTTTCTTTTTGGCTTCCTGCAATTGATCTCCGATTGTCCACTAATATTCTTCACGTTCTTTTACAATAAATTAAATAGCACTTCCTGTGTTGGCTCTGGACTTAATAAAAACCAAACATGCAGCATCAGGACTTTAAAATAACACATTTTAATACAAAGATGTGAGATGTCTTTTGAAATCTGTGCTGGATGTTTGTTTCCTGCTGGGCTTCATTTCAGAATGTGGTGCTAACATAAAACCAAGGGAAAAAAATGTTTGCTCTTTCATCTGTGTGCCACATCCCACCAATTCCCATCCAAAATCACAAACAGTTCCCTTTCTGTAAATCTATGAAAGCCTGTTGGATATATGAGCCATCCAAAGCCTTTAAAAAAATGTTTCTGAGCCCTGCTTTGGAGTCTGGGCTTCAGCTCATGATCAGCTTTAGTTTGAGAGAGCTGTAAGTGTTTGGATCTGGTTTCATTTGGTTTAATATTGGTGAAACTTCTCCTTTTTCCTAAATAAATTTCTATCACACTCAGTCTGAAATTCAGGTTTTTAATCAATAAAATAAAACAAGCAGAAACATAGCAGCTAGAAGGGGTGGCCATCATTATGAGATTGGGTTCACTTCTAATTTGAATACCTAAAATAGAAATACCGTCAAATGATTTGTGTGAAACCTAACACACGTTTTATGTAAATCAACTCAGTTCAGTTTAGGGTGTATTTCAAAGAATTCTCTCTCTTATGCTCTCACTCTCCAAAACAATTACTATGTCTTGCTCTGCATATACGCCTCTACCCTGTTATAACGTCACCCGATATAACACGAATTCGGATATAATGCGGTAAAGCAGTGCTCTGGCAGATCAAATCAAGTTTGATATAACGCAGTTTCACCTATAACACGGTAAGATTTTTTTGGCTCCCGAGGACAGCGTTATATCGAAGTAGAGGTGTAGTTGTGTTATTGAAAGTTACATTTGCGGGAGCAGATGCAGAGAAAAGTTGTTTCTCTGAGAGTGTTTTGATCAGTTGCTGTACTAGAATATAGTGGAACAGGAAAAATTCTGTTAAACAACAAATGAAGACGTGGGCTAAAAAAACCCCACTAGATTACAGTGGCGCAGCACCTTCCAAACTTGCTTTATTGATATTCATACTGATCCATTATATTCACTGTTCATGTGCACATGTGATTTCTCATTATGACACTAAGTCTGCATGCAGGCAACATTCACTCATCCAGCAAATGAGGTAGAAAGATAAGCATTTTAAAGGCACAGCTTTCCAGAAAAGCAGCTATGCAAGAACCTGTTCTCTTTCCCTCTCATCAAAGCAGTAAATTGTAGCAGGTCTGACTTATTATGTTGAGTTACCATTAGTCTGTTATCACCCGTAGAAGAGCTTGTAGTTGATCAGCTTTACAATCATCAGTAGGATGAAGTCTGAGGACGGTGTCAGGGAGATACACAGGACAGCTTAAAACCACACAAGCAATGTTTGTTTAGAAGAACAAGAAGTTAAAAAAAAACAACAAACCCACAACAATCTGTAATTGTTACTGTGGTGAACCTGGTTTTTGTTAAACCAAAATATTCTTTTCAGTTGTCTGCATAGGAGGATATGCTAGAAAGCAGATTTTAGTGTTAGGGTAAAATTTTCAAAAGTGCCTACATGACTTTCAACGAGACTTTAGAGCCGAGATCACTTTCAAAAATGGGGTTTGGGCTCCTAAATCACTGAGGTGATTTCAATAGAGAAAACTAAAACTTTCCTCATTGTGATGGTGCAAATTTTTAGGGTGACATTCTGGTATAATTCTAAAAATGGGAACAATGGGTGATGTTGTCAGCTACACAGATGGGTGTCTTCAGCTGTGTTTCAGGGTAGAAAATGAGGGATAAAGATATGGGGAAAGCAAGAGATTGGAATTAAATATATAAAATCAAAGAATATAAAAATCTTAAAGTTAACCTTACTTGGATCCTAGCTTTTGTTCATAAGGATTTCCACAATATATAACCTACAAATACAGTTGCATAGATAATGATGGGGAAAAAATTTAAAATATCTGAAAATAATACAAGAAGAATTTCAAGTAGTGATACGTAAACACTACATAAGATACAGAAGAACAACTGCTGGCAACTTCATTTTGGCCTTGTTTGATTTTATATCAAAGACTTAAATGCATGTGTCCCACTCCTGACTTCGATAAGAGCTGTAGAGGAAATGTGGTCTTAAAATAGAATAGAAGTGCTGTGACAACAGGTATAGATAGACAACAGTGATGTAAACATCTGTTTTTTTTTAAATTGTGCCTACTGTAGGGTAACTAAAACTACATGTTAATTGATTCACTTGTAACCTACGTTATGGCTGGTAAATAGGATCCAGGTAGAGTTGAAACATGTAACACATATTGCATGACTATTTCTGGATTAGGACTCTGCAATCAAGTTTTTCAGCTTTTAGTCATGTACCCTCTTAGGCACATGAGTTAAGCTCATGTTTCCTCAGTAATACAATATTTAGTTCATTCCACTGAATTTATATGAAATTGTTTTACAGTTCATGTGTATAAGTTGTCCCTGTAGCCTCATGATACTCCATGGTTGGTTAGATGTAGCTTTGTGTTCAATTGGTACCCAAATTGATAGAATTAAGTGAGAAAGTCGGTAGCATGAATGCTGACCCTCTTGCATGCACGCCTATAAAATGCATTGCAGAACACAGGCCTTCATAGACTTTCAAGGAAATCTCACAGCAAGACCAGCCCATGTGAAGAGCACAATTTTCAGCACTGTTGTTAAGGTCAGAGCTCCTGTTATGATGAGCAAGGGCTCAGCATGCCAGAAGACAGAGGTTACTTCTGAGGGCTTCTGCTCTATGGCAAATGGGGAAGCTGGAAGAAGGATGTAGGGGTAACTTTACTCTGTGAACTTAATCCATCCTCTCAGAAGAGCTCTTCTGGAGAGTGGAGGTGTTCTGACATTTGTGAGTGTGTTACCTGACCACAACATTGTTCCTCCCCTCCCACACTGTTTTGCTGGAGGCATTAGTGCAACAGAATCTGAACTTTAGTGCAGACAAATGGGGCACTGAACATACTTTTCCTCAAAAAAAAAAAATCATCAGTGAAAAGGGACAACCGTGGAGGTCAAAAACTGTATTGTATCCTGCTGTAACTGACTAAGCCCTTTTAGTAATACATATATGAAATACATATGTAGTGATACACACTCACACACATTTTACCTGTGCGTGTCTGTAATTTACAGTTGCTTTTCAACAAGATGACGTTACATACATTGAAATATGAGACTTGGGCTAGGGGTGTGGACTTGGGCCACCCTCCGTGACATAAGTTGCACTGACTGAAACGCCAGTGTGGGCAGATTCGCCTGCCGACATAGCTATGGCTGCTCGTTAAGTTGACAGGAGAGCTGTCTCTTATCTGCTTAGAGCAGTCACGCTAGAGCGTGTAGCACCTTGGCTGCACTGACGGAGCTGCGCTGCTGTAAGCTCTCTAGTGTAGCCATAGCTGTTGAGTTTCCAGGCAGCATGGTGTCTCTGATATCTAAAACTGAGGTGATCTCTAGGAAGTGAGCACATTTTTTGTTGGTAAGATAATGAAGAATGTGTGACTCCTTTGCTGCCCTGTACAAGCAGTACAAATCAGAAAAGTTTCTTTTTATCTATCACTATTGAGGCCAGTCTTCTTAACTACCACTTTATTTGATTGAGCTCCTCCTTTCCTTTCCTGCATTAATTTGACGTTTAATTTGCTCCGAATTTTGGCCTTCCAGCATCAGAAAAACGTGTAGCATTAAGTAAATAACTTATTAAAATCAATTTGAATCTATAGCTTTCAGCAGCTTTGGTCCATTTAAAAAAAAAGTGTTCCTGATTTTAATCTTTCTCTGTAAATATTTGAGGTATGATTTTAGGTTGATGAACTGAGGAGTTCAGATTCATGGCCAAACCTTTAAGAAAGAGCCATACAAATAATTCTAGATAAGTGATTTAATGATTGGACTTTATGCTAAAAAGTAAAGATTAGCCAACTGTTTTGATACCTTTGATTTCTAGAGCTAAGTAGAAATGAACACAGGGCATCACAGAGTTAACAATAAAAAGAAATGAAGTGCATTGATTTTGAGTCCCTTTTGCACGTTTTTTACTGGTCCTTTTTTGAAGCTTTTACTGAATCCTTTTAAAATGAAGAAATTTTTATGGATATTTTATCTTAGGATTATCTGCTTTAATATAACTTTAAATATGCGTGTTTTCATTGTAATACATTTACATTTCCTGGATGTCCGAAGCATGGGTTCATCCTTCCTATTTGGGCTTTTTCACAGAGGTAAAAAAAGACAGAATGATAGTCTCAGGGTATGACTACACTCGAAACTTCAAAGTACTGCCGCGGGAGCGCTTTGAAGTGTGGGTGTAGTCGCAGCACCAGCGCTCCCAGTGCTGCGGCACTGTTTACACTGGCGCTTTACAGCGCTGTATCTTGCAGCGCTCAGGGGGGTGGTTTTTTTCACACCCCTGAGTGAGAAAGTTGCAGCGCTGTAAAGCGCCAGTATAGCCAAGACCTCAGAAAAGACGTGACAAACCTATAAAACATGAACTAACTGTAGAAGAATCAAAACACTTTGCTACTGATCTATTTAAAAAACAGCATGCTAATAATAAGAATAAAAAAAAAAACCATACCCACCAGCAACACATTGTTTAATTGGTATGAGTCAGATGAGTTAATATTTTGGTTCAGTTCATTAAACATTTTCCTTAAATGGGGATGTGGTTTGGAATGGCTGTTTATAAATATGCAGATGTACTTAAACCAAATAACTGTCAAGCATTTGCATGTTAATGAACTGTTACTGTGCTTTGCAGCGGATAGTGAGCAAATACTGCAGAGACTGGATTTATTTTGAGGATGCTGCTGTATAATCCAGATTGAAGATACAGCTGATATTGACTGGCATGGACCTTATTAATTATTGACACTTATTTTCTTTCATTCTACCACACTGACAGGAAAAGTAAGTTTTTGCTGTCTTCAAACATTCTGGCTTTTTAGCCAAAGTAAGTTAACCTACGAACACAAATGAATACTCTTCTTTCTCAGATAGATAGCAAAACTCATAAGGGAATAATTACAAATCTAATTCAGCTCTTTTAATAATATCAGTGGAACAGCTCTAATAGTCAAAACCTTGCATGATTTTACAGCCTTTTTTAAAAAACCCCTCTAAGCTTGTGGATCTAAAAAAGATGGGGGGAGGGGTTGTTTGAAGTTCATGGGGAATTATTGCAATATGATTTAACTGTATGTGATTTTATTTGTCTGTTCTCCCAAATGTACTTAGTAGGTATGCGTGTGAGTATGCGCGTGTGCTGGATGAGATGAGGGTGAATGTACTAGTATCTTTCTGTTTGTGTGGGAATTGTCTCTAAAGATGATGAAAATGTCCCAAATATCTGTCACCCACGTATATGTTGACCTGAAGATTCTGCAGTGAGGCTTTACATGGTGATCCTGATGTTAACTAATTGGTTGCATTACGAAAGGGTTAGTTTGTATCAACGTGAATTTTATCTTGGTGAACATGGATGGGCTTTGTGCATGGGAGAGTTGCATAATTTAAATATTTTTTTATTTGTGAATGCTTTGTAGCTTCACTTTTGGAAAGGGCATGAGGTGTATAACTCTACTTCATGTAACACTGCTCCACAGCCAAAATGCTTCTGAAATAAATGTAGTCCAACTTTACTAATTCTGGGTCACTGAGAACGAAAATGATGCTTAAAATTGTTAATTGGCTCTAGTTTTCAAGATATGCTATTGGGTCAGTGTGTACGACCCTTAACTTGGGAATGGCGGAGGATAAGTGAGTTATAAAGGGAAGGGATCTCAATTTAAACCAGAAATGACTAAAATACATCTTTGACTGGATCTATGAATAAATCTATGACTGGGTTTGGACAGTACTTGCTTTTGAGGCAAAACAATGAATGATGCAATCTGAAGCTGGTATTGCATCATACATGATATGAATTGCATCATGTTATTCCTAGAAGTCATGGATGATGCAATCATAACGAAGCTTACATCAGTCTGCTGAACAAATTGCCCTATATCAGCTCTAGAAATCATACAGTGTCGTGCTCTCTTCTTTGTCAGTGTTTGATTTTGCAAAGGGACACATTTCTGTTTAGCCAAAGTAAGCAGAGATGCCTCGTACTTGTGTGAACAGTGCAGATAACTTCTGCTATGTTTGTGGTGAAGTGACTTTTGCATCATAAAAGCGCAGTATAACCACTATGGTTAAGAAAGCCTATCACCTTTCTTTTGGCTGCAAAATTGGAGATCAGGACAAGAGGTGGGCCCCACACATATGCTCCAACACTTGTGCAACAAATCTTGGCCAGTGGTTGAACAGGAAAAGGAAATCTATGCCTTTTGCAGTGCCAATGATTTGGAGAGAGCCAAGAGATCATACCAGCAATTGTTACTTCTGCATGGTGCCTCCAGTTGGGAAAGGTGTGTCAAAGAAGAAAAAGTGGACTGTGCATTATCCAAACATTCCATCAGCTATACGCCCAATACCCCACGGAGAAGGACTGCCAGTTCCTGATGCACCAGAATCATTCTCACTTGAGTCAGACGAGGAAGAGGATGAAACTTCTGGTCCTGAACCATCAACGTCACAGGACCCACATTTTCTCCCATCCTCCTCCTCTGAACCACACCTCATAACGCAAGGTGAACTGAATGACCTTGTCAGGGATTTGGAACTACCCAAGAGTAAGGCAGAGCTGTTGGGCTCCAGACTACAGCAATGGAATCTCTGGCAGGCTATCAGGGCAAATGGAGCCCATCAACGCTTGCAGACTATTGCTGGACAGTAACAAGAGGTGCTCCATTTAATGAATACAAGAGACAAGCCAAGAAGCGCCGAGTAGACACTGAATAGGACTAAACTATGTACATAATAGTTTTTTGCCTTTTGTTTCATAATAAATTTTATCTATATAACCCTTTTGCTGATTTTTAAAGTGTTACATAAACAGGACAGGTGAAATATTACCATGTAAAGCAACCATAAACACATGAAAAGACCTAGGTTTACAATTTATGATTAAAACTCTACTATCTACACAATAGACATTGACATAAAATGTAAAAACTTAAATATCTTAGAAACAGTAGCCAATCAGTTGTTTTAATTGTCATATTTGAATTCAGCGCATTAAAATACATAATAAATATCACATTTTATCTCTGAAGCAGGCGACTTCTTAAAAATTGTAGACCAGTGTAATCAAACAATCAAGTTGCTAGCATGAAGTACTGTTTGCAACTCTGAAGTTGCACAGACACTCTTGTCATCTTTTCTACCTTTCCTACACCCAGGATTCAATGATATTTAATAGCATGTGTGACTGCAATTTTTAAGAATGGCAAGGAAAATAAAACAAGGCAAATATGATAAAAATCTAGGACAGGCTTCTGCATTTGTTGCTATCTAAGCATTATATATATTTCAATTATTTGAATAACTGAGGTATTGCTACTGTACTTGAAAAATTAGAGCAGGGATCGGCAACCTTTGGCATGCGGCCTGCCAGGGTGCTTACCCTGGCGGGCTGGGCTGGTTTCTTTACCTGCTGCATCCACAGGTTCAGCAGATTGGAGCTCCCTCTGGCCGCAGTTCGCTGCTCCAGGCCCATGGGGGTGGTTGGAATCTGTGGCCAGCATATCCCTCGGCCCACACTGCTTCCCGCAGCCTCCATTGGCTTGGAGCGGCGAACTGCGGCCAGAGGGAGCCGCGATCTGCTGAACCTGCGGATGTGGCAGATAAAGAAACTGGCCTGGCCGCCAGGGTGCTTACCCTGGTGGGCCGCGTGCCAAAGGTTGCCAGTCCCTGAATTAGCGTGTTTTGGAATTATGCACGCATTGGGGGAAAGTATAGTAAGTGACTCAAGGTTGATGGATAAAAGTATTTGAACAGCCTCTTTCAGAATTTTTCTCATGATGACCATCTTGGATTGTTAAACAAATATTAGGTGGATGGCATTTTTTCCCCAGTTGGCACAAAATTTTAAATAACATCCTTGTTGTTTGCTTGAACATTTAAACTCTAATCCTGACAGAAATGTGAATGTTAATGTGTAATAATACCCTAAATTCATAAGATACTGTTTATAGATTGACCCTTTCTCAAAAGAGACAACCATTGAACCACTGATTGTTCTCAATATGAGAATGGATATCCAGTGTAACTGCACAGTCATGGACTCAGTAGCTAATTGCTGTCTTGGAAATTTATAGCCAAATCCTTGGCTATGGTTGACTTGCACGCAGCATGAGGCAGTGTGGGAGAAGGCAAAGGAATGGTTGGTTCTTTTGCACTGAGGTAGAACAGACTGAGGACTAGTCTGACTTATGCCATCTGTAAATGGCTACAGGGGGTTGAAAATGCAGCTGAGAATTGGCCCAGCTCAGGTGTGTCCTTAATCCATTTTCCCTGCTGCACTGACAGCAAAGGGGGAGAATGGTGTAAGAATGGCTATTACCCTGAGATGATTTTTCCTGGGCTGACTTAGCCCAGCTTTACGTCCAGGTTCTGTTGGTAGTGTAGGACAAAATGGCTTCTCCACACCGGGGATCTGGCTCTGATACTGCATATGAGGAAAGGAAAGAGGGCAACTATGAGGGACAATGTCTCAAATCTTCTTTATTATTTTTAGATTTAACTACATATTCTAAATTTAAATCATGTTCAGACCTCAGACTGCTTGTTCAAACTGTCATCTAGATATCCTGGCTCATTGTCAATAGTGGAGTTCTGCAAGGAAGCAGGCTCTTGCTCAAGTGCTGGCTTCCAACTGCCTTTCTGATCCTGTTTCCATAGAAGCGGGGTATTGGATCACTAAAAGTAATGCATATGGGGAGGGAGGCGAGGCGAGGCGGAAGCACACGCAGAGGTATGCTACTTTGGTGATTGAAAGCAGTCAGCCTTTAGCCTTATGCCATATACTTCACCCAAGTCATGCATGTTTCCACTACACCTTGTTATTGCTTGCAAAGGGCTAAAGGATGCCATTAAAATATAGACCATGGCAGGGGTGGTGCAAATGGTGGGAGATGATTTCTGCCCTTCCTGAAGTGGTTAGCACCAATATAAGATATTAGTCTTATGTTGTTTCTGTGCTCCCTGAGTGCAAGGACAGCCATTGCTTCTGGCATATACACAGGGCTGACGAGGCGAGAGCAGGCACCATGCAGGATAGGGCCCAAGCCAGTGGGCTTGTCTATATTCAGAAAATGACCTGCTAACAATAGGCAAAGGAACAACTGAGCTGGTATTGAATGAAGTTTAGCTTAGTGTAGGGAAAGAAAAATTATGTTCAGCATACTTTCAGAATCCAAGGTTAAAGCCTGTTCAGCAGTTGGTCATTTTTCTAGTGTAAGACCAGGCCTAAGTTTGGAGCTCTGACATGTATTACTGCTTACTAAACCTTACTGTTAATGTTTCTATGCATGTTGTGTTTAACACACTGCCAGCTGGACTGTACTAGAACTAGTGGATTTATTTGCTCCAAGTATAAAGGGGACTCAGCTAAACTGTCCTATTTATTTTTCATTAAAAAAATGCAAGTTTGGAAGATAGTTACAATAAGAAAACTCCATGCCTAGCCATCTTTTTGTTTTATATATCCCCAGATGCTATTGTGTGCTATAGTTTAATTAAATGATAACTAGAAAGGAATGTACACTTGCAGGTAGATGTGTGAAAACACATTTTACATCTGACAAAATGAACATAATGTTATGTCTATCAAACAGAAGCAAGAATGAAATCCTGAAGTGCCAGACAAAGCCATTCCTTTGCCCCCTCCAAGTCTTATTAGGATGTCTCTCCAGGGCTTAGTGTCTGTTTCCTGGCATAAAACTCCCCTTCACGCTCTCCCGATCCTGAGGCCATGGTATGCAGGGCTAGTCCTCCAACGTATATTAGAGAGCCTTTCATTGTCTTTAATTGATGTTGGCTGAAAATAAGTCCCAACGAGCTAAAACTGCAGCCAGGTATTGGCATGGCTTGCAAGTACTTGGCCATGCCTCCTTTCCTTGTGGGTAAACATAAGGGAAAGGGGAGTGTCAAAGAAGCCTCTACGCTAATTCTACACCACCGCAGGATTTCCCCTTGCCCTGGGAGATCTCTCCAGGGCCATATATCCAGACTCTGTGGGCAGAATCTGCCAGCACACAAGGCTGCACTACATTGGAGGATCTGGTCTTTGATATTTGGAGAGGGCAGGATGAAGAGAGGATGGTGGTGGCAAATGAGGTGGGCATTAGAGATAATGTGACAGAATGCACACACATCTGTCGACTATACTCAAAAGCCTGTGTAGCAACTCTCTCTCTCTCTTTTAATTTCAGAATATTATTCTAATTCGTTTTTCAGTCAGCAAATTTACTGCTAAAGCCCCCAAAAGTAGATTTTTCATTGAACTTCCTGGACAGTAAGAAAATAGGTACTTGTTACTGTGAAAGTCTCCTGAAAATATCAGTGTTTTTGTCTTTTTTTGAGAATTTTTTAGCTAAAGAAAACATGTGTGACTTGTAGAATAACACTTTGAAGAAAATTAAGCCTCTGTACATACTTCAATTCATCTCTGCACTTGCCAACTCCCCTACTCTAGCTTTGTTTAGAGTACTAGTAATGCCTTGAAAATGTCTTCTATAGCCGGAGCTCTTCTCCAGTGTAGCCAGAGAAGAATGCATTGATTTTTAATGTGTAGTTTGGAAAAATCTTTTCCTGTCTGTTACTGCTGATTGTCCATTTTTAATGTGTAGTTTGGAAAAATCTTTTCCTGTCTGTTACTGCTGATTGTCCATTATAATCATGTCCCTTAACTGCAGGAAAATGTATCTATACTTCAAAAACTGGCTTTGTGTCAAAAGTTGGAATAATCTTCCCCTCTCCCCACTATTATGCTGATGCTTCTTGGCAATTCTGAACAGAATAGGAAGTTAATACAAGACAAGAATTAGTTTTTAACTAATGTTTACACAATTTCATAATGTAAATAGTGATTTTTTTTTTACATCAGAGAACTATTGTGTGTAACACCTATACCCGCCCATCCTTTCCCTCACACACTAAATAGCATTGAGGGAGATGATGGTTCTTGTTGCTGCTCTCGAATGGTTCAAACAACTGTCATAGTGAATGAGTCATTAAATAATAAATAACTGGCAGAGTTAGAAACATTTCAGTAGCATGCCAGAAAGTGATCTCACTCTTCACCACCAATTATTAAGGGAGTACAGCAGCCTTGAGGTCAAGCTGGATTCCTTCATTGCTCCAGGGAGTACAGATATCAAGAAGTGGTGAGGAACACTTTTTTCCATTACAGCCTAGCTAAGAGACTGCTTCCTCCTCTTCTCTGACAAGCATCTTGCCACTGTGAGATGTCCCTTCCAAGCTAGTTATCATTTCAGGGAATTGTCACTTTCATGTTAGTTCATTGGTACTCTGTGCAGAAATAAACACCGTGTGAAGCCACTACAGGTTGTCTGCTGAGCAGAATTGGCTGACATGAGCTCACCACATATGGGTGCTTTGCAAGCTCCATTGGCTGTTTGTTCATATCTGAGTCAGTCCAAATTTACAAGACCTTTGATTAGGACTGGGCTATCTCAGAGACTGCCTATCCCTCCATCACCTGCCAGGGCATCTAGTCTCTAGGTGTGCTGCAACTAGTCTAGGCCCTAGATCAGACTCATGAGCTCAAGTGGGCTGCCATTCTCAGTGGCAGGACTCCAGATATGGAACACTTAATCAGTGTAGATTAAATTGATTCAGCGTTTGACTGTGTTCAGGTCTAAATACAAGACCTGTTGCAAAGGCCTGACAGCACCATCTCCCCCTCACCAGAGAACCAATTTCAGGTGAAAAGATTAAGATGGGAATAACAGGCAAACACCAAGGAAGAGGAGGAAGTAGAAACACAAATGGGAATGGGGAGGGTAGAGAGAAGAGATCTGCTTTTGGACAAACTCAGTTTGCCATTAACAGTTATCCAACATTTAAGTGTGATGGTGACAGGAGCCCTTGAAACACCTGATATAAGTTATATTTGCATAAGTGTTGTTCTTTCACTCTTGCCTGGGAAGACTAACACGGGAGTATTCTGACTTTTGTTTTTTACAATGATATTTCTAAGGTCTTTAGGCCCTAAATTCTCTTACTGCTTGTTGCTCACCTAGGCTCACATTCAGTTACAAAAAAAAAAAGGCAGAATGGTGTGTATGCATTGCAGGGCAGCTCATATTGCTAAGTCTTCATGTTTGGTTCGCTACTTTGAGAAAATATTGAACACATGTTGTGGTGCTGTTTGAAGGCTCTGTGAGAGGCAGGAGTTGATTGAAAGCTCTCAGTTCTGCTGAAGTGGGTGGCCTAAGTACTGGAATTGAACAGCTGCTATAAACCTGCTGCACTTTGTCATTTGTAGGTTATTTTGTATGCCATCTGGAACAAGAATGGTGCCACAGTTAATGGAAGCTATTCCTGAGGCTCACATCCAGTCAGTGCATTTAAAAAAAAATTTTTTTTTAATTATTCTCAACTTTTAAAAGGCTTCTTTGCCTCAACGGCTTAAAGGCAGTTTCTAAGAATGTAGGTTTTTTAATATCAGGAGGTAGCCAGGTTAGTCTGTATGCACAAAAACAACAAGGAGTCTGGTGTCACCTTAAAGACTAACAGATTTATTTGGGCATAAGCTTTTGTGGGTAAAAAACCTCACTTCTTCTCCATGCATCTGAAGTGAGGTTTTTTACCCACGAAAGCTTACGCCCAAATAAATCTGTTAGTCTTTAAGGTGCCACCACACTTCTTGAGTTGTTTTTTTTTTTTTTTTAAATTATTAACTGAAATGCTTTGCCTGCTTTTTCTGTGCTTGCAAATATTTTGTCTAATTTATTTCTGGGTCCCTCCACCATCAAGTCCTTAAAAGCATCAATGAGGCTTCCTGCTTGATTGCACTGGGAGAGAAGATTACTTTTGTGAGTGGATCTACCCTTCGCCAAGCAGCAGGGGGATGCTGTGGCCTCATAATATCATTTCCCTTGGAGAACCCTTTGTAGGAGGAAACCTCTATGAAAGGTTTCTCTGTAAGCAGGCATGATCCAAGTATCACTCTGGCTATCATATTTTTCCTTTGTAAACAATTAGGAACATAAACTAAATAGTCAAGCATTATTGCTATTTGATACATATTTGGTTGGGAAATAAGGACATCTCACTTATTTGCTTTCAGTGAGAAGGCTCAAAGCAGTGTTTCTGGTCATGTAATGTGTGTGTAGAATAGTCAAGAAACTTCCCGTGGGAGAGGTTATTAATGGCAAATTTTAGTTATTTTGGCACATTGGGGGAATGACCCATTAGTGTGCTGGCAGTATTTAAGTTAAGTGCATTGCAGCAACACCAATACTTCTTACAGAGGGACAGGTGGTGCAGACAGGTGGAATTAATTGAATTGTAGTTATTGATAGGGTAGTGCCAATGATGGCTGATGTTCATCACATGGAAGTGGTTTTTGTCATAATCCAGTGCTCAGTCCTTGCTAGGAGGGCACTTCTTTGCACTCATTGTTGAAGTAGGTAGAGGACTGATCTGATTGTTAAACTGAAACAGTTGGCTCTCTCTAGTAACCACTAATAAAGAGGGCTTTATGGTCTATTGCTTTGTAATGTTGAAGAGACAGCTCTCAGATACCACTCTGTGCCTCTTTTGTTCAGCTCTATGTACAGAAATTAAATACAACCCTCCATACATGGAATACACCATAGTGGCTCTTTCAGAGATTAATAGCATTTGTTCTGTGAGTGCATAGTAACTGTAGTATGGTTCTGATTATTATAACTTCATAATATGGAATATGTAGTAAAAAGCCCATGAAATGGTTGCACATGCAATGTAGCTGCTTTTCAACCTTGCATTTACATTTTTGTTCTTCTTCCCCAAATGACTCTCCCGTTTGTGTTATAGATTTATAATCTGCACAGTATATAAAATAGAAACAGGTAATTTTAAAAGTTTTGTACGCAAACCGCAGGTAATGGGTGCATTCTTTTCTATTTACTCTGGTAAACTTTAAAATAACAAAGGTTTGAATAAATGAATCTGCTTTAAAAAGGAATATTTGCCTCTGGATTCTTCCAAGAGCAAATTTTTCTCACTGTAAATCCATCCTCGTAGGTGGTATAATAGAAATCCCTGACAGACGCTTAACTATGACAACACTAGCGGGTGCCTCTCAGAAAAAGAGTTTGATGAGTTCAGTGTCTTAGAGTTGGAAACTTAACGTTCTAAAGCTGATTTAAAGGCATTCACCAGTGAAAAAAGATATGCCTTTATCAATAGCTAGTCAGAAGTGAAGACTTAACTGTAATTATTTACAAATCAATTAATGGATCTTTTCTCTAACACCCTATCAGTCAAAGACTGGTTAAGAGTAGAGCATCGATAAGAATACACGATGAAACGAAATCAACTATCTTTTGTCATTCTGACAGAAAGAGCCATATATGTGGGTTAACCCAGAATACAATGGAAAAATGTCCACAGGCTGGAAGATAACCTAATTTTGTAAAGTCGAAGTTGTCATAGGAATCTTCCATAACTGATGACAAGATTTTGAATTTATCTAGCAGCCCAATGGTGAGGATCAAATCAGTCGCTGGTGCAGCATTATAACTATTTAAAACTAGATTAGATTCTGCAACTCAGAAATCTCCTCTTGGTGTCTGTTAATATAGAGGTTCACATGTGCCCTACATTTTTAAAGTTGCATGGAAATGAGCCACACATTATTCACAGTGATTGTTTTGAGCAACTATGTACCTAATAAGTAATGCTTTGAAAATAGGGACATTTGCAGTGAGGAAAGAGAACAAAATTAAGAGGAGTCCAAATTAATTTCTAGAAAGAAGAGATCCTGGAATTAAATGCATCTCACTGATGACACATTGACTAAACCAATCTGAATAAAATCAAAGTCGCAATACTACACAAATAATACTGGTAATAGCTTGTTGGCTCTAGCCTGATATCCAGCACAAGGTAATGACAGCAATCAAAACCTACTCTAAAATGCCTTCCGAAGTGACTGAAAACATCTGAATAGCTACTATGATTACCAGTGAAGTCCAAATATGCTATCTTGGCAACGTTGAAGTACATTTATTAGCACATATAAAATTAACAGTTGCAACAAGTTGTAGTCCTTTGCCTAGCTATATGATAAATATTCAAGGAATTTTCAGTCTATCTAGTGTTTTTTCTCTCCACACTGAAATCAATTATAGCAGTTCTCTGACCCCTGCGTCCAGCAGTGCAGTACATATTTTATAGCCTTATGATTAGCATAACTTCATTCCGCTGAAACATTCCTCATCAGCATGTGCCTGCTTCAGTTCCATGTCTAGAAGACTAATCTAAGAGAGAGATTCCACAAGTTTCCTTTTGATAGTAATTTTGGAAAATCCTAAAAAAAAGATGACTTAAAAATAAAGTATAAGCTACAAAGTTTCCTGCGTTCACACTAAACACATCTTTCTTCAATTCTGCGGATCGAATTTACTGTATAAATAACATAGGAGGAGCAGAAATTTCCCTGTTCATTTGTTGTACTTGTTTTTGAATCTGTGAAAGATACAAATTTCCAGTAGGGTTTCTCCTTCTAAAAACAAGATCTTTTATCAAATAGTACTGCCGATAACATGAGTACCTAGGAATACTTTCAAATGTAAGAGGCTAAACAACTCTCATTGAAATGAATATTACCAATTGTTTTGTGTGGAAGAATAAGGGTGAGCATAAAGACCTGTCAGTAATATTTGATGCAGTCATGCAGAAGACCTGAGTTTTGTTCCCAGGCTTGGCCTGGTATTTCCTGGGTGGTTTATTCAGCCTCCATATGGGGAAGGCTTTACACTGGGCCTGACATTGCTCAGTGATTTGAAGAATGACCTTACAGACTCAAGTGAGTCCCACCCACCCAGTCAGAAGTTTGGCTCCTGTAATGAGAATTTAAAGGAGGGCAAATTATTGTAGCTTTTCAAATGGCTGGAGCACTGACATGAATGAAAAAATAAAGATACAGTGTTAGCTTTGAAATGGAACTTTCATGAATCATAAGAGTATGAGAACAGATAAAATTATGCATAGTAAGGGTGTGATGAGTATTCTGTGCCCATATTATAGTACATAAACTATCTCAAAGCACACCTGTGCATAGTTACAGTGAGTTCTTAGGTGATTTGCTTGTCGTTTTAGAGATACTTAAGCTAATGAGCTTCTAAATCTAAAAGAATATTCAGGGCAAAAAAAAAATTAGTTAAAATAACAGAAGTTGGGAAGCAGCAAAGAATCCTGTGGCACCTTATAGACTAACAGACATTTTGGAGCATGAGCTTTCGTGGGTGAATACCCACTTCGTCAGATGCATGTAGTTGGGAAGGCTAGGATTTCCTCAGTGGCTGTAACTAATGGATCAATGAAATCTGAGAGAGTTTGCCTGAGTAAGAAACTTGGGGTTTGTCCAATTTCCTAATTTCCCTTTGGTTGTTCAGTATTAAGGTTTTTTTATTTGTGTCCTTTGCATCTTTTCCACTCTTCTTCCTGTCCACTGTAATTTTTTGCCTTTCACACTCTTTTTATTTTACTGTCTAGTTCTTTGAGTACAATCATTTTTGTCTGGTGCGGTAAAATGAAAGTGACAGATTGCAAGTCACAAAATTAAAGTCAATATTGAAACAGGATCTTTACTGGAGTAAATGTTTTCTAGGAAAATACTGTCTCCCTTTTCTGCAAGAACCGGAAGTCTTCATCTAAACTTATTTCAATACATGAGAATTACATTGACACAATGATGTGACAAGGATGTAGACAAGTAGTAACATGAGAAAACTAAAAGAAGTGGCATTTTCAGCCCATTTTGACATGAGCTAATTGTTTTATATCGGGAACTGCTTATTTGACTTTTGTATATGTTTCCTGAAATGTACCATAACGTTGGCATTAGTTCAGGAGCATGAATGTGAGATGGGGTTGAGATGCCTTTTTTTCCCCTTTCCTTTTCCGATTTCGCTTATGCTCATGGACTGGTTTATCTTTTTTGGTAAAGGAATTGTATAGTATGTGAGTTAGAAATGGACCAATCTGTTTGGGGGAAAACTGGAGTTTATTTGAACACAAGAGAGTTTGGAGCCAAAAAGGTATGCTAAGTTTTCTGACTCCCCAATCTCTTTGCAAATTTCTGCCTGCCACCTTCTTGAACTATGTCATCTTGTTATCCCTGAAAGGCACTTCTGAAAGTGACATCACAGCAGTGGTCAAATGTAATTATCCGGCACAGTTAAGTCCTCATCAGAGTCACTCAACTTTCAGATGTTGTTTTCTCTAGTAATAAGAAAACATAGAAACCCCTTGTTATTTGGTAAACCTTATTAATAGAGGGAGTGTTGTCTTTTGCTTTTTATACAACAATAAACATTATGAAGAATCCAAATGGGCACAGCTGAGTTGCAGTTAACCATATTTACTAAATCTGTACAAACATGCCATGCCTAGCTGCATACCTACAGCTGCTCTGACTCGTTTCCAAAACCTAAGACAGACAGCATCGCTAGAGGTGCTCACAAATTATTTAAGGAGATAGTACCCTACCCTCCAGCGGTTGGAAAAGGCAGAGTGGTTTGGTTATGTCCCATCCCTGGTCAGAGTCTCATAATGCTGAGTTAGGGAGTCTCTGCTGATTTCCTTCATACAGATAGTGTAGGTGCATGCTCTTTTCTAATTAAAATCCTTTAGTAACAAACAGCCTGCTCTCCCCTTTCCCTTCACACTCATGTAAAAGTGATTTCATATCTATAATGGTTACGGTCAGGCTTTGACATACGAGTATGAAATTATGTAAGTTTCTTGGGGGCGGGGTGGTTAAGGGAATTTTTAAGGTGGGTGAATGTTGGGCACTGCAAAGTTAAACTCTTGGTTACACAAGAGGGTAACTGCAGGAGCTCAGCTGCAATCCTGAGAAGACACAAAGGACCAGACCAGTGGACTTTCAGTAGGCGTTTTCATTACTCAGGTTTGCAGGGCTATTCCGTTGGGTGGCTCGAGGTTTCTTTTTTTATTTAGGATTTTAAAAAACAAAACAAAATGTGAAGAGCAGGTACAAAAGTAGATTGCTGACTCCAAAACCCAGCCAGGATTTTTGATAATTTTGCTGCAACTTCTCTATGACTATTTGCAGAATTTACCCTTCTACAGGCTTCCAGCCCAGTACATTACACAGCAAGCCAGAGACTGTAACTGTGTGTGTGCGTGCGTGTGGAGGGATGCCCATCTCTTTCCAATGCATCTGATTGGATAGAGTAAAAGTAGCCAGCAATAGTAGGACAAAGTTGTTGTTCAAAATCATAATCATTGTGACCTAAAACCTACCATGTAAGGTCAAAGCCCCAGCTACAACACACTGAATTGTGCTTTGAACAATTAAGTTACGCACCTCATTCCATAGTTGTGTGCCTAAATAAAAATATTTGGGTGTCTTGATATGGATTTAAGTAACTAAATTAGGATAGATGCATTTTAAAAATTCAGCTTCTTATGTATAAGCTACTAGAAATCCAGAAATTATTATTCATCAGTATGGTTTACTATTTATGCAGCTGATCACTCTCCTGTGATAAATATTTAGGTTTCAGGTTTGTTCTCAGATCTGTGATTACTTAATGCCAGTTATTTATTGAAAATATAAATGTAATATACATTACAGAATTTTACATGGAAAATCACTTGAGATCCAGCATCTTGCTTTCAGGTCCCAGGATTGGGGTAATGTTGGCAGCAAACCAAAAAATAAAATATAAATTAAATCTTAAATGAAATACAATTGCAAACAATTTTAAAGCGATATAACAGTTTTCCAGTAAAATAAGCCAGGGAGGAAAGATATTTAATATCTCACGATTAAACAAAATGACACACATGATCAAGAACAGCTAATTTTCTATAAAATGTCTTTAAAACAGTTGTGTAAATAACATCTCTGTAATTGCTTAAAAGCACAATCACTTGCAGGGCAACCTTTTACTCACAGGAAACAGGCTACTTTTTCTTACTGACAAGCCTTGCTAATTTCATGTGAACTCTAATTAGTGTTGCCCAGGGCTGGCTCCAGGCCACAGCGCGCCAAGCGCATGCTTGGAGCGGCATGCCGTGGGGGGTGCTCTGCCGGTTGCTGGGAGGGCGGCAGGCGGCTGCGGGAGGTCCACCGGAGCTGCGGGACCCGCGAGTGGCAGAGCGCCCCCCGCGGCGTGCCGCCGTGCTTCGGGCGGCGAAATTGCTAGAGCCGGCCCTGGTGTTGTCACAAAGAATATAAAAATTGTTTTGCCTAATTTCAGCTCACTCAGACAATATCCATTCTAAATTTTGACTCCAACTTGAAGGTTTGTAGAACACAAATACAGCTTATGAAACTCAATGTATAAAAGGACCAAAGTGAAGGACACAAAGCATGAAAAATGGATTAGAGAATGAGCAGAGTGAAAAAGAGAAGTAGGAAGGAGAAAATGGAGAGACCAAATTCTAAATTAAAAATTGCAATAAAAAACATATATGGTGCATATGGTTACATTCAAACCACTAGTGTCAGCTTGTCTTTTGGGAAGGTAGAGGTAGGAAGAGGGAGTTAAGTCCTGTCTTTGTGTCGAATTGTTACTTTCAGTGTTCCAATGAATCCTTTCATTTCTATGAGTGAGTATTGTAGTAACCTTCCTCTACAAATACAATTTTATAAAAATTGAATCCTATTGGGAAAGAAACAATGCTATATTCAAAAAATTAGTGTTTGAGCTCAAATGTATTTAGCAAGTCTAAAACATAGCTTAGACAATAGAAAACCTTAAATTCCCCAAGGTTTGCCCATCACAACGTTTATGGGACAATCACAACTTTCATTCGTTTCTCCTCATCTTCTACTTAGAGAGAGCTCCAGATTTTGTGATGGGTGTTTGACTCAGCATCACAAAGCGAAGATGGTATGTTTTCACTGTGCGGTGTTGTCTGTATGTGATGATGTTGGACCTGCTCTTCAGATGTGCTTAGCACTGGCAGTTCTCAGTGAAGTCAATGTGATGTCTTATTTATTATGCAAAATCATTTAAGCAAATGGTAAGCTAGAAAGATGCAAACATAGCAATCTTTTTTCATAGAGTAGCAAAATGGTTTTGGACCTTAGGATAAATGTTAACATCTGGAAGTACATGATGTTAAAATAAGGTAAAAGTAACTAGACATGAAGCAATACCAGGTATGGAATTTGAACCTCCTTACCTTTACTGTTGCTGATATACTAACATTTCATACTTTATATAGCTTAATGCATTATGCATTTTATACACAATTTTGAATTAGAACTCTATTTCAGATCATTTTAATTTGATAAAGGCAGACTATTGTGTTAACTTTTAGCATGCTTGGGGTCAATTTTATCTTTTTTTTAAAATGTGCAATTTACAGTAGGTTGTTTATACAAAATAAAAAATCACTTGTTTTGCGCTTTGAGACTTTTTGGATCTGACTTTTTAAACTTGCCTAAACCTAGCTTCTCTTTCTGTGCCCACAAATAACTGTGGGAGCATTTATTTGTAGGCACAAATGAAAGCATGCCAACATCTACTTAACTGATCTGAGACTACAGCAGGTATTTAGATGTCTACATGCTCTCATTTGTGCTTGCAAAATTGCTTCTGTGGTTACTTGTGGGAGCAAAATATAGATTAAAAGACAGGAAACTGGGTTTTAAAGGCCATACCAGTTATGTTTTTCTTTATTCTCTACATTAGCACTACTCCAAAATTCTAAAAATTAATCTCTGCATTAAAAAATTGATTGAGGTTTGGCAAGTCTGTATTCACAATTGTCGCATTTAAAAGATTGTCCAATTTTACCTTGGACAACTATACCTCAGTATTGGCGGTATTTTCTGTTCTTCCCTTTACTTAGCCTAAGGAGTATTTAGGGAATAGTGCAGATGCCAAGATAATGTGACCTAGTTGTCTGAAGCAATTGACAAGGTTTAATCACAACCATTGTATATTTTTTTTGGACAAATGTAATTATTTAGATTAAAAAAACACGAAGGGGTGAATTTTAAAAGCACGACCTGAGGGAATTAGAGTGTAAATCTCTATCATAGTGATAGGAGTGATGTGGTTTTTACCCTGCCCTATGTTGAATATGCACACGTGTATCAGATCTGAAGGTAAATATTTTCAAAAACTGTCTTAGGGTGGCCAGTGTGCACCTCAGGAGGCATTTGCAGTCTTCAGCATATGGCCTATATTTACTCTGCCTCAGACGTGAACTTCATCTGTTTGCCTACAGGTTTTTATTGCTGGTGAACTGAGGTTACAAGAACTATCTGATATTATCATTGAATCATAGAATATCAGGGTTGGAAGGGACCTCAGGAGGTCATCTAGTCCAACCCCCTGCTCAAAGCAGGACCATTATGATGGTTTGAGTTTATTTTTTATTATAACAATTCATGTCAATATATGCAAGCTAGCTATGGCTCTAGGGCTTCTGTCGAATTGCCAGTGCAGTCTTCAGTGCTGAAAAGGTTGGGCAGTTCTGGGTTAAAAGCTGTGTTCTTAGACTTGTGCATAACATTTAGAAGATCTACTTACGCTGTGTGGCAATAGGGCTAGGTGTTATCTAGGCACATTAATGTGATTTGGTGGGGTTTTGGATGCTGTGAAAGCAGTATAAAAACGAATCCTTCAGAGCCCTTATGAACTGTTTTTGCCACAGGATTGCTCTTAAATTATCACTCTGGCAGCCATATGTAATGTCTTTCAGCCAGCTGTATTAACTATTCCTTTTGATGTAGGAGTCCCATGCAAGTCTGTCAGCACTTTCCAACATCAGTGAGCTCTTTTGGTAGTCTTTGACTTATTAAGAATGATGATTGCTACTGACTCTTTTCATTCATTCTGTTTAAAACAGAGCTATTATAATGCAGGTGCTCTATAGGCTATCTGTTGTGAAAGACTGATGTGCAAGCTTAACAGCAGCCAAGGATCCTGACCCCATATTAACAGAAAAAAGGGCAAAAATGGAACTACTTTCAAATTCCTATAAACCTTATAAGTCAAAGGCTTCTGCTTAGGAAAACTCTCAATATAGTGAAGAACCCCTGGTGAACAGTGGTAGCTGATGAGATAAAAATTTCAACTCTATTTGACTACTCTTAGCCTGTGATTGGATTTCCTCAAACATCTCATGTACAATGCAGTTGCATGGCAATGTACCTAGCAGAGTTGGCCATGCACCTACTCTGCTTTCTAGTCTCTTATGCAATAAACTGATTTGACTTTAGTATATGTGGGGTATATGGCGATGTATGATGTGACAAGGTCAAATAGACACGTGGTTTCTGACTGCAGGAATGCTTTGTTCTCTTCCTCATAGATAAAAACCTTGCCTGAGATTTCTTTTGAGCTCTAGGAGTGCACAGTGAAATTTGGGGAAATTCAGGCAGTTTGGGGTGGTTGGGAGGAGAGGTTGTAGGTTTGCAAATGTGTCTTCATTATGGAATGACTGTTGGCTGGGCTGCTCAATCTGCTCTACATTACACTAGCTGCCAATGATACTGCATCCAGGCATTGCTGGGGTTCAGGGAGGCCATATGTCCTCTTCCCCTGCTGCTGCCTCATATTCCTTACACTGGATGCAGAGATAGGGAATGGCACAGGAGGCAATACAAATCTGGCTGTACAGCAATGGAGGAGACCCTACACTGGGATGACCCTTCTTGGGATGGCTGTGCCAGCTTAAGACCCGTATTGTGCTAGTGGCAAGGTGCAAAACAGCTCTACTCCAGGTGAAAATTATCCACAGCGTGATGAAATTGCTGTTAGAATTGAGCCTCCAACACACGCTAACAGAAAAGCCCTATTGCTTCAGTGAGATGTTATAATAAGGTCTTATCTAATCTATATTTTAAAATGCCAGTCATTATGGTATCTGTCTCTATCTTAAGTGGTAGTTTATATTACATGGCGTCTTAAATGGAGGAAAGGAACACTGGATGCTCAGCTATATTCCCTCTCTCAACAGGATCTAGACCACATGGTAGCTTTTGCTGAGACCAGAATAGTATCTTCTGCCTATAATATAGCTGTAGTACCAAAATACTTAATTCAGCCTCTTCTGTTTGTAAAGCAGATGAATGGAACATTGCTGTGTGATCATTTGATACTTGGTTTCCATGCCAATGTAACATATATGTTGCAATATATACTTCTGTATGGGTACTTCTAAAATAAAATGTGAATTAAAAAAAAAAAGCCTTCAACTCTGCATTCAGAAGCATAAGTATTCTGTATTTATCTGTTGAAATTAGTTTGTAGAGGATCATAGTTTTAACAGGGATGTTGAAATGTTCTTGAATAGACAAATAAAAGGTTGTCCAAGTACCTGTATATAGATTCTTGTGTAAATCAGAGCGTGTTTTTGGAGATTGCATTCTTCAAAGCTGATGTTCGCAATAGCTTGTCTTTCCTGTTATACAAGATCTTTTGAAAGCAAGTGAAGATACCAAACTTTCTATTTGCTGCAAAATGTTCTATTTCAGATGGGAGTGCCACTTCTTTGCACCTACCCTCTTTGTTCTTGGAGAAAGAATCATTGTCTCTCTTTTTTTCCCTCTAAAGAGTTAGGTATCAGTCTAGATGCTCTCCAAAATAAAGAAAATGAAGTTTTCTACACTGTTTGAGTATCTGTTTTCTTTTTAAAAACGGGGGGTTGGGGGGAAGAGATGGTGAAGTTGAGAGAGGAATTTCTAGTAGGCTTCTGTCATAACATTTTTTCCCAGATCTGGACCTTAGCGTCCAAAATATGGGTGTTAGCATGAAAACCTCCAAGCTTAGTTACCAGCTTGGACCTGGTAATTGCTGCCACCAGCCAGGAATTATACAGTGCCTAGCTCACTGTGGTCTCCCCAAAACCTTCCCTGGGGGACCCCAAGACTCAGATTCCTTGAGTCTCACAACAAAGGGGAATAAACCATTTCCCTTCCCTCTCCTCCCCTCCAGGTGTTCCCTCCCTGGGTTCCTGGAGAGATATACAGAAGCAAGCTCCGTGAATCTAAACAAAGGGATTCCACCCTCCCTGCTTCAAGTTCTTGAAACACAAGCACCGAGAGATTTAACCGCTCTCCCCCCTCACCCAGAGGGTATGCAAAGTCAGGCTTAGTAAATCTAACACAAAGAGATTTTTCCCCCTGACTTCTTCCTCCCACCAATCCCCTGGTGAGCTGCAGACTTAATTCCCTGGAGTCCCCACTAAAGAAAAACTCCAACAGGTCTTCAAAAGAAAGCTTTATATAAAAAGAATGAAAAAAGGACATAAAATGGTCTCTGTATTAAGGTGACAATATACAGGGTCAATTGCTTAAAGGAAAAAAATGAATAAACAGCCTTATCCAAAAAGAATACAATTTAACACATTCCAGCAACTACACACATGTAAATACAAAAAAACAATATAAACCTATTGTCTTACTATCTTTGTACTTACAACTTGAAAACAGAAGATTAGAAAACCTGGAGATAGAAAAATCACTCTCAGAGTCGAGAGGGCACAGACCCAAGACAAAGAACAAAGATCTCACACCCAAAACTTCCCTCCATCCAGATTTGAAAAAGTCTTGTTTCCTGATTGGTCCTCTGGTCAGGTGTTTGGTTCCCTGTGTTAACCCTTTACAGGTAAAAGAACATTAACCCTTAGCTATCTGTTTATGACAGCTTCATTACATGTTTAGATAAAATCACTTTTACACAGTGTGCACCTCTCTCCTTTTATTACCAGCCCTCCACAAGATGTAGAGATTAGCACTAGTCATGCGGAAGTGTTTAAAAATTCAAACAGTGACAATAGGAAGTGTCAGACAGTAATGGAATAAGTACTGCAAAATTACAAAGACAGCAGCTATTCATTAATAAATTAGAACCTTGTGAATTTCTTTTTAACTGAAGGGTTCTAACTTGCAAATGATATTGTTCTGAAAGTAACTTTAATAATTTACCTTTCACCCCCTTTAAAAAAAAAACCCCTCTTAATCACCGACTGAGTCATGTACTTTTATATGCAGAAGTAAATTTGAATACATGGAATTAGAGGTGCACTAGCCTCCAATTAACAGGTGAAATGCGAGGTGCAGCTATGGACACGGTGTTTAAAGATGGAGCCAGGAAGACAGATGAAATCTTTGCTGCAGTAATGGTATTGAAAAGCTATGGCATTTGTCATTCATTTTGTACTAAATTTGATAACATATTTAATCAAGTGGCACTAATTACACTGTAAAAACAGTCCATGGAAAGGAGACTAAATAGTGGGGGTAATTTTCATGCTCTTACAGGGGCCTATAGGGCACAATTTCCTTTACTACTTTCATTGCTGATCATCACGAGTGTGCAGTGCAGTGGCATAAGGTACTCCAATAAAATTAACTTGGACTTTGCACAGGATTCCTTAACACCCGGTGGATGATTCAGAGGGGCTGGCAGGAATGAACCCCCCTGTTCCTTTTTAATCTTTCTGTTCCGTTCAGAGTACCACTCCAGATCTCTGTAATCATGTTTTCAATTTAAAACTGTTTAGAGCTGCTGAAATGAAGGGCCACCCAGCACTTTGGATGTGCAGCTGCAGTACTAGGCCTCTGATTGGTCAGAGCAGAGCATGTTCTTACTTATCTGCACTAAACATGGGTGGCCACAGATCCCTCAGCATAATGCAATCTCTCAATGTCTCGAGGTGGCAACTGTTGTCTCCCACTCCAGCGTCGCTTTTTGAAATAGTTTTGTTCTGCTTCCTGTTTCTGCTGAATCACACACATTTGGTTAGTGGTCTTGAAACAGCACATGGGATGAGACCTTTAGAGTCTGCAGTTCTGGTACAGAGGGACCAGCTTAATGAGAAACACTCTTACGAAATCTCAGTCACTTTGCAGTCCCATACTCCTCCTCCTCTCCATTTCCTTCCAACTGAGGAGTGCAGGTTACTTCAGTTTGTAATATGTTTTTCTGATCTGCTGGCTGAAAGCTTCTGTCCTTTACTTTCCAGTATAAAAATGCAATTTGCGATTAAATTTTTATGAAGTGAGCTTATTAACTTGCCTTTTTCATTTTATGTAAATTGTAATTAAAATGTATGAAGAACTCAGAGCGTGTGCTTTTAGGCTTCTTGTTGGGTGTCTGTTTTAGCCATGTGCACTGAGAGCACACTAGTGTCTGATGGATTTTAAAGAATCAAGAATCAAGCTCTTTCACAGGAGGCAAACAGCGTCTTTGAATTGAGAACCTGGGAATGCCTTCTCCTTTCTGCAAGAGTACCAGTATGGAACTCCAGGCTGGAAATGTGAAAAATGAGCATCGCTCCCCGTCTCTCTTAACAGTGTCAGCAAATTCCAAGTTTCAGAAGAACAGTTTTACTTGATGATCTGGGTTTTTTTTTTCTCCTTTTCTCTTTTGTCTGGGGTGTAGGGAGAAGACAGTGAGGGGGATGTTATTGGAAGCATTAGTAGAGCAAATATTTAAAGTGTTTTGTTTTTGTTTAATAAAAACAAAAGTAATCTTGCTCATGGATGTGACAAGCTGTAGTAGTTGCAGAGAACTGGGAGAATCGTGGAAGAGTCCAGGTTACTGGTGGTTTGTTACTCATAGCTTGTGTGCCAAAATTGTGCTCTTTAATTTGGAAATTTACCTCTATATTTTGAACATTCCTTCCTATGTATCTGAAGTGGACATTGTAATGTGTATAGATGCTTTCAGACATATCTATGCCAAAAGCTATATTCTGTCCTTGTGTGTCTAGGTGGCTCCTGCTGTCTCCAGTGGGAACCCTGTGTACATGTGAAGGTAGCACTAAAAAGATATCTCCCCACTGTGTAGTTCATGTGTCAGTATGTAACACACATTTCAGGAGATACTGTCTTCAGTCCCTCTTCCCAACCCTCCCTTTCTTTTTAATTTCTTTCATGCAGAAAAGGTATAGATAATCATGAGTGGGTGGAAATGAAATATTTTGCAATGTGAATTGTCTTTTGGGGAAAATCTCCTCCTCTCTTTTTTTTTTTAATGGCAACAGGGGCAGTTTCCAAAATTTCAGTTGAATGGTTCTGAGAGTTTCTTTTGCCTACTGAACCAATTAACTCAAGTGTGGTCTTCACCTTTGTTAATCTCGCGGAGTCTACTTTTCACAACCCAGGATGAGTAAGCATTGCTTAGACAGCCCATTTTTCCCCTTTTCCTCTAAGTGTTAAAAATGGTGCTGTTTTGTTGTGTGCTTGTTAACTGGTTGAAAGTGATAACAGCCAGCAAAGCTTTATGTGCAAGAAGCATACTGAAATATCATTTAACAAAACATGTGCTGCATGGACTCAACCACAACCAGTCAATAATGGGAACAATGTTAACCTATTCACTTATTTTTTTCTGTTTCTATTTTTACTTGGGTTTCTATCCCCTGCTATTTTGGGGCTGTTCTTTACTTTCCTATCTTTTCTATGTCCTGCTGCTGCTGCTGCAGTTTATGGCACTTCTCCATACAGAAGAATGAAATTGACAACATTGCGAGGCAGAGCTGTAACTAGGCATTTTAGCACCCAGAGAGAGCAAGCAACCATATTTGAGCCCCCACCCACGACTTTTCCCATACTTTTTCTGCTCTATTTTTCTATCTATCTCTCTGCCCCTCCCCCTCCCCCAACACACTTTGTGCCCTGGGCAGCTGCTCTGTTCACCCCACCCTGGTTAAGATCTGGTTGTGAGAGGTGGGGCTGGAAAAAGAGGAGAGATCAATAGTTTGTCTCATCTTTCCCATGCAGAATTCCTCAAGCCATAGCACAGAATCACTGTTATCCCTTTTGCACCACACATAACTCATCTCTAACAGCAGCAAAATTATCTGATTTATCTGTTTCACCCTTCTGATGATCAGGAAGCGCTAGGCACAGCAGCCGCAGAGGCCCTGGCTCCCATCTCCCCCATGGTATTTACTCAGAGTGGAATTTAAAAGTTGCAGAGAGGCTGAATGAGGTGGAGAGTGGAGACAGAAAATTATGGGACTCGTACAGAATGTAAACCTCTGGTATTGCATTAATGGTCTTTCTGTTGACTGAATCTATTGAGTAAAGAATTTCTTCCACAGTGCTGGAGTAAGCCAAGTTTAGTATAGAGGCTATGTGGCCTTCAGTTTGTTAGTTGTGAACAAGTAGCATGATCTTTGAGTCGAGCTAATTCCAATGACATAAGATGAATTGGATTGGATTCCATAGTAACAGAATACCCCTTTCTCTTACACATGAAAAGTCACTTTCTAAAGCCACCCATGCTTAACTTGGAGTGATTTTTTTTTTACGCTGCTTTTGCTTTCCTGTGAATATTGTATAGGATTAGCAAAATATAAAAACCATAACAAACTCATAGATGGAGCGTACAGGGTTTATTTTAAAGAGGAGAGTACTATTTATGGAAAGTGTGTGAGATTTATTTTTTCCCCCAAAGTGGGAATGTTTCTTAGGGTTTTTGTTATGTTCTTTTATACACTATGTGGAAGGATGAGAAAACACTTTTGGGAAACTGTGCACACACCTTTTGAAAGTTGTTACAGCATCAAATTTCATATTTTAATTTAGTTTCACATGTTTATATAGTATATTCAGACTCCTCTTTTCTTTCATTTATAGTCAAGTCATGTATTTTCTCTCTTTTCATTAGTGATAGCTTGCCAAGCTGAATTAGTTGTTAATTATCAGCATGCACTGATTACTAGCAATAAGAAAACAGACCATCACACAGCTTTTATGACGAGTAGCAAATAATTTTTAGTATTGATTTTTTTCTTCTTGATATTACACATGCTGACTTGTAAAAGCATTTACTAAACTGTAAACATTAAATTTCATTTAAGGATATTTGTGAAGTTGGGAGAGAGAGCATCTTTCCACATTGCTAAAATGGATCATATGGCGTCATTTGAGATACTTCATTGCCATCCTGTTAGTTATGGCTCATCAGATTGTTACTATTTGATGCAAGAAGTTTACGTGGAGAAGATACTGCTTTCTTGAGCAGTTATACTCTGCTAAATATTTATTGGTTGCACAGTTGAGCAAGTTGCTCTGTTCCAGGTGCTTATCAGCAGTACATATTGTTATAGGCTCCTCTACACTTATTAGTAGCTTGGGGCAAAATTAGTCAATTTTTTTCATGAGTTGTAAATTTTTTCACCAATTTATTTCACATGACGTTGCACAGCCTGAGATTTCTATTTAAGGAAAAATTGTCAATTTTTTTGCTCAAAAATGTACGTGGAAATCTCAAAGAGCTAATACTTTCACCCACCTCCGCAGCTTAGGACAGTGGCTCTCAAACTTTTGTACTGGTGACCCCTTTCACGTAGCAAGCCACTGAGTGCGACCTCCCTCTTATGAATTAAAAACACTTTTTTATATATTTAGCACAATTATAAATGCTGGAGGCAAAGCGGGTTTTGGGGTGGAGGTTGACAGCTCACAACCCTCCATGTAATAACCTCACAACCCCCTGAGGGGTCCCAACCCCCCAGTTTGAAAACCCCTGGCTTAGGAGAAATCACGCATCTCTTGCCTAGCTGCATTTATTCTTCTACATGTCTACTAGAAATGTGCAGAGCAAGGAACAGAACTGTCCATCTGAGGCAGTGGATCATCATTGCTCCTGAATCGTGGAGGTTGGTGACTAGATAAGAGGCTGAGGACAGGAAAATGATTTAACGGAAGGGTGTCCTGAAATGCTGTTTTCAGGCTGTTTAAAAAGAATTTGGATGTGGGACAGTTCACAAATGGTGAAAGTTTTAAACCCTTAGATATTAATCTACCTGTTAAACAGTTAATGTAATGAAAGGAAACCCCTTTCTCTGAAAAATGGGAAAAGACAAAAACAAACACTAAACTAAATCAACTGACTTTTCAAAATTTAATTTTTATTTAAAAGCCTTCAGGGTACCCAGTGATTAGCTTTTAAAGTTTGGAATTTTTAAAAATTGGTCTATAAAAACATGCAGGGTTTCTGTAGTGTGCCTTGTTGAGTGCCTTTTTTTTACTGGGCTTTAGAAACAGGTCAGGAATTACAGCTCACTGCTTTATAGTCCACAGTAAAACTCAAGAAATGTCCTCAACAGAAGAAGTTAAAGGGGGCCATTAGATGTACTGCTTGACTATAAATAATGGATCACTTTCTCTGCCTCCTATATATAAGCATTCTTCTTGATAGCTATTTCCTTCCATCACAGCCTCCCTTAGAAAAATGCCTCTTTCATTTATCCAAAAAAGGACAGGTTATTTAAAAAGGAAAAGAAAAGTAAGGAAGAGAACAATGTTGAAAAGAGCCCTTTAGTTATATCTGCAGAGATCTGTGGTGATAGGAACTATTTATGTGTCATCTTAAGCATAGCTCTATTGTTTCTTGTTCCACCACTAAAAAACTATGCAACTTCTCTGCTTGCTGTGTAGTCACATTACCATGGAAACCAGCATGCAACAAACCTGATTCACATATCATGCCTGGCTAAGTACAGACAGAGGTCACATGCTGGCATTTGCCCCATGTTCTCCTTTTGTATTTTGCAAGCATTCCTAAACTGGCGACAGGGAGAAGTGGATGGTGGGTTAGAGAAGAGGGAAGAACGCAAAGAGGAGCACAAGATTTGAGTGGTAGAATTGTGGGGAATGGCCTGTAAACTGTGAATGGAAAATGATGTGGTTCAAACATTTTATCTAAGGAAATCTTGTTGCTGCTGTTCTGTAATGTCTATGAAAACCACTTGCTGGATTTCGGAATGAGAGAGGAAATGAGTATAACAGGTACAGAAGATTGTAGCTCTTTGGATGTTTTCTTATTCCTTGCACCATATTTCAGTAAACCCACTCAAAGAAATTTTGTGTGAACAAAGCCATAACTAAGAGGGTGTGTTTAAAAAAAAAAACAAAAACAAAAACAAAACCACAAACCCTCCCCCCATAGACCTTAGAGATACACAGAGTGGAGGTCTGTAATACAGGAATAAACCTGTACATTGCTTTCTTTCGCTGTTTTAATAAGGAATTTTTAAATTGACTTTTACCTTTGCTCTGCTACTTTATCCTATTCTTATTCTTCCCTTCTTCACCATCCTCTTGTCTAGCTGGATTCTCTCTCTCTCTCGTGTGTGTGTGTGTGTGTGTGTTTATAGAGAAGGATAGGAGGGCAGAGGGAGACCAGGGTCAGAGAGGAGAATTTTTTTTTTTTCAAAACACACATTTTTCCTTCCTTTGGCAGAAGCAACTTCTTCCAGCTTGCTTCAGGTCCCTTATTTACTAGTCCTGCAGCTGACTTCATAACATTGTGGCCTTTAGCCATCCTAAAATATTAATTTTCAGTCATGCTGTGTAGGCTGGACACCTTCATGGTGCGGACACAAGCTGTTCATTCCTTGTGAACGGTTTACAGTGAGAGAACTCTCCCTCTCCTCCAGTGTGCACACCCATGCACACTAAAAAGGCATTCATTGCATGGCGTGCGCTGTGGACTGAGCACAGTGGGGGGTGCCATGCAGCCTTTGTGTACTGCCTTCCAGCAGCCATACCCGCAGAAGAAAGAAATAACATTTAGAGCGTCTGTAAAAAAGGCCAGTTTTTTTGTTGTGAATGTTGCTAATTTTGTTTCGTTGGCTATGGTGTAAGGATGACTGAAGGGCTTGTACTCGAAGTAAGAGAGAAAGCATGAGTAATATGCCAAATTCATGCATTAAAAAAAATTTCTTCCTCTTGCTCTATCTCCTTCAGATTGCTGAGTTTGATTAATAAGGGGTAACAGTGTGTGTGGCCTGGAAACCAAAGCAGCTGGGCAATAGTATGCACATACTGGTAAATAGTTTGTCAGACGCCTGCCCCTCCTTTCTCCCTCCCTCCTTCCTTCCACCTATGGGGGCTGTGGGCAATGTGCCATAACGTCAAATAATTTTAAGTTTGGGGCAACTTTTTACTGTGGCTGACCCTGAAGCATGCTAGTATTTATCAAATGCTTGATATGTGGTAGGTATATAATCTCAGTGCACAATACATTTAAGATTAATTTAGCTTTCTATAAATACTCTGAAATACTAGACCTTCATTTATGAAATATGCAACAATTAAATTAGGCTGGGGCCCTGAGAGGTTATTTTAGCCAAACATTTGTTGTTTTAAAATTTGCTGTGGGGGAATTTAATGAAAGGTGCCGGAGACTGAAACTCTCAATTCACAAAAGAGCTGAACTGGTGTTGCCCCATGCTGTATTTTTCCTCACACCAACCACCTTGTGCCTCACCACTATCCTTGTAGGGGCTACTTTGTGGACAGATGCCAGCAGGATGTGGGAAAATTTATACTTGTGCTGCTGCTGCTGCTTGTCATATTGTTTCTCTTCTGTGAAGCATGTTCACAAATTTTAGCCTTCAGTAAATGGGAAGGGAATAGCTGAGATTTATGGGAGAAGAGTCATTATTGATGTTCCAATTGGGATATTAGTTGTGGAGTGAGAAAACGACAAGCATTCAGACTTGGTTTAAGTTCAGTCTCCCAAAATTTGCTTGACTTTGAAAGTAGAAATCTAAATGTTGTGGTAACAAAAATGCAGAACCTCTTTACATTCTTAAATGTAATTTATGGGACCATGCACAATGGTCAAAGAACCAGAAAGCCACATGATTTCTCTAAAATGTAATATGATGCGACAATACATTAGCAGAACAGTGAACGTGATTTAAAAGGTGGACTAAAGTGATGCTGACAAGTGGTTTGAAAATGACCATTCCTGGGTATACGCAGAACCAGGAATCTATATGCCTCTCAATGACCCTCAGTGAGACTACTCACATGAGAATGGGAAGGGTTTACAGAATGAGGCCCTAATATGCCTCCAGCAGTGCCATTTTTTATCCTGTTTTAATTTATTCCTTCTGTTTCCATTGCTTGCCATCTTACGAGTTAGTACATGTAACTAGCTCAAATGAGTTGAGAGTTCTACAGGACCTTTTATTCACATACATGTGCCAGTGCTGACTACAATTACAGCATAGCCACGTGATCTCATTCAGCAGGATGAGATCATTATCATGAAGTCACTGAACTACACTTCTGTGTGGGCCCCACTACAGCATATTCAAAACATATGTACACTGATAAAGCCATTGCCACATACAGTGTAATGGTTGTGACTTGATATGGTGACATGTTAGAAATGAGTCTGTCATTTTGTTTTTGATTATTCCCTCTTAAATGAATGGAAAAGATTTCCTGCACTGTCCCTTCAGGGGGAATGTCTTAATTTGTTTTGTTGCTGGATATTTTTCTTTCCGTGATATCAATTTACTTTGTGTACAGGTCCTGGAAAGAAGTCATAGGCTTATAAAGATTAAATAGTCACTCTCTGGATGTTTTCAGCCCCACATTTTACTCTTTTTAATTCCATCTTTTAAAATAAAGCCCTGTTTTATTTCCTAGTCTTTTGTTGTATCTTTAAATTGTTACTGCCAAGAGAGCTTGTCATTGGGGTCTGTACAGCCCTTGAAAATGTAAAGGAGAATCTCTGCTTTCATTTACAATAATAATAATAATAAAAAACCTAGCCCTATTCCTTAGAAAGGCACAATAGCTGTGAAAATGTCAACCAATAAAGACCAGTATAAGTAGAAACCAGCAGCATTGTTCCTCGGCAGTAGGAGACTAGGTACACATAAATATATCTTCCCCATACCTGTTATGTAAACTGAGTGGGTTAAATTTAGGATGTAACTCAAACAACCTTCTCACCAGTCCTTTCCCAAATCCTTGGTCATCCCTCTGCATCAGAATGGTATGACAGGAATAAATTGGCACAATACAAATAATATTATGGTATTGCCAACCTCAAATGGTCAATCAATCACGAGACTGGCTTAAAAATTATGAAATTCTTACATAAGCATTTGTCTCCGGGAGCTGGGGCTTCAAGTTACACATCAAACATAATGAGATTTGCATTAAAATTGAGAGTTGGCAACACTATAATAAAACAATGAGTGGGGGAGGAAGGAAAATTGCTTTGCAAGCCCAATGCTATGTCCAGTTCTGCTTTCTAGTATTATTACCACCATATGTTTGTGACCTATGGGGACATATTCCCATGCACTGACTTAGATGGACTTGTGTTCATAGTCAGAACTTAAGCCTGTGGATTCCTCATGAAAGAAACTAGTCTGTAAAAATGAATAAGGCAGATAGTGTCTGTGTGGCCAGTTCCTTGCAATCAAGGGAGAAAAAAGTCTTCCACTTTGAACACACCTTTGTCATGATGGGAAGTGGGGAAGAGAAGAAACCCCTCTAAAAGGTGGAGAGGAAGAGAAGAGTCAGCCACTTCCAAATGTGCTAGAAAAATTGTGATTCATGAGAATGAGATGTCGTATGCACACTTTTTTAGAAAGTTGCAGGGAATGTGGAAAATTGTAACGGAGTGCTAGTTTAAACATAAACTCTGGAGCAACCAGTATCACTTCATAATGAACTACTTTCACATTGCCTGATCGATTTTTACTGTTCCCAAGCCCTGAATATTTTGTACCTTTGCAGTTCTTTTTAAAAAGCAATAATTTACTTAATACTAGCTGAAAATGTGTGTGAAAACATAGGCCTTCCCATAGTAACTTAAAAAAGAAGAAGAAAAATCTTTTGTGGTTAAATAATTGCAGTCATTGTGTAGGAGTACTGTGGGAGGTGTAGGTTTAAAGGACAGAGGTTATGCTGATTAGCTATGCAGGATGCAGCTTTTTGCTTTGAAGCAACAATTTGTTCACAGAAACGCAAGTAAATGGGAAGGGAATAGCTGACATTTATGGGAGAAGAGTCATTATTGATGTTCCAATTGGGATATTAGTTGTGGAGTGAGAAAACAACAAGCATTCAGACTTGGTTTAAGTTCAGTCTCCCAAAATTTGCTTGACTTTGAAAGTAGAAATCTAAATGTTGTGGTAACAAAAATGCAGAACCTCTTTACATTCTTAAATGTAATTTATGGGACAATGCACAATGGTCAAAGAACCAGAAAGCCACATGATTTCTCTGAAATGTAATAATGATGCTACAACACATTAGCAGAACAGTGAACGTGATTTAAAAGGTGGACTAAAGTGATGCTGACAAGTGGTTTCATCCCAAATTTTAGCTGTCTCCAGATAGTTATAATGTGGTCATGATGAATGTCCCCAGGATACTAAATATCCACTACTTACTTAAAAACTAACCCTTTCTCCAAAAAGACAAAATACAAATTCTCTGTCATCTTAGTGTTTTGATGTCTCATGTCAACTATGATTTCCTATATGTCATTGCTTTTCATTTTGTGGGTACTTTATTTTAAATTGGAGATGCTGTGAAATAACCCAAGAGAGTGTATTCTTGTAGTATTTTCAACCTATAGTCTACATTCCTTCATTTTATCTAAATGGCTATAATCCAGCATTGTATGACAAGAGAAGAATTTCACCCAATCGCAGCCTAGAAGAGTCTATCACTCTCTTCAAAAATTGCATTGAAGTACTTATTGGACTTACCAGCCTAATTTTTTTCCTCAGTAGGCATCTAACTTACTGCCCACAGTGTAACATTTACGTGCATGAAATTGGGTAATTGAATATTCAGTACTAAGTTCATATCCAGTGTACATGGGTGCAACTTCTTTGAAGTCAGATGATTTGCACATGCTTGCACCGTGTCAGAAACTGATCTGTTAACTTTTCAAAGGACATATGTTGCAGGAAATATTTAGGCTCCTATTTTGGGAAATTTAGTCTCCAGTCGAGTTTTTCCACTCAGGACACTCTTTTGCTCAATTATTTACTCACTTGACATCAAACAGATTTTCACTTTTAAAACCTAGCCTTGCTTGATTACTTATTTACCCAGGCCACAAATCGTCCATCTCAGCATTGGCAAAAAGTCAGAAGGATATGATGGTTCCAAACAGAATCCGTGCAACTCCAAAAACTGAAACAACAAGAAGGAAACAGTGAGGATGTCTATATTTTTCTAATCCTGTAGTGTTATGAGAATGTTAGAATTAAGAGGATGTTAGAATATCCTCACTCGAAACTGTTTTTACAGTTATCAAAGGCCTCAGCTTTGCTTCTGTGTTTAAGAAGCGGTAAGACATTTATTGCCTCATATATTCTTCCACCGTAAACCTTATCTCTTAAGTAAATCATTTTAGTTTAAGTTTATAGACAACTGTAAAATGAAGGTTTTTTTAAAATTTGTTTTGCTTAATAGCCACATATATATAAACTAGTACATTAAGAGAAGGCAGGAACCTGAATTGCAGGATTTGTTTTTTCCCAATGAATAGTATATTGTACTGTACCAAAAAAACCAGCTGACTGCTGTACCTTGTAAGAGCTGGTCACCAGCAGGCATGGCCTATTATGAACTCAGATGCGAGACTTAAGATTTTTGCAGTCAACAAACAATTTTGGCTAATTCCTGGATATTTGTTCTTTCAAAGGTCCCTTTACCTGCCTCTTTAAAACTCTGATTCAACAAAACACTTAAGCATCTGTTTAAAGTTAAGCACTTGCTTGAATTCTTTGCACAGTAGAGAAGGGGTTACTACTAATGTGCTTGAAGTTAGGCATGAATCTAAGTGCTTTGCTGAATAAGGACATTGAAGTATTAAAGTTCTTTAGAAGCTTTAGAGAAGTTGCTTTTCCTGAAATGCCACTTTCCAAGCTGTGTGTAACCTGGAATTCCACTAACTTGTAGAGTTTCCCAGGAGAAATAGAAATGTTTTGTGCTGACTATTTATTGTATGTTATCCTTTTTACTTGAGTCTCAAATACAACTGCTGTTCAATCAATGTTGGAAGAGGTGAACCAATCCCTCTTGTGTAAAAACATAACCTACCGAACAGAGTAATGTCCCATATCATTGTGGGGCATTCTGTAAAGTCTTCTAAACTCAAAGTCTCATGCATCATCAGCGTTGGGTTTCTCAAAGAAACTCTAGTGGCTCATTTAGATTTGGGTTTGTACTGTTGATGGTCAGTGTATTTGAAATGAAATGAAATATTTGTTAATAAAGTGTTCTTATAAAAGTGTAACTTATTTGTGAGAAAGAGAGCAGAAGAAAGAATCGTGACCGCAAAAAATATCTCTTGTCTTTAAGGGTATGTCTACACTACAGTTAGACCCTGTGGCTGGCCCATGCCAGCTGACCCAAGCTCAGGCTAACGGGCTATTTAATTGCGATGTAGAGGTTCTGACTCGGGTTGCAGCTTGAACTCTGAGACTCTCCCACCTTGCAGGGTCCAAGCTGCAGCTGGATCCTGAATGTACACTGCAGTTAAGCATCCTAGCAGCCCAAGCCCTGTGAGCCTGAGTCAACTGGTACAGGTCAGCCACGGGTTTTTAATTCCAGCATAGATACACCTTAATACACCTAACTATACAAAGATGTGTTTTATTGATTGCTTCTTGTGACAATATAAACAAAGAGTTGGTATTTTAAAGAACCAAAGGCTGAATGTTAATTTTAACATTTTTATTCGAGAGTATATTTAATTTCGTTGCCCGCATTTCCTAATGTGTAATATCAATTAACACATTCAAATGTCTCCATCTATTTTACTGATAAAACATTACATTTTGTTACTCTGAAAATGTTTTTCTTTGGTACAGCAATTGAATTAAAAGTAGGGCTGTCGCTTAATTGCAGTTAACTCACGCGATTAACTCAAAAAATTAATCACGATTTAAAAAGTTAATAGAGATTAATTGCAGTTTTAATCACACTGTTAAACAATAGAATATCATAGAAATGTATTGAATAGTTTGGATGTTTTCTACATTTTCAAATACATTGATTTCAGTGACAACACAGAATACAAAGTGTACAGTGCTGACTTATTATTTTTATTACAAATATTTGCACTGCAAAAATGATGAAAGAAATGGTATTTTTCAGTTCATCTCATACAAGTACTGAAGTGCAATCTCTTCATTATGAAAGTGTAACTTACAAATGTAGATTTTTTTTGTTACATAACTGCACTAAAAAACAATACAGTGTAAAACTTTAGTGCCTACAAGTCCACTCAGTCCTACTTCTTGTTCAGCCAATTGCTAATAAAACAAATTTGTTTACATTCACGGGAGATATGCTGCCCGCTTTTTATTTACGGTGTCACCTGAAAGTGAGAACAGGTGTTCGCTTGGTATTTTTGTAGCCAGCATTGCAATATATTTACATGCCAGATATGCTAAACGTTCATATGCCCCTTCATGATTCGGCCACCATTCCAGAGGACATGCTTCCATGCTGATGACACTCGTTAAAAATGTGTTAAATAATTTGTGAGTGAACTCGTTTTGGGAGAATCGTATGTCTCCTCCTCTATTTTACCCACGTTCTGCCATATATTTCATGTTATAGCAGTCTCAGATGATGACCCAGCACATGTTGTTCATTTTAAGAATGCTTTCATTGCAGATTTGACAAAACACAAAGAAGATACCAATGTGAGATTTCTAAAGATAGCCACAGCACTCGACCCAAGGCTTAAGAATCTGAAGTGCCTTCCAAAATCTGAGAGGGACAAGGTGCGGAACTGCTTTCAGAAGTCTTAAAAGAGAACACTATGATGCGGAAACTACAGAACCCGAACCACTAAAAAAGAAAATCAAAATTCTGTTGATGGCATCTGACTCAGATGATGAAAATGAACATGCATCGGTCTGCAGTGCTTTGGATTGTTATTGAGCAGAACTCGTCATCAGCCTGGACGCATGTCCCCTGGAATGTTGGTTGAAGCATGAAGGGACATATGAATCTTTAGCGCATCTGGCATGTAAATATCTTGTGACACTGGCTACAGCAGTGCCATGAGAATGCCTGTTTTCACTTTCAGGTGACATTGTAAAAAAGAAGCAGGCAGAATTATCTCCTGCAAATACAAACAAGTTTGTTTACCTGAGCAATTGGCTGAACAAGAAGTAGGACTGAGTGGACTTGCAGGCTCTAAAATTTTACATTGTTTTATTTATTGATGCAGTTATTTTGTACATAATTCTACATTTGTAAGTTCTCTTTTCATGATAAAGAGATTGCACTACAAGTACTTATATTAGATGAATTGAAAAATACTATTTCTTTTGTTTTTTACGGTGTAAATATTTGTAATAAAAATAAATATAAAGTGAGCACTGTACACTTTGTATTCTGTTGTAATTGAAATCATGATATTTGAAAATGTAGAAAACATTCACAAATATTTAAATAAATGGTATTTGATTATTTAACAGCATGATTAATCACACGGTTAATTGGGATATATTTTTTAAATCATGTGATTAATCATGATAAATTTTTTTAATCGCATGAGAGCCCTAATTAAAAGAAAACAAACACACATTTAAATATCTACTCTTTCAGTAATCCGTATACACAGAACCATTATATAGCTTGCATACTGGGGGCTAAGCACCTTGCTGTGAATGCTGAACATAACATTTTCATGTATCTTCTCTTCTACAATGATAGACTCTTGGTCTTCTCTTGCTCCCACTGAAGTCAGCGCAAAATTCCAGTTCGCTGCAATAAATGCAGACTCAAGTCCTAAATAATTTAATGTTATTTTCTATAAATGTTATTAATTAATTGTTCGTAAAGAGCTGAGTAAGTACTGAATGTTTTAGTCTTACTCTTATTTACTTGTGTTAGAGATGAGAGTGAAACAAAAACACCTGAACTTCACAGAAGTTGGGACCCAGATCTGAACGTTGCCACTGGCCAAAGTTTAATGATCCAGCTCAGACACCTACATCTAGGGTGACCAGATGTCCCATTTTTAAAGGGACAGTCCCATTTCTTGAGACTTTTTCTTATATAGGTGCCTATTACCCTCACCTCATCCTGTTTTTTCACAGTTGCTATCTGGTCACCCTACATACATCTGAACACATGCTGAGCTTTAAAGAAGATTGGATCTGGATCAGAACTTTGCAGCTCTAAATGTTTTGCTAGTGACATCAGAATGTATGTGAGCTATAAAAACTTGCAGTGTGCAAGGTTATATTCCATGCTCATGTATAGAACATAAATAGCTCCTATTTTTATAAATTAAAAAAATGTCACCTGAATGTTATCAGTGTGTGTGTTGGCAGTAGGGACTTAGGTAGTTTGATCTAATTTTTTAGTATATGCACAGTGATCTTTTGCCTGTTTTAATCCAGTCAATAGTGCAGAACTATTTTTGGACTCATGATATAGTTAGTCAAAGTTGTGTATTGGGGTGGGGGGGGGATAAGTTATGCATAATATATAATGAAACTATTTAAATTACTTATGATTATTCCCGTGTACAGCAGCAACAGATGTACATGTCTTGATATGCTGTCACATCTATTTTCTGCTTTTGGCATATGACATATTATATAAATAGGTAAAAGCTAAAAATAAAAACATTTTAACTTGATATATATATATATATATATATATTTTTAGAACCGCTAACATGGAACAGTGTAATCTAAGGAAAGGATTCAAGCTCCGTTTTCATAGTTTGTCACCAGGATCCCTTTGTGTTCTACACAGGCTTTCTTTTTAAAATCTTTTTTGCTTAGTATTCAGTACTCCTTCAGTTTTAGCAGCTCAATCACCCATAGAGATGACTCATCTTCACTGTCTTTTACTGTCTCATACTGAGTGAGCAGGGGGCAGAAAATCTGCTTTTCCCCCCACCCCTATAGTTAAACCGCCTGTGGAAATAGACTCATTTTGATAAATCAAGTTAGTCATTTTCTGTCAGCTTCCCTCCTTGGGTAAGTGTTCTTCAAATGCTGACTGGGATGAAACTGAAGTGTTTACTGCTGCAGCAGTCTGTCGTCTAAGACTTTGAGGGTGTGGGATAGAGACAAACCACAGTCTAGAAGAAAGTGGTGTCTCTAGGGGTGTTCAATGACCATTGCTTTAATTTTTTATAAGTGATGGCTTCAAACATGGTAAAGGGCCTTTATCCGCAAGCTGGCATTAAGATACCGTCATTGGTCTCTGCAGCAGCAGCATCAGATACCACTGTGACGGGCAACCTTGAAATACCAAGAGCGGCAAGCAGCAGACCACATCTTCATTTTTAGCTCTTTTCCATTCTCTGCTCTGTGAGTACAGTATGCCAGTGTTCTGCCTGCCAGCCGGAGTTCCCAAATTGCTTAATTAGGTGTTATGTATTAGGGTAGTACAGCATACATATCTAAATAAGTTGATACTTCAGGGAAGCATATTTGCCATTTGAAATGACATCAAACAGTTTTTAGTTGTATGAAACTTCGCAGATGGCTAAGTAAGCAAGAAGGCTACTTTTATGTTTTTTGATTTACTAGTCCCCGCAGTAATGGTATATGAAATTCAGCAGAATTTTCTGTGATCATTAGGGAAATCAGTATTTTTCCTACAGTAAATCACAGGTATGCTGTAAACAACATGAGGCCAGAATTGACAGGTAGCACCTGATAAATGGAATTCACTATTTTGCCAGTCTGACTAACAAGAAAGTTAGCACATGCATTATTTACTTTGCAAATATATTCCTTAAGACCTGTGATAGGCTTAGAGGTGTCTCCAAATGTTAAAGATAGAGGGGTGTGTCTAGTTTAAATGATTTTATATATGCAGGTGTAGTTTCTAGCTTTAAGTAAAAAATAACTGTGGCCTAATTGCATGTACTTGTGCTGAATCACTTCTTGGGAAGGATTTAGCTAATCAGCTATTTCTGGTCTGTTGAAGGGAAAAGTGAGTGAGTGACTGTCATTATCTTGATGCTGATTACCGGAATTGACCAACTTCATAGCAATTTGCTAACCTTGTTTACAAAACTGGCCTCCCAAACCTGACTCTGTGATTTAGAAGGGAAGAGAGCCAGGCCACTTGTAGTGTTTTCAGTACTGACACTTTATCATCTACATGATGTTCTGATTTAGGGAAAGGAGATGATGACACAGAGGTATTATCATCAATCCCATCTCTAGTCCAGAGCAATTTGCATAAGAAGGAAAAATATCATTTTTGGCACTTAGTCAATAAAAATTTTTTTGTTTTGTTTGTTTATTTTTCTTTCTTAATTTGGAACTTAAGGAAACTGGGCTGTAGCCCAGTGCAACCTCAGGATAAGAAATGTGCTATATTAGCTGGCATTTGCAACAGTTCTCCCTATGATTTCTTGAATGATGTGCTGCCAGATTTTCTCTCACTAGCACACACAGCTAAGAAATATGCTATTGGCTAAAAGCACAAGGCTAAGGGTATTGCAAAATTAGTACTGGTTTGTTTTTTTATTTTTTATTAAGGGAGGGGCTCGAAAGGTGAGAGACCAGTCATGTATATTAATTTGCTTCCCAGTAAGAAAAAACCTCTCCTAGACCTAGGGCCTTGGTTGAACTTTGACTCTGAGTACTCATCCCACAGCACTGCTGCTTCCTAGGCCTGCATTTGTTTTCCTGTATGAAAAATATCACAGTGCCAGCTACCTCTATGTCCATAAAGGGAGCTCAAGGTATTAAATATGAAAATGATCAAGATCTTCACAAACTATGTACTCCCTTCACCTCCTCCACCCCCCCAAAAACCCTAATTAAAAAAAATTAAAATAAAAGCAAACACAGAAAACATGTTTTCTGCCTAAACATAAAAATAAACAGTAAATAAAACAGGAGTTTGAGAGGATCAATTACTCTCTACAAATTAATTAAATTTAAATACTCATTCTCCCTGTCTCTCAATTGGGTCCAAAACTCCTGTCAATATGCTTCACTCCCTGCTCTGACTCTCAAATTCTTCTGACTTTATCCTAAACCTCTCTCTAAATCTCTTGGGGCCACATCAATTCGCTATCTGCTCTCCACTAGGCCCCTCTAGATTTCCTGGTTTCCAGGGCTGCCTTTCCCTCATTCTTTTGTCTTTGCTGCTGCTCCAAGCTTGCTGCTTGCATTGGAACACACTTTCAACCTGTGCTGCATTTTTAGACACCAGTTGTGCTACTGTCTCAAGCCACTCCAGGCCCCTCTTTTCCTTTTGTGCCCTTGTTTTAATTCTTTCTGGGCCTCAGTGCAACTCTCAAGATGTTCTCTGTGGCCTCTCCCACATCTTCACTCATCTGGCCCCTCTGTGCTTCTCTTAAAATTCATCTAATTTCATCTGATTAATTGTTTCAAGTTTCCTGCTGTTCTGATCCTATCTGACAACTGCTTGATGTCATCATGTCTTTATTCTTTATCACATCTTTAGCTGTTGAGTATTCATCAGTAATATTGCCTTCAAATGCATTGAATTTGCTGGCACCTTGTTTACATTTTCTCCATGACCTGCACAGTTCTAGACGTTCACTTCTGGTGTTGCCTTCTTTGTAGTGATGTAAAGACAAATGAGTCTGATATTATAGCCAGACTGCCTGCCTGCCACCTGTTCTGTCTTTCTACCTCTTTCCTTTTCCACTTTGACTATAGCAGATGCTTCCACAATCCCTGTCCTAGATTCCATTCTAACTTCCTAGTCTTTTCATTCTCCCTGTCTTTCCTCCCCTATCCCTGGTTGATGCTTCATCAGTGTTTGGGCTGCCCAAGCACTCTTTAAACCCGCATATAATTCTGTTTTGAGCTTGGAAACTCTGCCCAATGGTCCTTTCAGTTCTCCACCTTCTTTTTGTTTTCTGTCTTAAATGACTTGAAATAGACATGGAAGGGGAAGGGCTCAGTCTAGACTTACAAAGCAATTTCCCCTTCCCGAAAGGGCAGAGCACATTTCCTTCCAAAACAACCTGGCTGGGAAGTCACAGATTTCTTGTCAGTGCTGCTTTTTTTCCTCCCTGAAAGCTGTTGAGTCAAAATGTGACTGTCAAGGCTGACCCAAAGGAACGTGAGTGTGGGTATGAGAGTGTTTCCCTTCATTCTTCCTTAAAACCAACAGAATGGGGGAAAGAGAGATCTGGGGGAGCGTTCGTATATGTGAAGGTTAAAAGGTAATGGGAAAGCATATAATCTTGGTACCCCTCCACAGAGAGACTGGCTCACGGATTGATCTTGCACTCAAAGTGCCTTGCAGGGGTTTATTCTGACCAGACAGTATAAATATTAGAATGACTGTAAGGAGAGGGAAAGCGTAACAAATAGGAAGCTAGTAAGCATGCAGGCAAGGCTGATTAGTTGCAAAGACTTTTCCTTAGCAGGAAAGAGTTAGTTTGTGGTTTTTACTTTAACCTCTCTGATGTTACTCAAGGATAAGATACGTTTTTTTATTGCTTCTCTAAATGCAGTTGTGTTTGTTAACTTACTTACTTGTACTGTTGTGTCCTGTCATGGATTTTAATTTCAAGGCATCCACTCTTACTTTGCTTCTCCCCTGCTCTGGGTATCACCTTCGTTAAAAAGATCACTTTATACATGAAAAATAAAGAGTCATAACATCGAAGTTACTGAGTGTCTCCCCTCAAAATATTTTAGAGATCCTCTCTGCTTAGATTTTCAAAAATATTAAAGTCAGTCTGAGTGGAAGGAGGGAGAGGTTTAAAAAAGAAAAAAATGTGGTTGAGTTCTTAGTTCATCTAATATGTCTACTTAGATGCCCCCCTTCATCATTTAGGTTTGCTATTTCAGTGGTGAAATTTCTGGCTTGGTCAGAACCTTGCAGGACTGAGTGGGGAGATGAACTGGAGTGTGACTGGATGCTGGCTTACTATTACATTTTGAGATAACTGCTGATTCACAGATTCACATTTTGCATTCACTGGAAAAATGAGGGTGTCTGGATCTGTTGGCCTGAAACCAGTAATTAGAGTGGAGTATCTGAATAGTTGGTTACCATCTCTGAATCTGAAGCAGCCTGTATCTGTGTGTGGTGCATAATTGAAATATCACCATATCCTACAGCAATAGTTCATGACTACTATAGGTACTCAAGGTGCTTTACAATTATTAATTAAGCTCACAACACCCCTGTGAGTTAGGTAAACATCATCCCTATTTAGTAGAAGAATAAACGAAAGGTCCACCCTTTTGCTTTATTCCAGCAGTGACAGGTCACCAGTCCCAAAGGCAATGGGGTCAGAGGGCTTGCCTGTTTTCCGGACCCTTTGATTAGAATTCCAAACTACAGATGTTTTTATTATGAGATGCTACACAGGCTTCCAATGTATATAATTGTTTAGCATGCATTCCCTTTGAGCTCTTTCAGTTGCATCTTCTGCTGCTATTGCAGTGTTTGGTTATTTCATATGAGACAAGTATCAAAAGTCAAATGTTCTTACGTGTTTAGCAGACTAGGCGTTGGACTAGTAGTGAGTATGTGGTCTCGCTTGTTTCCAAGAAGGCTAAGGAGCTCAGCAGTTTTGAGCAAATTATTGCAAATGGGGCTGATCCTAGTACAGCTCCATGGTTGTGTTGAAGCTTTTGATGCACCAAGGTGATATTTATGCACTTTGACAATGACTAGTAACTACCTCAGTGGGTTTCTGTTAGTCACCATTGGGGATACCAGCCCATGAAAAAAATAAGTTAGCGTTTTAATTTTTCAAGTAGGTGAGCATCATTCTTCTTATCTTGTCTGATGATACATTTACAGTGTTATGATGCAAAAAATATTATTTACTTGGCACGAATTTTAATTTGGGACTTTTTTGCACCCTGGGGTCTGATGTTGCAGGAGGCAGGACAAATCCACAAAACAGTTGACGTGTCCCCTTAAAGACAAGATGAAAGGCAATGCAACAGTGAATTTCTGTTTCTCAAATCTGTACATTGCTAGTAGTAGTTACTGGATTAATCAGAAAAACCCAAATGGATGGAAATATAGGGGTGATTGTTTTTAACTAATAAGCTATTTTTGCTCTCTGTGATCTAGCAGGTAGGACAGTGCAGTTACAGTTAAGAACCCTGGGTCATATTTACAGCTTTGCCAATAACCTGCTATATGACCTTTGACAAATACCTTTATCTCCCTATTTCTCAGTTTCCCCATCTGTTAAATTGAGATGATACTTAATCTTTGCTTATTATCATAGTTGTTAAACAGTTGTTACTATTATTATTATTGTTATTTTCTCTAACATTGAACTTCACTTCCCTTTTCTCCTTCACCTATCTATTCATGGGCATTTCACACCAATGCCGATCATTATTCAACAGAGATGGATTCAAGATCATGGATAATATGAGGCATGCAAAGCCAATTATTTTCATTACTTCACCCAGAAAAGTTTAGTCCACATGCAGCCTCTGGTTTGAAGTTTTAGAATCCTTTGCTTTGCTACTGACATTTAAAATCAATACGTCTGTTAGTCTATACGGTGCCACAGGACTCTTTGTCGCTTTTTACAGATCCAGACCAACACGGCTACCACTCTGATATTTAAAATCATTGTTACCTTTCATATATCTTCTCCCATATATCTTGCTATGTTAATTCCTTTGTGGATAGACTATGGTACATAATGTTTTCTAGCAATAGTCTTTTGAAGACAAGGTATTTCACCAGGAATTAAATATAGTGGTTTCCCACTAACATTCAACAAACCAAAGTAATCATTAAAAAGTAGCCAGCATTTACTGTTTCTTTTTGAAGTTCTGTCGTACTTTACAAAACAAGACTTGTGGATGTTACACTACATCCAAACCCTCATCTTAGGTCAGTATGTTTTATGCCTAACTGAAGTCAGCATGAGGAAAAATAGATGGAAAGCCCTACGTTTTTTAGCTTCACAACTGCATCTACAATACCCTGCAACTAACCTGCCTCATAACCCCTGCCAAATATTTACTGGCAGACTGCTAATGCAAGTGAAAGTTAAATAATTCTGTTTCTTCCAGGTGTATTAGTGTAGGTAAATGTGGTTCAGGATTTTAAGTCTCTGCACAGCAAATACTTCATGTGGCTAAGATTTAAAAAAGAAAAGAAAAGAAAGACTTTGAATGCCACACATTGTTGGGTGCACAACTTGCTATACCAACTTGTTTCAAAAATGGTGAGCAACTATCCACCAATAATCAGGTCCCTTTGAATTACCTCATGTGGGACAGCCAAAATTACCGGTCACTTTATCAAATCTTGATGTATATTTCTAGCTATAGTTCCAAGAAAATTCCCCGAATTAAGAAAAATTACAAGAATCTTATAATTCCGTACACAAGGATTCTATAGTCCTTTAATATACTTGGAAAGTCTATTATACACACATTATTATTATTTAGGACCAGATTGTGTAGTTTGTACACAGAACTGTGCTAAAGATATGGGGAGCTAGGGTAAAAATTGTTGCTAGCAATGGGGGGAGCATCCTTTTCAGATTGTGTGGCTTGCCTCTGTCAAGCGAAGCCAGTTCTGTGGCTGGTCATGGAGGAATGAGGCCTTATAGCATGGTACTCGGACCTTGAAAGCCCCCTTGTATCAATGCTGGCGTGACCCGCTGGCAGCCCGCTGAGGAGCGGCAGGTGTGTTCCTGCTTCAGTTTCCCCTTATGGGCTATTTATTAATTCATATTAATTAATAGTTCAGTGAGGCTTGTATATAGTGAACAATGCCACTTTAGTGGTCTGGTTTATTTAATCAAAGGCTGAACAGACGTGCAAACAAATGTTCACCTGTAGTGTCCGTTAACATTAGTCTGTCTTCCTCACCTGAATCCAGCTGTCTCTTCCATCCAGGCTCTTCACCAGTAATGCCCTTTGACTTGAAACCCTCTTCTGGAGTCTGGCCTCCTGCAGTTACCTGGGGAAGGGTTCCCTCTCTGGATTCAGGGACCCTGCAGAGGGTTTTCTCTGGAGTGATGTGTAGTTCCCCAATGACCTGGACCTCTTGCCACTGTCAGGTGCGGTCCTTCTGCTGGGACAGGGCCTTCCTAGGGCTTTGCCACTCATAGCCCTTTTGGAACCATCTGCCTCCAGCAGCTCCTTTCAGAGGTCACCTTTTCTGGTGAACTCTCTAACCAGTTCTTCTGTAAAGTCCCTCTCCTTAGGAGCTTCCTCGCTGTGTTCTGGGGCTTCCTGTCTGAGCCCTCATAACCCTTTATAAGGCCTAGATGTTCCTTAACTAATTAACTCCCATCCAGCCACCTAGGTAATTAACTGTTCACAGTTGGATCTGGCTTGTCTTGTTCTCCTTAGTGGAGCCAGTCACAGGTTGGCTGGTCCCTGACTTCCCTGAAAGGGCCTGCCCCCAGGACAAGGACATAGCACCTAGCACTCTTACATCTCCTGCCTCCATTTCCCTTTCCCTTTATGTGATTTGCAGCCCAGGGATGATAGAAAGTAGCCATGGCTGTGTACCTCTCTTGTATGTGGTTCTGGCACAGTGGGTGCAGTTGGAGTATGATTGGATCTGGAGTGAGAGTTCAGGTCTATCTCTGTTCTGCTCACATCTCTCTCTTTCAGGCTTCTTTTTCACAATTACACGTGCTCAAAGTTTCAGCACATATCTGTGTGTGAATTCCAAAGTTTCTGGGAGACTTCTATCCACAGCCTTCTATGAACAGCCTTTGTTCACACCCTTCACCTCAGCTGCAAACTGCTGTATTGACTCAGTTTCTTCCAGTACTGTAACTTTATTAATAAAAGGAGCCAGACTCCATTGGGTAACTATGTAGCTATGTACAACATGGATAGAGTTGGGAGTTAGGTGGCTTACTTAATTTTGGGCAGCTCAATCATTTTCTTTTAAACAAGTGTAATGAATAATTTGCCTTCACAAAACTGGGTTTGGAGTAGATGGAACAACACATGGTGTGGCAAGGACAGAAGGTGTTTCTGGAGGTGAAAGAAGGCTTACGCAGGAGGAAATCTTTCTTTCTGAAGTTTCCAAAGCCCACCTTTTAAAATAATAAACAGAGTTTTCCCAAGGTATTTAAGTGTAATTTACTGGAAACGTTTCAGGTGAGCATGGTGACATTCATTAGCCCTTGAACAGGAGACCATACAGATGTTCTTGCCTTCTAAAAGAGAGAGAGTGTGTGTATAGTATTGGACTGTTGAATGGTCTGCTGCCTTTTGGGATATGAATGAACCAATTTTTTTTGTAAAATCAGACTAGCTTGAGAGCTTCCTTTTGGATGTATAGCCAAACAGACCTTTGGAAACTTTAGAAGTTTACTCATCTCTAGTTTCCAGATTCTCCCCCACAGCACTAACCCAGACATAAGCACACATTTTTGTTTTTGTTGTTTGTTCAGGATTGTTGTTGTATATTTGCTTTCTCTGATAGCATGGACTCAAATTAAATAGCCAGCTTAAATTAATAATATTTTGAGCAAAGCACTAGCTGTAGTGGATGCTAACATGTATTGTAAAGATAATGGGCCAGCCTCATCCCTAATGTAAATCCATTTACATCAGTGGTGTTCCACTAGAAATGGAGTTAGCTCTTTGTTGTTTTTATGCCCATGGTGTTTTCATCTATGATTTATTTGCTTCACTTGTGAGAAAGATGCTTCCTCCTTTTTGCTTGTTTCCTGACTTTTAAGGTCATGTATTTTTATATCTGTCTGTTTGTCTGTGTGGGTGGGCATGTGAGAGTCTCCGTCTCTCTTCTCCTTATGTAATGTCAGATGGAAGTTTAGAACAGTGCACTGCAGAAAGCCAACCCACATCCGTCACCCACACAGCCTGCGAAGCAGTTACACCGACATCAATCAGGGAAAACCCTCAGACTACATGCACCGTTGGAGCAGGTGCATGAGGGTTCATGGCTTCATCATGTGACTGTCATACTGCAGTGTATCACCTAGTGTTGTCTGTCACTTTATCTATATGCAACAGGCCTATTTACCTACATAACAAATGAAATATATGATCTAAAACTTGCAGACACTCTTGAGTTCAAATTATGCTATCCCTTCCTTCACATATTTGGAAGAATGTTCTTTCAGTTTGTTGCTGTGGAAGCATCAAGAAAAAAAGCTGCATAGCACCATTGCCTTAAAAGCAAGTTTTGCAGAGGGAAAAAGCAAAACCTAAACTACATAAAGGGGGCAGAGGGCAAATGTTACAGACTGAGGAAAGCCATATGCAAAACTAAGCCAAGAGTCTGAGAGATACAAAGAGCAGATATTATACTGGGGAGAAAAGATTGTACAAATGATGTTATACCAATGACAGTAAAAAGTGAGTAATGCTTTCTGGAATCATTCAAAGAGTTTCTGAATTTAATTCTTTGCGTACTAGAATTTCTGCCACAAAATGGATATGAATGTCTTTTTTAATTATTGTGCATAATATAGACTAACTACTGCTGCTGTGTTAGTTTACATTCAGCCTTTTCTATTTAAAGCTGATAATGCACTCTGTTCTTTTTCCTTTTAATGGCCAAAGTAAATTACTGCCCCGAGCTCTGGGTCTGATCAGCCAGTGTGAGAAAATATTTAGCAGAGCAAGATTTCTAAAACGATGCTTGAATGAATGTGGAGCAGTGACATGCTCTCAGTGCTATGTCAGGAAACTTCCCTTTGTAAACTGGAATGAAGAGACCAGGAATAATTCTAAATCACAAAATAAGAAGAATCCAGAATGAACGTATTTTTGTGATTTGGCATTTGTGACATACGAACACTAAACTGTGTAAAAATCAACTTAATGAAATAAATATACATTCTCCCTCACAAAATGGATCAACTGGCTTTCCCAATTCTACCTGCTCTGGAATACGTTGTGCTGAAGACTGTGAGTCCAACTTTTGTTCAGTTACGCTCAAGTAAATCTGGAGTAATTCCTTTGACTTCATTTGGCTCTATGGAAGTCAGTGGAGTTCCTCTGTACTTACATGAGTATGTATGAGAGAAGAATTTCGCTCTGCATCTGTTGCTATAATTTTATATGGGATATTAATATAGAATCATCTTCCCAAATATGTATAAGGGGTAAACATTGGAACAAATTGTGCCTGGCACATGTTCAGGTGTGCAGCGAGGAGGAAAATCCAAGGAACCTTTAGGCACTGGATCCCTGGAGTGGAAGATGTGTTCCAGACTAGTGTTGCTAGTGATTCTGGGTAGATATCTATCACAGTGTGGGGCCAGAGCCATGGCTTTGTCACCCTCTCCATACTGGCTGGGCTTGGAGGGGGGCACATGCTGCACTCTCTGAAAGGATGGCGCAGCAGCAGCTGTCCATAGGAGCTGTGGGAGGCATTGTGCCTGCCAGTAGCATGCTGCCTTCCAGTGCTCCTGGGACAGGATGCATCTGTGCCACCTTTCAAGGTGCACTTGAGCCCTTTCCTTTTTGCTCGGTCCTTAGTTGCTGTGACTGGCTGCGATAGCTGCTGCTGCTGCTTTGCAAAACAGAGCTGAAGGAGTAAAGGGCATGTGCTAGGCAAATAAGAGAAAACGTTCTTTTAAAAAAGAAGTACAACATCCAGTGATTTTCTTGCATTTAAGCTGGAGGGTGCGAGTTGTAAAATAGTGGCCAGGTAGGGTACATCAATAATCGCTGCATAAACTTTGACTAGAAGAAAGATGACAAATTCCAGTCCCTTAAAAATAAATAAATGTAAGATACCATTTAGTATCCCAAATTGGTGTATAGATGGAGATGTAAAAAATTGACAGTGTGCATTTTTAAACAGAGTAGTTGAAAAACAGTTTGCCTTTAATTGACCTGCCACGGTATTCTTGGTTCTGTGTTTTGCTTGTTACAGGCGGTAAAGTATCAAGAGCCTAGAGCAGAGTGAGGAAAGCAGCTTGTGCTCTACTTTGTGTGTTTCTTATAGTATGTTTTCAGCTGCAGAAGAGAAACTCAAGGCCCTGAACTTTGAAAACGTTGAAATTAAAGTTTTTCATGTTTAAGGCCACTCATGCAGGATATTCTGCTAACGATCACTTTTTCTGAAGTGTCTGGAACTGGCCACTCTTGAAGACACAATGCCAGACTAGTTGAACCACTGGTCTGATTCAGTTTGGCAATGCCTATGTTTTTATGTTTGTGAGTAGCTCAGTGTCTTCACTTTTCATACGCCAAAGCCACATTCATTGCAGTGACCATGTTGAAAGAGCAGAAGGTGATTTCCAAATGTTTACAATAACTTTGCACAAGTGCTGTTCTCTGGGTTCAAGCAGTTCTCAACATAGGAGAATAGCCATGTGATGGTCACACAGGGTCACAATGTGATTGGCTTTAACAGGTCTGTTTTGCTACTTCATCATACAACTTAGGTATGTCTCCTAATCAGATTTTCCACACAACTAAAGTGGAGCTGGCTGGTTCAGATGGCAGGAAGAGCTAAAAAGAGAATAGAATATTTGTTAGGATTGATAGTGTTAATGAAAATATGAAAGGAAAGAAGGAAAGCCACATTTGGAGAGGAAAGTGTGACCTGACAAATATGACCCCCTGGATTTCTGACTTTGAAATCAAAGCTGGCTTTAATGTGCACCAGGTGTCAACAGAGTGTTTTGATTCCCTTCAAGCAAGGGAATGAGCCTTACAGTTTCAGCATCTGCGCATCTGTGAATATCAGTGACAGGGTGTATTCTTGTTTAGCTCATAGCCCATGAGGTTCATAGGGCACGAACAATTTAATAATTGATCCTGTTAGATGCACTGGAGATTGGCAACCACAAAACTGTGCTCTGCTGTGCACAGACTGTGGTCTGTTCATTCCCTCCCCCGCCCCTTTCCAGTGCCCATCCTTTGCATTTGACATGCTTAATCCCATCTTAACTGTCTCAGTAGCCAGACAGAACAACAGGAAAGCCAGGAAGATGGCAGCAAAGCCAGAGTTTAAAATTGTGTAGCAAAAAACTAAAAATGGATATTATCAAAAACATTCATTGTTGATATTAAAACAGTATGTTTAAAACACGTGTTGTGATAAAACTAGATATTCTGTAAATGTAGATTACAGTTAAATCCTGTGGAAGGAGAAGATGCCATTTTAAGATGAATGGTTCTTTGACGCCTATCTTGAGGTTGGCAATCTTGCCATTTGTCGCTCTGTTTCTAACCTTTTCTTTTTGCTGCAGGTTGGGAAGACTGTGGCAAGGTGGCTCTGATATCATCTAGAGACCTCCAGATTTCCTTGGTTTCTCTCACTCTTGCTTTCAGCCTGGGTCTTGCATGAAACTGCACTGGTTTTTTTTGGTGATTGAGCTCGTCCTGTGAAAGAAAGATCAGGTGTGCTTGTACTTTTGGTTCTGTCAAAAGACTTAGTTGTTGTTGACCAAAAGGGTTTTGACCTGTTTGTGGACCTGTTTCCTTATTTTCTTTCTCTGAGCTCAGGCTGATGGCGGAAATAGTGTGATGAATTAGTGAGATCATTATGTAGAAAACATGCATCTGTTTCTCTTTATCGTATCAAATTCTGACAGAGATCTTTACTTTCAAAGAACTTGGCCTAAATCATAGATTAGATGAGACCAAGTTAGCTGGAGTCCTGCCTAGATAAGATATAAGTGATGCTTGTAAGTTGAAACTATGGCAGGGTGGCCCCCTGTAACAAGGCACTGGTCCTTTGGGGGAGGGGAGGACATTTGCAGACCAGGATGTCTGTTATAGGGACATAGTCCCCTTAAGGCAGGAGTTTTTTAAAATTTCAGTCATCAGCTGGAGCATATGATTGATGGTTCAGGAGACTAGGAACATGACTCTGAGTGGACGATATAAGAAGTAGCTGGAGCTCAGCATGGAGGAAATTAGGTTTGTCAAACTAGCTGGGCTGAGTTCTCCAGACAGGAAGCCTGGAGCGTAGCTGAAAGAGGACCTGGAGAAGTGGAGAAGTGTCCAGTCTGGGAAAGTCTGTAAAGAAGCCTAGAGCTGAATAGGCCATGAAGGAATTGATGCAGGGAAAAGGTGATGCAATCATGTCAAGTGAATTGGGCAGTTGCTGAATATATAGTGTCCCAGGACCAGAACCCAGAAGAGGAGGGGGCGTAAGTTCCTATGTAGTGACATCTGGAAGTGGTGGGCATAAAGCTCTAAATTCAAAGGAAGAAAACTAATTGAGCCCTAAAAGAGAGACTACAGAGTTGGAGAGCCTAAAGAAGGCTGGGAAAGAACTTTCTAGAGCCCAGATTGGAGGCTAAAGATTGGGGCCTAAAGAGACTAAAGCCCATGGGAAGGTCTGTACAGAAAAAGGCTGGAAGGAAGATTGTTTAGTTGTTTTTCTCACTGGATCTACAGCAACCTATATAACATAGATCAGGGGTTGGCAACCTTTCAGAAATGGTGTGCCAGTAATATATTTTAACATTGTTAGAAGGTCTCTTCCTATAAGTCTATAATATATAACGTAACTATTGTTGTATGTAAAGTAAATAAGGTTTTTAATTTTAAATGAAGTTTCTTAAATATTTTAAATTAAAATGCAGAGCCCCTCGGACCAGTGGCCAGGACCCAGGCAGTGTGAGTGCCACTGAAAATCAGCTCACATGCTGCCTTTGGCACATGTGCCACAGGTTGCCTACCCCTGGCATAGAACCTAGGTCCCTGAAAGACCTCTTCTCTCCCTGGTCTTCTCTCCCTGGTCATCAGTGTGGAAATGCCAGCTTTTAGGTACTTGTGCTAACATTCAGTAATTTAACTCTGTGGCCCAGTACAGTTTCATGAAGAACTCTTGATACTGGAATTCTGCTGATCAGGGATCCAGCAGAGCCAGGGTGGTGGTGGTGGTCATCTTCATCTTCTTCATCAACAACTTCATGGCATAAACCCAGCTGCCCTTTACCTGTGGATGTAGATGTTTAGTTTATTTTGTAAGTGTTTCTAATTTAGATTGGCCAGCATGATTTATGTAGTGTTTGGGAGGTGGGGTATTCCACTTGCACTAAGAGATCTTTGTACCGGGAGCATTTTATTAATTAACAGATAACGACACACTGAAGTATACTGCTGTATCTTAATGCCTAGAGTTCCAAGACTGTCATTAGAGAAATAAAGTGTGTGTGTGTATGTGTTAGTAATTATAATTGTATCAATAATTGTTATGTCACGATTTATCCCAATGTCCCTTTGGTCTTTCAAGCAGACACCTTGTTACTGTGTAATTCAGCTTCAGAGGCTGGGCGGCCACAGAAAGCTGACAAGAGCCATCCTACAAAGGTCAGCAAACAGCATAACACTAAAATTTATTTGTATGAGTTTAAATACAACATAACAATGTGTATGTATAATTTGGAGGCTTAATATATAACAGTAAAGTAGCTCTGAAAAATTGTCATGAAAACTTATCAACCCAGACACAACATCTGTTCATCTGCACTTTCCTATAATGAGAGTTGATCATGGAAAAGAACTACAGTGGTATTTTAATTGACCATCAAAATATGATTTGTGGAGGGTGAGGGGTGTGTGGGACTTGGCAAGGCTACAGGAAGGTATCTAATCACTATGGATTCTGTGGCTGATCATCCAGTCATTACTGATGTTGATCACATGTTGATTGAAAAGTAGAATCTCAAAAAGCCTTTCAAATCAGTCGTTAAAGTACAAAAGAATGGCAGGATTGAGGGATTTGAATTCATTCAAGTTTTGCTAGTGGAGAAATTGGGTTCAGGCTTGGATTGCTGGCATATGGTTACATTTCATGAAATACTATCATTAAATGGGATTGAAGGGAGCCTTGAACTTGAGCCTGTATTATGGTAAACCTCATGTTGTCTAGTTTGATAGCTTGCCTTTAGACTGAGTTTAGAGTACTTGTTAGAATAAACAGGCTTCAACTTCCTGTAAAATGTAGATCTTGTTCACTGAACTGAATTATTTTAAAGATCCGACAATTGTTAGAGGTAGTTTAGTAGACTGGATAATAAAGCCTGGAGTGTGTATGTGTATGCAAGTTTGTTTGAATGGATGAGAGCAACTGGTCTCTCCTGCAAATACTATTGGAATGACTTTTTTTTTCATTTAAGTCACTTTTCATGCATTTGGTAAGCAGTAAGTAATATCCTAATAATACTAAAAGACTCCGCAGGCTGTCTTCAGCAGCAATTTTTGAGATGTTCATGAGCCATTGCAGGGATAATGGAAGAGAAGGAATTTTGGGTAAGGATGTTTCAATATGCAAGACTAAAAGGGCTTTCTGCTACATTCCCTATTTTTAACCATCAGCTTCACTTCTTAATAACATACAATTCTGAATGTTTCATTTAAAGAAAAATATTTCCCAGAGACATTTCAGGCTAGAAGAAATAATCGTTCTTAATTTTTTGCACTAGTTTATTATCTATTACCATTACCTGTGCTATTCAAAATAAACAAATATTTTGAAATTTTACCCTCTGGCCACGGCTATCTAATATACCAATCTGATTGAGGAGTGAAATGAGTGAATCCTCTGTGTTTGAATGAATGAATATAGGTGTGATTATATTTACAAGTATCATAGTTGGCATTCTGTGCATATTTTGCTTTTGATTCTTTGATTCTACTGTCCTTGAAAATCACTATACAGTTGCAAATTAACCCATAAGATGATAGACATTAATATATGGCACTGAGTTCATAAATTAAAGTATGGTGCCAGTAGATTTCCATATACATTTTCCCAGTTGGCAGAGTTAGTAAGAATACCACACGTGCTACACCAGGTTATATTTGCATAAGAGTTATTTGCTGTACTACATTTTAAAAGTCTGATCATTTTCTGTTCACATTTCAAATAGCTGGTGTAAAAGCAAACACCACAATGCTATCCCACTGTAGTGAGGTGGCGTGGCCTCCCTCAGAGGTGGATGCAGAGGGAACTCTGCAAGTTACCTGGTGGGTGGAACCAGGAGGGCCACGCGCCGCATGCCGGAAGCAGAGGGGTGGGACAGGAAGAGGAAGTCTAAAAGACTGGCGAAGCAGCTCTGTCAAGAGGGAGCTGCCGAAGGAGACAGATTCTTCTTCCCCGCTGCTGGAGTGGGATGCCAAGGAGAACTGCTGCTGCCTAGATGACCAGCCTGAGCTTCCAGAGAGCCCTGCCACTCACGATGCTGAGGAGCTGCTACCGCTGCTGTTGGCAGAGTATCCCGGGGAGACTGAGGATGACTCCTGGATGCAAGTACATCTGAGGGGGAGAATAGGAAGCAGCCCAGGGGAGTGAGACTACTGTCTGGCTGTGGTGCCGCCGGTCAGCGTCTTGCGGGTGGAATCCCAGCTGACCCAGAGGCAGACCACTTTGCCACTGTTTAGGACCCTGGGCTGGGCCATAGTGGAGTTGAGCAGGCCCGCATCCCCCCCTGCCAGCCCACCCCTGGAGTGGCAGTACTCTCCCTCCTTAGGGCAGAAGGCCTGTGCTTCTCGGGCATCCCTGCTGGAGCCTCAGCAATGTTGCTTGGCACTCGCCCCTGTTGGAGCCCCTAGACTGGGCGGATAAACTGCTCCAGTTCTGCCTACCTGCAGGCCAGAGCCTTGACTGCTTGTTTCCCTGCCATGCTTGAAGGCTGGGGCCCATTGAGAACGGCTAATTTCCTCCTTTGTTTTTTCTTCATTTGGGAGAATACTCTAGCAGACCAATCTGCGAGGAGGCATGGCCTCTCTTGGAGGTGGAAGGACAGCCATGCCAGCTTACACCCACCAACCAGGAATGAAATTTAAAATGCATGGGAGTGTTAATTATTTTTGTAAATTTAATGTGTAGCATTAACAGGTGTTATCCCAGTGCTCATTCAGACACTTGTTCATGTCCCCACACACAAGTGCCAAGAATCTATTTCATGAATGCCGATACCACTCAAACATGAAAAAGAAAATATTGGGCTATCCTGTCCTTAAACTCTTAAAGCTTTAACATGTGTTTATTCTGGTATAGCTGCCTATGGCAATTCCTTTCAAATCAATGTAATCTTAGGACATAATGTAATGGGGACGTGTTGGATGGGCTCGTTCACAAGAGAAGGCTGGTACAGCACTCAGTGCTGAATTGGTAAGTGCACAGATAACTGACACAGTAGACGAGAAAGCGGATCTGTGCTAGAGTTAATATGTTTAAAATGTAGAAACATCTTAAATGCTTACAACTACTTTTGACCATTCCAAAAAACTTAAAGGCTTAGCCTGGAGTGAATTTTTATAATTAAGTTATCAATGTGTGAGTTCTTACAGTGAAGTAACAATCAAATACTGAAATGCTGGCATACCTTTGACTATAGCAGTACTAGTGGATGAAGCAATAATAATGTTTTAATACGCTGTATGAAAAGAGGATGTAGAGTGGATGGGTACATCTGTTGACAATCTTTCTTTTTAATTTGAAGCCACCTGAAGGCTCTAACTAGCTGAATAATAACCCAATCCCCATATGGTTTCCGTTCTTTCAGAGTAATAGCATGCAGAAAAAGAGTCTACTTTTAGCTCTGGCTTCTGTTTGCTTCTTTGTGAGTCTGAGAACGCTTCCTGTCTGCTTGGTGATAGGAACTGTAACCAAAACAGACTTAGATGAGTGACATTTCTCATGCCTGGCTTTCCACTTTGGTAACTTGTGTAAACGGGTACAAAGAACCCATTTGTACAAGCTGCTGCATGCATGCAGATAGAGATGGTGTCTTCAGGATGATTTGCAGCTCCTTTTTAACTAAAATTTGTATCTTGTTAGTGCCTCAGTATTTATACAGTAGAAATTATGAACTATTTTTCCCATTTATAATTCCTCTTATACTCTAATCTCTCAACAGTTCTGTACTGTCACTTTTCAGTTGAATATAGGTTTGTGACTAAAGCAATTGAAAGGCACATTATTTTTAAATAAATGCAATTACATTTTAAAGCTACTTTTGCTTTAGTTAGAAAACTACACATGGAAAACAACTTTTATCTTCTGCTTATATCTCTTAATTTTTCTTACATTCCCTTGCATGTCCCCTCAATTTCCTTCCTGCCCATATTTCCCATGCTCTCTCATGGTTTCCTGTTCATTATGGATACCAGTAGGTAATCATTTGCACTAAGAGCAGCCCTGTTTCATCCTAACTGGGGGGGGGAGGGGAGGGAAATGGAGAGATGGTAACCATTTTGAGTAAGGTTGAAAGTTTCAGGGATGCTGACAAACATCAGGAGACCATGGGAAGTGTGATTTTTAAGAAGCCCAAAACAACAGCAAAAGCCCCCAACATCCTACAATCATGAGATTCTGATAATGTGAGAACTGTCGACTCCAGATTTTGTGAGAAGGACCTTGCTCCACAATTTTAGTGCCCCCCCCATCCAGTCACATAGGATTTGAAATGCTAATTTTCACTTCTAAAGAAGTGCCTTGTATTGAATGTCAATACCACAGTAAAATAAGATGATTACATTAGAGGAAGAGGAGAAAAGAGACACACACCGAAGACTGTGGGGCAGTTTGTTTGGTATTAATGCTGCTGAATCACTGTGCAAAATGAGTGGACTGGCAAGCTGATGGTCTGTATCATTAACAACCTCTGTAGCTGTATCAATCATCTTATTTAAATAGTTTATTAAATATGTTAATGTATAGGAAATAGCATCCCTTCATCTTCGCCATTGTGGAACCCCAGACTTATATGGAGACGTGTGATTCTGTTGAATGTTGTTTAGGAGCTGGCCCCATGGCTTACTCTGATGGAGCAACACAACTTGTGCCATTTTTACTTATTCAGAGGCACATTTCCACAACATACCTATGCCAGGGAGTATCAGATTTAAGGATTCCAAGGAGTTGTGCTGCCCCAAGCACGTGCTCGCTTTGCTGGTGCCTAGAGCTGGCCCTGCCCTTCTGTGAGCAATGGGGCAGCTTATTTGTTAAGCATGGAAAATATACAAATCAAAATTTTCATGTTTAGAGCACTCCTGTATCACTTTCTGTGCTTTGGTTTGGAACTCTGATTTGCTTTGCTGTCTTGCTCAATAAAGGAAGAATTATTAGCTCATGAGAATTTCAGCTTCTCTGGGTTCGTATATCATCAGTTAAAAAAAACACCCCAAACAATATGTAATGGATTCTAGAAACCTGAATCTATCCCACATGCAGTACAGAATCCAACCCTATGAACAGTGGCTTGAGTCCTTAAAAAAAAGCAAAACAAAACAAAAAAATTGCTTTCAGTCTCAGCAGAGGTTAATTATCTCTTTCCAGATGTCTTCAAGCAAGAGGTGTTCTACCTACAGATTCTTGTTAGAAGCTCCTCTATTGCTGTATATGCTAAACTATTTCTTTTGTGTGAATGGGCATGTACGTGTTTTTTTCCTTAACCATTTTAATGTTTGTTAAGGTCTTTTATTGTGTAGAGTTGGATATTTTACTGGTAACCTCTTTGTATTGCATTCTTCATACTCTTTACCTTCAGGGCGATTGTTGCTGTCATGTTTCACCTTGAGCTGGGAATGCTGCATAGGGGAATGCATTGGATTAATATTTTAGTTCTTGATGCATTGTCCACCCACGTGCACCTGGCAAGGCAATAAGATGCAGTTGAGTCATAGTTTAATTATTTTGCTTGATGTGGAAAGCGGCAAGGTGCTAGATAGTGATTTTGATATTATGGTGCAGCAGAAGCTGCACTGTGGTTAAGGATGCATTAGAGAGTTTCAATCTAACAGTAGAAGGAATGGTGAATTTCTGATGTCAGTGAGTTTTAATACAATAAAAAATTACATCATATGCTTTTTATATCAATTCTGTCAACAGATCAGTACATCAGATTGTCACACATTCCGGGCATATGGAATGTTATTTTGCCTTAACACTGCTGAGGTCACTGTTAAGGTTTTTCATTAGAGTATGAATTTGATGAAGCTGGGATAGCTTCAGGACATCATGCCTTGAGTCAGTAGGCGATTGAGCTTTTGCTCCCTCCTAAAATTCATGTAATTTCTTCTCTCCCCATTTAAAAAAAAACCCTCAAAGCTTATTTTTCGAGGTGTTCTTAAATTACTATCACTGTTGTTGTTTCATTGCCTTGTTTTTATTCTTTTTGTTTACCCATGTTGTCTGTAATTTTATGGAGGTTGGGGTGTTTTTGTTAACGAGGATTTTTTTTATTGTTCAGCACACAGGTCCTTTTTTAGTGGCAGGGTACTGTGTAAATAAACTTGTTGTTCTAGTGTTATTTCTGCTTTGGATTATCTGTTGGAGATGGAAGCAAAAGTCTTGTGGGACATTGCAGTGTATTGCAGTTGTACTCAATAGGAAGGTGAAAAGGCGTGCACATGTCTTTCCCTTTAACTTTTTATTTCCCTGCTTTTAAGGTTTTGGGTGGGTGGGGTATGCCTTGCTGCAAGCTTATCTGTCATTAAATGTAGTGTTGCTAATGTATATAGTGTATTTCATGTGTGTGCTCAATATAAATACATGCATTTCCCATTTGTAGGAGAAGGTCTGTACTATCTGTATAATTCATGTTGCTTGGATGGTATTAAGTGATAGTGACAGATCACGTGGGTATTAAGGGTTTGACACAGCGGGAGGCGGCACATATGTATCTTCAGCATTAACACAATGGACATCCATTCAGCAGAAGGGTGGCTAGGTCTTTCCCTAGGAAACATATGCCAAAACTATTATCGAAGACTACGTCATGGCCTGCAGCAAACTGGACGGGATGATAATGAGGCGGGATTTGTACAAGAGAGAATATGCAAGCATCCCATTTTATTGCAACAGAATGCCAAATAAACAGATTATTTCTATGACTAGTATAGTATTTGCTTGGTCAGCAACAATGGCATTTTGATTTTTATCAGGTTTATACTACCGTTGTTTTACTTTTTGTTTACTTTGGCTGCTGTTTTTTTAAATGAAAAAATAAACAAAGGGAAACATCTGAGATGCTGTAAAAAGTGCTGTGGACCCAGGACAGCTCATTATTTCTCCTTGAGGGGGAAATCTGTGGTACACTCTGTGATGTCTGTGACAATGTGTAATGAGGCACTCCACTATGTCAAACCCATAGTCATAATTCTGTCTTATCTGCTGCGATAATAAGACTTTTTGAACTACTGAACTCAACAGAAGTTATAGATGGAAAGGAAATGGATTGTGTTTTGCCACCTACTTCAAGTAGTCAGAGGCAGAGACCAGGTAATTCAAATCAGTTAACCTTTTCAGACTATATATCCCAAATCTAATTTGGAAATCACATTGCTTGAATGTTGCCGAAGTTGCCTAATCCTCATTTTTCAGCAGTTTTCTCCATAGTGTTTGTTCTGGAACCTCCCTTTCTCTCTGGCTGATCTTCTCGTGTGTTTTTTGTTTTCTAAAGGTTTCCCTGGATAGAAACGAGGCCCAAAAGTCAAGCCAGTCTTCCTGAGTGAGAGACCTGCTCAGAAACTGCTCACTGAAGGACAGTAAGTCTTGCCTGTCACTCTTGCTGTTATGGCAGGAGGTATTACAATGGTGACCACGCTATGTCCAGGTTATGCCTTTCTTCAGATACTAAGGACTGCAGGTGAGAACCAGTGCTCCCAAATTCATATTTCATTTTACTTTTTTTTAAATCTCTCATAAACAAGCTAGCAATGCCAGAAATAGTATTTGCTTTAAATTTATTTGCACTTATATTTCCCCCACTCATTTTATTCTGTCTTCATTTTTCTTAGTAGTTGTCTATGAATGTGGACTTCTGAATTCCAACAAGAGGTGATAGGAATTCCTTATGTGACTTATGATCTTCACTATTTTATATCCTAGGAACTCATTTATCGTTAAATTTGAAATAGGCATTGGTCTGATGTGCATCTTGGGTGATACTACAACATGCTCCTGGCATATTGGCAGGTCAGGTTTACATTATTATTTTTACATTTCAACTGGGTCATGTCATTGCATATTAATGCAATTTTACAGTTAAAGATGAACATTTCAGAAACTACACTCTATGGGATTTTAAATGTTGTAAATTGATTGCTGTTGAAGCATTGTCAGATGGGGAATTGAGTAGGAAGAGGAGGAAGGAGACTTGTCATATTTGAAAAAGCCCCTGAATTTTGAATTAATTTAGTTTTACACCTGTTAAAAATATTTAGGTGGATCTCTTCAAAGTTGTCCATGTGAAAATGCTAATTGTTGCTATTCCATCTAGAGCAGTGGAAAAACATTGTTATGCCCACAAATATTTCATTCAATTTACTCTTCTTTTATGTGGATGGGACAACTGCCTTTCTCTGGAAAAGATATTCTTCTCTTTTAGAGGAAAGAAAAACAGACTTTTCTTCAGCTGTTAACTTCCAGTAGTTTTCTTTCACATCTGGATTTTTTTCTGAATAACAAGCAAAGATTGGTTATGAACATCATCAGTTTTTGCAGTTTTTCCTTTAATTCATGTTAGTGCTCATGAAAGTTGACAATTCCTGGATACACTTTTAGAGGAGGTTAGAAATGCATCATCTAGTGTTAATTTGATGACATTGGAGACTTATGCCTTCTGTTTATGGACAGAATAGGTTGAACCAGTGTCAGGGCTGTTTTGACTTTTCAGTCCCCTTGATAGCTTTGTCTTCACTAGGAAACAATGTGTGTTCTTACTACATGTCAGCTAATATGCAGTAACTACAATGAGATAAAAATCTAGTTGCATTTTTAACATGCTAGCAGTTTGATCTTACCAGGATCTGCTAATGCATGTGAAAATGACAAACCGCCTTGTTGTCACTATCTGCCATTTTTGTATGCAGTGTTGTTGTAGCTGTGTTGGTCCCAGGATATTAGAGAGACAAGGTGCATTAGAGAGACATCTCCAGGTCAGGATGGGAAGATTTTGGGTGCATCCACATTAGGCAAAAAGTTCACATATGGTAGGAATACACCTAACGTGGTAAAATTCTACTGAAGTTAAGGTGGGTGAGGTAATATCTTTTATTGGGCCAACTTCTGTTGGTGAGAGAGACAAGCTTTCGAGCTCTATAAGCTCAAAAGCTTGTCTCTCTCACCAGCAGAAGTTGGCCCAATAAAAGATTTTACCTCACCCACCTTAACTTCAGTAGAATTTTACCACGTTAGGTGTATTCCTACCATATGTGAACTTTTTGCCTAATGTGGATGCACCCAAAATCTTCCCATCCTGACCTGGAGATGTATATCCTTTAGGGATTCAAAGATAGTGTAGTCCCCATGCTTGTTCTAACATTTGTCTGTTAGCCATGGTGTCAGTCTGTGATGAGGACGCCTGTCCACCATAAATGAGGCACAGCTCATTTTTCACAGTCCACCAAACTACTGTCTGGCTCTGACTTCATTCATCCCCCACTTGAGCTTGGTCTGATTCTGTGACTGATAGGTGAAAGGTTTTATATTCAAATACGTATTTCCTAAGCCATCCAGTTTTGTTATGTTTTTTTTAATCTTTATCACAAGAAAAATTACTGTTGAGTACAGGGATTCCAAGGTGGGAAAAATCTGGTTGCAATTCATTTTGTCAAACTATAGAAAAACAAGTGTCACTGGGCCCTATGCTTCTGTCAGAGATGGTGAACAGTGACAAGTACCATGCAGGTGTGTGGGATTTCTAAGAAGGTGTGAAAATTATGAAATAGGCTTGGCTTTCTTGGATGGAGCAACTTGCATCACGGAAACTTGACCTCTTGCTTCCAGCCATCCCTGCGTGACTTGTGTGTGCCCCGCCATGCATTGTGAAAATTTACAAAAAGGAATTGTGATGGAGGGTGGCACATGACTCACTGGGATACCTATCCATAGTGAACTGCACTCCTTGTGAGTATGTACAGCACTAACACAAACAGTCAAGTATAACTGCACATGCGCGATCTACTAACTGCTGTGGTCTTAATGCTGATGTAATTGGCACACATAGGCGGCAAGTTATATGGGCTCGAGGTGTCTGGGCTCCAAGAATATTCAGGGCCGGGTGCCCTGCTCCAGCAATATTTGGAGCTGGGTCTCTCCCCCGGTCCTGCCTGGATCGGGCCCCGGCCCTGGCCCACATGGGTCTCCCCCCACCACCCTGCCCCACTGTGTCCCTGCCTGGAGCGGGTCCTGGCCTCCGCCTTCCACCCCTCCCCCTGCGTCCCCCCTCCACCGCGTCCTTGCCTGCTCGCAGATCGGCTCCCAGCAGAACTGCTGTCTGCTGCCCCAGGGTCCAAGCGCCTGCCATCCGCTAATGGCAAGGCAGGCTGCCCTTTCCCTGCTCTTCTGCCCTAGCCCTGAGCCTCTCCAATGCCCCAAACCCTCATCCTCAGCCCCAACCCTCATCCCCCTGCACCCTAATCCTCATCCCCAGCCAGAGCCCTCATCCCCCTGCACCCGAATCCTCAGCCCCAGCCAGAGCCCTCATCCCCCTGCACCCGAATTCTCTGCCCTAGCCAGAGCCCTCATCCCCCCCGCATCCTGAGCCTCTGTCCCAGCTCTGAGCCCCTCCGCATCATGAACCCCTCATCCTCAGCCCCAACCCTCATTCCCCTGCAGCCTGATCCTCTGTCCCAGCGTGCACCACCTCCCCCTTCCTACACCCCCAGCCGAGCCTGCACCCAAACTCTGTCCCAAAGCCTGCACCCCTCACCCCCTCCTGCACACCCACCCCCTGCCCTAGCCCAGAGCCTGCACCCAGCACCCAAACTCCCTCCCAGAGCCTGCACCCCTCACCCCTTTCTATACCCCCACCACCAGCCCAGATCCTGCACCTAAACTCCATCCCAAAGCCTGCAGCCCTCATCCCCTCCTGCACACCCACCCCCTGCCCTAGCCCAGAACCTGCACCCAGCACCCAAACTCCCTCCCAGAGCCTGCACCCCTCACCCCTTTCCACACCCCCACCACTAGCCCAGAGCTTGCACCCCTCACTCCTTCCTACACCCCCACCATCAGCCCAGAGCCTGCACCTAAACGCCATCCCAAAGCCTGCAGCCCTTACCCCCTCCTGCACACCTACCCTGTGCCCCAGCCCGGAGCCTGCTCCCAGCACCCAAACTCCTTTCCAAAGCCTGCACCCCTCCTGCACCCTAATCCCCAGCCCAGGACCTGCACCCCAGATCTCCCCCCCGAAACGCCGCCCAGAGCCTTAGGCAGGTGGAGGCGGAGTTTGAGGGGGCAGAGTTGGGGGGGGCAGAATGGGAGGGGGCGGGTTCTGGGCACCACCAAAATTTCTACAAACTTGCCTCCCATGTTGGCACAGACCAAAACTTGTAGTGTAGACATGGCCTAACTGTAGTGGATTCAAATTCTTTAGTGAGTGTAACACAATAAGCCTCTTGGAGGAGGGATGCAATTGCTTTATGAGACTGAAAGAAAATAAAGAAAATCTTAGAATTCTGCCTTTATCATTAGAAGTCTGTTCTCCGATGAGCATGATTTGAGTTCTTTGTGGTGCTAAGTGTCACTAAGGTAGAAACTAAGGAACAAAAGAGACAATTATGCTTCTGGATAGAAGACCCTTGCTGAAATTTGAAATTATAAGAAATATCTTTGTATGTTGTGTTTTGAGTCTACTACTTTTTCTGCATTGTAGGCATTGAAGGCCTGCACTAATATGCACTGAAATTAATGGGAGTCTTTTCATTTACTTTGATTAGGTCAGGTCCTAAGTAGAAGTAGTAGTTCATTCTGACTTGTAAGCCTGCAAGAAACAGCTATGCTAAATTTAGAAAGAAATATAGCAAAAGTAAGTCTTCATTACAGTACAACTGAATATACAGCATGCTTAACCCCTGTCGTTATGTATGAAGTTGTCAAATACTAACAATAATGCAACATTAAATAGAATGATTTAAACATGAGCAATTGTTTTTGTTTTCCTCAGTGTATATACAGAGAGATATTTTAATTGTTGGTATATTATCAGAAACCGGGATCCAGAACTTGAAATAGTGCAAAATAATACCAATACTACAAGCTGAAAACCAAAGCCTGTCAGGTATTATCACATCACCCCCTTTTCCACTTTATTAGACCCAGAAGGAAATTCTTTCAAATGTTTGCTAACCTTCACTGAACAAGAATAGTGACTTAATAAACATGAATTTCCCTTGGGGAATTCTACTCTATGGTATTGGTTCCCCTCCCCACCCCCCTCAACATCTTGCCCACCTTGTTTTGAGTGTCTTTCAAGGAACAAAACTATAACACTGCTTCTTGATATTACAAAATTATCTCAAGGAGACAAGTTGCACTGTTATTTTCCCAGAAAAATCTTATATTTACTTAATTAAAAATTAGACTAAATGGTACTTTGTTAAGCCCACAAGGAAAGTATATTTCAACTGTGAAGAATTCCCATTTGGAAATCTCAGACACTTTAAATACTGATTCCATTTAACAGCACAGGAAAAATGAAAAATTGTGAACTAGTAGATATCTGTCAAACTGGAAGTTTTTAATTTTTTGCCAGCACATCCTACTAGTAGACTTGCACTGACTGTGTCCCACCTTTATAAAACGAATGACAGGAGGAATGGATAAAGGTTATTTACAGAAAGGAAGTCAACTTACAACTCTTTTTTCTCATTTTAATTCTAGTGTGAGATATATTCTCGGCAGTTGCTTAGCTTCAGTCAGTGAAACCCCTTAATAGTAAGAACAGGAAATTGTTAATAATGTTTGGTTCATCTATCTTTCTTGTGAAATCCATGCTCATTCACAGACTGAATACATGCCAGTTTTCACTGATTTCCCTCTCATGATGAATGCCCATCAGCCAGTGTACATAATATTTTGAAATAATACATATGACCTACCTCTTCTAGAATGCCATTTCATTTCATTTCTTTTTCTCCTAACCTCTGAATGTGAAAGATTGGTTGTACTAGTTTGTTTACTGTGTCAGAGCTAAATAGCATGTTAGTTTCCCTTGGCTAACTCATACTGCAGAGAAAAATTCTCCTCTTTATAGATCTTTTCTGTTTCTTAATTGGTCCACAACTGCCTGAATCACTGTAAATAAACCTCTCGCTCCAAGTGTATATACTGGAAAACTATGATGGTAAAGAATGAGTGCAACTGATGACTTATTTAATAGACTTGTAGGTTCTGTGTAAATAAACACAGCTGCATAAATTAAAACTGTGAAAATTCACTGGATGTCTAAGGATGTATTGGACACTGTGACAATGGAAGTTCTACTGTGCTTAAAGACAGCATCATGGTATTTAGGTGTCTAAGTAATATAACAGATTCACTCCTCCTTCTGGCTGGTTGATAGTTGTAGGTTAATAATCTATAGAGAATAGCAGTAATGAACTCAAAGCTATTATTTGTCAAATCATTTTAGCATCAGCTTTCTATCATGCTCACATTTAACCCTACTGTGCATTGTTGTATTCATACAACAGCTTTGTGCTCATTCCTGCTTAATTATCAAATAAGTGGCGCTCATTCTTGCATCCTTATTTTACCATGGGTAAAATCATGGTAGTATTCTGACTGCCGAAAAGGAAATATTATAGGTATTAAACTCCAGCATTTTCCCTCGTCTCCTTGAATAATTCCATAACATCTTATAAGGATCTTATTTCATTCAACTTTAAAAATGCAAAAGTTAATAACTGAAATAAATAAATGTAGTGAAAAAGTCAATGTTATATAAGTAGGCTAGTTTCACAAAGAATATTAATTTTTCAATTATTACACAGCAAATTGATGAAGGAGACTGTCCTTGATAATGAACATATTTTTCTTCACTTGTCTTAAAGTGTACTATGAAAAATGACTTAAATATGAGATTGTGGTATGTTGATTGTTTCTGGATGTGACCGGACAAAAGTTTGTAGCCATATTGTAACTCAAATTAACAACCCCTGGGATAAACAACACAATTCTGTGTCCTGAAGCATCTAGGGCAGGGATTGGCAACCTCTGGCACGCGGCTCACCAGAGTAAGCACCCTGGTGGGCTGGGCCAGTTTGTTTACCTGCCTTGTCAGCAGGTTCGGCGGACCATTGCTCCCACTGGCCGCGGTTCACCGTCCCAGGCCAATGGGGGCGCCAGGAAGTGGTGCGGGCCGAGGGATGTGCTGGCCGCGGCTTCCCACCATCCCCATTGGCCTGGGAAGGCGAACCGCAGCCAGTGGGAGCAGCGATCAGCCGAACCTGCCGACGCAGCAGGTAAACAAACTGGCCCAGCCCACCAGGGTGCTTACCCTGGCGAGCTGCGTGCCAGAGGTTGCTAACCCCCTGACTAGGGGTATGTTTACACTGCGTTTTAAAACCATGGCAGCAAGTCTCAGAGCCCAGGTCTACAGACTTGAGCTCATACTATATTGCTAAAAACAGCAGTGTAAACATTGTGCCTTGGCCTGGAGCTTGGGCTCTGAAATCCAGTCCCTTCTGAGGCATCAGAACTTGAGCTACAGCATCTGCTCAGTTGTTTCTAGTGCTGTAGTGCTGGCCCTGCGAGCTTGAGTCTGTAGACCTAGGTTCTGATACTCACTGCTGCAGGTTTTAAAGTGTGGTTTAAACATACCTTTAATGGACAGTTGCAAAGGCGTTAGCTAACTCTAAGATAAATGGCAAAGAAGAATTACCTTGAGTTACAGTAGGGCCACAAACTCTAGTCTAAATGTATTTTCAGTAGTCTATTTAGACAAGGATTTAAAGGCGTCATGTTAGAAAATATTAAGTCAAGTGTACATAAGGCAGTGTATGCCTTAACATGTGCTAAACTGGCTAAGTAAAAGCCTTGGTTCCCCTCAGGCTTTAATTGGATGAGTTTACCATTTGTTAAAGTATACATTGCATTATCCAGACTAGACTTTTAAAATGTGTTTTAGTGCGTTAGCTAACATGTTAACAACATGCTTTTAAATCTTAATCTGCACAAAGAGAATGACTCCATTACACATTTGCTCAGTGTGTAAGTAAAAGGATGGTTGTGGGAGGTGTTGTTTTTTTGTTTGTTTGTTTTTAAACTATCAGTCCTGTACATTCTGCCTGGTTTCTGAAAGTCATGCTGTGATCTTTATGGTTCATAATTTATTGAACAATTTTGTTCAAGATGGGCAAAATAGAAAAGACTCAACATCATTCTTTTGGAACTCTGGTGGCTCTTCAGTGCTAATAGGTGTAAAGTAGTATAACTGCTTTTACACTGGTAAAGTCAGCAGCTACGACTGACTGTGCACGCAAAGTTCTAGTGAGCAAGAAGGTGGTATTTGGACATTGTCCTAGGGCAGTGGTTCTCAAACTTCTGTACCGGTGACCCCTTTCACATAGCAAGCCTCTGAGTGTGACCACCCTCCCCCTTTATGTATTTAAAACACTTTTTAATATATTTAACGCCATTATAAATTCTGGAGGCAAAGCTGGGTGTGGGGTGGAGGCTGACAGCTTGTGACCCCCTGAGGGGTCCTGACCCCCAGTTTGAGAACCCCTGTCCCAGTGTCTTACGCTCTACTGCTTTGCAATTTTTGTAATAATTTATTCTGGTGCAAAAGCTTTAAAGTGGTACCCATTCAGTAGTGTTTCACATCCACTTTGCACAGGGTAAATGATTATACAAGTTTCAAGGCCGTGGAGAATCAGGCCTGTTGTTACTAAAACCAGCCTTCAGAGAAAAGTAAATACTGTTCTGTGTAAAATACATATTTCTTTTAGAAATGTAAATGTACAGAACAATATTTAAAGCAAAAATATTTTGCCTACTTGCGAAAGATACTATTGCAAAGTTTTCCCAGGACAATGTTCTGAACTCATGGTACATTAATTACTGTATTATTCTTAGTACACACAGTGTATTCATGCAATATACATTAACAATCTTATGAATTATACTTGTGCAATATCAAATTAAATCTGTATTGTGTACACTCTGTTTAGACTAACAAGACTGAAAGAAGAATGATATGTATTAATATTGTCCAATTATTTTTCAATTGGTGCACATATTTTATACCTACTGACAGGTGCAAATTAAGTACATGTACTGATATTTGCACCTGCAGTTCATTTTTTGTATGTGCTGTGTGTCCCCACAAATATTGAAAATTTAGTCCTCTACATTTATGGGGGGATTCAAACTATCTATGAAAAATAACTAAGCAGAAAAAGTAATTGGCTCACACCATGGTCTCACCCCTGTCAGAGCTGGATCTTGGCAATAAAATACCTTAAACCTTGAGTGTTTTGTTGTTGCTGCTGTTGAATTATGTTAGTTTGCTGGCCTGTAAACATAACAATATAGGGTGACCAGATGTCCCAAGTTTATAGAGACAGTCCCAATTTTTGGGTTTTTTTCTTATATAGGCTCCTATTATCCCCCACCCCCTGTCTCGATTTTTCACACTTGCTTTCTGGTCACCCTATATGACTGGCTGTAGGCCTATACTATCTGAATTGATCAGATGTTGGGATATTTAAAAGTGTAGTAAAGAGGAAAAAGATTATTATTGCATGGCAGCAATGGACATAATCAAAATAAGAAATCACCTTCCCAAACAACATGCATTAGGAATATAACTACTGGTCACTGGGCAATATTTACATGACAGTTTTTTTTTATTGTGCTAATCATTCTTTGCTCTATTCTGGAGAAAGACATAGTTTTAATAACTAGATTCCCCAAGTTTCAGACCAAAAGTTCCAAACCTGCAAGAAACCGTTAATATTTAGTAGTTTTGAGTTAGCCAACTTATGTTTTGGGGTTTATTTGTTTTTCTTGAAGAAGAGTTACTGTAGAACTAAATGAGTTGTTGAAGCAGAGAGGAGAACATATGACTATTAAGGTGTTTTAGTCTATGAAGGTCAGTAATAATTGCCTCTTGCCGTTCCATCATGCTGATCACTTAGTATTGAGAGAATTGATAACCATTTCAGATATGAAGATAAAGTGCAAACTGAAAGAAGCATTTACAGTCATTTCTTGAAGTCCGCTGGATTGATGCAGAATATGTTTCTATTTTTGTCTGCAATGATTGGAGTATATTGCGGAAACAGTGAAGTGGGAGCAGCCAGGTCTGTTCTAGAGAACAATACACTTACAGTCCTATAGGAACAAAAACAAAGGATATATGGATCAGTGATAAAGCATATGGTTACCCATAAGTTTGAGATACCCTCCTGACCCTGGATAATATCCAGTAATTTGAGGAGAGTCCTGTTAAATAGCACATAATAATACATTTTAGAGTGTCTGGTTGCTGGTTTCAGAAAACTAACACATGAGGCATGTGGGTGTGTGGATGTATTTAAAGTTTATGAAGAAAAGTAATGTAGTAAAGTTGTCTGGACACTTATAAAACTGTTACCATTCAGATACACATTGCATCAAATTCTTGTAGCTAAATCTTGTTAGCTGTAACTAGGGCTGAACTATGATTGTTAAACTGCAGAGGCAGAGTTGAAGAATACATTTCTGTTTACTTACACGTTGTGAAATATGAATATGATAAAAGTAAGTAAAATATTATACAAAACAATCTAGTTTGCACTTTAGGAATGCCAGAAAACATACCACTACCCCCCCCCCTTTTTTTTTTTGGTTCGCCAGTTTAAACGTATCTTGCAACTCCTTTATTTTCCATCAGTGAGCCTGATTGAAAAATCTTTCGGCAGCACAAACTGTAGAAGACTGCAGATGATGGGATTAAAACAAGTCAACCTGTCTGACCTTACAAGAAGCAAAATAAAATCAGCTGTTTGTTCAGGGGTGCTTTGAGAGTGACCTCTCCCCACTTTCCTCATATGTCTGTCCATCCAGTCCATGGTGGGGTCACTCAGCTAATGAGAGTCACTACAATCATAAAGCTGGAGTGATCGTTCTTCACTGCTGTTTGTGAGGAGAGGGATGACTCTGGGCCTGATCAAATGGCATGAATGTATAAATATACAAATAACCCAAATTTACTTGTGGTTGGAGGAAGAGAAGAAATTCTGCTAATCCTCATTGCTGAAACCTGTTTTTTGTTAGGCGGGAGCGTCCTTTTCTTGACAGGTCTTGTGCTCACCAGAACCTTCCATGGACACCCTCAATCCCACTTTGTGATTTTACGACCTTTTGATTTTTCTTCCTGACTCACTCTTCAAATGTAATTATAAGTCATAGAGAGCCTGAAACCTTTGGGTCACAGATTATTTGAAATTGGCTTCTGAGAAAAAGTAGCCCCGCTGCCCCTCATATTAGAGAATCCTGTACTAAACTGAGAATCATCTCAATATTATTTCCCTGACTCCAGTTCAGCAAAGTTAACACATGCTTGACTTCAGTGGTGTTTAAGTATGTGCTTAAGTGCTTGCCTCAGTAGGATGGATTTAAGCACATGTTGAAGTATTTTGCCAAATTTCCCATAACAGTGCTCTACAGCCAAAATGCTTCTGAAATAAATGTAGTCCAACTTTACTAATTCTGGGTCACTGAGAATGAAAATGATGCTTAAAATTGTTGATTGGCTCTAGTTTTCAAGATATGCTATTGGGTTAGTATATACGACCCTTGACTTGGGAATGGCGGAGGATAAGTGAGTTATAAAGGGAAGGGATCTCAATTTAAACCAGAAATGACTAAAATACATCTTTGAGTGGATCTATGAATAAATCTATGACTGGGTTTGGACAGTACTTGCTTTTGAGGCAAAACAATGAATGATGCAATCTGAAGCTGGTATTGCATCATACATGATATGAATTGCATCATGTTATTCCTAGAAGTCATGGATGATGCAATCATAACGAAGCTTACATCAGTCTGCTGAACAAATTGCCCTATATCAGCTCTAGAAATCATACAGTGTCGTGCTCTCTTCTTTGTCAGTGTTTGATTTTGCAAAGGGACACATTCTGTTTAGCCAAAGTGAGTAGAGATGCCTCGTACTTGTGTGAACAGTGCAGATAACTTCTGCTATGTTTGTGGTGAAGTGACTTTTGCATCACAAAAGCGCAGTATAACCACTCTGGTTAAGAAAGCCAATCACCTTTATTTTGGCTGCAAAATTGGAGATCAGGACAAGAGGTGGGCCCCACACATATGCTGCAAGACTTGTGCAACAAATCTTGGTGAGTGGTTGAACAGGAAAAGGAATTCTGTGCCTTTTGCAGTGCCAATGATTTGGAGAGAGCCAACAGATCATACCAGCAATTGTTACTTCTGCATGGTGCCTGAGTTGGGAAAGGTGTGTCAAAGAAGAAAAAGTGGACTGTGCATTATCCAAACATTCCATCAGCTATACGCCCAATACCCCACGGAGAAGGACTGCCGGTTCCTGATGCACCAGAATCATTCTCACTTGAGTCAGACAAGGAAGAGGAAGAGGATGAAACTTCTGGTCCTGAACCATCAATGTCACAGGACCCACATTTTCTCCCATCCTCCTCCTCTGAACCACACCTCATAACACAAGGTGAACTGAATGACCTTGTCAGGGATTTGGAACTACCCAAGAGTAAGGCAGAGCTGCTGGGCTCCAGACTACAGCAGTGGACTCTCCTGGCAGGCTATCAGGGCAAATGGAGCCCATCAATGCTTGCAGACTATTGCTGGACAGTGACAAGAGATGCTCCATTTAATGAATAGAGGAGACAAGCCAAGAAGTGCCAAGTAGACACTGAATAGGACTAAACTATGTACAAATAGTTTTTTGCCTTTTGTTTCATAATAAATTTTATTTATATAACCCTTTTGCTGATTTTTAAAGTGTTACATAAACAGGACAGGTGAAATATTATCATGTAAAGCAACCATAAACACATGAAAAGACCTAGGTTTACAATTTATGATTAAAACTCTACTATCTACACAATATACATAGACATAAAATGTAAAAACTTAAATATCTTAGAAACAGTAGCCAGTCAGTTGTTTTAATTGTCATATTTGAATTCAGCACATCAAAATACATAATAAATATCACATTTTATCTCTGAAGCAGACGACTTCTCAAAAATTGTAGACCAGTGTAATTTGAAGTGTGCCATGTGCCCAGTGAGTAAAATAAGCTTTTAACAGTTTAGGGGAAAACTGCTTGTAGAATATGAAATTTATTAACAATTTTAAACAGAGTATTGCAAGATAAAACAGTGTTAACTTTTAAGTGATCTTAAACATGGATGTGGTGCCCATATATGTGCAGCTATTTAACCGTAAAGTGAAGTACCTAATCAACTTATTTTATCTAAGCTTACACGGACAATCAGAAGTACTCCTCTGCCCTTTTCACAGAGCCCATGTGGTCTTGAACAATGTTTCTCAACTGGTGGCCCTTAATCATTGAGGGGGTCAAGAGCTCCATTTAGATATAGGAAAACTGCAGTTCAGATCCACTAAGTGGCTTGTCCAAGATCGTATGCAAGTGTGAGAGTCAGGGAACTGGATTCTAACTGCAGCTTGACAAGCACCTGTTCAGGACCATGTTAGATTCCTTCAAGTGAAAAAAAGAAACCCCAAACCTGGTCTACCATAGGTGACCTACCATAGGGACCTTCCATCCCAAATAGAGACATTTTATTAATGTTTTTTCTTTGTTTGTGAACAGTAAAACAGACTTTGCAAAAGCTACTGCTATCCTTCTCAGAGGCAGGAGCCTCTTATTCTTTGTATTAACACCTTAATTGGCATCTCCAGTTTCATTCTGTGAGATTTCTTTTAAACTTCCTAAAACGTTAATAGAAGGGACTCTGTTGCTCTGTTGGCACCCCTTACAGCCCAGATAATAACATATAACATGATACTTAGAAAATTCAGGGCATGATGCTCTTTGTTGCACAGCATTTTACAATGGACTAGATTCTTTTGTGCACCCTTCAAGTTAATTAGGTCTCTTTTTGCATTTTGTAGCTACTCACAGTAATCAAATAAAGTGGATGAGAGACAGTGTTGCAAGATTGCTTTTCCTTATTGCACTTACTCCTAAATTTCAGCCAGAGTTTTGCATTGACTTTAAAGGAGAGTTATAAAGGCTAAAGGTAACATTTTCTTAAGTGAGTAAATGACGTAGCCTAGAGTCTCAATGAAAGTTAGTGGGACCAAGTCAGTTTTGAAAATGACACTTCAGGCTTGTAAGTCACTTGAAAAATTTTACCTTGAATTTCAGTGCAAGTGTAAAAATCTTAAATTCACTGGTGCACTATTCAGACTTGGTTTTATATTTACTTATTTAACTTAATCCACTTACACTGGAGATGTTTATATCCTGGCTTTACCTGGGGCGATGATCTGCACAGAAGTGATTAAGTTTCAGCAGTGAACAGGCAGTATGGGATGTAGTTCTGTTTATACGTCCCCTGTCCCCTCTGTGTTCTCAGTCCTGTGGGTAATGCATTAGCAGACTCATTCCAGTTTCCTGTTTATACAGGGTATAGCTTTGATGCAAGTACAACAGGCTAACCAGCAGAAACAGAGTTCCTGTTTTAGCAATTTCTCATAAAGATATGTAAAACTCCAATGGCCTGTGATGACAACAATTAAAATGTCAGGCCACTGAACAGATACTTTTCATAAATCTCAATGATTTAAAGACATACAAGCTGCTCAGTAGGCACTTCACTTAATCCAAGGTTAGGAACCAAATCTTAGAATGAAATGCTTCTTTTTCCACAGCTAGCCTGATGGCTAAATTCATAGATATTAAAAGCAGAAGGAACTATTCTGATTTTCTAGTCTGTCTTCCTACACAGGACAGGCCATAGAATACGATCCAATAATTGTTAAATTAAACCCAATAACTTGTGTTTGATCTGGAGCATATTGTTTGCGCACTCAATCATGATTTAAAGATTTCAAGCGATGGAGAGTCCTCCATATCCTTTGATAAGGTATTCCAATGGATAGTTACCCATAATGTTAAATATTTGCACCTTATTTAAAGTTTCAGCTTATCTTCAGCTTCTGCGTATTGGTTCTTGTTATTCCTTTGATCTGCTGGATTAAAGAGCCCTCTGCTCTTAGAAATCTTCTTCCCATGTAGGTATTTATAGACTAAAATCAAGTTAACTTTTAACCTTACTATTTTCATATGCTTAATGCTCTTTTGCAACCCATATTTTTTGTTTCATTACGAGTATCTGATCATTTCATATAGAGTGGCCATGTTCTTTCAGCATGTCCTCTTATATAATGCTGCACCTCAACCATGATGGTTTCCACTGACGGCTGTATTTTGGTAGCTGTTTTGACAACTTATTGGTAGACTGCTGCAACATGCATAGAGGAAGTTCAAACCTTGCCTCTCCCCCATTTATGTGAAAGTGGTTTTGTATTATCCAATACAAATAGCTGAACTGATATCCTAGCCCATCCCATGATGTCCATATTATGACAGGACAAGTGAACTGATCCAGGGTGAACTTGTGATGATCCTCTACAAGAAGTTCCAGCAACTTGGTGGTCAGGTTGAGCACAGTTTCTTCCTTTGCCTGATAGGGGTTTCTCTTGAAACAGCTGAGATGGTATATTCCACACTCTTCTGCTGAGTTAACTCCTCAAGCTGACCAGCAGTACCAAAGTATATGTATGTGTGTATATATAGTGAGAAATTATCAGCAATAAACATCTGTCCAGGATAACCCTGCAACACTACCTCAATCCCTTTCCCCAGCAACAATCACTGCACAAATCAGAGAACAATACAAGGTGCTTAGAATATTGTTTCCTTACCATGCTTGGTGCCAAATTAATGTTGTTCCCCACAGGTTGGAGGTCTTTTGTTTGAATATAGTTGGTATGTTAACTTACTGCAGTTTTATCTTTATGAATGGTCCATGGATTATACCTCCTTATTTTTATTTTTGGTTTTATCTTCTTTGGGGTTTTGCAGGTGGGGGAGGAGAGGAATGTGTCTCTGTGTATGAATATAATACATATAATTCCAAACTAGTAGCAGTAGCAAGGGTATCAGAACAAAAAGTTCTGTCATAGATGCTCTGAATAGTCCCTTCCCCATTCCTATATATTTGAAATACATAGAGGCAGTCAGTTTACTTTCACTTACTTTGGTTATCTGTGCTCACCCAAACTCTGGCATTATTCCTCTCTACTACTTGATTGTATGCGTCAAACTATACATAGATATGCATTTGTGTATGTAGGTGGTGATCCCAAACTTTTAGAAAACAGAAAAGGAATATTCTGTTATCTAAAATCTGATGTCTACTAGAACATCTCTGTTGGAAAAGTGTTAGCTTTTTAATCATCAAGCTAAATATGATCCTCTTGGGCCTCATTTTCTTCATAAATATGCAGGGATATGTATCTGTTAAAGTTCATAAACATATACATGGGAGCTTTGAATTCAGGACTGGTTCAGATTAGTCCGAAGTTAGCTGTGAAGTTATTTGCTCTTGAAAACAAGGACTTAGAATGAAAGTCAATTATCAAACACAATTGTCCTATCTTTATTACAGTGCCACAATATAATGTAGATTATATTGTGAAATTATGAATTAGTTTTTTATGAAAAAAAAAATCTTTTTTTCAAGGCAGATTGGATTGCTCTCTAACCCGAGTCTAAAACATGGGAAGAAGTTGTCAGATTTATAGCCCACACTGGAAGAACACACACTTGACCTTACATTTTCATGGTGCAATTCTGAGTTGTTATTTTTGTATATGTAATTAGAGAACACAGCTCACAGTGAAAGATTAGTCTGAAATGATGTATCCATCAAAGTAATATATGCTGCCAAGTTAATATGCATTATATCCAATCTTTGCCAGCATGTCAGATTGCTGTATGCCTGACATAGTATTCACTTATGAAAGCTGAGAAAAATATTAGCCAGTCAGACACCAGTTTATTCTTAAAAGTTTATTGGCCAGAATTTTCCTAGTTGGCTGGCCCCAAAATGAGATGATATATGTAGGGAATTTATGCAGTGCCTGTTCCAGGTGCAAGGTGTCTGTGTCCTTGGGGAGAAGTCACACATCTTCTGGGCATTGTAGAGATGTCCATTGGATGAGGCACCCTACAGGGATCTTTAAACTGTGCTAGGAACCATAATAGGATTTAAATACTTCAAGGTTAGTTAGAACATTTCAGGGCTCACCTAGATGGATAGGTGCTGGACCATATCCCTTCTCAGGCCCAAGACAGTGCTACAAGAGGTTGCCTGTGTACACCTACAAAAGATGCCTATTTAATGAGAAAAGGGAGTTAGTCTAAAGTCTCAGGCAAAGGTATGTTATTACAAAGTGATTATCTTCTGAAAGCATAAGGATAAGAGAACAAAAAGTCATTCCAAGACCTGGTAAACTTTTTCCAAAATTAGATTAAAGCTTATTTTTTTAGCTTGCCTTTCTGGTCACAGTAGTTTGCAAGAGTGGATTTTTTCCTAGCTGACAACCATAGCTGCCCATGAAAAGGAAGGCAATAGCTCTTCTGGGTCATTTGAGTTAATAGTCTCACCACCTTGCATGTAAAATTTGCTTTTCTTTTCTGGAGTGGGTCTAGCAAGCTGTCTGCCTTGGAACCACTGCCTGAAACAGGTGCCAATATCATGCTCACTGGATGCATTAGGTGCTCCCATCAACAGGCTGCTTTTAAAAGTCATGAAAATGTCACTAGCATATGTCAATAACTCATTATAATATGTAAATAACAAAATGTAAATGACACAATGAGTCAGAACCACATCTATGTCTGATAAGACTAGCAAAGTAGTTTCTTTACTTTTGAAAATCCCATTGTTATCTGAGAATGAAAAATACCCTGTGGCCAGGACCGGCGCTAGGGGTTTTAGCGCCCTAGGCGCACGGCAATTTCACCCCGTGCGCTGGTCTCGCTGCTCTGGTGGAGCTGCCGCAGTCGTGCCTGCGGGAGGTCCACCGGAGCTGCGGGAGCAGCCAACCATCCGCAGCCACGACTGTGGCAGCTCCACCAGAGCCACGGCAGCAGCCGACCGTCCGCAGCCACAGCTGCGGTAGCTCCATCCGTGCCGCCTGTCGCCCCCTCCAGCAAAACGCCGCCCACCAATAATCCTGGCGCCCTAGGCGATTGCCTAGGCCGCCTAAATACAAGCGCCTGCCCTGCCTGTGGCTTAATACACAATTCCCTCTATGCTCCTCATCACCCACTGTCAGCTAGATGTTTTACACTCTTCCCTTATGGACTGTCCACAGCAGCTGTTATGGGTGGGCATTGCCTGCACAATGGCAGTATGTATTTGGAAGCATATTTCAGTGAGTGCTTAAAAATTTACCAATGCCCGTGATTAATTATCCTCGTTTATATCAATATGCATGATCAGTGTATCCTCCACAGGTTCCCTATCCCTGGTTGTGAAATATCCCTGATCCCTACACCTGCATTCCTACTCCCTCTTTGGAGCATTAACTACTTCTAAAGCAAGTTGCTTTTAAAGACAACTGCTTCACATCCTGTATCCTACAAGTATGTGTTGAATTCAAGTCATCCAAAAAATGTAGGCTTGCCAAACTGGGCCTGTGCCAGGATTTCTTTGGCACAAATTCAGGATGAACTGTTAGAGGTGGCATCAACAGACAGAGCCGCTGAAATGGTAAATATGTATCCCATATTGTTTACTCAGTCAGTGTGTATAGAGAGTATATATGTGAACCAGTTTGCTTCAGTACTCTACCCACCATTGACAGGAATTTTCTTCCTTGTCCCAGTCCTTCCCCTAGTCCTAAGTCCGATATGGCTCTGATCCAACATGTCCCAAAATCTTGGTGCACATACTTTGTCCAGGATCGCTGCCAGCTTTTTTGGCGCCCTAGGTGGCGGAAGGTCCTGCCCCTGAAATGGCACCCCAACAGAGGCGGTGGACGGTCCAGCCCCCAAAATACCGCCGACGACCGGGGCGGCGGCTGTCCCCCAAATGTTAGTGCCCTAGGCAACCGCCTAGGTCACCTAATGGGTTGCACCGGCCCTGACTTTGTCTCTTTAGATTGTAATTGGTATATCATAAATCACCACATGGATTGGGAGTTGGGAAACCCAGAGAAGTTCAATTTTGAGCTTGAATACAAACTACTCTATTCAATGGAAAAACTATATTAATTCAGAGTTAACTTTGCGTGGTGGTATGTTGTCCCCTTGCAGAATGCTGAGCTGAGCAAACTTCAAACTTCTGGAAATAGAGTTAAGCCCTCTTTCAGCAATACCCCAATACATTCCATTAACACACATACCTTTACTGTGCCAACCACACAGTTGCTGAAATGTACTAGCTCTTCATCTCCTTTTACAGCCCATTTCTTTCTCCCCCACAGGATTTCATCTAACACTATTAAAGGACAAAAAGTCATTAATCCAGCCATTAGTTACCTCTCAGTTTACTAGTACAAGGCAGCTGAGGGAAACCTATTTTGGGGGGACGCTGTAACTCAGGAATCCCTCAGTCAAATGACTCCAGATTTGGATCACGAATAGTACCCTGTGCTCACATGAGGCACACCAAATATCACAGCAAGCCAAATAACTGTTTTTGGATTTTCGAGCATGTACAAATGTCAGCTTTAAAGCACACATGATGGTGGGAATAGAAACACTCTAGCCATTTTTCTGCATTGGTGCATATGCACTGTAAAAAATATAAATTTTCTTAAATACTGTTCTCAATTTAAGTTTCCTAAAAATGTAGCGGGTGGCATGCTCTACCTTGGATAAAACTGGACAGGTGGAGACCAAAAGAACTTCCACCTGGAAAGTTTTGAAAAATTACAATTTATTTCAGGGTTTCTCTCTCTCCAGTCCCCAGCTCAAATGAACCCAAAATTTGGGTCACACACCTACCCTCACCCACCTGAATTTCACACTAAATTTCATAGGAATCTGACTAACTGTGTTGATTTTAGAGGACTTAGCAAGGTCAACCTTCAAATAGAAATCATGACAAAACCTTAACTATAGTGGCACTAGACAATCTGTCCCAAAGAGCTTACAGTCTCAGTGAATTGATGGATGTGCAGGGTGTGCATTAGGGATTTGGGACATATTACCAGAGCTGGTGGGTGCACTCACACTGAGAAATATATACTTTTTCTTAAATACTGTTCTCAATGTGGGTCCTGCAGAGATACAGTGGATTCCATGCATGACCTTGGGTAAAATTAGACAGCATTGAGAACATTTTAACTTGCATCACATCAATAATTTGATCTCTAAATTCTGCGCAATCCCTCCTTCTCTCCTCCCCCTTTCCTCACCTAGAAACCTTCTGAAAAACATCCGTTTTTCCTCAGGGCTTATATCTCCACAATCCTTAGCTCATGTGACCTCAACTTGGGGTCACTAACCCTACACTATACCCTCCTGAGGCTAAGCATGTTGATTTTAGAGGACTTAGGTCAACCTTTAAGCAGAAGTTGTGATGGAACCTAAAAATCGTGGTGCTGCTGTGCCACTATAATACGCCACTGATGGCTTTTGGAAATGCAGGATGTTCAGTTCAGTTGAATGTAGAAATAATACCTTGTCGTCTCCTCTCGTGCTCTAAAGTTCAGGATCTCAAAGCAGAGCTTTTCTAGGTGGGTCTCATCAGGGAGCAAGTGCCCACTCCTCTACAGTATGATGTGATGTTTATGCCACAATACAAAACCTCCATGTAATAACACAAATGTCTGCTGAACTGAAGTCATGATGTCCAGCTCTTGTTCTTTACTCTATCTTGTCAAGTAACATAAGACTCAACATTTGTTCCATATCTCTGATGTCTTCACGTGGTTGCCCAGGGAGAACGTGAGATTCTCCAGACTGATCAACACCATGTGGATGATATTCAACTGTTTCTTTCTCCAGTGACTCACCCTCTGCCATCGCCAGGATAGCCAACTCCTGGAAGAATTCAACAGGTGGATGAAGAATTTGTTGGCTTGAGCTCAAGCCAGGAAAGAGACACATGATAATGATGATGGTAGGAAATCTGAGAAACTTGCCACTATGCTAACATCACTAGCAATCAAGGTCATCAGACTGTAGATCATCAGGGTGGTGACCTCACTTGATACCTAACCACACCTGGAACAGATTGCCACAATGGCAAGAAATCCTTTATTTCACATGTGCTTCTTCAGGAACCTTTACCCACTCCTCTCAACTGAGCCCTGAGCCATGGTGATCCACACTTTCATTGCTCTGGGATGGACTGTTGTAACAGTCCTCGATTACAGACAGCCTCCCAACCTGAAGCAAATACTCACCAGCAACCACACACCACACACCAAAAACACTAACCCAGGAACCTATCCTTGCAAGAAAGCCCGATGCCAACTCCGTCCACATATTTATTCAAATGACACCATCACAGGACCTAATCCCATTGGCCAGGCCATCAGGGGCTCATTCACCTGCACATCTACCGCTGTGATATATGCCACCATGTGCCAGCAATGCCCCTCTGCCATATACATTGGCCAAACCAGACAGTCTTTATGCAAAATAATAAATGAACACAAATCTGACATCAGGAATCATAACATTCAAAAACCAGTAGAACACTTCAACCTCTCTGGTCACTCAGTAACAGACTTAAAGATGGCAATTTTGCAACAGAAAAGCTTCAAAAACAGACTCCAACGAGAAACTACTGAGCTTGAATTAATATGCAAACTAGATACCATTAACTTGAGTTTGAATAGAGACTTGGAGCTATAGCATCTAATGTATTCTTGAAAGTTTTAGACATTAATACATTGTAAATCTCTTAAATAACTCTTCAGAATCAGATTATGGATTCCCTCAAGTCAGACACATAAGGAGCCTAGAGCCTTTTAACTTCTCTACATGGACCTGATCCTAAATCCATCAAGTAAACAGCAAGGCATGCATATACTCCAGTGGTACAGGATTAGCCCCTTTAGGCCTCTGTGTAGTGGCCAGTTGAAATCAACCGTTGTACTTCCTGAGAGAAAGGATTGCTCAAAGCTAGCATAACTTGTCTGCATAGTATCTCTGAAGGTAAAGGTGAGGACAGGCCCACCATGCACCAGCCAGCAGAGCTGAGCATTCTGAACTGTTTCAGGTAGGGTTGCCAATTTTGGTTGGATGTATTCCTGGAGGTTTCATCACATGACATAATCTTTAATTAAAGATTTATTTTCAATTCCTGGAGACTCCAGGACAGTCCTGGAGGATTGGCAACCCTAGTTTCAGGCCGCTCCACTTTGTGTTCATGTAGCCTGGCGAACACTCACCGCCATGGTGTCTCCTGATGGTCATCCGGGAACTAGCTCATTTCCAGCCTCGGAGTGTCTCCTCCTGGCTGGTGTCATCCTAATGGTACATGGCCCTCCCCCTCAAAATCCCATGCTTTTGCCCAGTGCAGTCCGAGGATGCCCCTCCGGGCATGTTCGCCTCAGCCAGCTGCTTACGCAGACATTCCTGTTAGTCTGTGGCTGCCTCCCATTCCGTGGCCATGTCCCCTGGCATTCGCCTCTGCCTTGTGGCAGGCCTGCTCTGCTGCCTCCAGCCATGCACATATGCCAGCATCCCCCGGATCCTCTACCTTCAGCGTCTGGGTCCCGATTGCAACCTGCTCCTCAACAGCTTGGGTCCCGGCCTCTTGCTGGCCTCACTCTGTCCCAGTCCCCTTTTCAGCCATCTCTCTGGGATGGCTCCCTGGCAGGTCTACCGCCATCACCGCAGCATCGACCCTGCCAGCCTTTGACCCTCCTGGGTCCTTAGGCACCTCCTCCCTCACCCCTTGTCCCTTGAGGGGACAGTGCCTCTTAATATGACCTTGCTCATGGCAGCCAAAGCAGGCTTCCCGCCTCCTCGCTGCTTTGGGCCTTCGCCTTGTGCCTGGGCACTCCCTCTGTAGGTGTCCTTGTTGCCCACAGGCCCAACATGTCTGCTGTTCCCTGGGTTTGCTCACCCAGTGGGTCTTCGCAGGGCCTTGTCCCTTCCCCTGCTCTGGATGATGCTTCTTGCCCCCATCCCAGTAGGGACAATCCTTCCTTAAATGTTCATGCCTCCTGCAGGCTTAACAAGCCCAGTACTTGGCCACTGGCCTCCTGGCCCTGGCGTGGGGCTTTTCCCACCACTCTTGGCAGCTCTTTGTAAACTCCCTTCTCAGGAGTCTTACTAGGGCCTGCTGCTCCCTTGCCAGCTGCCTCACCTGATGTTGGAGGGCCCATTGCACCTTCCATAGTCCCTCTTGGGTTTCCTGGATCCCTTGCAGCAGGGACTTCTCTCTCCCTTGTGGGTCATCTGCCCCATTCTGCCGGGGCACTGACGCCAGGACCCAAGCAGGGATGGCATAAGCACCTTCCACAAAGGAAACCTCTGTGTAGGCAGGATCCATCATCCCCTCAGTAGTGGCACAACTTGCCCAGTCCCCACAGTTCCCCTTGTGTCAGGGGTGGACTGCAGATGCCCACATTCGCCACCATGTGTAGCACAGCGGGCACTCATCGTCACAGCGTCTCCTGCTGGTTGCCCGGAACTTAGCTCATTTCTAGCCTCGGAGCGCCTCCTGCTGGCTGGTGTCTTCCTACTGCTTCCTCCTGATCTCCACAACTTATAGCACCTCAGGCCCTGCGTCTCTCCCAGACCCCAGTGCCTCTTACCTTGGGGTGTTGCCCCACAGCAGTGCCCCCACACTCTGGGTCTCCCCTCCCGGGGGAACCCCAGTCCCCTAAACCCACCTTATCTCAATAAAGCACTGCCAGTTCTCATCTAGCCCCTTCCCTCAGGGGCAAACTGCAGTCTGAAGTGGCCACTCATCGTTGGCAAGGGGGTTAGACCTGCTGCCTTTCTAGCTCCCTCCCTGCAGCACTAGTACCTCCCCAGGCCTTTAGCAAGGCCTCAGCCTGGGGACTCACCAGGCTAGAGCTCCTCAGCTCTTCCTGCCTTTCCCCAGCCTTGCTCTGCCTCAGGTACCTTGCTAGCTCTCCCAGGCAGCCTGGTCCTCTCTGCTCCTGAGCAAGAGTCTTTTCTCTCACTCCCTCAGCCTGCCCTTTTATCAGGGCCAGCTGTGCCGTAATTGGGCACAACCACCTTTGGCTGTTTACCCAATGAGCCTCCCCTAGCTGCTTTTATCCCCTTCCTAACCGGAGCGGGGTGACTGCCCCGCTACACTTCCCTAGAGGCAAAGGAAGAATCCTAGATGAGTCTTTCAAAGTTCTTCCAAGGGCCCTGGCTGTAGTGCAGCTTATTTATTGCTTATGAACTTCCTTGTAATGTCATTAAGTTAGGATATCTCTGTTCATAAAATACCTTTCATGTTCATATGTTGCAAGTTATGGCCTACCTACATTTTCAAAGGCCTTCCTTTTGTACATAATCCTTATGTCCGCCCTTTGAAAAGTGAAAGAACATGCACAGATGTTTGCACATGTATCTCTGCCTGAGCAGGCATTCAGCATTTGCACTGATCAAAACGTGTGTGTGTGTGTGTGTGTTTGTGCACACGTGCATGTGTGCAGAGGCGTGCAGAAGCTAGAATTTTACAGCACTTACATAAGAGTTTGCATCTGCTATTATAGGCACAAGGGTCCATATTGGCAATTTTCCATGTGCGTGCAGAAATGCTGAGTAGAAGCCCATATGGAAAGTTACCATCTCTTCCATTTCAAACTGAAGTGTAAATTATACCTTTTTACTTCTTTTTGCACGTGATGATAAATGGCACAGGTATTTTCAGTTAATAAAATATCTTCAGCCCATATATTATTCAAAGAAAACGTATCTTATTCAGCGTCCTATTTGAATATTTTATTAAATGTGGATATAAGCTTTTAAATAACAATGACAGCTGCTGTACTTGAGTATTGTCTATGGCTATGTACATCTGAACATTGTAATAAAAGTATGTGTGTATAATATCAAACTGTGTTAAACTCTGCCCTTTCACTAGTGATTCCATTGTAGTTAGGCACATTCAGGATATGGTATGCCCTTGACAATGTCATGCAGAAGTGCCTTGATTAATGTTGTTGTTCTAAGATTATATAATTAAAAATATATTCCAGTGGAGCAAGAACATTATTGTTGCAATAAAAACATTGTAATGAACATGCTTTTTGTACTTCCTTCATTGCACAGAGACTGCAAAGTAGAAAGGGCTGTTCTTTATTCCAGGTTGCTCTGCACATTTTGTCATTATGATGCAGAGCTGTTTCGATTGCTGTCTCCTGGTTATGATTTTCAAATCTCAGCTGATGATTAATACCATTGGCTCAGACAATTGTAAAGGGCCTTTACTCTAGCTGCATAAATTTTCATGTAGCATTAGTAGTAATGGCATGCATCACCATGTGGCATAAAGCTGGGAGTGGATTATGATGGAGAAAGGGGGAGAGAGGAGAAATGTGTCGTTCAGGAGAAAAATCTTGCAAATATTTCTCATTCATCAGGTCAGTGATTGAAAAGATTCAAATATAAAGCATGTTATTCTAATAATATCTTTCATCCAGAAGTATTCCAATGCACTTTGTTTTCAGATTTCCTTCCCGGTTTCCTGTCCAGCCTTTCTATTCACTTAGTCCCTTTGTCTTTTCTCTTCTTTCCCTCAATGCCTCCAAAGGATCTTTGGCAGCCTAAGCCCCTCTCTTAAGTGAATTGAATCCAACTGTTTGTGGAGTAGTCCAGTGGTGTGCTACTGAGGTTGGTCTCCACACTCATTCCAAGCTGCCAACTGTTCTCATTTGGCATTAATGGTAGGGAAGTACCTTTGTCACAGAACTCATAGATATCAGATCACATCATTTTCTCCTCCCTTTCTTTCTAAGACCTCCTCAGTGTTTGATGTGTCACTGCAAAGGAGAGATACCTCCATGTGTTCTGCAAAGGTGATGAAGATTCCACTGCTGCCAAGTGCCCTTTGAGAGCTGTTGTGGGGAGGTATAAAAATTCTGCCTTCACCCTCATCGGGGCAGAACTGACCTGCTGAAGGGAAAGTGCTTCAGCATCCTCTGCATCTCCCAGTGGGGGGTTGAAGCAGGAAGTGATAATGGTTCAGAGCCTGGCTGGGGCTCTTACTAGTGGTGAGGCGGCTGAATTGGATGTTGTAACAAAACTGTACAACTGTTATATATGAATACTGTATAAATAACTTATGTTTTTATAGTGGATTTTCAAGGTCACAATTTGTTAATGTACTAATGCGAAAACAGCTCCTTTCCTATATTGCAGCCAGCTCGTCTAACAGTTTTTTATAGAACACCATGTCTTTTCTACATGAGGGATTTGGAAGAAGTGCCTAAGCTGTGAACATTCCACCACTGCCTGCCGCTCCTAGGTGATTGTGAACGTGCTAGTGACTAGGAGCCTGAACACTAAAACAGAAGCTTGGGCAGTAGTCCATGAATGTCCTGTGATGTTTTAGATGTCTCCATAATGTATTTCGAACCAAGTATGTTGAATATTTGTGTGAGTGTGTGACAGGAGCTGGGCAGGAACACATGAGCCAGCCCTCTGTCACGCCAGCTCCAATTAAGGGAGGTAAATTGCAGCTAGCTAGAGAAACTCTCCCTGATTGGCAAAGGGGAAACAGCTGCCAGGCTAATTAGCCTGGGGCTGCATAAAAGCCTCAGAGGAACGAAGCCAGAGAGTGGAAGGAGCGTGGTAGCCCTTTCTTCCTGGCTGCAGAGATTGAGAAGCCCTTAAGGCTGAATCCCCCAAAACTGTATATGGTGAGAAGATAGTGGGATTGCACCTTGTAAATAAACTGCACCAGTGATTGCTGAGCCAGAAGGTCTCTGAGTGGTTTTTGGAGCAGAGCAGAGGCAAGACCAAAGGGGACCCTGCTACGCCCTGTTACAGAGTAACAATTTTTGCTTATTGTATATTAAACAGAAACTTAGATTACAACAATGACTAAGTTAACTAAAATAAATAAGAGTTCTGCTGTGACATGATGTATTCAGATGGATAGCTGATAAATCTAAGATTAAGCACCAAGCCTTCCTAAAACTACTCAAAGTCGCTAGTTCTCAACAAGAAAAAAACACAATAAATTGAGAGACTGAGACCATGACTGAGTCAATACATTGGCTCTATATGCATGCATATGATAAATAGATATTAACCAGGGTTATCAAGCAATTAAAAAATTAATCGTGCGATTAAACAATAATCGAATGTAATTTTTTTAAATATTTTTTGATATTTTGTACATTTTCAAATATATTTATTCAATTACAACAAAGAATACAAAGTGTACAGTGCTCACTTTATATTTATTTTTATTACAAATATTTGCACTGTAAAAACCAAAAGAAATAGTATTTTTCAGTTTACCTCATACAGGTACTGGAGTGCAATCTCTTTATTGTGAAAGTGCAACTTACAAATGTAGGGTTTTTTTGGTTACATTACTGCACTCAAAAACAAAACAATGTAAAACTTTAGAGCCTACAAGTCCACTCAGTCCTACTTTTTGTTCAGCCAATCGCTAAGAGAAACAAGTTTGTTTACATTTATCGGAGATAATGCTGTCCATTCTTAATTACAATGTCACCTGAAAGTGAGAACAGGCTTTTGCATGGCACTGTTTTAGCCAGTGTCGCAAGTTATTTACATGCCAGATTTGCTAAAGGTTCATATGTCCCTTGATGCTTCAGTGACCTTTCCAGAGGACATTTGTCCGTGCTGAAGATGGGTTCTGCTCGATAACGATCCAAAGCAGTGCAGACCAGCCATGTTCATTTTCATTACCTGAGTCAGATGCCACCAGCAGAAAGTTTATTTTCTTTTTTGGTGGTTTGGATTCTGCGGTTTCTGCATCAGAGTGTTGCTCTTTTAAGACTTGTGAAAGCATGCTCCTCATCCCTCTCAGATTTTGGAAGGCACTTCAGATTCTTTAAACATTGGGTCAAGTGCTGTAGCTGTCTTTAGAAATTTCACATTGGTATCTTCTTTGCATTTTGTCAAATTTGCAGTGACAGTGTTCTTAAAACAAACAAACGTGCTGGGTCATCATCCGAGACTGCTAAACATGAAATATTTGCAGAATGTGGGTAAAACAGAGCAGGAGACATACAATTCTCTCTCAAGGAGTTTAGTCACAATTTTAATTAACACATTTTTTTAACAAGCGTCATGAGTATGGAAGCATTTCCTCTGGAACAATGTCTTAAGCATGAAGAGGCATATGAACCTTTAGTGCATCTGGTACATAAATATCTTGCAACGCCAGTTACAACAGTGCCATACGAATGTCTGTTCTCACTTTCAGGTGACATTGTAATTAAGAATGGACAGCATTGTCTCCCGTAAATGTAAACAAACTTGTTTCTCTTAGTGATTGGCTGAACAGAAAGTAGGACTGAGTGGACTTGTAGACTCTGAAGTTTTACATTGTTTTGTTTTTGAGTGCAGTAATGTAACCAAAAAAACCCTACATTTGTAAATTGCACTTTCACGATAAAGAGATTGCACTAAAGTACTTCTATGAGGTGAACTGAAAAATACTATTTGTTTATCATTTTTACAGTTCAAATATTTGTAATAAAAATAATATAAAGTGAGCACTGTACATTTTGTATTCTGTGTTGTAACTGAAATTGATGTATTTGAAAATGTAGAAAAACATCCAAAAATATTTAATAAATTTCAATTGTAAAAGCAGCAAAGAGTCCTGTGGCACCTAATAGACTAACAGACGTTTTGGAGCATGAGCTTTCGTGGGTGAATACCCACTTTGTCGGATGCATGAAAATTTCAATTGTTCTGTTGTTTACAGTGTAATATATATTATGGGCCAGATTTTTAAAAGTGCATGCAAACTTTTGTACACACATCAGCTCATACAAAAACTCATGCATTCTTTTAAAAAACAGGCTTCATATTTGTATGTAGAGTACTGTACACATACATGATCCCAAGCTGTTTGTATTCTTTGTAATGTAAATTCCTCTACAAGGGGAAAATGCAATATCAGGCTTTTTGGATCTCAACTTTGAGAGAGCTGGTATTTAACAATACCGCAGAATCCTTGTCTTTTGTCACCAAGGATATGTGCACAGATTTGAGTATTGTTTGGATTTTGTTTTGGCAAAAGCAAAATGCTCAGACCAGGAAGTGACTGTATCCTGATGTGTATCATTTCCCCTTCAGGCAACTCTTGTTTACTCCAAGCTGTTTTGTTACAGACACATAGCTGTTTTTGATATGGCTGACCCCATCCCTGACTCATACATAGTAAACTTTTTGTGGCTGTCTGTTTTTCGCAAATGATAAGGTCAATAGCAAAAAGAATGTCATGGGATCTTTTGCAATCTTCTGTACTCAGACTACTGTACAACGTGTTCGCACTGAGTCAATAAAAGAAAAAGAATGATGACGGGGGGGAACTTCAAGTAGACTGAAAGTAGCTAGTCAGTGTCCTATGAGGCACAAGTGCTTATTCAGCATGATGCACAGGAGATCCTTTCGGAGGGTTGTACTTGTTTGCTGCCAGGTTATGCATGCGTTCCTTAGAATGTCACTTGGAAAGGTTTTTCTTTAAAAGCTTTCATTATGTTTTGTCATTTGATGCAAGAGATTGTGTTTTAATGCAGTGGAACCTCAAATATAGTTTAGTTTAAGTTTTCTGCTCCTTTTAGAGGGCTCCACTGTATTTGAAAATGAATTCAAGTGTCTGAAAGTTTTGACAGTTTCATTAGGGAAGGATAGTCCAATCCAAATTACTGTAACTCACTTAAAATTGAAGTTAAATGTTTTAAGGTGAGTGATCTGATAAATATTGGCTTAAACTAATTGGATTTTCAATAGACAAATTACTGCAGTTTTCTCATTACTTAGTCTTCTCTAAGGCTATGATGTTGTAATGGAGAGTATTCTTCCCTGTAACACAAAGCCGAGAAGCCAGATTGAAGCTGTTCACTGTTTTTGAGCCCTATCCACCTTAAGTATTTGAGAGCCTTGGATGAAAGTTGCTATGTTGTTGCAAAGTGGTTATAATTTTTGTTGAAAGTATACAGTGTATTTGCACAGGTTTTCTCTTCCTTTTCCTCATTGCATTGGTGAAGCAATTGGCATGCTGCCACTCACCCATCTCTTCAGAGAAGCCAGCCATCTAGATAAGCATAGGGAAAAATAAACCAAAAATCACCCACCACACACACACTCCCCAAGACCTCAGATTTTATACAGATGGCAGATTTTTTTAATGAAAATCTGTGTGATGCTCTTTCCAAATGAGAGGGAAAAAATGCATGTGGTTTCAGAGTCAGTTTTTGTGTGAAGATCATCTGTTAATTGTATCTAAATGGGAACTAAATGACCATAAGGGTTATTCATTGTAAATAACAGCATTTTAAATAACTTCATCTATAATAAGAAGCGGCACTAATCCAGTCCATTGTAAGATTCATTAAAAACCCTTCTCCTGTGGGCAGCAGTGCAGGCACCATCATTTCAATTCGTAAAAATTAGTACATGTGTGTTTGGTTCCCAGCACTAGTTTAAGAAGCTACTATTCATGAATGTCAAGTTTACAGGCACTGCTGAAAAGTAGCTTCTCCTCAATAACATATTCATTAAGGTACAATACCATATGGGCCTGAGGGGTGGCAGAGATGCTGAACAGGTTCTTGTTCATTAATACTGAAATATTTATATGAGCAGCAATAATAACAGCATCTGTGTGGTATGAAATTGAATGTTGATGCAATTAGATAATATTGACAGTCACAATTGTAATTATGTAAATAACACCAAGATATTCTTTCCTCTAACTTCGTACATGTGGAGAAAGAGAGAGGAAATTGAGTAGACTGGTACAGAATTACTGAACTATATATTTTTCTGACAGAATACCTTGAAGCAAAGATTACTTGTGGGTTATTTGTTGGTCCAATTTAGGAGAGTTCAGTAAGTTGTAGGAATGAGGTATGCAGGTGTGTGTATTGTTGAGGGGAGACTGGATATCTGTTATGCATGCAAGTTTGTCCATCCCTAACTCAACACTTTTAGTCAATGCATTGCATTCCATTTAATTATGCTGCTGCTTTTTTGTTACCTTTTGAATAGATAATTTTAAATGGCTCTCTGTAGGGATGTTCGTTGTGTCTATCTGCCTATCAATCTTTCTGTTTGAATGCAGAAGTATTTGATTCGTGTATTTAAAGTAATAAAGATGTCCACAGTAGTGTCACGCTGATTGATTGTAATTATAAGTCTTTAATGATTCCTCCAGTTTGGCCACTCTGCTTGCAGATTGTGATTTTATGGTTAAAATAATGCCTTGCTGTCCGCAGACTCAGTCATAAATTTTGGTCTATCTTTCTTTAATGACTCTGCATGCAGTGGAGTAATCCCAATAACATACATTATCTTTGCTAAAGAAGGCAGTGACTTTCATAGTGGTGATTAATGGATTTATAAGGGCTAGCTAAAAGACTGGCTGGGATCACACCAGAGGTTATCTTGGTTACGCTTCTTGTGCATTACAATAAACAGAAACATTAGGCAGGCAGTCTTAAATAACTGATGGTTTTCATTCAGTCCCTCTTTTGCATATCCATGTAGTAAATAAGAACTGATGAATTTTGTGGGAATCAGACTATTATGGCAAAAGGCTAAGGATTTGGCAAAATCCAGGAAATCCTTCAGTATGAGATTGCTAGATCTACAAAACCAAAACCAATTCAAATTCTCTGAGCATTTTCTTTTTAAAGAACAGACAATACGTTAAATGCATTTGGCATAACCGGTTTTAAAGTATGTCAGCGGACATACGTTCTCCACTGGGTTTTCAGTGCCAGTTTGGCCTGATAACGATTGCTGCTGCTCATCTGAATTTACTTTTCTAATATATCTGGTTACAGAGGGAGCATTCACAGATAAAGTTGTGTCGTACTATTTCTGAAAAGTGTTTAATATTTTGCCAGTGACCATAAATTAAATTTCAGAGGCAATAATGTAGGGATGGGAGGGCCACACGCACACAAGTGTCGAGCTCCATATACATGTATATGCTTTTAAAAAAATCTGATAAAAATAATAATAAGACAACACTGTATTATTATTATTTATTATTTTATTTGTTAATGAATTTGTAGATAGCACCAGGAGGCTCCAGTCAAGGATCAGGGCCCCATTGAACTAGGCACTGTACACACACATGACTTAAGCATGGTCTCTGCCTGATAAGTAGCAGAATTGTTTTAAAAAGAGAAATTCCTGTCTGAAATGAGCTCTTCACAGATGCCACTTCAGAAATGAGCATTATTTCTGAAAAGATGCAGGTATACAAAACGATTGTGTTGGGAACAGGCACAGTAATCCCCTGTAGCTTTACTCCGCTCTTTGTGTATATGTGGAGTTTGATCCTGCAAAAGTGAAGTCAAAGGAAATTATCCCTTTACATCAGTGGGGACAGCATAGGATTTAGAGATTATTTTGAAATATAACCCAGACAATAGTAAAGGATGTCACAAATGTTAGAAACATTTGCGCCCCACAGCAAACTGCCACTTCCAATATCACATCCTGTTAGCAGGCATGAATCACTACTGCAATCCCTGCTTAGCTAATGATGGGACAAAGCTGACTAATGTTTAATATTAAACAAAGAAGGTTTGCTAGCATTTCACAGGACAAAATATGCAATATACAAAAGTACCTTTATCCCTAATAAATGTAATGCTTATTTTCTTGGGGGAGGGGGGGCGGGGATCGCAAAGCAGAGTTATATAAAGAGCACCTGGACACTTGCTAACCAGCTTGTATTGCCATTCTTCTACTTGGGCAAAACAACAGCATTTGTTTCCCCTGCTGGGAAGTATATGCTTCCAGAAGTAGCAACATTCGGTTCCTTGACCAACTCGCCCAGGCCCTAAAATTACCTTGAATTCTATCATCAAATCCTGTTGATGATGCTGTCTGGACTGCCTTGCCTTCTTGAATATTATTTTCTTTTGGCTACCCTTTAATTCAGCAGTTTTTCCGTCCATTTATGCATGGGTTCTGGAGTATATCCATCATGAGGCTTTTGTGCAGGCTTTTTATAGTACAAATATGTCTTCTGTTCCAGCCTATATGCGTGCTAATCCCACCCATAGCCAAGTGCATGGCTTATTTGCTTTACTGAGATTTCTTTGTGAATTAAGATTAAAATGCAGTATTACTGACTACACATTTCATGCATATATATGTGCACATACTCCCACTTTCATGGACAGAGAGCCCTCAAATTGTATTGCTTGTGTGTGAATGTGCACATGCTTATTGAATCTAGATCTACCAACAGAAAGGCATACTGCATGACCAGAGAAGGTAACAGCAGTGTTATTTCTGCTGTCACAATTTGATTATTTTGCTTTGCTGTTTTTGATAAATTAACACATGCTCATGTGTTCTACATGATATATTTTTTTAAAAGTCTGAAGGCTTCTGTTTAAAAATGCAGGTTAATCCTTAGAGTCTTTCGAAAGCATTTCTGTAGCATGCTACTAATTAAGATAAGTTATCATTTTTAAGTTATACCGGGAATGCAATTAGCGCTTCTACTAAGAACTGGAGCAATCAATTTTATACAAATTATTCAGATACAGTAAGGTAGAATACAGTTTTAATAGGACAAGAGACCATACTGTGGTTTTATTAAATATAATGTAGATTCAAATTATGACTGAACATAGAATATACAACCTATTATGTACCAAGAGTCCATGTATCCATATTTAAAATATTTTCTTAGATTGGATTAATTCAGGCATCTTCCTTTTTTATCTCTCATTTATTCAACGACCAGTATAATTTTTTATCTTTAAAAGTGTATTTTTTTTAAAACTGGCCAAAATGAATATTTAAAACATAGAAAACAAATCTGCAGAACACACAGTGCAAAGCATACATATAAAGATCAGATTATATGTTTATATTTTCTATAGCTACAGAAGACAGTAGATCAAATTCATCCCTTGTGTAAGCAGGAATAACTTGCTTGAAACTAATAGAGTTGCACCTGCTTACATTAAGGCTTTATTTGGCCCAACCCCTATACAGTAGTTTAGGCAATATAATCACTTTTGTAATCCTGGCCAAACTTTATAAGCTGGATCATGTGCTGGATAAGGAACTAATATTTTAGTTACTTACTAACTCTCATGTTTGTTTATTTATTCATTAAGAGATATCAATTTCCCAGGCATAGGGAGCAGTAGGAATACAAACGACAAGTGTATGAAACTGTGGAGGAGTTTCACAGTCTTATTATACAGTGTTGCATTTCTTATCTCGACGTTGTGCCCTTCTGGCTTTATCTTGCAAGCAGCGAATGTTTGCTCTTTTTTGTTTTTCCAGAGCAGTCTGATTTACTACAGTCATATTTTGCTCAAGTGCTGGTTGCTCCTCTATTTTGTATCAGTTAATGTTATTGATTATTAACTACGGTAAACTGTGTAAAACCATTAAAACATTGTAATTATCCTCCATATAGACATTATGATATCAGGAATTCAGAATTAGATTACATTTATAAGAAATCTAAACATGTTAATGTCTGGAAATGCACAATTATGGCCCCCAAACAACCTTAACTCCTGCATGTAATGACTGCATGATTAGTGATGAACAGTATTTGTAATCCCAGGTTGAATGAAGCTGACTTCTAAAGACAGATACTTTGGGTACGTCTACAGTATGAAATTAATTCAAACTTATTCTATTCAAATTTTCGGAAGCGATTTTATAGATTCAGTGTTGTGTGTCCCCACCAAAGCGTGTGAATTTGACGGAGTGCGTCCGCAGTACTGAGGCTAGCATCAAATGTCAGAGCGGTGCACTGTGGGAAGCTATCCCACAATTCCCGCAGTCCCCGCTGCCCATTGGAATTGTGGGTTAAGCTCCCAGTGCATAGTGGAGCAAAAACATTATCGCGGGTGTTTCCGTGTGTGCGCCGTCACTCACTCCTTTCTCCATGAAAGTTACGACATACGCCATACTACCAGCAAATGGTACTCTGAATCTACCTCGCATGTCCTCTCGTCTTTCTTTCTACTCTATTATCTAACCATTTCCTGCCTTTTTTCGGCTACCGTGAACCAAGCAGCACAGCTTCCGCTGCTAACTCTGCTCTCCCGCTCTTGCATCACTAGCTAAGTTTTCCATGTTGTCTGTCCTGGGCTTGTGTGCAAGCTACAGAAGGCAACAATTCCCCACCGTTTTTTGGCCATCGTGAACTGAACCGCACAGCTTCTGTCGCTTTTTCCATGTTGTCTGTCCTGGGCTCCCGTGGAAGCCACAGAAGGCAACAATTCCCTGCCGTTTTTCAGCCATCATGAACTGCATTGCACAACTTCCACTGCAAACTCTACTCACGCTTCTGCCACAAACTCTGCTCTCCCACTCTTGCAGCTCTAGCGAGTTTCCCGACTCCATGAAGACAACCATTTACCGCCTTTTATCGGCCATCTTGAACCGAACAGCTCTCCTACATTTTGTGCCTTTTTTCCAGGACTACCCGTGCAGGCGACATAGCGCGGCAAGCATGGAGCCCACTCAGATCTCCAATGCAGTTTTGACCATTGTAAATACCTCGCGCATTATCCAGCAGTACGTGCAGTACCTGCAAAACTAGGCGAGGAAGTGACAACAGTGCGATTACTATACTGATGAGGACATGGACAGAGATGTTCCTAAAAGCACAGCATGTGGCGATTGAGAGATCATGGTGGCATTGGGCTAGGTTCATGCCCTGGAACGCCAATTCTGGGCCCGGGAAACAAACACAGACTGGTGGGATTGCATAGTGTTGCAGGTCTGGGATGATTCCCAGTGGCTGCAAAACTTTTGCATGCGTAGGGCCACTTTCATGGAACTTTGTGACTTGCTGTTCCATGCTCTGAAGCGCGAAGATACCAGAATGAGAGCAGCCCTCGCAGTTGAGAAGCAAGTGGCCATAGCACTGTGGAAGCTTGCAATGTCCGACAGCTACCAGCCCCATACAACAGTCGGGAATCAGTTTGGAGTGGGCAAATCTACTGTAGGGACTGCTGTGCTGCAAGTAGCCAATACGATCATTGACCAGGTGCTATCGAGGGTAGTGGCTTGGGAAATGTGCAGACCACTGTGGAAGGCTTTAATGCTCTGGGGTTCCCTACCTGCGGCGAGTTGATAGATAGAACGCATATCCCTATCTTGGCCCCGGCACACTGGGGTGGCCAGTACGTAAACCGCAAGGGGTATTTTTCCATGGTGCTGCAAGCACTGGTGGATCACAAGGGACGTTTCACCGACATCAACGTGGGATGGCTGGGAAAGGTCCATGACGCTCGCATCTGCAGGAAGTCTGGTCTGTTTGAACAGCTGCAGGAAGGGACTTACTTCCCAGACCAGAAGATTACTGTTGGGGATGTTGAAATGCCTATAGTTATCCTCGGGGACCCAGCCTACCCCTCATTGCCATGGCTCATGAAGCCGTACACAGGCACCCTGGACAGTAGTCAGGAGCAGTTCAACTGTAGGCTGAGCAGGTGCAAAATGGTTGTTTACTGACTCAGTTAGATCTCAGCACAACCAATATTCTGACTGTAATTGCTGCTTGTTGTGTGCTTCACAGTATCTGTGAGAGTAAGGGGGAGACGTTTATGGCAGGATGGGAGGTTGAGGCAACTCACCTGGCGGCCAATTTCACACAGCCAGAAAACAGGGCGATTAGGTGAGCACAGCAGGGCGCACTGCGCGTCAGAGAAGCTTTGAAAGCCAGTTTCATGACTGGCCAGGGTACGGTGTGACAGTTGTGTTTGTTTCTCTTGAAGTTACCCGCCCCCTATATATATGAAAAGAAATAAAGTGAAAATTGTTTAAAAACTGTTCTTTATTATTTGTTGCACAACACATTGAGAGAAATCTGAAGGTAGATCGGAGAAGGGTGGATATTGGGTTAGGGGGGTGGAGGAGGAGGGAAGGACAAGTCCAGAAACCAACCAAAAGTTCGCAAATGCCAGCTTTCTGCTGCTTGGGCGATCCTCTGGAGTTGAGTGTGTGGGTCCCCATAGCATCCCCCCTCGTGTTCTTGGGCGTCTGAGTGAGGAGGCTATGGAACTTGGAGAGGAGGGAGGGCAGTTATACAGGGACTGCAGCGGCAGTCTGTGTTCTTGCTGCCTTTCCTGCATTAGATCCACCATACAGTGGAGCACATCAGTTTGCTCCCCCATGAGCTTGACCATAGTGTCCTGCTTGCTCTCATCATGTGTGTCCCTCCTCTCTTCGTGTTCCTGTAATGCTTTACGGGACCCCGCAATTGTTTGCCTCCATGCATTCAGCTGGGCCCTATCAGTGCAGGAGGACTGCATGAGCTTGGCAAACATGTCTTCCCAAGTTTGTTTTTTCTGCCTTTGGACCAGCCTCTGGGACGGAGTAGTTAGGGGCCGTGTTGAAACATTTTCACCTGTGGGAGGAAAAAAAAATGTATTTTAAAAGATACATTTCAGAGAACAAAGGGGACACTTGGGTGTGAGTAAGTCATCACACACATGGCCGGGCAACAGAATTCAGCTTGCAGGCAACCCAGGGGCATGCAGGTTCTGCTGCTTCTACATTCATTTCAATGCTTTCAAACTGCTGGGTCCCCTTTCCCATAGCAAGCAATGCCTGGTGGATTTGCCATATAAAAGGAGGGCCTGCGGGCTCTCTGAGATGATCACTTCACACAACCCCGACTTTTCCCCCCCGCACCCACCGCGTGGCTCCAATGAGGCTCTTGAGCAGGGATGAGCCCAGAGCAGCTAGGTTCCCCCCCAACCCCCACCGCGTGGCTCCGATCAGGCTCTCACTCACCAGAAGTACCTTCTCCAGGGTCATGGTCTGGGAACCCGCCTTGGGAGTGGGGGGAGGCTATTGGATCCATCATGGAGAGGAAAACGGATTCCCCACTTGCCGTCTGTGCACTGTCCTCCTCCTCTTTGTCCGCCAATGACTCTTCCTCCTCGCTCCGTGCCACTCCCCCCTTGCAGCTGTCCACAGACAGTGATGGAGTGGTAGTGGCATCACCCCCCATAATTGCATGGAGCTCGCGGTAAAAGCGGAATGTATGGGGCTGTAACCCAGAGGGCCCGTTCGCCTCCCTGGCTTTTTGGTACGCTTGCCTGAGCGCCTTGATTTTTGTATGACACTGCTCTGTGTCCCTGGAGTAGTCTCTTTCCATCATGGCCCTGGAGACTTTAGCGTACATATTTGCGTTCCTTTTTTTGGAACATAGTTCTGCCATAACAGACTTGTCTCCCCAACATGTGATGGGATCCAGTACCTCCCGTTCGGACCATGCTGGAGCTCATCTGCAAATCTGGGACTGCGTGATCTCTCATGATGGTGGACTCTGCATGGTCACCTGTGTTGGTGGACTGTGCTGATGTTCACCTGTGCTGATGGTGACTAAACAGGAAATGAAATTCAAAAGTTCCCAGGGCTTTTCCTGCCCACCTGGCTACTGCATCAGAGTTGAGAGTGTTGTCCAGAGCGGTCACAAGGGAGCATTCTGAGATAGCTCCAGGAGGCCAATAACATCGAATTGCGTCCACAATATCTTTAACCCGGGATTGCAATCTCAATTTAAGCGCTACTCCACTTGCTGAGGTGGAGTACAGAAATCGGATTAAAGAGCCCTTTAAATCGAAAAAACTGGTTTGGTCGTTCGGATGGAATTATTTTTTTTTTCTGAATTAACTCGGCTAATTCTGAAATAACAGGCTAGTGAGGACCAGGCCTTTTTCACTTTTTTCTCTCAGGGCAGAGTTAAGGTTATTTGGGTGCCTAACCACATCTCGAATTCAACATATTTTTTGTCTGACAATGATTTTCAGTGGCACAAGTGCTCCTAAGTCACTTAGGTTCTTTTGAAAATCCCACTTTGTGACTTGCTCAAGGTCACACAGGAATTCTTTGTCAGGGTCAGGAATTCAAGCCACATCTCCCAGGTCGTAGTCCAATATTTTACACAAAATTATCCTTCATCTCTATATAATAGTAAATAATGAACTCCTTTGGAATAATTTACAATGTCTAAGATAATTAGAAACACTATTGTTTTATTAGGATAGGATAATCGAGACTGCACTTTCCCAAAACAATTTCTTTTAGAATGCATCTCTGATCTGGGGAAACAATTTTATTAATATTTAATCAGGAGCACAGTTATTAAGCTTTTGGGAGTTGTACCACAGGATTTACTGATACAACTGTATAGTCATATGTGACTGCAGTTAATTTCATTTTTGGCATGTGATTTCAAGGTGGAAATATTGCACTTTTTTGTGGCCACAAGCCATCACTTTATCAGCCATAGAAGTTTGTGGCTGAGAATAGTTTTTGCAATATTCCTATTGATCTCATGATAAATAACCTGTGCCTTCAGTGTATTAGCACAAAGAAGCTCAGAAAGGAAATAGAGATCTTTTGAACTGAAAGGTTCTCTCTACTTGATTAATTTAGAAGCACCAAAGCAAGATATGTAGACATCCATATAATCTGAATATGATGATATACACACAATATGGCATTTAGTCTGTTGAAATTCACTTTAAGACTCTCAGTATTTGATACACCCAATCTTTAATTTGTTATTCTAACAAGGAATAGAATGTATAGTCTTTAATTCAATTTCACCTCCAGTGTCAAACAGGCACTTTCGGCAAGAATTCTGAAAGAAAACCTTTTCCCCTTGAAATGAACACATGCTACTTTATTAGCCAAGAGCCAGATTGGTTTCTTTCTTAGCTAGTTTTAACAATAATATGTTTGGGTTCAGTGCAACAATTGCTCCACTATATAGAGCCATTAGTAAGAATACAGCTGTACTGCATATGCTCAAAAGCTTTAGACACCAAAAGTGAAATCCTGGCTCATTGAAGTCAATGGGAATTTTGTGTCAATGGGAATCCAGAGACAGTGCTCTGTTGAATAAAGAACATGGCTGCACTATTTTTAGATACTTTTCATGTAGCCTGATGTGAGGAGCTGATGAAAAAGGTTGTGTCAAGAATTCAGGGATGATCTACCTCTAGAAAACCTGGATCTAGGGCAGATTCACTCTCTGCCCTGTTGGTTCTGTAGATATGTGGATATAGATCTAGATGGCTATAGATAGCAATAATTATTTAATTGCTAAAACTCATATTTTAAGCTATCAATACTGTATAAACTTGTCTGTGTGTATGTATGTATCCAGTATGGCCCCAAGTGAAGCACTGCATGTGTCCTCATTCTAAATTATATGGTCACTATGTAACTTTAACGTGGCTTAAACAAAACAGCTGTAATGAGGGAGAGTCTTAAGGAAAACAGCTAGACATGATACTCATTTAGGTACAAGTGACCAGGTCAGTCCACTGTGGAGTAGCAGCTGTAATTAGATGAAGCCGGGCTGCCAGATGTAGTGTGTGAATGTTGAAAACTCTCCCACTCCACATCTGTTCATTCAGGTATTCTGTCGTTCTGGAAGGCACATTCAGAACTTTGCAAGGAAGCTTTCAGAACTGGAGGTTGAAGATTTTCATTACCACCACCATATGTTTACAGATGAAGTTTATTTCATCAAATACATGACTGAAGAGAAATTGTTGTTGTGGAAAAAATTTATGTGCACTAAACTTAAAGGGACTGATAAAAATGTGCACATACTGCCAGCACCGGTGTCAGTTTCATTTAGTTCATTTGAACATGCAGTAAATGTATAGCTCAGTTAAAATATTTCAATAGTTACTTGCGGATTAATAAATCTCTGTTGAAACAGACATTAAATATTTGGTGCAAGTATATAACCGCCTTACGTTCTAGGATTAAATCTCTCAATATACGGCAGAAATATTTGAAGTGAAGTCCTGGCCGCACTGAAGTCAATAGGGTCAGGATTTCACCCTTGGAGTGTCAGAATTATCGCTGTATAAGGTGAAACCAGCTCAACCCCATTGCTGAACCAGAGCATTTTATCTGGTTAAGATCTATATGAGCCAATTGAAACCATATTGGCTATCAGACTATTCCCGAAAGGGCTTTATCATGTCCTGGAGTTGTACCCTCAATATCATTGGTGGAATAAGGCTGTCATACCAGTACTGTGATCTGTTCATTGTCTTGGAAATTGGATAAATAGCAAATCTTGTACTTTAGCTCATGAGATGGTGAGCTACAGTCTCACATCACACAATTCAGCATGAATGCCAGTTTGAAGCTTTTGTTCTGCGATTTAAAAATATATATAAAACATATGCATGAGTTAATGACAATATAATACAAACGCTGGGAATCAACATCCAGTTATGAATTTCAGATTTGGAGAAATTGAATTTGCTTCTAAATGTCAATGAAAAGGAGAAAACATCTGCAAATGACTTCTTGCTGTAAGATGAGACCAGGAAACATTGATCTTGTTGTCAATAGTTAGTCTTAGAGCTCTTCAGAGTTTCTCACAATTGCTTACAATAAACATATCTGTACTTCACAAGCTAACAACATGTGGCTCTTGCCTCCATACTGTCCTGCTAGAGCATCCATTTTCTGGCTGCTATGGTCCTGATTCAATAAATCATCCTTATTCATGAAGAGCACTTAAGTATATACTTAAGACCTGTTAAAGACAGTGGGACTTAAGCACATGCTTAAAGTTAAGCAAGTGCTGAAGTGCTTTCTTCAGTCAGGACATATCTCTAGTTTGAGGCTTTTAGAGTAGTCTGTGAGTTGGTGCTTTTTCTTCCTAATTTTTGTATGAAGGTTACAAAGTTAAGCACACAAACGTAAGGAGGTTTCAGAATTAAGTTTGCTTGCCGACTTCTGCATGTGCATTATGATTCATGCTTTAATTTATATGATCACATACTTTTTTTCCCACAAGACAGCTGCCTTGTTGTGCACAGGATGGATTACTCTCACTTAGTGAGCAGCTATTTAATACTTTGGTTTATTCTCCATTTTTCAGTGTGTGGCTCCTTGCCCTGTTTACTGCACACTATTCAAAACCAGATCTGAAGACAGCATTATTAATTTCCTCATCACCTTTTTTTATGGTGCACTACATTAGACCCTTTTTTCAGTTGCTCATAAATATGCCAAACAAACTATTTTGGCTGAAACTTTTCAAAAAAAATTCAGGCTCATGCAGACAACCAGCATGGAAAATTTTAACCTAAACAGTGTGTTTGACAAAGTTATAAGCAACTGAACAAAAAAGGGCCTATATAATCTTGTATGTATTATATAATGAATCCCATGTTTGTCATGTTGCCCAACTAACCAGAGTAGTGAGAAGAGCAAGCAAAGTTTGGTGCTCTGGTGGTTCTCGCTTCAATTTCTAGAGGCAGTCTTCAACTTTCTTGCTGTTTGGTCCCTGACTTTCTGTAACTCTTGGATGCTTGCCTTGCTATCTTTGTTTACAGTAATAACTGTGGAAAAGTTACTTCCTGACAGTGCTGCTGAAGTCTAAGGTGAAAATATTCACAGATGAAAAAACATAGCTCTTCCACTTTGCACTTGGAATGTGTTCCATGTAAAATCCCAGTCTAAAACTGAGTAGTTAACAAAGGGAAAGCCCCCTCTTGCCCAAGACTAAATATTAATCACTTTGTCAGCAATTTCACTAAGAAGCTGGTCATAGTGTGTTTCAGTGCAGTTTTCACTTTGGAGAATGCAATTTGTAATCCTAAAACAGATATCAATTGGTTATTTAATTTGTATTCCTATGCAATGTGAAGTCACCAGGCAACTAAAGGCAATTGTTCTCACCATGAACTCCTAATTATTGTGCACACAGATCTTCAGTCTCCATGGGGCATCTCCTTTACAATGATTTCTTCTGGATTGTAAAATATGTACTGGAATCTGTGAGCTTGTTTGTATAAGGAATTCATACTTCACACTATATTATTTTTTATGGCATCTCCATACCATCTAGAACATATTGTGTTCAGAAACATTTTGTGATACAGGTACAACAAGGCATCCAAGGAAGAACTGATATTTATCGCAGATCTTAACTCTGGTGCTTTTATACTAAATTCTTAAAGAGTGGGACCACCACTGTATGGCTGTACTGTAATTCAAGACTTAGGGCCCAATTCTGTCCAGTGGTTCAAGTTGTCATAAACAGATAGCTAAGGGTTAATGTCTCTTTCACCTGAAAAGAAGTAACCTGAAACACCTGACCAGAGGACCAATCAGGAAACAAGACTTTTTCAAATCTGGGTGGAGGGAAGTTTGTGTGTGAGTCCTTTGTTCTGGTCTTCTGCCTATCTCTCTCTCGGCTATGGGAGGATTTCTGTCTCTTGCTTTCTAATCTTCTGTTTCCCAGTTGTAAGTACAAAAGATCAGATAGTGATTTATATGTTTTTTTGTATTTTACATGTGTGTAGTTGCTGGAGTGTTTTGAATTGTATTCTTTTTGAATAAGGCTGTTCGTTCATATTTCTTTTAAGCAATTGACCCTGTATTTGTCACCTTAATACAGAGAGACCATTTTTTATGTATTTTTCTTTCTTTTTACATAAAGCTTTCTTTTTAAGACCTGTTGGAGTTTTCCTTTAGTGGGGAACTCCAGGGAATTGAGTCTGTGCTCACCAGGGAATTGGTGGGAGGAAGAAGTCAGGGGGAAATCTGTGTGTGTTAGATTTACTAGCCTGATTTTGCATTCCCTCTGGGTGAGGCGGGAAGAGAGATTAGCTCTCGGTACTTCTGTTTTCCAAGGCTGGAAACGGGGAGGGTGGAATCTCTCTGTTTAGATTCACGGAGCTTGCTTCTGTGTCTCTCTCCAGGAACACTTGGAGGGGGGAAGGGAAAAGGTTTATTTCCCTTTGTTGTGAGACTCAAGAGATTTGGGTCTTGGGGTCCCCAGGGAAGGTTTGGGGGGACCAGAGTGGCCCAAAACACTCTAATTTTTTGGGTGGTGGCAGCTTTACCAGGTCCAAGCTGGTAACTAAGCTTGGAGGTTTTCATGCTAACCCCCATATTTTGGACGCTAAGGTTCCAAATCTGGGACTAGGTTATGACACAAGTCCCTTTGACTTCAGGCAGAGTTATGTCCATGTAACTGAAAGCAGAATTTTGGCCCTAGAGTCAAAATCAAAGCTATGTGTGAAGCAGATGCAAATTCTGATGGAAATCTTTGGGTCAAATGTAGTGGTGATGTTATTGGTGGCATAAGTTTTATATATTTGGATGTGGTTTGATCAAAAAATGAGCACAGAGGCTAAGTAGTATAACTAGCACCAATTTAATATTCAGCTTTTGTGCTCAATAAATAAAATGTACTCTGAGGAAATAAAGAGGGAAACATAGCAGTATGCACACCCACTGTATATCAAAATTAGTGCCAGTCACAGTACTTCAACACCAGCTTACACCCAATATGTATCTTACACTAACATTTACATTGCTGCTGAATTTGTAACTCAGAGAAGAATTTAGCTCCGGATCTTATACAGTGATTGGTTACAGAAAACAACTCAGAGTAAGTCTGAGTAATAATGGCAGTTTGAACCCTAAGAAGCTTCTATCAATGTGAAGTTGGTATTTTTCATCAAGGGTGGAGGCTGCTCTCTTGGCTACATTTACCTCATTCGTGGTGCCATATCTTTCCCCAGTGAAACTCTAAATCACTACTGTCCTCCAGCACAATAGGTGAGGTTTCACTTCAGACTCGGACAATTTACCCATGCTTCAGTCACACAGCACTGAAGAATCATAGACTCAGGTCTTTAAGGTGTTCAGATGCAGCAATAGAAACACAGATTCTTATTTAAATCTTTTCAACTATGTGATTATGAGAACTGAGTGAATACTGAAGGGAAAAAAATAATAATCATTGGAGTTTTTAAACACATTTATTTTATCTTTGTCCCAGACCCATTTTGTGTTTTTTGTCCACAAATGTTCTAGGGATTGAGTTTACTGGCAGGAAGGAAGTGTTTATGGAACAGTAAATTTTAAGGAAATACTGTGGAATATTCATGGTAGATGAATTTCAGTGTCCTAATAGCATATATTCACATTGGAAACCTAATTCTAAGTGTTACAAACAATCAGGGAATAAAAATATCCCATGTGACCTATCCTTTCAGTCAAAACAGATCAGATTTTGAATAATTGCAACACGCTGTTCACAGCTGAACTGCAGACCAAGAATTTTGAGAAAATTGTCTAGAAAGTAATTTTGAATAACATAAATTCAAGTAAATTGTGATCTGTTACTGGATAAATTTCAAAAAGAGAGAAGATTCACTGAATAATAGTTATATATTATTTGCCTATCCCTATTGATAATCGTCTCCCATTCTTTTCCCTTACTGAAAGTGTGGAACTTATATTGACCATAAATTATACATTCTCAATAACATATTCTAGAAAAAATCAATTTTTCTGTGTATTCTAGCAGTATGGCGCTGAGGCACAGCTACTGAATCATTACAGATAGGAGGGCCCTGAGTTTCCATCTGAAGAGATGGACAACCAAAGCGATATCTTCCAGATGAGACCGTGGTCACTAAGCATCCCATGGCATTCTATGCAAAGGGTAGGTGCCCTAATATTTTGGCCAACATCCTGCCTGGCTCTTTACTAGCGCCATGTGTAGCATTGAGGTTTTGTTCACTTGTGGCTGAACAAGTGTGTGTTTTGGTTTCAGTCCACAGAGTTCACCTACCTTAGTTTCACTTTGAGGTTTCAGGTTCAGTGACAAACCCCAAGTTTTGCCTGGCTGTTGTGTTGAAACTTCAAGCATAACCATAAATCTCTCTCCAAAGCTTGTATGGAGGGAGACAGTTGACTGAAAAAAACCTTAGATTCACTGAGATTTGTGACCCATGAAGGCAATCTGGGCTGAATTTTTAGTGAACCCTTCCTTACAGAATCAAGGGGTGCTTTAGAAATGTTGGCCACGTATTGGATTTGTAATAAAACTAGTAACCAGAAAGTTCATCTGATTTGCACATGTCCATTAGTGATATTCTGATTCTTGGGGAATTTAGAATTTCTCTCAGTTTCAGTAGGATGTTTATTCCTCACTTCCTGCCACAGGCAGTGCTGCTGTGTGGTGTTAAAAAGAAGTTACCTTCCACCCCACTGTAACAGCATTCCATTGGTGAATGAAATAACTCCTGTATTTACTGCATATACACTTGTAGTTCATAAAGAGTATAAAGCTTTTCATGCTGAAACATGCTAAACAAATGTAAGCCATGTTCCCATAGTGAGATTTAAAAGAAATCAACATTTCAAAAATGTCCTACCTACATTTTACATGGCATACTACACAGATGTTGACTTACATGAGCAGAATGGTGTATGCACAGTAGTGATGAAAAGATACAGAAAATCCAGTTGTTTTTTACATGTTAATTTTAACACCTTTAAGCCAAGTCAATATATGAAATCACATTTCATGTGGCAGGCATCTAGTCAAATGTGATTGCTCAGACTTAAAGAGGGAAGCCCACTTGAGTGCAAATAGGGCATCAGTGTCTGGCTGTGCCTTTGGGAGCGACTTCCTGAAGCAGTCAGTAAAAGCAGAACTTTGCAGTGGTTAAGCAATAGGGTTGTCATGATCAAGGCTTAACAATAGTGGAAATAACAAAACATAATGAGGTAGGGTCAACTGCTCTGTACTAATTTAATGTTTTGTTTATTACATTGGCCTGCTTATAGAATAGCTTTCTGGGCTTAATTGCTTTTTCTGTCACAGGAACTGTAACAAAGATGGTGGTCTTTCACACTTGATTTGTACAGTACTTGTAAATACTCAATGTGATATTGCAATTTCTTATTGCTGTACTTCCTTTTTGACTTTCCACAGAGATCCCCATTATTGTTTCAGTACCAGTTCTCTTGGGCATTCTATTTTTTTCTCTTTATTCATTAGGGAAGTATATCAGTGTCACAAAAGGCTGAGTTTTTAAAACCCTTTGGTCTGTATTTTGCTTTTGCTTACACTATTATAAATCAAGAATAATTCCACTGAATTCAAGGGAAGCTACAACTGTAAAATCATGGTGAGATGAGAATCCGGTCTCCAATGATTAAAATCCTGCAGTTAGCCCACAGATCAAAAAGATGTACATTAGCACACTAGCTTAATAAACTGATCTATTTTGAACATGGTTGGTCATATAAAGGAGACCATCAAGACCCACAAGGACCACTCAACATACCTCAGGATACTGCGGTACTTTTCACTCTCTTTGCAAAGGTCCTTTTCATTTTCTTGAACTTGGGGCCATCTAGATGTTGGTCCAGTCTTTGACATAAATTAAAGCAACCTGAAGGGGTCTGAATTGGCCCCTCTTCACAGAGATAATCTTCCTGTGGTCAGGTACACCAACTTTGCATTGCTAGAGTGGTGCAAAACTGCCCTAACACAGAGCAGGATCTGGGCAGGAGCAGTGCCAGAGTTTCTGGCGCCCTAGGCGGAATTCGGGGGGCGGCATTTTGTGCGCTCCCCATGGGGCACATGGGAGCTTCTGATTCCACTCCCATCGTGCCGCTGAAGAAGGACCCTCCGCCGAAATGCTGCGGGCAACAGCAGCAGTCATTGATCTGGTCAACTGGCTGCCGATGTTTTCCGCGGCACGTCGGCAGAAGGTCCTTCTTTGGCGGCACAACGGGAGCAGAACTGGAAGCTCCCGTGCGCTCCTTGGGGAGCGCACAAAATGCCACCTCCTGAATCCTGGCACCCTAGGCGACCGCCTAGGGTTGCCTAATGGAAGTGCCGGCCCTGGATCTGGGATCAAATATTTGGGGACAACTCTTCATACTTTGGCACCTTACATTGCATCTGGAAATTATTATTATTTTATTTATTAATTTACATTGTGGTAGTATCCAAAATGTGTTAAGTGCTTTCCAGGCATTGTACAATCTAAAAGTCTGCATTGGAGCACAAAAGCTAATATGCCATCCAGAGGTGCCTATTTGCCCCCTAAATTACCTGTGTTGTGTGCACAGCTGCCTGTTTCATTGCTCAGTGCTTGAGTGGACTAATGTTGCAGATTGCAACTTCGGTGCTGGGCTTGAACAGAGAAATAGTGATTTTTTCAGACAGATGGTTCCAGAACCTGAATCTGAGTTCAGGAGTTAACGTATTATAGATAAAATCATAGTATCCAACAATAACCTGAGACTGAAATATTGAAATCAAGGATCTCTGGGTTGCTCCTGTTTCTCCCTAGCAAGGTTTGGAAATGCAAATGACAGGACCTCCCGGTTGCATCTGCAGATATGGCTGGGCACAATTTCTGAGGCCCATTAAAATGTATCTTACGGTGTTCATGAAAGACATTTGATTAGCAGCCTAAAGAGATTGAAGTCCTCTATCCACCAAACAGGTTCAGTCCAGGCAACAGTAGTGAAATCTTTCCCACACTCTGCCCCATCAGTGTGTCTCAACTCTGGCTTGCAGTGACTAGCTTTAGTGGGAGTTGAGTAATTCAGGTTCTGTGCTCATTCAGTCCTTGATGTTTCCACTGAGATGGCCAGTTTTGTGTTGTGGGCTAGGATCTGAAGTGAAATCTCTGGACCATTTTACATAGCCATTAGATGGTGACAACTTTCAGACACAACTGACCTGAGTTGGATTCAGTTAGGTGACCAACAGGAGAAAAGTTTCACGTTCCATTACCAGTCATTGAAGTCACTGCACCTCTTCCATGTGAGTGTGTAATATATAAATATAAATATATATAATATGTATAAAATACACTGTAATTATGTATGGCCAGAACAGAGAAATGACCTAATGGATAAAACAGGAAAAGATCATCAACTCACAGAGACAAGGATTATGTATTAGAAACGAATAATAAAGGAAGATGAGCGCAAAAGGAACTGCTAACCTTTCTGTCTGACTGTTAAATGAGCTCTAGGGGTACCTTTGCTAGGATAATGAAGATAAGACTTCTCTCCACCCAAGACAGCTACTTTAGTCTTGTTTGTCAAAATTTTATAGAGACTTTGAATATATCTCTTCCTGGTGCACACCATCCCCTGCCACTACTAGTCAATAATGCTTCCCACTTATCTTGTGGAAATCTTGTTTTGAAGTCTTCATCATCCAGATTAAACCAACACTGCAACTGGCATACAAGTGGCTAATTTTAATTATGCACTGGCCACAGGCCTGAGTTTGTGTGCTGATGTCAACACAGCGATGGAAAAAGTGATCTAAGTGTAACTGGTCGTGCCATGTATAAAAATGCCTTTTGATAGTTATATAATGTTCCTATGATGTCTGTATGTAAGACACTAGTCCTCAGAGTTCTCTGCACAGACTTACTTTGCATTTAGATAATGTTGCGTGTGGACCTTGGCTCCTCATAGGTGCAGCCCTTTGAAAAAAACCTTTCTGTCAGGAACCAATGAAAATGGATACTAACTGCCTTGTGCAAATTCTTGTAATGTGCCATTGCGTGAGCAGTTGGGAAGGTTGAAAGCACACAAAAGAGCACTCTTTCATGCTTTTACTCCCCCTTCCTGCCCGAATGCTAAACATATCTTTCTTTTGGGGAATTCTGTGCTTGAGTGCTGTGATATAAAATTCACAGCTTGCAGTGAGATCTTGTGGAAAACAGCTGTGTGTGCTCATGGCACTATCCTTGTACATTGTCCTGACATCGTTTACAGTTTCAGTATAAAGAGCCAGGGAGTATGGCATTGCAAAGTGTACCCTGCTTTTGCAAACAAACGAGATGGGGGACTGTGTGCCACCTGCTCTGTCATTTTCACAAACGATAAGAGTAAAACAAGCTTCAAACTGCTAACTGTGTTTGTTGGATGATAACCTTATGCCAGCAGTGATTCCATCAATCATCCAGATCAGCTTGCCCCCGCACCCTAGCTAACCACTCCCTCAGTACTATGCTCCTATAGGCATGATGGTAAAGCAAGGAAGAATGTTAACCTCTTGGAGACCTGACAGCAAACAGCATTGTGAGGTTCCAGGGCCTTAGTTGGGCGTTGCAAGGCCTGCTGACATGCTAGTAAGTTAAACACTGTGGCAGAGCACCTCTGGAGGAACTAGCTGGCCAGAGAGATCGCCTGTTTTGTCATTGCTGAGAAATCTAATCCTCAGTTTTTATTGGAAACTCTCATCACAGCAATGTTAGAAAAAAATAATGCAACTGTTTACAAACACAATTTGCCCCACTGTAAACAAGAGCCGTGTCACATTCAATAAAGCAGGAGACACCTTTTGCTTGTTTTTCCTGACTATTTGTGGGACAGGTTGTTTAGTAAAACCACCATTTATGACAATGATGAATTCAGTCTCTTGTTTCCATGTTGCACGGGGACAGGCTTCCCCACCTTAGTAAATCTAGCCTGTGGTGCTAACTGGGAAAGAAGCAGTCTTGGCAAACATCTTATTAGTCTAAAATAAATTATTCAGAATGCAGGTTTGGATACAGATTGCAGGGAATGATAATGGAATTGGTTTTCTGAGCCTGTTCAGGCTGTAAAAATATGGAGTATGCTTTTCAGGAATTCACTTAAGTGGAATCAGTTTTGTGTAATGCAGCCTAGAAGTAATATTGCTGCCATCCAGCTAGTGTCTGCGGAACAGCATCCTCGTAGCACTTGAAGTATCAGTAGTTTATATAGAGATAGATATCTAATTTTTTTTGTGTGATTGTTAAAAAAGGAAATTCTAGCCGCTAGAGAGGGGCATCCCTTGTTCAGCATATTTTTTGTTGTTCATTGAAATAGTTGACCACATCAGCATCCAATTCGGGTGTGTCATGTGGTTTCTCATGTGATGCTGAGCTCCCTGCGCTTTGGATAGTGAGCCTTTGTGACTCGGCACTCCTGGACAGTAACATTCAGCAACACGAGACTTTGGGGGAGGAGGAGAAAGAGCCCCTGCAAAAGCCCAGAACAATAGAAATAAAGTTGAATCAATTTATTATTATTATATATATATTAAATTCTTAACTCTTTGGCTTTTATTTTTCATTTTGGGTCTTCCCGTTCCTCCGTTCCTGCAGGCTTCGAGTTGCACTGTTTGGAAGAAGCAACGTCGTCTTCTCTCACAGCTACGACGCGGCACCGCTCTCAGCATATCCTGCTTTTTTCCCCCATTTACCTGGGCGGCTTCTGCTGTTTCTGTTGCTGCTGCTGGGGCTGCTGCAGTTTTGCTGCCTGTGCTTCACCCTGGCATGTCTGAGTCGGGAATCACTCGTCTGCACGCTGCTAAGGAAGAGCAGCGATGGAATTCTGGCCACATTTTATTTTTCTGGAAGAGAAGGGTTGTGATGTGGGGTGGGTTTGTTTTTTTTTTTGGAAGGGTGGGGACATTAATCCAAAGTGAGGTGGGAGAAAGTTTAAAGAAATATTACGCAAAATAATCCAGCACACGACAAGGGCATCAGCAGCAAGAATCCAGCCTCTGCTGCTCGAAAGGATTAACATGGGAAAAGCCACAGTGGTGCAGTAGTGTTTCACATCAGCATTGTGCTGGAGATGGATAAATAAGGTATCTGATATGTCCGCTGTAAAGGCAAAGCTATGGGAGGAAGAGAGCGAGAGAGCAAATGAAAAGGAAGAAGAAACACTGTATTCTGTTTGTCTGATTCTGTGCATTCTTATTCTAGAGATGGTTGCATAATTTACCAAACAATGTATGGACGGAGGGACTGTAAATTGTAGTCTGAACACTCGCGACGCTGTCAAGGAGGGAACTGATGGGCTAGGTAACTGCACTGACATCCCCAGGGAAAACAGCCGTCATGCAGTATATATTTATATATGTATGTGTATCTCTTGTGTGTCCACGTGTAGACATGAAAAAAGGCATTTCTGACCAATTTACACAGGAAGTTTGTCACTGCTAGATCAGACTTGATTACAGCTTATATTTTCAGCTACAACTCTACACCCATTTCCTGAATCAGAAGGTGCTTTGTGAAAACAGACGTATGCAGAATTCTTTTAAGAAATGTGAAAGCAGCTCCTTTTGATTTAACACCTTGAAGCACTGAATCTTCTGCACTGTGCTGAGAGGAACTGTGTGGGTTTTGTTTTCTTCATCTTAAAATCTTTATAAACACAGCTGTATTCAGTATGGTGAAAAATTCTATATTGTAAATAGAAATGCGATCAATCTAATCAAAATAAATGTATCCCAGATGACTGCTAGACCAGCTGGCTACCACAGCCTTCAGATGGCTAAATGCTCAACTGAGATGGATTCAGCATTATATTTACTACTACTTTTTTTTATTTCAAAATCAGCCTGTAATTAAAAAAAGGTTCTTGGTCCGGTTAGAGGAGGCAATGCTCCACTACTGGCAGTGCATCATTCTGAAATGGATACTGGTATTTTTCATTTCTGGATGTGCCTTTGGAAGATTGTGTTTTAGAACAGATGGACTTGTCATCATACAGACATACTTAGTATGGTGAAAACTAGTAGACAGCTCAGGTTGGCCATATCCATGTAATGTGCAAAATGAAGTTAAGGGAAACAAATGCTGCACTCAAGTAGTGGAGACTTGGTAGGATTTTTAGCAACTACCTACTGTCAGAGTTTTGGGGTTTTTTTAAACACGAATCCAAAACCCATAAAGTCATCTTAAAATTTGTATGAGGGGATTTCCCAATAGTCATGGTGAGCTATCCTGCAAGACGCCTGCCTGGGCCTTCCACTATTTGTTACCATGTCTTCAAAGGCAGCCCTGTATGTTGGATTATATTTAGCCAGCTGTTGGATAACATTCCTGTGTTGTGGGCGGAGGAGTCTTATTACTTCCAAATTGTAGTTATCTGTTTAAAGGAAAAATAGTTTTGGAAAATACATTGAGCTCAGCTGAGGATTTGCAGCTTTCCTATACCTTTCTCAAATGCTGTGTTTCCAACCCAGCCACTTTAAAACAAAACTGGGAGGAGGAAGAGAGACTTTAACTCAGAGCTTCAAAGCTGCAGAGACAAGCAAAATGTCAGCAGCTTGTAATTAGCTGCTCATGGTTACGTCAGTGACTGTATCTCTCCAAGAATAACTGTGATGTGTGCCACAAAGTAAGGAAGATAGTCATAACCTAGTTATCAAGCCTGGTTCAAACAAGAGCAAATGGATTAATGAATCTGCCGTGTTCATAAATCAAATATGGATGGATTACACGTATAAGACTTACTGAATTCTGTATAACTGAAGAGTGAATTAGGAATTTGCCAGAGGGTACGTTCACTAAATAAAAGTGTGAATCCTTTTAAAAAATGCAGATGAACTATCCCTGAAAATGTCTTTAAGGGCTCCATCTAGTACAAGCAACTGTGAGACACTGACGCATGCTACAAAGGAAAAAACCAAGAGACACACGGAGGTGCTTAAAAGAAAGGGAGTAATAAAACACAAAGCATGCTGAAATTCTGTTTTGGCATTACAGATTTGATATTAAAATAACACCCCAGAGAAGACTTATTGTGGTCTGATGTGGTTTACATTGACTCCTCTGTTTGAGTGCAAAAAGAGAAAAAAAATTTTGTGAGGCTCAGTGCAACATCTTGGAGCCAAGCAGAAAACCATCAGTACTGCAGAGGACGAATGCTTGCTTTTAAAGGGACAAGATCAATCCATGATAGGATCCTTCTGTACTCTGCAATTATTTTAGTTCTATCCTGGCAATTCAGCAACATTTAAACAGTGAGATTGTGTGGGGTACTTAATCTGCTCTGATTGGCCTTTTTCCACATTGTTGCTGTAAAATGTTTACATGGCTTTTATGCATAGACCTTACAACATTCAATTTGCATTTCTGTTTGTGTTCATGCTGCACAATTGCTACAGGCCTGGTTTGTTTCCATATTCCTAGCAGAAGTCAGTTTCAGTTCAGCTATGTTTATTTAGCTCCTTAATACACCTAGATAGATAGATAGATTGTATTTTGCAAACACAGATTTTTTTTTTTTACTGTGAACACAAATTTGTAGGAGGAGATGATTGTACATTAAACCAATACCTCTTTGAAATGCATGTAATATAATTTAAATATACTTAATTTAATTAATAGAAGGTTACAAAAGCTGGCATTATCTGAGACTGTTTAATTTACATCTTAGACTTAGTCAATGAGCATAACCTGCCTGATCGGAATAGTGTATTCTGTGCGCCTAACAGGGTGGAAGACATTATTTTGTTTGTGTTAGTTCAAACAGCTGGTCATTTAATGCAGGACCCATCTCCAGAGTGAAGTGCTAGTGGACATGAATGGCTCCCTGATTAATGCTGCCCCTCGAAGGGTCCTTCATCCAGCAGCGATGCTTGCAGCAGAATAATGTAGCATGATTTGATTGCGCTCTAGCAGGGTAGTATGTCATTGTGTCACCAGGCAATTGAGGTTATTATGGAGCAGGGCAGACAGACGGGACAGTGGGGTTACTAGACCGTGGCATTTTTAGAAATACAGGCCTGACCTACTTAGAGTTATTCTTTCCGGCTGGCAGCTTCATGGTGCATGGAGTGTCCTGATAGGCCGAGGCTGTTGCTAGGGGGAATTAGCATGAATTTTTCCACATACAGGCTAGGTGATTGAATGATAAAAGCTGACTGGAATTAGAGAGATTCGGTTCAGTATTATGCAGATTTATCTCCCTCATTTTTCTCTTTCAAATGCAGAAAAAGGAGCAGAAGACAGTTTGTTTCCATTTATTCTTTGACCTATTTTTTGCAGAGGAGAGCAAAAGAGTTATGAAATGTTAATCATTTACTGTTTTAATGTCTAAAATGGTGCTGCCTAGGGTAAGATATTTAAGTTCATAGACTGCTTGGAACAGGTAACAGATTAGGGTTTTTTTCTCTCTCTCTCCTGTGCACTGCACTATTTTGAGGCATGCATCTTTAATGTACTGTATATTTGAACTCTGTGCCCTTTAGAAGAGAATGAAACACATATATAAATTTTGTTCTATCCAAACAACTGGCTTGTTTAAAAGAAGCTATGTAGGATTCCCAGTTTGGAAAGGAAAATATAATCCATCTTTTATTGCATAACATAATTCTTGACTCCTTTTTAGCTATTCTTGCTTCACAAAATTAGTCTGTTTATGTTCCTGGATGAAAGTCTTCTCCCCAGTCTCTGTCTCCCATATGCACAGACACACCCAAGATTTCCTACAGAGAACAGTGTTGTGTGTAGTGTTTATCTGGAAAACTGTTTGCATACTGATGACATATCTGTACTGCATGTACAGTAGATACTTATAGCTGGCCTGTGATCAGTTTGATAAGATAACCTCTTCTGGATTTCCAAATAGCTTTCTGTGTTCAGTTTCGAACTGGATTTTCTCAGTAGCTCTTTTTTTATACCCATCCCCTTAAATCAGTGTGGCTGCGTTTTTTTAACAGAATTCTAACTTCCCTTCAAGAGGCAAATAAAAGCAATAGCCAGTCAAGACTTCTTTGATGTAATTGTGAATATTTCCTTTGTTGTTATCATTAATTATAGAAAATCTGTGTTTATATCACAATTCTCCTCCGTTATCCTTCTCCATTCAAAGAAGTAACAATCTTGTGCTTGCAATTTTAAATTAATTTCCATGAATACATGTTATGGTCTCACAAGCAAAGAATTATAACTTCTTGAAATAGAGGGAAGAGATGGAATGTGGGAAAGAGAAACAAAAATATTTATTTGTAAAATAAGAGTGTGACTGTATGATCAAAGGCAAGTTGATTTGTGCTTGAAATGTTTCATTTAAAATTTCTTTTAAATGCTTTTTAGAGTGATGTAAACCGTGTTCACAACTGTTTAGACACCCAGAATTCCCAGTGAATGCAAAGTTTTCTGGCCCCTCTACCTTGCCCCCCTTCAGATTCTTGGACAGGTATGAAGATGAAGCAATTGAAAACTGAGACATACATTCTTATGTCTTAATCTCTCGCCCCCCACCCCCAAAAGCCTTTAAGTCTTCCAATCACTACTCACTTACAGATTTAAATTTCTGCCATCTCTTCTCCACCTTTGATTCTCTCCTCAAACACAGACCACCTCCTTACCTCTTCCTCAGTCCAAGGGATTGGCTGTGTTTTTTAAGGAAAACTGACACTATCTAATGCAACTGGCTGACTTCTTAAAGATAAACTCAGTATGGGATGCTTGAGGTATCCTTCTCACTCTCTGGTTCTGACCTCTCAACCTATTCCCTTGACCTCATCCCTACTTTTCTTCTGATTGGTGTCCCTCTTAGCTCTGTCTTTGGCTGCCACTTCTGCATGATATCCTTGGGTGGTCTTAACTGATCTCGTGGCTTCAACTACCCACTCTATGCTGACAACTCACAAATCTACCTCTACACCCTGATCTCTTCCTGGTTCAGACTTGCATCTACAAATCTCTCTCTGACATCTCTAACTGTATCAGCTCAAACGACATGCCTCCCAGAGCTCCCAAGTCTTCAGGGAGTATATGCCCACGGCTATATCTTGTAAGGGGATACATTCTTACTACTTTGATTTACCAGCTCTACTGATAGATGAAGAAGAGGGTTGGTCTAAGGCCACGCTCGACCTCTTCCTGTCCCTTTTGGATGTGCATTTGGGAGCATGCCTCCCAGCTCGGATTCACAGAATTGTGCTAATGGGGTTCACACTAGCATGCTAAAAATAGCTGTGTACATGTTGCTTTGACGTTGTGACTTGGGCTGGAGCTTGGGCTCTCAAGTCTCCCTCCCTTCCCCTAGGCTTGAGAGCTGCAATGTCTACCCAGTTATTTTAAACCTCCTGGTGTGAGCTGTGGACCCAGGCTAGGAAGCTTGCTCTCCTATGCAGTGTAGACACATCCTTTTAGGGTGGCTTGTGCTCGAGGCTAGCAGGTGGTCAGCCTCTGTGCTAAGGAAAGGAAGGAATTGGGATTGTGGCTAGCTCCTGGCGGAGGAGAAGCCTGGTTTTGCCCTCCTCCCAGCATGCCTCTTCCCAGGCCAACCACAATCCAGATTTGGAATCTTTCAAAGGGCTTTTAACAGCCCCCAGAAATGAGATCTCTTGTCCACAGAACTGAAATATCAGTCAGTAAAGATGAATATGCAATAAGATATGTGTGTATAAGAGAGGGAAATATGCTTGCAACCTTTCTTCTAGGAAAAATGAACGATTAGGTGTCCTGAAATTCTAGCACAGCACTGGATGCAAAAGATAGGAGGAAGGATTCTAAAGGAAAGCAATAAATAATATGGAAGCTTTCCCAAACAAGCATTGTCTACATATTCTTTGATGTTTGGGGATTTCAGTGCAGAACATGTCTCTTCCCAAAGAGAGAATGTTTTCTTACCACAAGCTGCAAAGTCAGTTGGTTTAATAAACTTTTGCATTTTTCTGTGCATCTAATAAGCCACTCAATGTCCCATAAATTATATTTGACAATAGGTTACTTTTCTAATATACTTTTTAAAGTGACTCCAAAAAAAAAAAAAAAAAGAAATATCCAGTCTGGTTTCCTTTGCAATACCTTAAGTTCAAAGGCATAATGAACTGACAACCTGTACTTGGGGGAAGAGGGACAAAAGAAGACTCATGTAATAAACCTGTTTACCCACATTCTTGTCTTGATGTTGGTGGAAACTATAAGTGGCAGAAAAATAGGCTTAATTAACCCAAAAGAGCAAGAAAAATGCTTTTACTGAACCTCACAAAAAAGCAGCATGTCCTGGAAGATTTTGAAAGAAACCTCTACATTAAAAATATTGTAAATTCTCTGCATTCCTTTAAAAACATGTTTATGGTATTCTTTCCTGATTGCCTTCCAATGACCTCCTTTGAGACTCCTGTTGCTGCAGCAGCTCCTGCTTTTAATTAAATGTCACTTGTCTGCAATGACAATTCTAGTAGGCTGCCTGCCATCATCAGATTTGCTCAAGTGTGTGTCATAAACCCTAGCATTGCTGCAACTAAAGATGGTTCACCTTTAACAAAAGTGGCTGTGTGATTTTGGTTCTATCTCCACTTGGAACTATGAAGTCCTAAAAGTGTCCATGTTGTTTGGTATAGCATTAACAGTGAAGTCTTGGGTGACTATGGATTTGTCAGACATTTTGTACTGTAACCACACAGCCTTCCAATTTGCTGAAAATGACCATATGATATAGCATAAAAATATGGCAGTGCAGGTCTGCATTTTCTTGCCATCAAGACAGTAGAGCTGTGAGGAGTGAACCACCCTGTTTAGCCTTCATCATTCTTCCAGGACACCAAGATCAACACTGCCTCTGCAGTTGTGTTTAAGTTCTGAGTTCAAACCAAAAGTGCAGGGAATTATAATTCAAGAGTGGCAACTGGCATATTTCTTTTATTGCATTACAAGGTGTACTGAGTGGTTTACAAATTCAAAAATACGTCCTCTAGAAAAATTTGGATATGGGCAAAATTTCACTTCTTACGGGAGTACTATAATACTCAAAGAATCTACCAAACCAGAGGGGCACGAAAATCTATTCTTGCTTCCACATTATTGATACATGTTTATATGTAGGTGTATGTGTATATACATACAAAATAATACCACACATAGCTTGCATGTGCAGTATATGATGTAGAATGACAATCTATGTCAGGAGAAGGTTGCAGTTCATGGCTCCAGAAAATACTTTTATTTGAAATTAAATTATATCTTGACATAAAACTTGCATAATTCTCGTGAGTGGCAAAGTCACAGCTGAAATCCTGTCACCCTAATCTCATGAAAATACAAATATACTAGTGTTTTATACTAGAGATAAAGAAGAGTGTGGTGTAAAGACAGCAGATAGACCTTCATAGCAACTGACATGGTCACACATTCTATTTTCAAGAATTAGAGAGGTAATGTAGGGTATTAATACTACAGAATATGCTCTTTAAGTTAGAAAGGCAGATCTTAAATATTATTTTTCATGCCCCCTTCCATTAAGCCTTGTCCATTCCAAAACGTATCTAGATGGGGTCCTTGGAAGAAATCCTGGCCCCACTGAAATCTATGGAAGTTTTTCCATGAGTTTGAGTGCGGCCAGGATATTTGTTCCTTTTGTTTTCCCCTACCTTTGAATTCACTCTTTTCTGTATCCTTGCTCCAAAAATGTGCTTGCCCTGCATAAGCATCTGTGATGAGAGTCCTGCACTTAGGAAGGAAGAATCCCATGCACTGTTACAGGCTGGGACTGACTGTCTAAGCAGCAGTTCTGCAGAAAAGGACAAGAATTGGATAACGGTGAACAAGAAGCTGGATCTGAGTCAGCAGTGTGCCCCTGTTGTCTAGGCCAATGGCATATTGGACTGTATAGTAGGAGCACTGCCAGCAGATTGAGGGAAGTGATTATTCTCCTCCATTCGGCACTGGTGAGGCCACACCTGGAGTATTGTGTCAAGATTCGGTCCCTCCACTACAAAAAGGATGTGGACAAATTGGAGAGAGTCCAGCGAAGGGCATCAAAAATGATTAGGGGGCTGGAGCACATGATTTACGGGAGAGGCTTAGGGGACTGGGGTTATTTAGTCTACAGAAGAGAAGAGTGATGGGGATTATAGCAGGCTTCAACTACCTGAAGGGGGGTTCCAAAGAGGATGAAGCTCAGCTATTCTCAGTGGTGGAAGTTCACAGAATGAGGAGCAATGGTCTCAAGTTGCAGTGGAGGAGGTCTAGGTTGGATATTAGGAAACACTATTTCACTAGGAGGGTGGTGAAGCACTGGAATGGGTTACCTAGGGAGGTGATGGAATCTCCATCCTTAGAGGTTTTTATGGCCCGTCTTGACAAAGCCCTGGCTGGGATGATTTAGTTGGTGTTGGCCCTGCCTTGATCAGGGAGTTGAACTAGATGACCTCCTAAGGTCTCTTCCAACCTCAATATTCTATGATTTTATAAACTGGGGGCTATATCAATAAAAATTATGAATTCTGGTTGCTGTTGTGAAGTTATATTATTAAATATTACTGTGTCATGAGTGCCTATATGTATGTGAGTCAATCACTGCTGACTGGTTCTGTAACAGGTACCCACCAGATGGATGCAATGAGGGTCTCAATGACACAATTCAGGTACAAACACAATGGGTTTAGGAATCAATGACACAATTGAGATGCAAACACAAAATGGATGAGCTGCCTCCTTAGAAAACCAGTTTAGCGCTCTCCTCTGAGGAGAGGCAGAAAGAAAGAGCAGTGAGAAGTTACCCAAAAGAAAGAACAAAGGAAGCTAGTGGGGGGATAATTAGCAAGCCACACAGAAACAAAGGGAGTCAGACAGGAAGACAAAGCAGTGGACAGGAAAGAGCAAGGTCACCAGGATGTAGCAAGTCCCTGCCCACTTTCTTGAGCCCAGGGTGATCCCAAGGGATTCTGACCCCATCCAAGAATCCCCTGGAGTGGAGAGGAAACTGTGGAAGGGACATATGTGTAGTTTGTCTTGTATGATCTGTACTCTCCTGTGCTTTGCATGAGTAAGTTTAAAAGAGCCTAAAGGTGTTAGACTAGGTGCAGTGTGTGAGACTGTGTGTTAACTGCTTCATAATTGCTTCGTGCATCTGAGAGAGTTAAACTGAGGGTATGTCTACACTACGGGATTATATCAATTTTACAGAAACCGTTTTTTAAAATAGATTGTATAAAGTCGAGTTCACGCAGCCACACTAAGCACATTAATTTGATGGTGTGCATCCATGTACCGAGGCTGGTGTCGATTTCCGGAGCGTTGCACTGTGGGTAGCTATCCCATAGCTATTCCATAGTTCCTGCAGTCTTCCCCGCCCCTTGGAATTCTGGGTTGAGATCCCAGTGCCTGATGGGGCAAAAAAATTGTCACTGGTGGTTCTGGGTACAGCCTCACCCCTCCCTCCGTGAAAGCAGCAGAGAACCGTTTCGTGCCTTTTTTCCTGGGTGAACTGTGCAAACGCCATAGCACAGCAAGCATGGACCCTGCTGAGCTCAAAGCTGCAATCATGGACGTTATAAACACCTTGCGCATTATCATGCAGTCTATGCTGAACCAGGACCTGCAAAACCTTGAGGAGGAGGCGACTAAGGCGGCACGGCGACGAGAGTGATGAGGACATGGACACCGAATTCTCCCAAACTGCGGGCCCCTGGGCTCTGGAGATCCTGCTGGTAATGGGGCAGGTTCTAGCCATTGAACGCCGATTTTGGGCCCGGGAAACAAGCACAGACTGGTGGGACTGCATAGTTTTGCAGGTTTGGGACAATTCCCAGTGGCTGCAAAACTTTCGCATGCATAAGGGCACTTTCATGGAACTTCGTGACTTGCTTTCCCTTGCCCTGAAATGCCAGAATACCAAGATGAGAGCAGCCCTCACAGTTGAGAAGTGAGTGGCGATAGCCCTCTGGAAGCTTGCAACGCCAGACAGCTACTGGTCAGTCGGGAATCAATTTGGAGTGGGAAAATCTACTGTGGGGGCTGCTGTGATGCAAGTAGCCAAAGCAATCATTAAGCTGCTGCTACGAAAGGTTGTGACTCTGGGAAATGTGCAGGTCATAGTGGATGGCTTTGCTGCAATGGGATTCCCTAACTGTGGGGGGGCGATAGATGGAACCCATATCCCTATCTTGGCACTGGAGCACCAGGGCACCCAGTACATAAACTGCAAGGGGTACTTTTCAATGGTGCTGCAAGCACTGGTGGTTCACAAGGGACATTTCACCAACATCCACATGGGATGGCCAGGAAGGGTTCATGATGCTTGTGTCTTCAGGAACACTACTCTATTTAAATGGCTGCAGCAAGGGAATTACTTCCAAGACCAGAAAATAACAGTTGGAGATGTTGAAATGCCTGTAGTTATACTGGGGGACCCAGCCTACCCCTTGATGCCATGGCTCATGAAGCCATACACAGGCAGCCTGGACAGTAGTCAGGAGTTGTTCAACTACAGGCTGAGCAAGTGCAGAATGGTGGTAGAATGTGCATTTGGCCATTTAAAGGCGCGCTGGCGCACATTACTGACTCGCTCAGACCTCAGCCAAATCAATGTCCCCTTTGTTATTGCTGCTTGCTGTGTGCTCCACAATCTCTGTGAGAGTAATGGGGAGACCTTTATGGCGGGGTGGGAGGCTGAGGCAAATCACCTGGCCGCTGATTACGTGCAGCCAGACACCAGGGCGATTAGAAGAGCACACCAGGAAGCAGTGCGCATCAGAGAAGCTTTGAAAACTAATTTCATCACGGGCCAGGGTATGGTGTGACTGCTGTGTTTGTTTCCCCTTGATGAACCCACCCCTTGATTGACTCATTCCCTGTAAGCAACCCACCCTCCTCCTTCGATTACAGCTTGCTTAAGAAAATAAAGTCACTATCGTTTAAAAATCATGTATTCTTTATTAAGTCATTATAAAAAGAAGGCATGAACTGACAAGGTAGCCCGGGTGTGGTTTGGGAGGAGGATAGGAGGGAAGGAAAAGGCCACCAAAAAAATTTCAAAATAATGGCAGCCTTTTGGTTGGGCTGTCCACGGGGGTGGAGTGGGCTGGTGCACGGAGCCTCCCCCCACGTGTTCTTACACATCTGGGTGAGGAAGACATGGAACATGGTGAGAGTGGTTACACAAGGGCTGCAGCGGCACTCTGTGATCCTGCTGCTGTTCTTGAAGCTCACCAGACACCAGAGCATGTCAGTTTGATCACGCAGCAGCCCCAGATTTGCATCCCGCCACCGCTGATCTTCCTGCCTACACCTTTGATCTTCCTGCCGCCACCTCTCATATCGAGCGTCCCTCCTGTCCTCATGTTCACTGGCATCTTTCCTGTAATTTGATACCACATCCTTCCACTCATTCAGATGAGCTCTTTCATTGCAGGTCATTTCCATGATTTCCGAGAACATTTCGTCTCGCATCTTTTTTTTTCCGCTGCCTCATCTGAGCTAGCCTTTGGGATGGAGTAGGGAGGCTTGAAAAATTTGCAGTTGCATGAGGGAGGGAAAAAAGGGAGAGAAGTATTTAAAAAGATACATTTTACAGAACAATGCTTATACTCTTTCAAGGTGAACAACACTATTCACCTTACATAGCACATGTGATTTCACTACAAGGTCACATTTTGCATCTTAATATTGAGTGCTTGCGGCTCTGGTATTAGAGATCTCACAGAGGCAGGTCCAGGCATCAGAATTCAGCTTGAATGCGGCCATGGTAAGCCATTGTCTTTCGGCTTCTGCAGCCTTCATGTATCCAGCGCCCTCCTTACCAAATAGCAAGCAAAGCCTGTTCAGTGCTGCTGCTTTCCTGTTAACATGCAGCAGCAGAAACCAGGCTCCCATCCAATTCTCTGGGATGATCGTTTTATCCCTCCCCCCACCGCATGGCTGGTATCATGGAAGATCACTGCTAAACACCCCCCTCGCTCCCGCCCACCGCGTGGCTGGTAGCAGGGAAGATCCCTGCTAGCCAAACACGAAAAAGCTCAGCGTCAATCATCCCCTTCCCCCTTCCCACTGCTTGGCTACCTGCGAGGAAGGATTTCTTTTAAGCAACAGGCAAACAGCCCAGTAGGAATGGCCATCACTGTCCCCTTAATTAAATTCCTGAATTTCAACCAGGTTTCCATGAACGATATCACTCTCCTGAGGATAACACAGCGAGATAAAGAACGGATGTTGCTTGAATGCCAGCAAACACTGGGACCATACGCAGCTAGGCTTTGTCGTGCAGTGGTACCAGATTACTTGCTACGTGCCTGGCATGGTCAAGTGTCCTACCATGGTGGATGGAATAAGGCTGCCCTGCCCAGAAACCTTCTGCAAAGGCTTTTGGAGGACCTCCAGGAGAGCTTCATGGAGATGTCCCTGGAGGATTTCCGCTCCATCCCCAGACATGTTAACAGACTTTTCCAGTAACTGTACTGGCCGCGAATGCATCCCAAGTCCTCAGGGCAAATTAATCATTAAAAAACGCTTGCTTTTAAACCATGTTTTATATTTTCAAAGGTACACTCACCAGAGGTCCCTTCCATGGCTTCATTGTGAGGGATAGTGGCTTGGGAGGACTAGGAGGGTAATTCCATCTGGGTGAGAAAAATCTCCAGGCTGTTGGGGAGAATGGAGTGCTGTGTGCTCTCTGCAAGCTCGTCCTCCTCTTCCTCCTCCTCATCTTCCCCGTTCGCAGAATCCTCAGCCATGGCTGAGATTATGACCCTCACCTCGGAATCCACAGACAGGGTTGGGGTAGTGGTTGTGGACCCCCCTAGAATTGCATGCAGCTCAGCGTAGAAGCGGCATGTTTTCGGCCCTGCCCTGGACCTTCCGTTTGCTTCTTTGGTTTTCTGGTAGGCTTGTCTGAGCTCCTTAACTTTCACACGGCACTGTACTGAGTCCCTGCTGTGGCCTCTCTGCCTTGAAAATTTTTTCAAATGTTTTTTCATTTCGTATTTTGGAACGGAGTTCTGTTAGTACAGAATCCTCTCCCCATACAGCGATTAGATCCAGTACCTCCCGTGCAGTCCATACTGGAGCTCTTTTTCGATTCTCAGGAGACTGCATTGTTACCTGTGCTGATGAGCTCTCCATGCTGGCCAAACAGGAAATGAAATTCAAAAGTTCGCGGTGCTTTTCCTGTCTACCTGGCCAGTGCATCCGATTTCAGATGGCTTTCCAGAGCGGTCACAATCGTGCACTGTGGGATACTGCCTGGAGGCCAATACCGCCAAATTGCGGCCACACTAACCCTAATCCGATATGGCAATACCGATTTCAGCGCTACTCCCCTCGTTGGGGAGGAGTACAGAAGTTGGTTTAAAGAGCCCTTTATATCGATATAAAGGGCCGCGTAGTGTGGATGGGTGCAAGGTTAAATTGGTTTAACGTTGCTAAATTCGGTATAAACGCATAGTGTAGACCAGGCCTATAACTAGAAGCATCACACCTTCTGGATGGAATTCTGGAGGAGAGGTGAGGTTAAGTACTAGAGAGTTTGAGGGGTCACCGGTGTGCCCAGAAGGGCTAGGCAGCTGGCCAGTCAGTGCCCTGAGAGTGTGCCTGGAGACCCCAGGATCCAGGCCGTGGCTGGGCTCTGTTTGTCTCCAGGGGCTAAAATATACTGGAGATCAAGAACATAGTGTCCTGGATTCCCGTCACAGTGGTCCTGGTGAGTGACCAGGAGGGGGCATTCCCCAGGAACTGTGACAGCCTCTGTCAGTATTGCTCTGAAAATTAGCTGGCAGCACTAAATTAATGAACTGTGTGCCAGAGTGTGCTCATGACTATAGGAAAGAATGTGGGGAAGTTTTACCTCAATCTTGGATGCGTAAGGAATGTGGTGATGCTCTCTGCTTTGTTTTTTCATACACAAAGGGAAGCCATATACTTTCAACCTAAGATGTCTTCTATTTTAAATAAAGTAAAACAATAACAAGAAAGAACACAAGTAAAGTCTCCATGAGAGTACACTGTCTCCTCTGTAACAGACTGTAGAACTTCTGAGAATAAGATTGTTGCTGTCACACAGAGCAGTGCTCCTAGATATAAAGAAGCCATACACAATAATAAAACATTAAGCATTGTAGTGGGTTTCTGTATTTCATCCCTGTTTTGGTATCTCTGACTGTCTATAGCACAGTTGTTCATCCAAGTTTTAAGTCATTATGCAGTACATCTTTCTCTGTTTGTTTGCCACAGATTTTTCTTTGTATTTTGACTCCTAGTGCTTGTTTTTCTACAGAAATAATTACTACAGCCCATTCCAAGGTCATGGTGTTTCAAATACTTCAAAGGTATTTGAAATAACTCTGCTTTTTAGAGGAGGAGGGTGATGGTGGTATTTCTTTGTATTACATTAGGGCTCAGAGGCTCAATCATGATGGTGGGAGTGGTGTGGGGGGCACATTGTGATGGGAGCTTGTTTTCTGGGAAATTTTTTAAACAAATGTTTAGTGAATCTTAATCAGACTTTTTAATAACGCAGATATTGCTATATCTCCTAGCTGTATTCATGTTTACGTAGGTAACACATACCCCTTTATTTCTCAGTGGAATATGTTGAAAATAGTAATGATATATATGCAATAATACTACAATTTCCATGTTATTCTTTTCATTCTCTTTTGAATCTCAAACATAGGTATTTACACATGGGGCATCCACTTCTGTCATATGACTTGTTTTCATATATAGATTAGCCATTGCAGTAAGGACTGTTTCAATTTTTTTTTTAACATTTGACAAGATTATGCCCCCTTCCTTGTAGTGCTGTGTGATATCTGTTGCTGAATTCCATTAAGAGTTCTGTGGATGATTCCTCTCCTTAGCGCAGTAGAAACTACATCATTATGCCCTCCACTTACTGTCACAGTCAGTTGGTGTAATTTCCATCAAGCATTTTTATTAGTAAAACATGGAGTAATGCACTTGTCTTTACAGATTTCATAGCCTTTGCATTAGACACTATTCCTACTATTTTCAGTGGCATAAAATATATATTTTAAAATAGAATTCAGATAGTTTGATGATTTTATTTGTAGATGCAGTTCTCTCTTGGATGACAGATTAGTCTGAAATGAAAAAGGAATGGAAGACATGTAAATGAAGCATCGCCTTCCAAACTATTTTTCTTCTGTTTTAAGACAGTAATCTGATTTCCTATAGGCCAGTTTATGGCAGACCAAGGAGTCCAAGCAGCCAGATGACGTGATTTCATAGAACAGATATTCTTCCTGCAGAATAATGAGAAGTAGTACAGAGAGGTAGTCACATATGGATCCAACTCACTGTTTGTATTTTCTTCGTGAAAAGCTAAAATTAATAATTTGCAATTAATACTGCAGTAATAGTGCAATGTTATATAGTGGAAGTTATATTTGTACTTATTGGACTATTCTAGTGATTTGTCTAGACTCCAGATTCCAGTACAGATTTAGAGAACTCTTAAAAAGAACTGTCCAAAATGTTAAGTGCTGTCCACTCATGTGTCATAACAATTGACAGGCCATCCAATCCTGCATTCTTTGCTCAACGAAACCTGCATTTGCTTCAGTGAGCATAAGTGCTGAAACCAGGGGGTGCTAGTGCACCCCCTGACTTGAAGTGGTTTCCATTATATACAGGGTTTACAGTTTGCTTCAATGGCTCCCAGCACCCCCACTATAAAAATTGTTCCGGCCTTGTGGGAGTTTTGGGTATGGAAGGAATACACAATCAGGCTCTGGGTTTGGAGCAACAGTGTCTGTTACCTCATATTTCTTGATGGTCTTTCATGCCAGAGAGACACTAATTGTGAAACAGACTGGAAAAATTGAAGGCAGGAAAGCTGCAATAAAATTTTCACCATACTCCAGTGCTACATAATGAGAGAGACCAATAAACTTGGTTAAACTGTAGCATTGAAACAGTAACTTGCTTGCAAGCCTGCAAATCACATTAGACAGAAGAAAAAAATCAAGAACACCAGCCGTCTTTTTTAAGAAAAAGAAAAGTCTCTCATAGAAACGGAGTTTTATGGATTTTATTTTGCCCTTGATGATTCAGCTGGAGCCCAAAGCGCTCATGTATTTTTATGATGGATGCAATGAGAAATCAGTATGTATTTTTCTGTCTTTTATTTGAATGTTTTTAAATTGAGTATATTTAGTGAAAAACCTGCATTTTACAGTAGAACTGAAGTTGCTCATCTTTGTAGGCTGGAAAGTGGATCTAGGAGATCAGAGTGCTGATCATGTGGTATTTTCTGGAAAACGTTTAAGGCATAATGCTGGCATATCTCCACACTTTTTTTGTATTTTCTTTAAAGATACTGGCAAATCCCAGAAGCTTATGGAGAGAAGAAACATCTTCAGACACTTCTGAAAGAAGGACTGATTTATTGCTGGAAAGAAGTGATTGCAATCTATGACTGATTAATTTGTTTTTTTTTCAGTGATTGGGGTAGATAAAAAAGATTGATCATTTTGCAAATGGAAGATTACAGTAATAAATATTGCAGTAAAGAAGGGAAATATTTCTCTTAGCAAAATAAAAATAGCAAAGTAACATTTTCAAATTTTAATTCTGTTTTTGTTTGTAAACTTAACTTAGGGTAGATATACTTTATTAGAATGCATTATATTGTTGCCCCTTTGGCCAAAATTCAGGAACTTGTAGGGTTGTTTCCATTTGGATGAAAACTTGGTGATAGAAGTCATTTATATTTTTGCTGTAATTTTGTTTATTCACAAAAAAATGCATGCAAAGGTCTGTTTCCCTGAACACAGTAGAAACAAACAGCAGGCAGTCTCCTTATTTAGAAATCCCCAAGTCTGCCCCTTCAGTGAGCTTGGTGCCCAAGAAGCTGTCTCTGATTCCTTTCAGAATCATGCTCACAACTTCTTCTGCTACCTTTCTTCCTCCAGCATACCTACAGCCTGAAACTAATATCATAGCCCTTATGTTTGCAACCAGTGAACCCTTATTAATCCGCCAGGTTTTAGCTGTTCCCTGGCCATGTGGTTTGGTCCTTGAGTGGTCATTCTTATTGTCTACAAAAGTTTTTACTGTATAAAAAGGGCTTGATTGCTCCTTCTTTTGAACCGAAAATAGAATAGTTGGCATACCCATTTGCTTTAATGAGGTCTCTGATTGTCTCTGGATCCAAGACTCATAGACTTTTAAGGTCAGAAGGGGCCATCATGATCATCTAGTCTGACCTCCTGCACATTACAAGCCACAGAACCTCACTCACCCACTCCTGTCATAGGCCCCTAATCTCTGGCTGAGTTACTAGAATCCTCAAATCGTGTGTACAGACTTCAAGTTACAGAGACTTCACTATTTACATAGTTTAAACCTGCTAGTGACCCAGGCTCCATGCTGCTAAGGAAGGCAAAACCCCCTCTGCCAATCTGACCTAGGGGAAAAGTCTTTCCGGACCCCAAATATGGTGAACAGTTACACCCTGAACTTGTGAGCAAGACCCACAAGGCACATACCTGGACAAGAATTCTCGGTAGTAACTCAGAGCCCTCCCTATCTAGTGTCCCATCCCCAGCCATTGGGGACATTTGCTACTGGCAGTCACTCATGGGCCACATGCCATCGTAGACAGTCCCATCATACCATCCCCTCCATAAACTTATCAAACTCAGTCTTGAAGCCAGTTAGGTTTTCTGCCCCCACTGCTCCCCTTGGGAGGCTGTTCCAGAACTTCACTCCTCTGATGGTTAGAAACCTTAGCCTGATTTCAAGCCTAAACTTGTTGGCGGCCAGTTTATAGCCATTGTTCTTGTGTCCACATTGGTACTAAGCTTAAATAATTCCTCTCCCTCCTTGGTATTTATCCCTTTGATGTATTTATAGAGAGCAATCATATCTCCCCTCAGCCTTCTTTTGGTTTTGCTAAACAAGCCAAGCTCTTTGAATCTCTCTCATAAGGTTGGTTTTTCCATTCCTCGGATCATTGTAGTAGCCCTTCTCTGCACCTGTTCCAGCTTGAATTCATCTTTCTTAAATATGCAAGACCAGAATTGCACACAGTGTTCCAGATGAGGTTTCACCAGTGCCTTGTATAATGGTATTAACACTTCCCTGTCTCTGCTGGAAAAACACCCCCACCCCTTCCAAGGCAACCTTTAGCACTTTTCAGCACAACAATATATATACATTTTTTAACATTGAAATTCATAGGGATGAAAGGAACCACTCTTCATACCTTAATCCCCTTCCAATGGGTAGGAGCATGCAGCATTTTAATATGGACATCAGAAAGATTTTTCTTCTTTCTCTGGTTCCCAGAAACCCTGCTTTGAAATAGTCTCTGAAGAGATGAAAAAGAGAGAGCTGCACTTTAAAACCATGAATGTTATACCGATGTAAATGGATCTTCTCTTTTTATTCCAGAGCCCAGTTTGACATACCACATAAAGGTGAAAAAAAAATATGGACATTTCCATTTTTTTCTGCCACTTTATTTTTTACATTTTTGAGATTAAAATGGGAAGAAAAGCATAGGAAAACCCAAATGAAAACAACCCAAAGTATATTGATATGTGAAATTTCTCATTGTTATGATCCAGAAACCCAGACATTTGATAGGGTTGATGTAAAAAAATGCACACTAGAAAACACACAACTATAAAGGAAAAATACCTTGACTCTAGAGTGTATTCATACAAAGTGAAGAATGCTACAACTTTGAAAGCATTAAACCTGATCCAGAAAAATGTGAAATGCCCCAGCTACTTAAATGTGGATCTCTTTAATCCACACAAGTATTAGAAAAATCCAAAATATGTGAAAGTTCAAAAGCTATAAAACCATGAAATTACTTCTCATTCATTTCTCGAATATTGGAACTTTTTCTGTGTGTGTTAAATACTTTTTTCCCTTTTACGCCGTAAACAGACTGCAGTCACTTAACAATATATCATTGAATATTACAAAGCTGAAAGTAATTTCCATCCAATAAGATCTATTTGTCTGTTTATCCTTGGCTTAAAGTAGGGTACTTTACAATTACATAATGTTTAAATAGTAGGTGATGTGCACAATTTCAATAATTAATGTTAGGAGAAGGAAGGTGACAAGATTTTTTTTTAAATTATGCTAATTAAACCACATTTTATAGTAGATTTGAGCCATTTTAATCATTATCTCTGTTTTTAGATGGTGCTTTATTCACAGATGCAGGTTAAAAAAAAAACAGCCAACCAACAAACAAAAGCTACATTTTTGCAGTTTCCCTGCACAGTTCTAAAATACTCAAAAGCCCTTTAATTGAAAAAGGAAATAATTGTAGAGTGATTGATATTTACAGATGTAGGAATCCGAGTAGTTACTAAAATTTCCAGCCCTAAGGGCTGCTCTAACTTATATCCATGTATCAATGGGCACTTTGAGGATTTGGAGCAGCACATAACTGCGTCTACCCACTCCTGTCCTCAGATTTCCCCCTCCTTCCTATGTACTAGCCTGAAACACCACCAGCTGCTGAACTTTCTGTGGTGGGGCACAGAGCTGGAGCTCTGAACCAAGAAATCTTATGCTTTTCCTGCAGCCCCATTGTGCTGACCTAGCTGGTGTAAAATGTCTGCAGGGCAATGATGAATTGGGGCCTGTATGTATGTGGGAACATATTGACCTCTGTGGGCTGGCTGCAGTTAAGAAAGACCAGGTATGTTTTTCTAGTGCTGAAAGCCAACAGAGATCATCCTTTAGCTCAAGTGGAAGAGGCCTGTGCTTTTGGGGCTGAAGAAGCAGATTTTCACTCTCAGTTCAGTAAGCATGTGTGATTTACTATAGAGAGGGGGTAGCTAAGTTTGTAACTACAGTTTAATTGTAAAGCTAATTTTTATACCCTTGCCCCTAGGTAACTGAAACAATATAATGATCCTCAGGCTTTCAAATGTTTAGGGTTGTTTCATTGGGAAAGGAGCATGCTTTTGACATTTTGATTAAATTAAGTACTTTTAAAGATTAAAATACTTTAGAATAGCTTTTTTGGAAGTTGTTGCAAAATATCTAATGTTTTTGTTCTTTGATTTTCTCAGTTAAATGACATTACATGACAACATTTGAAGCAAAGGTAGATTTCAACATAGGTTTATGCAAGAGGCAGTTTAAGGGCAGAAGAGTAAAATGTTTAAGAAAAAGTGCTCATTTTAAAAAGAGCCATGATTTCTTGTCAATGAAACTGATACAGGAGAGAAAAGAGTGACAAAAATATTTTCATTATTGATGTCTAAAGCAGTCCCGGCTACTTTTCCAAAATGACAAGCAGTTGCAGGATGTGATAGAGGGCTTGTCAATATACTTGCAATGTGAATTAAGCTACACTGAATCAAGGCCACTTTCTTTCTGACTGAGTGTGTGCAGGAGTTTAATGCAGTTTAACTGATCTACTTTTAATTCATACTTTTAGTTAACTTGGCTAAGCTTTCCTGGCTGTCCTTAAGTAGACAAGCCCAGAGACTTCTCCCCTGTGTTTCCCACTAAAATGCCTCCTTCACTTGTGGGAATGCCCACAGGTCTATTTTCCAGAGGACCAGAGTTTAATTGATTTGCCAAAACTTACACAGAAAGTTTGTGAAAGAGCTGGGGCAAAATCCTGATTTCTGAAGTACTAAAATAGGAAAAGAAAGTGAGTTCTAGTACTAGTTCTCTGAGCTACATAGCCGGTGAAACAGATATAAAACCGAGAAAAGGGGAAGTCATTTAAAAACTATTAAGATCTTTCTGAGGAAAACAGATCTTCAAGTAAAGTTGATGATGTAGCAGTAATGAAGAACTCTGCCAAGAAGCAAAGAGATTGGAGTTTGGATTTGACCATTAGATTAAGATTATCTCTGGAAGGTTTTTTTAATATTATTATTTTGCCAAGGGAGAAATGGAACAACAAAGGGCAGTTGATCCAGAAGGTAATTTAGAAGAGATGATGTTTGAAAAGAATGGAATTACCAAGGATGAGAAAAGTGTAAAGATAGTAACCCAAATGTGAGTGGAGTTCTGGACATCAAGCATTCAAGATTCAGGGTCTTATGTTTGTGTATACAGATAGAGCACATGTCTATAATTCCCTTGATGTATAGGATGATGTGGAAGCAATATATGACGCTCCTCCATGACTCTCAGAAGCTGAAATGATCGGTAATTATATGTATTCCTCTAAGTAAAATCGGAAATGTAGTTTCAAAAGGCACAATATGGTATTTTATGTCATTTTTCCTAAGGTATATTGCTGTTCACAACCACATGATAATGTCCAATGGCCACTACTCAAATATTACTCTGGCGGACAAACCTTCACTCAATAGCAGCAGCTGTTATGGAGATGATGCAAACATGCCGTTATCACGATTATCTTGACTGAAAACCTCTCTCTCGGATGGCCCGAAAAGCCTCTCGGTGCATTAATCTATCTGCTTTTTAGATGGCCATATAAAGAGGGGATACTTAATGCATTCTGCAAGGGAACTTCAGATTATCAACCTTTCCTACCCTCAAAAGATAAATAAAGGATAATTGCATTCGGAAAACTGCTGTAAAAGGATTCTAAAATACAGTGACTCCAGAGACATTCACAGATGACAATCTGGTATGTAGTTGTGGGGAAGGAGAACAAGTGTTGCCTGTGAATGACAAGTGCCAATCTCATAATGTCATATTACCATTATTTATGAATAAAGAAAAAGGCCAATTATGTACTTTTTAACTAGATGAAATGTAACAAAGAAATACACTGTGTTGATATGGAGAGGAAAGGATGGATCTGTCGTTTAAAGGACTGGCCTAGAACTCAGGAGGCATGGATTCAAGAGATTTCCTATGTGATCTTGGGCAAATCACTTACAGACAAATGTTCAAAGCACCAACAGCTGAAACCAGGTTCTCAAAAGAGCTAAATTCCCATTTAGACACCCTTAATGTCTCAATGGGAGCTGTGGGGCCCTTTTTGAAAATCTGACCCCAGTTGTTAAGGATACGATTTGGTCATGGAGGAATGGATTCTGGGACTTTAACAGATCTTCACGATGACTTCAGTTTCAGCCCTGCTCAGGCTTCAGCTGTCAGTCCCACCAGAGGCAGGGGTTGGGCTTCCATGATTTATTGTTTCTTGCCTATATCCTGTCCCTGACTTTTAGTAAAAAATACCTGTGACAAAATCTTCGCCTTACCAATTGTGAATGCTGAGCACTTGGGAATCTGAATCTCTTTTTTCCTTGGTTCACTATCTGAAAATAGCAATAATAATTCCTTTATCCCACCCCCTCTGCCTGCTTGTCTAGTTAAATTGTAAGCTATTTGGGGTACGGCTGTGTGTGTGTGTACAGGGCCCTGATCTTGTTTGGTGGTGATTGGTAAATGATAAACAGTACAGTGATTAATAATTGATACTGAATTTGATATCTTTGAATTAGAGGTGGGTTCAGGTCAGTTCAGGAATTTTGGATGTGGGATCTTGATTCAGCACTTTATATAGGGAGAGGTCAATTTGTAAAGTTTGGGTCTGGATCAAAACTGCTCTGAGCTTTTGGGGGTGTTCAGGTCCACAATTTGACTGTGTGCTTAACGCCAGTTAGAGTGAAATCATAGTGTGTATTAAAATATGTTTTCAATTATACACTTTAGAAAATGATGCTTAAATTTGTCTTGAGTTGTCACACTGCTTCAAAGCAGGACCTTTCTCTCTCTCCAAGGCCTTGAATAAATGCAGGAAGTGTAGAGGCAAAACTGTTTCCAATTAGGCTGGTACATACTATACTTGAATTAGCCTTGAAATCCTTAAACATTAAAAGAAATGTCCTGTAGCCTGGTTTCAAAATGATGATGCATAGAAAGCTGCCTGGACATCAGAATTGTTTGCCTGAATTACTGTCTCTGCACACTCTGGGCCAGCTTCTCAGATGATGCAAATCAACATAGCTCTATGATCTTCAGTGATGCTATGCTGATTTATACCAGTGGAGAGAATGGCCCTTAATTGTTTTTTTTGGTTTGTTTTTTTTAGGGCAAGAGAAAATTCATTTTTTTTTAAGCCTAGGATAGCAGTATGATGCCTTTTGTCTCTTGATAGCTAATGGAGACTCTTAAAGCGTTTCTTGACTTTGAGAGAGAAAAGGCATTCCAACGAGTCTCTCCCTTGATTTTATACAGAGGATGCAATTCTATTTTCTTTCCTTTACTGAAGAATCATTATCCATCACCAATAGTTTTTTGTGTGGAGTGCTGGCCTGAAAACTGTCATCCCAAAGAGTGGAAAAGGATTACAGGTGAGTGATGGGTTCCTCTGGTAAATGTATGTACGCCCACAGTGCATTAATTGTTAAGGTTCAGTTTGCCTGCTCAAGACAAATACCTGCATGGTTATGTTTGATTCTTTTATTTGTCAAATCCTGAAACTGCTGCTGCTGCTGTTGTGAACCCTGAGCAAATTGCCTTAGCTCTCTTCTGTAGCCTCTCCCTCCTCTCATGCTTAGGCTAACATGCTTCCTTGCTAAATGGCCTCTGAAGTCAGTGAAGTTACTCTATGGCTTAAATCTGACCCATTGCTAGGAGTGTTTTGAAATGCCTGTTCAACTTTCATTTCCTACAGGAGTGAAGCTAAGACTACTGACAACACATACTTTGAGTTGGTTTTGGCAAAAATAAATTGTGTTTGGAACTAGCAATAAAAATTAGTCCCTGTTTGTTTGTTTTTCATAATACCAAACTAGGCCCTCCCCTTCCCTCCCCCAAAGAAAGTAATCTGGAACTAAATGTCCAGTTTCTCTGTTAGGTCGTGAGCTCTGTGCAGATGGATCCCCGCACTCACATGGGGCTCCCTTGACTTCAGTGGGGCACCATGCAGAGCTCTTTCTGCAGGGGGATCGTTGCCTAGTGGTTTTTTCCTTGTAATGGAGAAGAAAAGGGTAACTTTTCCCTTTAAAAATATCATTCAGGTCTACACTGCAGACTTATATTGGTATAACTATGTCATTCTGGGATTTGAAAAATCCACACCCCAATCCAATCTTGGGGAGGTGGATTAACTATGCCAACAGGAGAGACTCTCCCAGCGCACGCTGCATTGGTGCAGCTGCACCATTAGTCCTATAGAAGATGATGTGTGAGGAAGAGGAGCTGCTGGATTAATCTTCCTAGCATTGTTCACTTAGTTTGAAGGAGTGAGTGTCCACTTAGAGCTGAGCTAACCATCCTAAGGCAACCATCAGGAGAAACCTAGGTATTTTCATAAATTGCCGAGCTTCTCTGATGAAGATTAGAGTGTTGCCATTAGTTCTGCCTCAAGGGATTCACTTTAAAAGAATCAGATCCATGGGATCCTGAAGTCTTCTCACCATTAATCTTATCTGTTAGCTATGCTGTATGTATACCAGGGGTTCTCAAACGGGGGGTTGGGACCCCTCAGGGGGTTGCGAGGTTATTACATGGGGGGGTCGCGAGCTGTCAGCCTCCAACCTAAATCCCGCTTTGCATCCAGCATTTATAATGGTGTTAAATATACAAAAAAGTGTTTTTGTTGTATAAGAGGGGTCACACTCAGAGGCTTGCTGTGTGAAAAGGGTCACCAGTACAAAAGTTTGAGAACCACTGATGTATACTCTAGTCTGTGTGTGGGACTAAATGGAGACTCTGGCTGTGAGAAGAGAAAACTTGCATTTCAACCTGCCTCTGGGTTTTGTGGTGTTAATTACTTTCACTTTCGATTTAGGACATTTAGGTACTTAATCAATATACAAGAACCTGTAGGAGAACACTTCAATCTCCCTGGACACAGTAGCAGATTTAAAGGTAGCCATCTTGCAACAAAAAAACTTCAGGACCAGACTTCAAAGAGAAACTTCAGAGCTTCAGTTCATTTGCAAATTTGACACCATCAGCACAGGATTAAGCAAAGAGTGTGAATCGCTAGCCAACTACAAAAGCAGTTTCTCCTCCCTTGGTATTCACACCTCAACTGCTAGAAGAGGGCCTCATCCTCCCTGATTGAACTAACCTCGTTATCTCTAGACTGATTCTTGCCTGCATATTTATACTTGCCTCTGGAAATTTCCACTACATGCATCTGACGAAGGGAGTATTCACCCACAAAAGCTTATGCTCCAATACGTACGTTAATCTATAAGGTGCCACAGGACTCTTTGTCCCTTTTTAAGTATCTAAGTATGCCTTTAACTTGTCCTAAACTGTGGGCACAATTATTTGAGCTGGCAGTTATTAGCCCTCAAAATTTTCAGCTGCAAAGTGACTTCAAAACCTGGCCTCTAAGACGTGCAAAAACTGTTTAAAAGTATTCAATTAAAAAAAAAAAGAAAAGCTAAATACACTATCTTGAATTATAGTATGGTTTTATTTACGTTTTTATTGAAGATTCAGGTCTGGTCCATCTTTCAGTTAAACTGGTTTTCCCATCCTTAATCATAAGCTGTTTTAAATAAACTTCTTAGACACAGAGGCTGTTAAAATTTTTAGTTATTTTGACATATGCACCACAGGATAATTGTTCCTCCACTTCAGCATGATATTTGGATATATTATCCATGACAAGTGTGGTATATCCTTTGCCTGCATTTATAGTCTCAGAAGTCTGTTCTCTTTGTAGACATGTATCACTTCTCTTAATTTATATATCAGCAATTCAGGGATAACTGAAGAGTAAATTGCCCCACTCGAGTTGGGCATCTTTTAATAAAAATTCGTAGGATGTTGATTTAGCTTTGGAAACAAAAGTGAATTTTTAGTGGCAATTTAGATAAATTCTGGAATGGTGGACTCTAACTGGTTTCTGCATAACAGGGTGCAAATTTTATATGCCCTGTAGAATTGCACCCTGGTCTCCACCTTTGAATTGATTATTGACTGAGTGAGTGACTCTTGTCCACTTTGTGAGCTGTAGCAGAATAATATTTCACAGGGTTGTCGAGCTGTCACAATTTGAACGAGGGGGATTTTTGCTAAAAAGAGAATTTTAAAAATGTTTCATTGAACCACAGCAAAATTCTTTATCATAAATGGGAAGATGCTTTTAAAAATAATCAGAATGAAGAAATATCCCTCCAAATGAGTGCATGTAGACAGCTCTTAGTGTCATCTATGTATGCAAGGGTTTAATACACACACACACAAAGTCATGTATAGTGATAGTGTTTTCTGAAATGTTACTGGACAGATTGCTTTTGTGAATGTTCCACTTGTTCCCGCCTGACCTCAACAGCTACAACAAACTAGCTATGCATGGTGGTGGAGTTAAAAAATCCATTTTTCTATTTTTGGAAAGATGCAAAGTACTTTAGATCATCTTGCTCTCCCCAAACCTCTTGAGAACTCACCACAAGAAAAAACACAGTTGCTGATGTTCAAAGAGCATCCGTGCCCATGTGACATGTAATGTGACTTAGCCTTACATCAATGACCTGTATCCTATGAGTTATATCTGAGACAGTTACATGGCATATAAATGAAAGTATAGGTAACTCTTTTATACAGCAACAAAATGACCCCTAGTAGTCGGAACCATTAAGCTGTATTGACACACAGTTTGAGAGAGACAGTTTAAATATTACAAATGGTTTTCAAGCTCTGAATAGGTGGTGCATATCAGTAAAAGGTAAATGTGTCAGACGTAGATAATTTATGGATTGTGTCAGGACTTAACTTTAAATGAGACTGTTTTCCAGAGACAGTGATACAGAAACCAATTTTAAAAAACCCACATTATTATAAAAAATTAGAAGATATGGGGACACTGGATGGTTTAGGAGACTGGTAATGGATCAACTTTTACCTCTAGAATCTCATTTAGAATTCACCCCAAGTTAATGGGGACTAAAAGTTATTCCCCACCAAGTGATTGCTGTTAGCTGACATTAATTTGATCTCAAACCAATTTCTACTGAAAAAGTGTCCATGTTCAATATCTCTACTGCAGTTACCATTAATTGGCAAGCTTATTAGCTGTATCAGAAGAGAGGCCAGGGCTGAATAGTCATCATGGAGACTAAGGCCATGATTCAGCACAGCACTTAAGCATATGTGTGGCTTCCTTGGGCTACTTGAGTTCTTAGTTATGCATGTGCTTAAGTGCTTTGCTGGACCAGGGGCTAAATTGACCTCTTACCTCTAGAGGATTCCCATTGACTTCAGTGGGCATTGGATTAGGCCCTAAATCAGGACTCAGACATGATGGTAGGAATATGCTGGCATGGCACTGCCAATCCCTATTCTATAGTTATGTGTTAATGTTGGTACTTACTGAATATTTTTAGGGTGACTTCAGTTGGAGGTGCACATGCGTCTCTCAGATCAGAATATTGCATATTGTATGCAAACAGAAAGAAAATGTCTAAACTCATACCATTATGATTTTTTTATAGTACAGATTCAATATTGTTTAGAATGTTAGGCTTAAATGGCCCTTATCTTAGCATATTTTGACAAATAACTATTATTAGAGTGAATCAGAATGTTCAACTTTTGGTTGACCTAGGACCTAATTCAAAACCCATTGAAGTTAATGGAAAGGCACTCAGTGATGCCACTGGGCTTTTAATCAGGCCGTTAAGTGCTTTGGACAAGCTCATACTTGATTATGATTGGCTGGGCTTACTTAGTATTGGGAAAGAGAAGCCTTGACAGAATTAACAGCAAAATCCTCTGTATGCTCTGGGGCAGATCTGTTGGCTCTGCCAGCTGGCCCAGATTACAGAGGGAAAGACAGCTCAGACAGTAGTTCAGCATCAATGGGGGAAAAAAACCCGGAGAAAATGAGCTGCTCTTTCAGGGATAATAGATTTGCACTAGCAGAATTTCAAACCTACTTATGAACATTGTTGGATTTCTCAGAAGGAAAGGTGTTTTGGTTTTGTCATCAACATAATGTACTTGGGAGGCTTGAAGGGGTTTTAGCTGTTTTAATGTTTACTTCTCAGTGGACATACACATATACGTGTTTTTAAGGGACAAATTCTGTTGTCTTTAATCAGGCAAAACTCTCACTGAGTCAACAAAACACCTCACGTACTCAGAGCTATGTACCAGGCGGCCTTGGTATCAACAGAACTTCTCTCCGAGGAACTCCACTGATCTGTTCCACGTCAACAACCTTCCTCCTACCATATATCAAACCACCTCCTTCTTTTTAGTCAGGGCTTGAAAGGCCCACAAGAATTACTTCATTGTTTAAAAATAATAATAATAATAATAATAATAATAATTCAAAAACAATCAAAATGCTGCTACTTTCTTCTCAGGATTTTTAGTCCATCCCATTTTCTGTCTGTTTACCTTTTAGACTGTAAGCCATTTGAGGCAGGGGCTGTCTTTATTTTTGTTTCTGGTACAGTGCTCAAAGTATACCTTTAGTGCCAAATAAAGGAGTCCAGTTACACCTTTTATTCTTCCAGAGCCAGTTAGAATGTGTCTCATACTTTCTCTTAGCCTCCAACATCTGTAGATAATAATTCAGTTTAATATCCTCTTTGATTTCTCCTTTCCACTCCTCTATGCATAGTCATTAGGGTTAATGATCCTTCAATCCTGTTTTTGAGATCGGCCACTAACAATTCCCAACACACCTTTGGTTATAAGTCGGGGCACTTTAGTTAGGTAAGGCTTTGCTCCAAAACTGCCAATGTAAGATATCAATATTGGAATTACCTTACGATTGAGAAGTTCTAAATCAGTGGCTGGAGCGAACAGTGAGCAGCTGGAGGAATGAGCAAGGTGCCTTCTTGCTCCCCACATGGGAGATGAACTCATGTGGAAGCACCTCTGAACTCTGAGTCTCCACTGATGAAGGACAACACCAGTGAATGTTAATGAGGCTGTTAATAATGCTGGAGACACAACACAGTTCATGCAAACAAACATGACCGTGGCATCATACTTTCTATTTAGGCAAGAGATACCACACGCTACAAACTGGAGGTCAGTGTTAAGTGCATTGTCACTTGTTCATCCTGAAGTTGAACACTGGTTCCGAACAAGACCAGCAAATGCTCACTATCTTTCTGCAAGAAACTCAACTGACTGGCTAGAAGCATGTGGTGCAACAGTGAAAGACTCAACAGTTGAAAAAGTGAAGAATTCTCTCACCAAATTAAAAAAATTTGCATACATGGCTGATGAGTAAACCGATGCAAATGGACATCAGGTGTTAAGTCATTGTGTACTTTATCTTGATGTCATTAGTAGGTCAGTAGCTGCATTTCTAGATGTTCAAGATATAGAAGACACATTGGCTGCATCTGTGACAACTCTAAGAGTTAAATGCTTGTCAGTTGGACTCCAAATGGGTGGCTGCTTGTGCATTTGATGGAGCTACAAACTTCTCTGGAAGACATTGTGGAGTACAAGCTTTGCTCAGAGAAAAGTGTAACCCTAATATCTCCTATACACACTGCAGAGGCCATCTACTCCAAATAGCACTGGTACAAGCTGCAGACTCTTCAAAATACATTTAAAAAGCTGTAAATTTAATGTGTTCATTATATTCTTTTTTCAGCAAGAGTCCAAAAAAACTGAATATCTTGGAAAATATAGAAGATACATTGGGACTGAAGTTCAAATTAGTCCCACGAGGGAAAACCCTCTGGCTTTCTCATGAGCGATCCTTGGCTGTTGTTTTAAAATTACTCCAGCTGTTGTTACTGGCTTTGGAAAGTATCTACCAAGATGGGATAGATCTAACTAGTGAGGCTGGTGGATTACTTTTGCTACTACGTCAGAGAAGACTATTGCCATTCTCTCTCTTGTAAGGCTACTGTTGAAACCACTTAGGTCATTAAACAATGTCATCCAGGCATCTGCTACAACAGTAGTAGATCTTTGTCCAACAATAAAAGCTACATTTGGCTCAATCAGAGAGCTATCCATTGAAAAAGTACTGGATGAAGCAAATACTTCAGTCCGGAAGTTGACTAATGAAGGCATTTATATTGAATCTTTAAGTGAAGAGGACAAGTATTTAAGACGACTTAAAAAGTACACAGACTTGATAATGAAAAATCTACAACAGCAACTTCTAGATTCTACTCAGCCTCTGCGTAGCTTTTACAGCTCTCTGTCCTATAAACACTGACAGCTGAGTGGAGTGAGGCACTACCAGCAATGGGGCTGCCATGTGCTCAGGACAGAATAGAGAATTTGAACATAGAGTGGAATGTCATATGACGAATGAATAAAGATTTGACTTCAACGTCTTTTTTTTCATCACTAGTGGCTCGACCCAATCTTTATGCTATGTTTCCTGGGATGAAAGAAGTAGGAGTTCATCTCTTGCTACTCCCAGTCACAACAGCTACAGCTGAGCATTCTTTTTCATCATTGAATAGAATTTTGTGTTCTGAAAGAAGTCACCTTCTGCCTGATCATGTGAATGAACTAATGAGCATATCAGGTGAAGGAATGGAACTTCCGGACACATGAGAAGCCACTGAAGATGAATGCATTGCATTCAAGAAGTTCATTAACAGAGTTGTGCAAAATTATAACAAGAAACCAAGAAGGATGTAGATGTAGTGCTTCACAGAAGGTTTGAGTAGCCAACTTTAATTTGTGCGATGATTTTAAAACGAATTAAATCTAATAAAATGGTCATGAAACATTTTTCAGTTTTTACTATGGTGTCATATAGCCCAGCGTCACCCTCAAGGTCTCACCCCATATCAGCCCTGACCCTCCCACTCCTCCCCCACCCCGTAAATTCAAACACCCTCCCCTAATTTCAATTCCTGGGGAAAATACTGCTCGTGTAAATTGGTATTTTTAGTATGCTGGCTCAGGCAGAGTTAGTGTTCGTCTAGCCACGCTAGGAAGCATGCACCCAGCTGCAATGTAAACATTTCCTTAGATACTATGCGATAGAGTCCCTCCTTCCCTTTTCAACTGTCACCAATTCAGCTTAGTAGCTTCCTCCTTTATCTAATGGCAGCACCAGCCTTTCACTTCTGTTTTCATTCTAACAAATTCCATTCTCATTTCCACTTCTGCCTCTTATTCTTCTGCAGAACCAGTCCTCCCCACACATGCCATTTCCCTTATATCTGCTCTCTCTTCTTCCACCTGATGAGTTCAGTCCTACTGTGTCTTCATCAGCTCCCATGCTGACTTCCATTCCGTATTTCCCCTAGAACTCCTCCTGCTCCATCTCTGAGAAACTTACCTTAGTCCATGATTGCTTATTCCACTATTCTCTCCATGTCCCCTCCTCAGAGAAAGCTGGCTCTCTCCATTTCATTTGATAGCATTTCCCTTTACCTTTACTGCAGTGGTGGTAATAGTGAGTTCTTGTTCTAAGCCATCTGTTGCTTCCAGCTCCTCCTCTTCCCTCTCATAGTGTATGGTTTATCTGCTGCAAGAACCTTCTTTTAAGAACATAAGAACGGCCATATTGGGTCAGACCAAAGATCCATCTAGCCCAGTATCCTGTCTTCTGACAATGGCCATAAGAATGGCCGTACCGGGTCAGATCAAAGGTCCATCTAGCCCACTATCTGTCTACTGACAGTGGCCAATGCCAGGTGCCCCAGAGGGAGTGAACCTAACAGGCAATGATCAAGTGATCACTCTCCTGCCATCCATCTCCATCCTCTGACAAACAGAGGCTAGGGACATCATTCCTCACCCATCCTGGCTAATAGCCGTTTATGGACTTTACCACCATGAATTTACCCAGTTCTCTTTTTACGCTGTTATAGTCCTAGCCTTCAGAGAACTGTCCATGATGACTCCAAGATCTTTTTCCTGACTTGTTGTAGCTAAATTAGCCCCAGCATATTGTATGGTTGGGGTTATTATGTATAGTTGAGGTTATTTTTTCCAATGTGCATTATTTTACATTTATCCACATTAAATTTCATTTGCTATTTTGTTGCCCAATCACTTAGTTTTGTGAGATGTTTTTGAAGTTCTTCACAGTCTGCTTTGGTCTTAACTATCTTGATAGGTGCTTCACAGGGAATGAACAGAACAGGTAATCATCATGTGATCCTATTTCATACTTGTTTCTTCCTGTTCCCTTCTTTTAATCCCCTATTTGGCAAGTACAGCTTCCACCTTCATGGCTGTCCAACTTCCCCCAAGCAGTCTTGCATCTGCTAAAATTATCTCCTCTCCCAGTGCTCTGTCACTCTTCTTGAAAGGTAACCAGTGAAGGGATTCACTTTTTAGTCTTAAGGCCATTCATAACTCTGCCTCTTTCTCAATTTCTTCTGCTCCCCCTTCTATTGCATATGTGTCTTCCAACTAAAGTCCCTTTTTACACACTTCTCCATAATTATGCTATTTTTAATGTACTCTTTATGCTTGGAACAGTCTCTGTTTCTATATCAAGCAGCCTCTCTCTTTTTATTCAAATCCCTCTTTAAGACACCTATGGCAGGGTGGACTAGGTCCGGAGGTCTTGTGGTCCTGCATCACCCTGCCTCAGAACAGAGCAGTGAGAAGTCCCCCAGGTAGCCTAGAGTGGCTGCAAAAGAGCGACCAATCAGAGGGGTTGCAGGAGTGACCAATAAGGGGCCAGAAGGGCCAGATAAAAGGCAAGCAGCAGAGCAGAGCCTTCAGTTGCTATGTGGAGCTTGATGAAGGTGGACTGGGTGCCTGGCTGGCTAGACAAGCAGTAGGCCACAGGCAGCTCACTGCAGAGAGCTCATCAGGCAGAACTGAGCCAAGGGAAGACTGCCAAAGATCAGGTGCCTGTCTAGCTGCATAGAGTAGCAGCAGGACCATGAAAAGGTCAATGTGGGCAGGCTGAGCCCAGGGGACTGAGCCCAGGACCTGGCCAGACCAGACGAGGGTACCGCAATGGGCCCTGCCTGGGTGGTTGAAGAAGGCAGTGCCTCAGAGAAGAAGCCTTAGAGCAACAGCCCCATATCAGGGCCAAGATATAAACTTGGGACTGTATACCCTTGTAGTGGGGACAGTGTGTGCAGCTTGGCTGGAGGCTGAGCTGCTGAAGACCAGCCGAAAGAGCCAGCGGCTGGGGGGGTGCTTGCGGCAGGCAGGCGCCACCCTGATGTAAGATCAAAAAAAAAAAAAGGCAGGCTCACACCTAACCGAGAGAAAGGGGGCCATGCATGAGAGTTGAGTGCCCTCCGCATCCGAGAAAGTACTGTGTTTTCAGGCACTATTGGCCCGAGAAAGGCGGGTCCCGACCCTGTTACAACATCCCTTTGTGTAGTCCGACAGCGATGTATTAAAAGAATTCTCTCCCTCAAGGTTAATCCTTCATCTGGAGTATTGTATATCTGATATGTATTGCCAGTGTATTGCCAGTATCTGATTCAGGGCAGTGGTAACGTCTACCTTTGTTTGTGCAGAATGGAGGGCATAAATAATTATAACATGAAACACTGGGGAAAATTGGATGTTGGGACTGTTCCTGCAAGGTGAGAAGTAGATTGCATTCTCAGAGAGCTCCATCTTGATCAGCTAGGATTTGCTTCTAGTATAGGGCTTTTTGCCTGTCTGGGCTCAGATTGAGATGAGGATTTGTTTTGCTGTAGACTGGAATTACTTTTCACCTGGTTGCTTTTTTCAAATTCTGTGCTTCATTCTTTGGTGTTGGAGTCATATCTGCAGTTTTGGTCAGAAGTCAATTGGTTGGATGGAAGTTGAACCTCTCATCCTGAAAAATATATTGATCAAATCGCAAGCTTTTAATACCTGCCTAGTTGCGTAGCTGGAGAACAGTGTATCAAGAGTAGAAAGGGTCAGGCAGTCTTTCATCAGCAAGCTCAAAGACTTGGGAGGTGGGAGTCTGCAGCCTAGAAAATGCTTTGTGTTTATCAGTTATAAAAGCCAATAAAGTGTTCCGCCAACCAGGGAGTAGATGATCGCTGGAGAGTGAAAGGAGAGTAGTGAGCCTTTAAGTGAGAATACTTTAAATAAATGAATCTAGGGATCTTAATATTAACTAAACATTAATTAATAAATGTTTGCATAGTGCTTAAAACATGGAAAGCGCTATGTACGTGCAAAGTATTATTATTATTTTATTATTGTGAATAATCCTGAATGTTACTTTGCTTGATGGCTTGTGAGATTGTTCAAATAAGTGGGTCCTTTAGAACCCTTTAGCTGGCAAAAACACTTCAGCATCATCATAAAATAATGTTTTGGTTGGCACTTCTGAGGCTTGGTATGTAAGGCTGTCCTTAGAGCTAAGTGGAAGACAGCAAAACTTGGTATCCCATCATTTGAACATTGCCAAGTTTCCTGACTAGAAGAAGAGAAAACATTTTAAAAAATGTTGCAGTGAAATCTGGTGTTGAAATTTGCCCTCAAATACATACGTGGAATAATGTCAGATGGAATTTGAGGGACAAGTGTTTCTGATGTTTGTTTATTTCGCTATTGTACCATCTTTACCACTCACTAGGCAAAATTGTGCCCATAACAATAAGAGTTGTGGAAAATGAGCCAGTCATGTATCTGCTCCAGCAGCCATCCTTCCAGCAGAGAGCAGCATGGCTCATGGAGTTGTGGGGAGGAGTCACGGATCACTTATTGCCGCTACCACTCTTAAAAGAAGCAGCGTTCAACTGTGGCTAGCAGATGTTGCACATTGTAGTAGGCACCCAAGCCTGCTGGGAGATTGCCCTCTTGTTCCTGTGTAAAGCATCAGCAAAGTCTGGTAGCCCTGCTCCCTTGAACACTAGATAAGAATCCCGATGTTCTGTTGCCTGAGTGCGTTAGAAAGAGAGAAGCTCATGGCCTTCTCTCCCCAGATGCACACGTTCAACAGCACTCGCCCAAGTCTATTCAGGCTTCTGGTCCGTGTTCCTGACCTTGACGCTCATTCTCAATGATGGGTCCTGGATTGATTGACGATAGCAAATGATCCCTAATATAACAGGTTTTAGACCCTGCTTGCAAGGTTTTTAGCCCTTGAACAGAAGCTTACTGGCAGTAACAGAAACAAGGGAAATGAGAGAAAGCAGGAGGAGGTATTTCCAGCAAAGATAAGAAGGTGTTAGTACCTTTATATAAGGCACTGGTGAGACACCATCTGGAATACTGTGTACTGTTCTGGTCTCCCATGTTTAAGAAGGATGAATTCAAACTGGAACAGGTTCAGAGACGGGCTACTAGGATGATCCAAGGAATGGAAAACCTGTCATATGAAAGGAGACTCAAAGAGCTTGGCTTGTTTAGTCTAGCCAAAAGAAGGCTGAGGTGGGATATGCTTGCTCTTTATAAATATATCAGAGGGATTAATATTAGGGAGGGAGAGGAATTATTTAAGCTTAGTACCAATGTAGATACAAGAACAAATGGGTATAAACTGGAAACTAGGAAGTTAAGACTTGAAATTAGATGAAGGTTTCTAACCATTAGAGGAGTGAAGTTCTGGAACAGCCTTCCAAGGGGAGTAGTGGGGGCAAAAGACATATCTGGCTTTAAGACTAAGCTTGATAAGTTTATGGAAGGGATGGTATGATGGGATAGCCTAATTTTGGCAATTGATCTTTGATTATCAGCAGATAAGTATGCCCAGTGGTCGGTGATGGGTTGGGATCTGACTTACTGCAGAGAATTCTTTTCTGAGTGCTGGCTGGTGAGTCTTGCCCACATGCTCAGGGTTTAGCTGATCGCCATATTTGGGGTCGGGAGGGAATTTTCCTCCGGGGCAGATTGGCAGCGGTCCTGGAGGTTTTTCGCCTTCCTCTGCAGCGTGGGGCATGGGTCACTTGCTGGTGGATTCTCTGCAGCTTGAGGTCTTCAAAGCACAATTTGAAGACTTCAGTAACTCGGACATAGGTTAGGGGTTTGTTATAGAAGTGGATGGGTAAGGTTCTGTGGCCTGCTTTGTGCAGGGGGTCAGACTAGATGATCACATTGGTCCCTTCTGACCCTAGAATCTATCTATGAGTCTAAGAAGCAAAACCAAATTGGTGTCTGAATCATAGGAAGGCAAAACTAGAGTCCATTAGTATTCCCTTAACATTGCATTTGGCTGCCCCAGGTACTAGTAATTTATGCAAGGATACTTTACAAATAGTTTTAGATCAATAGATACTTCTCTAAGATTTTAATTTGCTTTTATATTCTTGGCACAGTCTCACATGCAGAGAGATTGGGAGGATATAGATGCCAAAGACAACCAGATAGCAAGACAAATTATTCTCCACCATTTCTAAACCTCAGCTTGTTTTGCCTGACTTTGCACTCCTTCTCTGTTCACTTTTTTCCAAACACCTTGGCATTCTATTTAAGGTGATACTGCTCTGTTTGCAGCAATCATCATTTATTAAGACTGACCCAGTAGCAGCCTTTGGGCTAAAAGTATAGTCCTAATGGGTTCTGGAGATAAAGAGCAGATGTGAATGATTGTGCCTCATTTTGGAAAGCTTGTATTATAGGTAAGCCATGGCTCCTTAGTAAATGAAAGCCCACCCAAGATTTGGGAAATCTGATGTCACTGAAAAGCTACTATATAAATTGTTTGCTGGCACTAATAGCTATAATGATTTTGAACCAGGCCTGAAACAAAACCCCAGATCTGAACACCACTGTATTTTGTGGAGGGAAAATGTTCCAAAACCTATATTTGAATTTTGCTGCTCAGGTTAATTTCTAATAAGGATGCTATTAATAGTATCAGCTACACAAGAGTCCTGTAGTAACACAGTCTCAGTGCTTGAAATCTTACTGAAAATCTGTTCTTTTGCCTCCTCATTCCCTAAGTATCTGTGGCTTTCCTGCTAATCCCCGTGCTTGGGTTTTTAATCACCTCACAACATGCAGGGCTGGATGTGGGTAGGGGGTCTAGAAAATTCCCCTTCCCCACAGGCATTTTTCACTGTGCAGCTGCTGATCATGTGAACATATTCATGTTTCCTTCACAGCTGACACTCTGCAAATGTCTAGAGTGATTGGGAATGGTAAATGTGTGCTCGGAGGGAAAGGGGCTTTTTGTGTATAGGGTCTGCATGTAAATTTCCCTGAGGGGTTAGGGGATTCTTTAGTGGCATTAAGACAAGCAGCATGTAAAATTCAGTGCCATCACCAAATAACAAAAAAATAAAATAAAACAACAACCCACAAAAAAACCCCCAAAAACTGATCCTCTTGGGACGATACATTAGATGAGCCATGGAATCCAGACACAATAAAAATAAACACTTTTCTTTATTCTTTTTCCTTGAAAGGAAAGTGTTGCCTTGCAGAGAAATTGAATTCTCATTTCTAAACTGGATTTGGGAATTTATACCATAATCACTTATTTTTTGTGGTTTTTTATTTGTTTGTTTTAAGATCTCGATTTACATTTTTCTCTTTCCCTATAATCCCACAATTCACAAACAGGACTAAAACATAATGTTGCCCTTAAATAGTCATTTGCAACTCCCAGTGATGATTTGTAATTCTTTGATCTGACCAAATACATTCTTTAAGGTAGGATAGTTTTTTCCTTTATGCCTTATGAGTGTCTGAATTTTCCTTTTTCTACAATGCCAACAACAGTGCTAATTTTTTGTCAAGAGTAGAGTGTGCAGGCTGGTTGGGGACCAGAATTCTCTTCTGTCACTTCTAAAACTTTGATCGTAACACATTTTCTTTTATTTTATTTCTAGTTCTTTTTCTTGTTTGAAATGAAGTTAAGTTTTGTTTTTTACTATTCTAGAAAAACTCTCACCATATTCTATTCTATTTAGTTTCATATACCCCATTATCATGATTTTGCATAAACTCGCATCTGGTGAGCAAAATCAAACCCAAACTACAGTAAATCCGGAAAACCTCAATATAAGTGCAATTATATTTTTGACAAGAGTCTAAAATGTTTACAGAAGAATCTCTAAAACGTGAACTTCTGTCAGCACTTGTCTTTTCAGTAAAACATGGCTCGTGCTCCTATACCAGGACTGAATAATCAAGACACCTAATTAACTATACATACTGTCATATTTTACAGCCCTTTTATTTGAAAGCACATGATGGTTTCCCTCTGTAACCTGGTGAGCCTAATATAAGGCAGTGAATTGTTATTTGAGCTAATCTAACCATATTCTTTTCTCTATTTAAGGAAATAATAAGGCTGCAAAGACACATTTATTGCATTCCAAATTATTCAGGTCTTTTGTACACAGTGAAGCTCAGTTCAACAAAATTCTGATATGCAACCATGGGGGTGCTTAAAAACAAATGGAAGTGGGGGAGAAGAAGAAAGTTTATTGGGTGTAGATGACATATCTAATTCTAATATTAATGGACTTAGCACCAGTAGATAGACATGCACACCTCTGTATTTTCTGGTGCATAAATCACCTGATTAAGTGTCTTACTCTTGTATGCCAGCAAAGTGCACAGATGTGCTGTTAACCCTTCAACAATTTACAATAATTTCCTTCCATCAACATGTGCCCCACAACTAGAGCTTGTTGGAAATTTTTTGACTAAATGGTTTTCATGAGAAAATGCCGATTCATTGAAACCTGAAATTTTCAGGAAATTTTTTAACTAAACTTTCTTGGTCCAGGATGGAATTTCAGAGAGGGAGGAATGGTAGAGAGAGGGAGACCCCACAATTGCCAATGGCCCTGTGGATTAGGTTAGGGCACTCACTTGGGATGTGAGAGACCCACATCAAGCAGACCTGAATCTGGGTTATGATATCCCAGACCACATGGACTGCTCTCACCAGCAGGCAATGGGCTATTCTGGGGTCTCTCTTTCTTTCTCCTCTTTTTTGCGAAGCATATCTAAAGGTCTCATTTTTATTCCAGAGCAGAACAAAAACAAATGTTGATACCTTTAAATTGTTAGTGAACCAGAATTCTTGTTTTCTGGCCAGCGTTACCCATGAGTCTCCCTGAAGCATTGATCCTTTCCTTTCCTCTACTCCTCAAAAGCAAGTGATCCAATCTCCACATGCCTTGCATCTGTCCACAACCTTGCTGAAACTCATCCCCTTGCTACACAAATGCCAGTTCTCTCCAGCTGCTCCCCACCCAGGCAATGGTGTTCCCCAGCCCCCTGCAATTACATGACCTACTTCCCTGACTACTGAAGATTTGACCAACCTCCCAGCTGCTGAATCCTTTTCCAAATGGGAAACAACAACAATGAAGCAGACCTCTCATGTCTTGTGGGATTTGGGGGTTTTCTGAGGGCCAGGGATTAGATGATGTCTCTCTCCAGTTGAGTCCTATCTTTAATACCAACTACCTGGGAAACTCTCCTCAGTCTCTGGATTAGCTACTCCATCTCCATCTTTTTCCCAAATCCTAGGTATATCCAGTTTCCAGATGTCAGCCAGCTGCAAATTGGTCAGTATTTGAATGGTTAAACTCTACTGTAGCCATTAAAATGGTGTAAGATATTCCCATTGCTAATGCAAGTTCACATTTTTATGAAGTGCAAAAAACCAAACCAAACAGCAAAAAACAAAACAAAAAAATTCTCCCCCAAACCTCCTGAAATATTTTCAGTTCTTTAGGGTTTTTGTGCTCTCTCTGTCTGAATAAAAATCTTTTCTCATTTTCCCATGTGAAAGCTCTCAAAGAGGAAAAATGGTTTATTTTCATAGGCAAGGATGGAATTGCAAGGTCCATAATTACTTGCCATTAAGGAAAGATAAATTTGGCAAAAGTAATGTGTTGGGTGCTTTTTAAATTGATTTTAATTGTTTTTCAGTTCTCAAATTTTAAGAAAGTACAGTTTGTTAGAAGAAAGAAATTAATTTATTAGTTTATGGTAATAAATGTTAATGTCTTAGGGACTGATCCTGCAAAGACTTTCTGCTGGGTAAACTGTTAATGAACTACTTATTGTAGTAAGAACTATGCCTGATAGTAACTGTTTGCAGCATTTTCTTTTCAGTATTTTCATCTAGGACACATTTAGATACCCTCACAAACACATTTAAAAGCATAGAGTCTGCTCTTGTAAATGCTTACGTTTGTGAATTGGCTCTACTTTTTGAGTAATCTTATTAAATTAAGGGGATTACTCAGATGATTTATTATCAAATAAACAGTTTGGCCAAATGAATTCAAGCAGAAGGACAAAAACAAATACAATATAAATTAATAAACCCTCACCCACCCACCAGCACAACATACAATAATTACACAGTATAGTGACTGGAGTATACAGTTGTGCCCCTGTTGACATACAGCAAGGTGTTATTTTTGCCCTGCATTCTGTCTCTGAACATTCATTTGACAACATTACGGATCAAGGAAAATAACCGTTCTTTCACTACATTGCCGTGGCACAATCATCTAAGTTTTGTTTTTAATATTAAGATTATTTTGCAATTTTTTTTTCACGTCTCTACCTTGCATTATATTGTGTATTTGTAAGGAAAGAATCCTTTATTTAAAAGGTTACAGGATAATTAGGAAAAGGCCTTTTTTATATTTTTGTTTTTTGCTTGGGACTTTTAGTGCTCACAGTAAAAGGACCTCCAGGCATGTGTTACTGTGAGATAAAACACATTTTGCATCATTGTTTTCACCTTTGCATCTTGGGTTGCTGTCGTCACCTCCTTGCTGTAACTGGCCCTGAGGCATGCATTATCTTGTATCAACATGCATTCTGACATGTCTTGTCCCCCGAATGAATAAAAAACTTGTTTAGCAAACAGGGAAATATTGGGACAGACTGAACCCTGTAGATCTACCTGGAGGAGGCCTGCTGAATGTAGATCTACCCCTTCCCACATGCTGGAGATAGTAGGGAACACCAGCTTGATGGCTCCATCTTCCCATTCTTGGAACTATAAAGGGTTTGGTGCAAGTCTGTGGATCTACATCTTGTTTGTCCTGATCCACGTACTTAAGCACGTGCTTAGCTTTAAGCACGAGTAGTCCTGTTGGACAACTTATGCTTGAAGCTTAAAGCACATGCTTAAGTGCTTTTCTGTATGGCTGCCCAAGAAAGGTTATAGTGGGGTGTGCTACCTGGGAAGCAGTGAGGGGATACACTATCTCTGCCAGCGCGCGTGTGGCATCCACTTGGATTAATACAACATGAGACTGTAGTAGCACAGAATTAGAGTGCAGCTGAATTTTCATTCTAGGGGAAAGGAAGGAAGGTTCCATCTGTAGTTCTTGGCACAGGAAGCCCTGTTAGCATGGCTTTACCAGAGAAGAACAGAAAGATGCCTTGAGGCAGCGTGGACAGTCCTTTACCTCCAGCAAGATACAGCTCTAAGCTGATATGTGGGGCTTGGGTTCTTAACTACCAGCTGAAGGTGGTGACAAGACACTCTCTTGCTCTATGGAAGAAACTCAGTGAGGAGGAATCTCACAGTGCTTTCCTCCCACCTATCCCTTGCCCACAAGAGGACATGATCCAGGCCTTAATGATTCTCACTTATTAAAATGATCATATTAATAGCTGTTTATCTTTGATGTCACCACAGAGAGATTCCTTTAACAGATGCTATTGCTATATGAGTTATTGAAGAGGAATTCCCTTAAATATCAAGTGGCAACCATATACTAAGATTAGGACCAGGAGACACATTCTCTTGTTTTGAACTCTGAACTTATTGGGTGACATTTACCTTAATACAGAGGGCCCATGCAGGGACATACACATTACTTACACCCAATTTAAAATCGTAGAACCTGATCACATAAACCATTTTCCCTTCTTTAATTTCAGTGGATATCTTTGTACTACTCTGTACTACCTATTAGCCATTTTCATTATTATGCCCTAAAAATAGTGTCCCATAGTAAGCTACTCCAATTGCATAATAGCTAGCAGATGTCATACAAGAAGGAAGGGGGGATGATCACATTACCATTTATTTGGGGATTAGCATTGAGCCTAACCCTGACACGGACCCCTGATATTGACAAGTTTGCCCAACCTCTGATGCAAAATACACACACACACGGCTCAGTTATGGTTTTGCCATGAGCCGTGAGCCAGGGAGACAATTTATTGTTGCCTTACCCTGGAGTAGACTGGAAGGCAGATTGTAACTCTGAGTTACACTCTCTCAGTTTGCCGTTGCTGTGCAGAGGAAGTATACTACACCAGAGTAGCTACTCTAGACATAGCTCCACCCACAAACCAAATCACCACCTCCTAAGTAGTGTGGTGAGGGCGTAGCAGCCAATTAAGTACAATCCAGGTAGCTGGTGCAAGACAATAAGGGGGCATCTTATACCCACATACTTATTTGTGCTGACATGCAAACTTGGCCAAGATCAGGCTCATAATATTATATCTACATTCTTTATTACACATTTACAATCTATGTTGACACTCCTTGGGGATTAAAAATCTAATTCAACAAAATTGATCATTCACTCCTTAGTCTTCTGAGTAGTCTCATTAAAGTCAATGTGAATATTCACATGAATAAGGGATACAGGGTCAGGCTTTTAATTCCTATAGCATTCTTCTTTAACTGAATCAAAATATTACTCTGTGTTTGGATTAGGTTCAGTTGCAGATGAGAGACTGTTGTTTGTCTTTTGGGTTCCATTCACATGACTCTACTCATAACCCATATATGGTAATTTGTATGACATGCTCTCAAGAATATGTCATGGGAAAAATAATATTTAAATAGCCAGATATCTGATGCAAAATGTATGTGGTTAACCCTTGTACCTCTCTAGGAAACCTCTCCCAAGTTCCTCATATCTTTGCCTTTCACTGTTCGGGCTGGTTTGCATAGTAAATACAATGGCAGATCTTTGGCCTGCATTCTTGTGCAAAATGAGGATGAGAACAATCTGCATGAGAGTCACATTCCTAACATAACCAAATCTAACCAAATCTTCAAAATTCAGTATCTTCCACATTCCATGTGTGCATTCGAGCTAGCAGGACATGCATTTGCCTGTGCAGCTGGTTAGTTTTGTTTGTGAAAAACCATGTTTTGGGCATGTCTCATGGGCACATTCCTATTTTGCAGGAGTAATCTAGGTAGCAAGTTGTGAAAACCTGGCCTAGTGAGCAAAAATATTAAACTAAGATTGATTCACTAATGCAACTGATAAAAACAAAGAAATATAAAGCTTAGGCTGTCGTCTTATTCTTTCTTCTCCCTTTTTATGCCAATTATTGCAGAGTTCTAAGTGCCATTAGTGAACCTACTCTGTGTGCAGCATTTCCTAGCCCATCTAGGGACACACAAACCCTTTTTTTTTTTTTTTTACTTTTCCATTGGAACCTACAGTCACTGGGGAAATGCCATGTAGCTAAGATTGTGGGTAAGTGATTTGGAATAGTTAGATGCTTCTTAATATTGCAGCTCTGCACTGCTCAAAAATATTTGACTATTGCACTTCCATCTGAGTAAGTTTATGGCACTATTTTTAATGCTATTACAGGAAATACTTGTTGCTTCAAGGAAATACCTCTGGGAATGCACTGTACTATGTTAATTGTCCTATGCAGTAATATCACTCTTGGAAGAAATGATACTTCCTGATTGAGTAGAAATTGTTCTGTATCTTTAATGTGTCAATAATTGCTGGCTATCAGATATTTACAGTGATCTAAATTCTGTTCTTGGATACATGTGAAAGTATCTCTCTTATTGAAGTGAATGGGCGCCCCATGGTTATTTGTATACTAGGGTAGAGTTTTGTCCCCAAAAATGTTTCACAGGGATAACTGGAAAGAGATTGATTCACTTCATGTAAATGTTAGAGAGATGTATTGGCCACTGTGCAGTCCAGGAAATAAGGAATCTGAAATTTCTGAATTTTTTTCGCTATAGAATTATGGATGCAATCTGCATTTTGACCTCTTTGTGTATATGTGTGACACTGATAGTTCTGGAACAGGGGAGTAGTGGGGGCAAAACCCTAACTTGTTTCAAGACTGGACTTGATACGTTTATGGAGGGGATTGTATGATGGCATATGGACCATCACCAACTGCCGGAGATGGGACACTAGATGTGGAGGGTTCTGATTTATTAAAGAGAAGTCTTTCCCAGGTGTCTGGCTGGTGAGTCTTGTCCAAATGTTCAGGGTTTAACTGATCACCATATTTGGGGTTAGGGAGGAACCTGCCCCCTCACTCCCCTCCTCTGGTCAGATTGTCAGAGGTCCTGGGCATGGGTTTCTGTTTGTTTTTTTTTTGTTTTGTTTTTAATGCAGCATGAGGCATGGGTCTCTGGCTGGTTTGAACTAGAGTAATCGTGGAGTCTTTGTAACCTGAAGTCTTTAGGTCCACGCAGTGTGCAGCGGCAGTCGGAAAAGCAAACAATGTTAGGAATCATTAAAAAGGAATAGAGAATAAGATGGAGAATATCTTATTGCCCTTATATAAATCCATCGTACGCCCACATCTTGAATACTGCCTGCAGATGTGGTCTCCTCATCTCAGAAAAGATATAGTGGCATCAGAAAAGATTCAGAGAAGGGCAATTAAAATGATATGGAACTGGTCCCATAAGAGGAGAGATTAAAGAGGCTAGGACTTTTCAGCTTAGAAAAGTGGAGACTAAGGAGGGATATGATAGAGGAATATAAAATCATGAGTGGTGTGGAGAAAGTGAATAAGGAAAAGTTATTTACTTGTTCCCTTAATATAAGAACTAGAGGCCACCAAATGAAATTAACAGGCAGCAGGTTTAAAACAAATAAAAGGAAGTTCTTCACACAGTGCACTGTTAACCTGTAGAACGCCTTGTCTGAGGAGGTTGTGAAGGCTAGGACTATAACAGGGTTTAAAAGAGAACTAGATAAATTCATGGATGTTAAGTTCATTAATGGCTATTAGCCAGGATGGGTAAGGAATGGTGTCCCTAGCCTCTGTTTGTCAGAGGGTGGAGATGGATGGCAGGAGAGAGACCACTTGATCATTGCCTGTTAGGTTCACTCCCTCTGGGGCACCTGGCATTGTCCACTGTCGGTAGACAGATACTGGGCTGGATGGACCTTTTAATCTGACCCAATATGGCCATTCTTATGTTCTTATGTACATCAAGATTTGAGGACTTCAGTAACTCAGCCAGAGGTTATGAGTCTGTTACAGGAATGGGTAGGTGAGGTTCTGTGGCTGTGATGTGCAGCTCACACTAGATCATAATGGTCTCTTCTGGCCTTAAAGGGTATGCCTACAACTGCAATTAAAAACCAGCAGCTGGCCTGTGTCAGCTGATTTGCAGTCACAGGGCTGTTTAATTGAGGGTGTAGAGATTCAAGCTTGGACTGCAACCCAGGCTCTAGGAGGCTGCAAGGTGGGAAGGTCCCAGAGCTTGGGCCAGAGCCCAAACCTGAATGTCCACACCGCAGTTGAACAGCTCCTTAGTCCAAGACCTGCCAGCCTGAGTCAGCTGGCACGGACCAGTTGTGGGTTTTTAATTGCAGTGTAAACATATCCTAAGTCTGAGGCTCAACAGGCTGATCCTTTCCTGGAGAAGGAGAGGAATGTGGCTCAGAATAATATCCTGGCTGGGGAAAGCCAGGGTAGATTTTCTTTAGAAGGAGGCTTCTTGTACAAGAAGGCTCTCATAGGGAAAAAAAAGGTACTCTGATGAGGTTTGCCAGCAGGTGCTTGTGCCTGATAAGTATAGGACAGAGTTGCTGCAGGTAGTTCATGATTGTCCCTTTGCCGAACATTTAGGAGTGGAGAGAACCTGTGATAGGCTTGAACAGAATTTTTATTGGCCTCATGTGTTTGAGACAGTAAAAAATTACTGTAAGAGTTGTGTTTTATGTCAAAAGCATAAGAGGTTAAAGAGACTCTGCAAGGCACCTTTGCAGTCATTGCCCATCATTAAGGAGGTGTTTGCCAAAGTGTCTGTAGATGTCATGAGATCCCTACCTAGACCTTCCAGAAATGGAAAGTAAATTAATACTAGTTGTAGATTTTGCCACCAGGTACCCTGAAATCACAGCTTTGTCTAATATAGAAGCTGAAACCATGGCCACTGCCCTAATTACTATTTTTAGCAGAGTAGGTTTCCCCAGGGAAATCATGTCAGACCATGGTGAAAATTTCATGTCTGTAGTTTTCAAAAAGTTATGGGAGTTGTTTAGAGTGATGCATGTATAGGCCACCCCATATCATCCAGAAACTAACAGTCAGGTAGAAAGATTCAGTGGGATGATGAAGTCTACGTGGAGGATGTATGTTATCTGGTGAGAGAGTGAAGGGATGTGTTGCTTATTTGTTATTCACATACAGTAGTGAACCTCAAGAGTCTACGGATTTACCCCCTTTGCTCTCCTTTACAGGAGAAAGGTGAGGAGACTCCTAGACTTAATTCGAGGGTCATGGGAGGGTAGAACAGAAAAGTCAGGACAGCCTGTAGGGGAGTATGTTGTTCATTTTAAAGAGAATTTAAAGACTATGATGGGCTTAGTGCATCAGGACCCTGAAATGAGTTAGGTGTCTCAGAAAACATGCTATGAAAGGCATGCTGGAGAAAGATATTTTAATATAGGTGACTTGGTGCCAGGTTAAACTAACAAAATAGTGCATTCCATTGAAACTGTAGGGCCAGGCCCTGCCCCTAGCAGAGCAGACAGTGCTGAAGGAGAACTGCAAAGACAAATTCAAGAGGAGGTGGAGAGCGTGCTAGCCATGGGAGTGATTACTAAATCAAAAAAACCTCTGGATGGTTCCTAGTATAATAGTACCTAAAAATGATAAATCCATGAGGTTTTGTGTAGATCAGTGGTTCTCAAAGCCGGTCCACCTCTTGTTCAAGGAAAGTCCCTGGTGGGCCGGGCCGGTTTGTTTACCTGCCACATCCGCAGGTTCGGATGGTCGCGGCTCCCACTTTGCCGCTCCAGGCCAATGGGAGTGGCGAGAAGTGGTGCAGGCCGAGGGATGTGCTGGCCGCCCTTCACACAGCCCTCACTGACCTGGAGCAGCGAATCGTGGCCAGTGGGAGCACCAGCCGAACCTGCGGACATGGCAGGTAGACAAACCAGCTCAGCTCACCAGGGGCTTTCCCTGAACAAGCGGCAGACCGGCTTTGTGAACCACTGGTATAGATTTTAGAAGGGTATATGCCATCACTGAACTTAATCTTTACCCCACACCTTGGATAGAGGACTATTGGATCTATTGGGGGGCTGCAAAATTCATAAATTCTCTAGATTTAACTCAAGGGAAAAGAAAATATAGTGGCAGATATCTTATTGAGACCAGTGGTGGGTAACCCGCGGGCCGCACACAGCCCATCAGGGTAATCCACTGGTGGGCCGCAAGACAGTTTGTTTAAATTGACTGTTCGCAGGCACAGTCATCCGCAGCTCCCAGTGGCTGCAGTTCGCTGTTCCCAACCAATGGGAGCTGCGGGAAGTGGTAGCCAGCACATCGCTGCGGCCCAGGCTGCTTCCTGCAGCTCCCATTGGCTGGAAACAGCGAACTGTGGCCACTGGGAGCTGCGGGCGGCCGTGCCTGCAGAAGTTCAATGTAAACCAACTGTCTCACGGCTTGCCAGCGGATTACCCTGATGGGCCGCATGCAGCATGTGGGCCGCAGGTTGCCCACCACTGGACTACAGGAAGCCTAATGCATATTCAGGAGCATCAGTGACACCTCTTCCTGTACTATATTTGTGTTGGTGGTATGACGCTGGAAGATCAGGTGCCGTTTCATGCCAAAGTCCCCATTTCTCGACTGAGCATTGATGAATACATAGCTAGAGTCAGTCTGTTTTACCTGTGTGCTACTATTGTAAAAATAGGTATTAGAATTATAAGAATGTGGTTTAGTGTTTAGACTTCATTGAATGCTTATGAGTTGCTGCATGAATTAATCTCACTTACACCTTCTGTATCCTATATTGTAAGGTAATATTTGAACAGTTGTATTGTGAACCTCTGTGGCTGTGTAAAGCACAGAAGAGAGAGACTAATTAGTGTGAAGGCTGATATTCAACACAAGGTCTTATGCCCTTCCCAGAAGGAAAGGTCTATTGATACCAGACAGACTATTGTGGCAAATTACAATTGGAATTTCACTAGATACTGTCGACAGAAGGACAAAAGACTTTTTTTGTTCTATGCTTCTATGAAGATAAATCATACAAGTGGACTCCTCTCATCAGCTGAATTTGCAGCTCAGAGCACATAGCAGGAAGGTGATAAAAAAACCCAAAGGAACATGGTATCGCTATGCTACTTAGACTCTCGGGTGCAAAGATTTTCTAGGCATAAGCAAGAGAACTCCAGCTGCTTAGCCTGGGTTAGCCGTAAAACACATATAGAGCTTGCTGATTATGGAAACTTCTATTACCTTTTGGAAATTAAGATTGTAACCCATTTGGGTGTATGTGATTACCTGCATCAACCTTGTAAATAGCCTTCATTTCCTTTTCCTATTTAATAAATTTTTCTACAGTTTACTATAGGATTAGGATGACCAGATGTCCTGATTTTATAAAAACAGTCCCGATATTTGGGGTTTTGCCTTATATAGGTGCCTATTACCCCCCATCCCCTGTCCTGATTTTTCACACTTGCTGTCTGGTCACCCTATATAGGATTGACCACAAGCATAGTCTTTGGTTTGAGATCTAATGTACGATTGACCTTGGGTAAGTGACTGGTCCTTTGGGACTGAGAGTTACTTGAATATTGGTTGGTTCTTGGTATAAGGGAGCCTTCTATTACAAAGGTTTGCTCACCTGGTGGCAAGATAGATTGGAGTATCCAAGAGAACTGACTGTGACTCCGTGGGAGGGATGTTACAGTGCTGAGGAGTTTACACTAGATAATTGGTTGGTGACATCAAAGTATATAACTCACAGACAATTTGGGGTTTGTGCCCTGCTTCCTAACTGTCTGCTTCAAGGCTGATACTCAGGCTCTTAAGTCAGTGCAGGCAGTGTTACGGTATCTTTGAATAAAATAACATAAAGCTTAGAATGATTTGTCCAAGTAAGAAGCTTATTTGTATTGTTAGTCACCTCAGGAAATCTTTTGAATATTGAAAGAAAATATTTTAAAATGTAAAATATGTGGTAATTTGTCTTTACTATTCCTAAATTATTATTTCCTATAATCTCTGGCAAGTTGTAGAAAGATCAAAGCTCCCAGAAGACAAGCACAAGGACCTAAGAGCCAAAACTCTAGGAATCTTATTTGCGAATACAGCTGTGAATGTTAGAATGCAGGGATATTTTTTCCTCTTGATGGCTACGCATACAGTATAAGTGACAACAGAGCTGCCCCAAGTCTCTGCTGAAATTCACTATCATCTGTAGGAGTCTGATTGAATTTGGCAGGCGTCTGACTTTATCAGCTATCATGTAATATCACATACTCACCAGAAGTTGTGGACTTGAGAAACCTGGAAGAATTTGAGTTTTGTCTGCTATTTTCAGGTCTTTGAGACAGTATAAAAATACTGTCTTCTTATCTAGGGTTCTAAATGTGTCTTATGGTAAGGTGGTTCCCCTCCAGTGGCTCAGTATACACGCCAGCCTGGTTTGAGTTTGAAAACTCAGCCATGCCACTTGGTTTTCTTTCTTCTTTTATATGCCTTAAGAGGCTACCCACATCCATGAGGAAAAATCCAATCTTTGCATCTACATGGAGCAATGTGTTGGGATAATTACAGCATCAGATCTTACTAATTCTCTCCCTATACTGCTATGGGATAACCTGCGCCCCAGGATCAAGGCCAACTCCACGATTAAGACAATTTGGATTCAAAAATTAAAGATATAATAAAAGATGATAGGCTGGCCTCCTTTGATTACATGTGTAACAAATATTAACCTCAGGGCTGTAACACAGGGGCTATGCTTCTTTCAGGGGCTATGTTCAATGGTTCAGGCCTGGATAGGGGACAATTGCTCCATTTCAACTCTCTCATCTCTAGAAGAACATGCTGAGAAATAAGGAAACAAAACTCACTTGGTAGGAATTAACTATGGGTGGCTTAATACTTTGTATTACTCACTCAGGCTCGAAGAAAAATGGGGAAAAGAACTTGGCCTTACTATCTCAACAGAAACCTAGGAGGATACCTGGCTTAACGGGAAAGATATTTCAAGTTTTTTATCCTTGTGATTCTTCCAGAACACAACATTAAACAGGTACTACTGGACTCCAGAATATCTGTTTAAGGCTAGATTGACAGCACACAGTGAATGTTGGAGATTCAAACAATCACATGCCAACCTTTCACACATCACCTATACCTGTCCAAAATGCATGTGTTCTGGAACACCATATTCAGTGCTCACTCAAAAACGTTAAGTGTCACTATCTTTCCTTCTCAAATCTTGTATATTTTAGTGGTGCTGGATGAGCTGGCATCACCAATTAACATTAAAAAATTGATTGCAGTAACTTTTAGTGGCCAAAACAGTTATTTTGTGAAAATGGACATCTGCAATTCCTCTGTCATACACAGACTGGTATAGTGAGTTCTTTACTACTGCATTAATGGAAAAAATACAAGGATGTCTGGTCATACATGAAGCTATTGCATATTTTTGAAGTTTAATATTTATTAGTTCATGATACTCACAGGTTATGTTCTCACTTATATATTTATTTAGTTACTTTAATTGATGCACTGACCTCTATGGGTTCAAGGTTTTTGTTTGTTTTTGTGTTTTTCCAGGTTTTGCAAATAATTAATTTTATTTGTATACCATTTCAAATGTGTGTGTGTGTTTATATACATTTTGGTTGGTTACGTGTTTATTTTTATTATTTTAATATAAAAGACAAAGTTTTTAAAAATGCTATGTCGGATGCCCAATAATGGGAAGGCTCAGGAAAGTGGAAGAATTCTTTGGACATGAAACATGCAAACTAGGAGAAGTTGAATGATGATGACCCTCAACAAAATTGACCCAACTGGACAAGACACTTCAAAATGACTTCACAGAGGTCCCAAAATGGCTCCAAGTCATTCCTTGATTCCTGGTTGTTGTTATGCTACCAAAAAGGCTGAATATTAATTTTTAGGAAGACCTACTACCAGGGCCGGTGCAAGGATATTTTGCGCCCTAGGCGAAAATTCCATCTTGAGCCCTCCCCCCCCAAATCACATACATTATACACAATACACGGTCACAGAGTAACATGTTATAATTTAGAATTTATGTTTCCGCGCTTTAAGTTTAGCAAATTTAGAAACAAGTTCCTCCAAGTCAATGTTGTGAGCAATGTCATGTTCTAGTGACAAGGTAGATAGCCCAACAAGTCTTTGTTGCAACATTGATGTTTGCATATATGTTTTTATCAACTTGAGCTTCGACAAGCTTTGCTCACCACTGGCCACAGAAACTGGGAGAGTCAAGAGGATGCAAAGAGCAATAACTGTGTTAGGGACACTATCTGTCAGCTTATTTTCCCATATGAAGTTCAATACATCTTGGGGTGATGAACTCCTTTGGACTCGTCTTGCAATAGCTTGCAATTCACTGCACAAGTCAAAAGCATCAATATCCTTGATTCACCATGTTGCAAAGCTTTCTCCAGATTCAAGCAATGTTCCATAATTTGCTTTGGTGTTTTATTTTGCAAGCTCTAAACATCATATATGAAGCCAAATACTGAACTAATTTGCTGCAACAATGTGAATCTTTCTTCAACCGAATGTATTGCTGTGTCAATGACTGCAAAGTAGAAGTTCACTTTGAATTTTTCTTTCGGATCATAAATAGGTTCATCATCTGCTTCATATGTGAACTGCTTCCTCTTCTTTCTAATACCGATTGGATCTGGTTCAAAAAGTGCCGGTACATCCAACTCCTCCGCAAGTTCACCTGCATCTACCAATGTTTTCTCAAAGGCTGCGTCACTTCTGCGGCCCACAAGAAACTTCTTGGTTTCTCCAAGTTGATTAATGGCATCACATATATCAAATTCTTTTGCCTGAAGTTGTTTGCTAGTTATGTTGATCTCAAACAATATGTCATACCACAAAACAAGAGAAACAAGAAACTTGAAACTAGAAATGGCTTTTGTAAGAGCCTTTGCATCAACTCGTGATGTATTGCCAGATGATCCTGTCAGAGTATTGTCTTCATAGATGTATACCAGAGAATCACAGATGTCACCAATGAAAGCAGGATGGAGAAGCTCCCCCCGCAGAAGACCTAAGACATGATGGCTGGATACATAAACAGACACCTGTCCCTCACAGGCAACTACCTCATAACATGCCAATTTTGCTCAGGACAGAATATCATAGAGGAATACTATGCATTCAGTGGTCTCTACACTGGCCAAGCAACAGCATGACAACTAACCTAACCAGTCCATCCAACTTTTTTGACTGCTTCTTGGGCACTGGTGAGGGGTAGCGGTGCCAGACTGAGCCCGGTGGTGGGTGCACTACAAATCTACAAACTCAGGCAAGGTGCTGGGCCTAGAGTCCTGCTGAGACTGCTGTCCTGCCCCAAGTGGAGCGCAGCCTCCATGAGGAGAGAACTCAAACAAATATCACACTCCTTCTGCATGATTCCCCCAAGCACTTCTTCAGGCAGCTGCTATGGGGGTCACTCACAGGCTTAGGCCTGCCTGTTGCAGGCAAAACAGAGCAGCAGGGCTTAAAACTCAGACAGGGCTGCCCAGAGGATTCAGGGGGCCTTGGGCAAAGCAAAATTGGGGTCCCCTTCCATAAAACATTTGCAATACTATAGTAACATGTATTAGGAAATGTAAAAAATAACTAGTGAAATACATTCAAAAATTAATTTGTAATAATTTGAAAATAAACTAAATACATTATTTAAAAACATTAAAAGCTGTAATGGTATGTATACATTTGCAATTACATAATGGGCAGTTGCTGGGTGATTGTGATAGTTGGTACCAATGGGCTGTCGTTGCCTGGGGGTGGTGCTGTTGTTGCCCACGGCTGGGTGGGGAGCTGGGCTCTGGGTTCAGGGGTGCCCAGCTTACAGGGGCTGGGCTCAGGGATGTGGGGAGATAGGGTCAGGGGGGTGTCCCGCTCAGAGGAGCTGGGCTCAGAGCTGGGGGTCAGGGCTGTTGGGGGGATTGGGTCAGGGGGTTTCCAGCTCAGAGGGACTGGGCTCGGAGCTAGGGGTAAGGGCTGTGGGGGGATGAGGTCGAGGGGGTTTCCAGCTCAGAAGGACTAGGCTCGGAGCTGCGGGTCAGGACTGTGGGGGGGATGGGGTCAGAGGGTGCCTGGGGGCACTGGGGCAGCTCAGCTCTGCAGGCTGCTGTTCTCTCCAGCTGTCCAGGCACAAGGGGAGCAGGAGCAGGGACCAGCTAAGGACCAAGGGGGCAGGAGCACAGGCACCTGAGGCTGACCCATAGGGAGGCACTTGCTTACCCTGCCCAATGCATGAGCGCTAGGGTCCTCTTTCTTCCTCCGCTCCACCAGACCACTGCTAAGGCTCTTTTCTCCGTGCCCCTCGCTGGGGCTGACGTGGAGGCTGAGCCAGGGGGCAGCCACGGCTTTCCTCCAGAAGCGAAGCCCTGGTGTTGCGCCGCTGTCGCAGGGCCCCTGCCACGTGCCCTAAGCAGAGCTGCGCAGCTCTGCCCAGCCGCCGGCGCCCCGCCGGGCAACGAGAAAAATTGCAGAAGCTGGAGCCCCTGCTCTGGGAGGAAGAGGGATTCTGAGCCTCTGCCTGCAGCTCAGGGACTCCCCTGGGTCAGCGCAGCCACCGTCAGCTCAAACGTCTGTGCTGCCGCGGCGGCACGCTGACCCCAGGGGTGCCCTGGGCTGCCGGGCTGCCGCGCCGGCGCCCTGACCCCGGGGGCGCCCTGGGCTGCTGGGTTGCCAGTGGCTCCCTGACCCCTGGGGCGCCCCGGGCTGCCGCGGCTGCGTCCTGACCCCGGGGGGCACCCTGGGCTGCCGAGCTGCCACCCTGACCCTGGGGGCGCCCTGGGCTGCCGCGGCTGCGTCCTGACCCCGGGGACGCCCCCGGCTGCTGGGCTGCCGCGCGGCGGCCCGCTGATCCCGAGGACTGCCGGGCTGCCGCGGTGGCGCACTGATCCCGGGGGCGTGCCGGGCTGCCGCGGCGGCGCACTGATCCAGGGGTGCCCTGGGCTGCCGGGCTGGCGCAGCGGCTCCTTGACCTTGGGGGTGCCCTGGGCTGCCACGGCTGCATCCTGACCCCGGGGGCGACCTGGGCTGCCGCGGCGGCGCGCTGATCCCAGGGGCGCCTTGGGGTGCCGCGGCGGCTCCCTGACCCGGGGGGCGCCCTGGGCTGCCGGGCTGCCACCCTGACCCTGGGGGCACCCTGGGCTGCTGCTGCTGCGTCCTGACCCCGGGAACGCCTCGGGCTGCCGCGGCGGCGCGCTGATCCCGGGGGCGCCTTGGGCTGCAGCGGCGGCTCCCTGACGGGGGCGCCCTGGGCTGCCGGGCTGCAGCGGCTGTGCGCTGACCACGGGGGCGCCCTGGGCTGCCAGCTATAGGTAGCTGCTGCTGTGGGCAGCTCACACTGCCTCTCCAGCAGCAGCGGCTGCAACCATTTAAAAAATTTTTTGAGGGCGCTGCTTTTTGGCGCCCTCAAATCTTGGCGCCCTAAGCAACCGCCTAGTTCGCCTAAATGGTTGCACCGGCCCTGCCTACTACCGTATATCATTCAAAGTAAGGAGCACATACAGTTCTCCACTCATGTCACAACTTCTAGTACTTATCCTCTGAATACTACTCTCTCACATCTGAATCTCTAGCATTTCTATGTTTGTTGACAATACGCATGATTAACATGGTTTTTTCATATTTCAGTGCAGTTGAGGCCCCTTAAAGCAGAGGGCTGCGAGTGCAAAAAAGCGATATGTTGTTCCCTAATGGCTTATTACCATCACATTTGCAATTCAGATCACTTCTAAATTGACTGAATTTTTTAAACACATAGCAGGCAGTTTAAACTAATGATTGTCTGGAGGTTCACATCTGACATGAACTAAGCTTCTGTTCAAAACAAATTGCAAATAATTCCTCCCTTAGAGTCAAAATGTCACTTTTTAAACTGTGCATTGTTGCCAGATTTTGTCAGTTACATATAAAAAAAAAACAAAAAACTCCCATACAGTGAATGCTTTACAGTTGAAAGTAGTGACTCACACCGTTCGTTTTTATTTTTTTGCTTTATTTAAAAGAATATATATTCACATCTCAATAGTCTGATTAAAAATCCTTTTCCTGCTCCCCCCCCTCAAAAATCCTAATTGTAAAGTAAAAGGCCCTTGGGGCAGTGGTAGGCCTGAGTTGCTTAGCAACCCTCAGCAGGTAGTAGAGATTCAGCTGCAGCTGTCCTGATTCTTTCCTAAGAATCTCCTTATTACTGTTTGTGTTAATCTTTAACCAGGCTTTTAAGCCGTGGTCTTTTTCTTTGGTCCCGTGTTGTTAGATTGCAGAGGCCTACTCAAATGTTGTCCCAAAGGTAATGTGTTAAGGATGACTATTGAATGTTTGAAGAATGATAAGCTCTGAAAGGATTAGAATTGCATGTTCTAACTAACCTTATTTTACATGCCATGCTAAATATCATGAAAATTGTACCCGAATAGGAACAATGGTCAGTGCTGACACATAGCTTTAAACCTGCTTTTTCTTCCAGCCATAAGGCTTCTTCTGCATAATTGCTTCTTTTAGCATTCTCCTGCAATGATCACTCAAGTAATTCAGAAGGATTTCAAAGTCCTTCAAAGTAGAGGCAAAAAACCTCCCCTACCACGCACCTTTAAAATATCTAGAGGGGTTTGTGGGGATATGTGATTGAGAATTGAGACAGGATTTTCCTTGAAAGAAATACTCCTGCTGGTACTCATTGGAGAATCTTGATAATCCCACTGCTTGGTAGTTGTGGATGGGAAGGTTGTTGCTAATTTCTAAAGGAAATAAATTATTGTAGAGAAAAAATCAGGCCAATTACCTCTGATACCAGCCTTTTTTGCTCCTTTTAAGCGCTATAGCTTGGTATTAGGGGTCCAATTTTTAGCAGACCATCAGCCCAGCCTCACTTTTTTTCATTCACTGATACGGGAGCAAATAAATGCAGGCACAATTGATGTTGTTCACATATGCGTCTTACTTGATCTCAGTCATTTGTGTGCACAAAAAAGGCCTATAATGTACTTCTCCTCTGAGAACGTTTTTACTTTCAGGGCTTGTCTACACTATGACGTTGACAAAACTTTTGTCTGTGACGAGTACTTAAAAAAGCCCCCACTGCGAAAGACAAAAGTTTTGCCGATGCAAGTGGCAGTGTGAATGCGGCTTTGTCGGCAGGAGTGCTCTCCTGCTGACAGGTGGATAAGCCCCAAGTTATTAGTCACATTTTTTCTTGATTTTGTAGATTGATATGATGTGACCGACATCACATTACATGTTTCCAAACCCTATATATGATGCATTATGATATCATTTGTGTTTCCTCTCTGGGTAACCACTGTGGGGAAGTTGTAACACATAAGAAAATGGAAATCGGGTAATTTATGGAGTGAAGACCAGGAGTCTAGGGCCATGGCTACACTAGAGAATTGCAGCGCTGGTGAGGGGGTTACAGCGCTGCAACTTAGGATGTGGCCACACTTGCAAAGCACGGCCAGCGCTGCAACTCCCTGGTTGCAGCGCTGGCTGTACACCCGGTCGAGCCTCGGGTGTAGGGATTCCAGCGCTGGTGATCCAGCGCGGTCAGCAAGTGTGGACGCCCACCAGCGCTTTTATTGACCTCCGGGGTATAAGGAGGTATCCCAGAATTCCTGTCCACAACAAACCGGAAGAAAGGGAGAGCTCGGAGTTCAGCCAAACTGCTTATTTAAAAAACAAACACAGCTCCTGTTTGCTGAGCGAGCGGAGGCAGGCAGGGGAATTACTTTGGAATGTTCACAGCTGTTTGCTTGAAGAGAGAAACAGCACTCTCACACGGCAGAGGGGGAGGGGGAAGTCCATGTTGAGCAGTTGCTTATCTGGTCTGACGGGTATTTAAAAGTACATAATTTGCATTTAGGGAATGAGAGAGCAGTGGGGGAAGGGAGTTAGAACTTTTAAAATGATTGAAGGTAGGCACAGTCCTTAGAACTTGCAAGGCAGGGAGCTGAGAACAGTGTCATCTCCAAAAATCCATTCTGTCTGTCTCCTCCACGCTCCCTGTCACATTCCACCCCACCCCCCTCTTTTGAAAAGCACGTTGCAGCCACTTGAATGCTGGGATAGCTGCCCACAATGCACCACTCCCAACAGCGCTGCAAGTGCTGCAAATGTGGCCACACTGCAGCGCTGGTAGCTGTCAGTGTGGCCACACTGCAGCGCTGGCCCTACACAGCTGTACGAACACAGCTGTAACTACCAGCACTGCAAAACTGTAAGTGTAGACATGGCCTAGTTCTGATATCTTGTGCGACCGTTTAAATCATCTGGTTACTTTGTCCCCCTTCCTCATCCCTCCCCTCTGCCAGATGCTTCTAAACACTCATCTAAATTATAGAGCTGGCTGGAATTTTGCATGAGGAAAGTTTTCCCACCAAAAATATTTAGTCAAAACTTTTTTTGTGTGTGTGAGGGGAAAATGTCAATTCCAATGGAAAAAAAAATCAGAGTTTTTCCCACAGGACATTTTGAAACAATTTTCATTTTGCATTAACATTTTTAACCAAAACAAAAATTTAAATTTCATTTTGACTTAAAATGTGGCTTGGTTTGTTTTTTTGAACAGTGTTAATTCAAAATTAACAGTGACCTTTTGTTCAAAATGAAAACTTTTCTGGCACATTTGATTTTATACAAAATTTCTCTCCACTCCCCCCCTTTTTTTTTAACAGAACACCAAAACGTGGGGCTTTTGATAACATTTTTAGTTTGAGTTTTTCATTGTAAAGAAACAACTTTTCTGTGAACCTTTTTGAGAAAACATCATTTATTTAGGAAATTTTGGCTGAAAATAGTTACCTTTGTATAGTCAGCTCTAGTTAAGACACAGGTATCAGCTATGTTTTCCTGATGCTTTGAACACAGATAAGTGAGAGTGGGATATTTTCCCCATAAAAGAGAAAATTCCTCATTTCCCAGTTGTTTTTTAATAGAAATTAATTCTAAAGATATTTCATTGCATGGATGCAGCAAATAAAATAATTTGTAAGGTCTCAGCTACATTATGTAAATTTAGCATTTTACAGGACTGTTTCAACACTGTAAGACCCTGACACAGTTAAAGGGTGTGTGCTCCTGTAGCTTACGCAGCAGTGAACCTAGTTTTAACTTTGGTCCCATACAGTGCTGTACCATTGGCAGTGGTGCAAGTAAAAATCATTTCTTGCTGGTACACTGCACTCAAGAGAGGGACACAAAGGGGGGGCATGTGGCCCATCACTACGTGACTTCTCCCTACCCCCAGCCCAGGGCCCCCATGCTCTCCCCGTCCCCTCCCCATGATCCACATCCATCCTATGTAATGGGGGGGGGGGGATGAAAGGAGGGAGCTCTGTCATCCTCCTGCTGCGCCGGAGACTTCTGCTATATAGACCCCAGGCAGGAGGACTCAGGAGGCAGCTGCATGGAAGGGCTGGGGGCGGGCTCCTCCTGTGTCTTTCCAGTATGCCGTACCAGTAAGATATTTATAGCCAGTATGGCATACTGGAAAGACACAGGAGGAGCCCACCCCCAGCCCTTCCATGCAGCTGTCTCCTGAGTCCTCCTGCCTGGGATCTATATAGCAGAAGTCTCCGGCACAGCAGGATGACGACAGAGCTCCCTCCTTCCCCCGGTACCGGCTATAAATATCTTACTGGTACGGCATACTGGACCATACTACTGTACTTGCACCACTGGCTGTTGGGCTTTGCAGGGCTGTGGTACAATTTAGGAACACAATTCTATCTTACCTATGCTGCAAGAATGAATTGTGTTTTAAATGTCTGGCACTTTTAAGTTGTACTAGGTCAAGTAGTAGATTACCATTTTAAATGAGGACTCAGAAACAATTTTATTAGTGCTGCAAATAAAATCAAATGGGTAACCTCCCTTCATTTTTATCTAATACACAAGAAAAATATGGCAGATGCATGCTTCACTGAAAAAAGAACATGCACACGGATTGAAAATCCTTACATCGGTGAGTTATGGGGAGGGGTTGCATTAGTAATTAGTGGATTGAGCAGATGGTGCAAGCTTAGTTTATAGTGATGTGTCCATGGAAATAATCTGCCAAATGAATGTTCACTGTAATAGAGTTTTTCTTTATTTAAATGCATTTGAACCAAATACTCACCTTCTCGGAGGACTTCCTATGAAAAAAAGCCATGGCAGCATTAAAACAGCTGGAGGAAACACACTGCTTTCATCTAGGTACTGAAAAACTCTGCTCGGTATTTGTTTAGTGGATACAAAATATAGATTTAATACACTTATCAGTGACAGAGCCTGAGAGAGAGGCTAAGAATCCAATCCCTCAGTTTTTGGATCATTTTAATTAATCTCTGTGGACTATGCTCAATTCAGGAGGTAGTGCATGGTATGAATAAATTATTTATTTTACATAGATTCAAAAGAGCAAGTGGCTGCTTATTTGTAAGATTATTGCCATCATCAAAAACATCCTGTTTCAACTTGATTACAGGGAAGTGCGTATCTGTTGTTTACAGACTCATTCCCTGATAAGTGTGGTGTATATTCGAGAGACTCAGGCACGGTCTTAAACTTCCTAATATGACTCTAACTTCCTCCCTGTGGTCCTGAGCAGACATATGTAGCAGTCACAGGGGTCTCTGACCCCCTAACATGTGCCAAGCCAATATCCACAATCACAACCCTTTCTTCAAAGGTACAAGATATATAGTGCTAAAATATCAAGGTGATGAGCATTGTATAAATTCCTAGACAGAAATTAAGCAGAGGTAGTAGGATTTTCAATGTACCCTTCACTTTTCACTGGTTATTTTGGCACTTCTTTCTTCTCCCATGGAACAGCAGTGAACCTTCTCTGTGGATGGTATATTGACACAAACTGGAATCATTGTCCCAGAGACAGAAAGCATCACCTCCAGGATAATGCAGTTATCTACCATCTTAAAACAAGGCTTTAGATTTTTTTCATCAGGTTCTTTTCATATCATATGTTCATCTAGATTGATTCACTAGTGAAAATAAAAAGAAATAGATTCCCCTAAAACATCTTGCAAATACTTATTTAGGCTTTTGCTGTACATTTGTTATGGTACCTTCCATCAAAAGCTAATCTCCCAATAAACTCAGACTGTATGTTACACTTTCTTCATTCATATGACCCTTGAGAGAGGAGAGAGAGCTTTATAGGAGTGATAAAAATATTGTCTAGTTCCAGATCTTAAAGATCTGGATCTTACTGTTTTTATTTTGTCACTTTGATGCAAAAGCGACACACAAGGAATGGATTCACCTCAAATAGCCCTAGAGCTGCTTTAAAGACTTGCCCCGTTGGTTTATTGCAGTAGCCTTATCGCAGGGGACCACAGTTTCTATTGCAATGCACTGATTCTCCCACAGGTATTATGTCAAGGCACATTAATTTAAGCAGCTTTTGACATATAAGGTTACAGTACAGGCTCTATGGGTTCAGAATGATGGATGTGCCTCAGCAAGGTTCAGAGGTTTGTTTTGGGTTGGATAAGCACTTAGCTCAGATAAGTATCGATACTTTTATCTGAACCTTTCTTTGCCAACAAAATTGGGCTGGAAACCTTCTGAAAAATGGGTTCCTTGTAAGCTTATCAGTGCTACTTCCTTCTGGAAATAAGGCATACATTTTGAATGGTGATAGTAATTAACCATTGGAACAATTTACTATAATGATGGATTCTTCATCACCGACAACGTTTAAATCAAGATTGGCTGTTTTTTAGCAGATCTGCCCTAGGAATTAGTTTGGGAAAGTTCTATGGCCTGTAATATAGAGGTGTGGAACTAGACGATCACAGCGGTTTCTTCTGGCCTTGGAATCTATGAATCTATGAAAAAAGAAAGAACCCATCATCATGGCTGTTTGTAGACCTGATCATGCAAACGGTGCATGATGCTTGTCATGAGCACAATCATAGTATGTGACTGTTGCAGGATGTATCCCTATGTTAGCAATAATAAGAAATAAGTTATCAAGAGGCAGACTATGATCTAGACTAGGCTTTGTAAACTGTTTCATCTCATGTAGCTTGTAAGCTCTTTAGGGCAAAGACCGTCTTTTAGTTCTCAGTTTGTACAGTGTCTGTAATGGGGTACTGGGCCATGACTGGGGCTCCCAAGCACAAATAATAAATAGTGTTCAGCAATAACTTTCTTACAATAATGAGAAACTTGTAAATGAAGTTACTAGGTCAAGGACAGAGAGCTTGATACTGAACTATATCGGTAGATAGGAAATTTTCTGGATATGTGGGTCATTTAGCACCCAACACAATTCACAGGATATAAATGCACATCAGATATTTCATATTCTACGTTCTCCCTTGTTCCACATGCAATGTATGGAATATCAACATGAGTTTTAAAGCTGCTTTGATGTACCCGCTCGAGTGATCTTAGCATTTTTGATGACTTACACTGTGTAAATAAACCCTATCATTTATTAAAAAAAGAAGAGTGCTTACATAATAAGTGTTGTAATGTTTGACAGGAAAAGAGAATTTTTGTGGAACTATTGCTGTTAAATAGTGTCGGTAAATATGTTTGTAAAGTATTTCCTGCTGGCAGATTGGATAAAAATGCACAGAAATGTCTGCTGTATTGTTTTTCTTAAACATTATGGAATTTTGTCTAGTATCTATATCATAATTTTCCAAGTTGACATGAATGTAGCAATTTCCAGCAAAAGGCTCTGCCTAAGACTTTGGTCTCCAGTAATTGTTTTTGTTTGTTTTTAAATGAAAACAGTGTAAATAAAACTCCCAAGACATTATGGCTCTCTACAGGTCACTGACTTTTGTGCAAGTGAACAAGTATTTCAGTGACCCCAAAAGTGCTAGTCTTTCTGTATACTCACTTACTCTGTTTCCACTAAGATTACAGTGTGCCTATGAAGTGAATGGGGAAGATAGTGATGGTTTGAGTTACTTCTGATGACAAAATGCAACCATTCGGCAAATTATATGAATGCTGCTCAAAGGGCAGGAGTGGCGCCTGCGGACGGGACAGGGCGCAAAGCCGCCTGGCTGTGCCTCCATGTAGGAAACAGAGGGAGGACATGCTGCTGCTTCTGGGAGCAGCTTGATGCAAATGGCCCCTGGATCCTGTATCCCTGAGCCCCTCCCACACCCCAACCCCCTTCCCCACCCCTGATCACCCTCCAACCCTCCGAACCCCTCGGTCCCATCCCGGAGCATACTCTTGCACCCCCAACCCCTCATCCTCAGCCCCACCCCAGAGCCTGCACCCCAGCCTGAGCCCCCCCCACTCTAACTGCCTGCCCCATCCCAGAGCCCCCTCCTACATCCTGAGCTCCTAATTCCTGGTCCCACCTCAGAGTCCCCAGCCAGAGCCCTTCCCCCTCCCACACCCCAGCCCCCAATTTCATGAGCATTCATGGCCCGCCATACAATTTCCATACCGAGATGTGACCCTCGGGCCAAAAAGTTTGCCCATCCCGTCCTAGGAGATAGAGAAATGCATGGTAAAATTATTTACCAATTGGTAGCCAGCCTATAGCTCATGTGGTAAAATGCCATTGTATTTCTTTTGCATTCCATAGAATTAGCCTCTGGGGACTTGAATAAATCAGAATAAAGAAAATGGGAGCAGGAAACGTGTCCCCTTTACCTAATGTAAAGACAGTTCATGTTGCTAGCCCCTGCCAGAAATAGATGTAGTTTGCAGTACATCAGGCACCATTGCTCATATTTTTTTCATTTCCTCTTCCCAGCTGAATAAATGAAAGGAAATGAAAAAATCACTACCATAAAAATGTATATTTTTCTGTATTTTCAGTTATGGAGGGATGTCTCTAAGCACAGACCTAAAGCTCCAAGGAAGGTAAATATTGCTGAAATGTTGTCTGATAGTCATTTTAACTTTCAGATAAGACTTGCTTAAAAATAATGAGATATGAGTCAGTGTTTTGTTTTTACTTGTGACTATGTTAAGCCAGTTTCTTTACATCTCTTTAAATAAATTTAGGGGGGCTGTGATCTCTGGATACAATTCCCACTCGTTTCAAGATTTGGTGTTTATTTGAACACAAACGCATGCCTGAATGTGGATTTTCCAAATACCAGATGATGGCAGTTAAGAAATTCTGAATACTCTAACATATTTTTTTTTAATATTAACAACATTTTGTGGATATTCAGTCTTGGCCTTGGGTTTAATTGAACGTTGAGGGAAAATTTCAGTCATCTAATCTGTGCCTACAAAATTTGAAACTATTAATTAAATCTCTGATCTTGCAAACACTTGCGTGAGAGTAACTTTACAGACATGAGTAGTCCCAATTAGTTCAGTACAAGTAAGTATGTCTGTAAAGTTATTTATATGCCTATGTGTTCATAATATTGGGGTCTAAATGTATGCAAATGTATAGATAAGCATGAAATTATCCAGTTTGTATTTGGGCATTACTCTGGCTATTTGTGTCTATGCTGTCTTTCATTCATAATGCAAGTACTTATCTTTGGCAATATGCCCTAAATGATTGGGGAAATCCTTAACTTTCTGAAATTGAATGTAAACTTCAAAAAAGTGTGTCCTGTTCCCCGGCCACAATCCTTAGTAAAGTTAGTAAAGTTGAGTTCCATTTGGAACTATTTTTGTGAAAGTAATCTTTATTGGAGAATTACCAAGTGCTGGAATACGGCCAGTTAAACCTAGAGAAAGAGAGAGTGTCTGATAGACATCCCTGACAGCTAGTAAAGTATTATTCTCATTTTATAGATAGGAAAAGGGAGGCACAGAGTAGTTAAGGGACTCAATCTTGTAAAGTCCAGAGTATTTCTGGCATGCACCACCCTCAACTCTCATTACTGGCACAAAACTAGGTACCAGACAAAGTCCCTTCGGTACCTACATTTCGGCCATGGGGCAGGTGCACAACTGCCTAGACTGTGAAGCCACCACGCTGCTTGGCGCCTAGCTCATGCCTAAGCCCTGATGAGACTCTCAATCTAGGCATTCCCTGGCTTAGCCCTCCAATGGCACCTGAACCAGTAGGTGTTCTCACAGCATAACTAACCTGCAGGAAAGATAGCGAGGAGATGAGGGTGCCTATCCCTGTCCATACCCAATAGCCCAGTGGTTAGAGCGCTCACCATGTTCAAATCCTCATTCTGCCTGATTTGAAGCAGGGACTTGAACCCCCAGGTGAGTGTCCTAACTGCTGGACTATAGGGAATCTGGAGTAAAGGTTTCTGTTGAAGCTGTTTCACTTTGTGTGGCATACTTAAATAGTTATTGGAGCAGGGACTAGATCCCATATTTGCCCCTTCCCAGGTGAGTACCTTAACCATCTGGCTATAGAGTCAGACTCTCTCTCTGTGGCCCAACAACTATTTAAGTAGTACATACAACAGCATTCCCCAAACTTTTGCGGGTCACGCCCCGCCTTATCCCTGTCCACGCCTCCTGCTCTTCTGGAACCAAGCTGGGAGTGGGGCTGTAGCTCTAGGAGGTGGAGAGGGGAAACGTGGACAGGGGTAAGGGAGCTGAGGCTGGGGGTCAGGAGCAGGGCTGCAGCCAGGGGCAGAGGGTGGGAGCAGAGCCTCAGTCGGGGTGTGGTGAGGGCTGGTAGCTAGGTCCATGGCCAGATGCTGCTCCACTCGCAGCCGTGCCCTGGGCCAGGAACAGAGCTGCTGCTAGCAGCCAAGGTTGGGGGCTGATACAGGGCCAGGAATGGAGCTAAACTGAGGCTGGGGATGAGGCTGATGGTGGGATTGGAGAAGAGCTAGGGGCGAGGAAGGACTGGGTGGCACTCCTTCCCCACCCCTGTGGGGGCTGGCCCCAGGCTCTGCCATGACCCCCTGAATGTTCCTCTGTGCCCCTCTAGGGGGCATGCCCCACACTTTGGGTACCTCCACCATACAAAGTGGAACAGCTTCCTCCCATGAAATGTTCAGGTTTAGTTATTAGGAGTCCTTTTAAAGTTGTAAGAATTTTGAATTTTCACCTAAACCATTTAATATAACCTTCTAACAAAAGCTCTTAAAAACTAAAATTGACCTTTCCCTGAGCATCTGATTTTTGCTTCTAATATCAGGGGTGAAATCCTGACTCCATTGAATTCAGTGGGAGCTTTGTTATTGACTCACCTCACGTATTTGCAGCCAATGACTTCCTCATTTTTACTGGTTGGTTCTTTCTCCATTAACTTTAGGTAGCCATGTTGTGGAAATGGCCTGAAGACCTGGAGAGTAGAAACTACATCCTACAGGTACTGTCTGTGCCAGGACATGGGAAGAACAGGTCTAATTTTGACTATGGTTGTGGGATTGTGAATCTCTCTCTGACAGCTGTGATGACTCAGTAAGTTAACCAGATGTGTTTCAAATGTCCCCTTAGCTAAACAGCTGCAAATCCAGTCTGCTTTTCAGTTGTTAAAATCCATTTTTGCTCACTTTCCCTTGCTTCTCCACCAAATTGAAAAGCTCCCAAAACCCAAAATCATACTAAACCAAGCTGCAATAAATCAGATGTTTGTGCTTTTTAAAAAATAAGTTATCCTTTACAACAGCAATTGTTTGAGGGAAGCTGAGAAGCTGCACTTTTGAAGCTGCCAACTTCTCCTTTTGGATGGCTACATCAGATCTCACTTAGTTTTTTGTAGAGTGAAGAAAGTTACCGTATTATTTTAGCTCTATTCATATAACAGTCTAGAATTAGACATGTCTACTCTTTTTAGGCTAATTTCTACTGAATTCAAAGTTTGTGTGCGTCAGTAGCCATGCTACTTTGGGCTTTGATCTCAAGAGAAATTACAAGTTAGTTATCATGGAGACATCTCAACACATAGATAGGAGCTCTTGAGTTGGTGGTGATTCAATAGGTCATGCTCTTCCTCCTGAGCGTACTGAAAGTGTGACTAGAGATGTGCTGCCTTTTTTTTTTTATGAGATCTCAAATTGAAGTTCTAAGCATTTATGATCAGTAAAGAACTTGTGGCATTGTTTTTACGACAAAAGGGATGTTACTTCCACTATCCAGATGAAATTCCACTTTGAGCAACTACCTTCTGCCTACCCAGTTTTACCCATTTGCTACCTGTCCTTAACTGTTGTATTGCTATAGCTGTAGACTGTTAAAACAGCTGCTGCACCCAACCGTAGTTTGCTGTATTTCAGTGGTGGATAAAGTGATGCTGCTTATAGCAGTTGTCAGTAGTAACTGACTAGGAAGAAGTTTGGTTTGTTCTGCTTCTCATTAAGTAGCTGTAAAATGGGGATAATTATATAGCGTACAAATGAAATATGAAGTTATAAAGGATTTAAAATATCCAAATATGTATATGGTACATGCAGTTTAGATAGGCGACTATCATTACACCCACTGGAGAGATGGTTAAAGTGAGACATGGAGAAATTAATTGACTTGTCTAGCAAGGCATTGTATTCTAATCAAATAAGTATATGCCTAGTAACTATGACCCCATATTCCAATCTTAGTTCTCAAGTTGATTTGCTGTGTGATCTTCGGCCCAAATTTTCCAAAATGCCTATTAATTTTAGGTGACTCAGTTTTTGGATGCTCAACCTCAACATGTCAAGTTGGGTGCCCAAAAATGGAAGCACCCAAAATTAGTGAAGACAATTTGTCCCTTAACTTTTCTTAGCTTCTGCTTCCCTTCTTGTACAATCCAGGTAATCCTAAATGCATACTACTTAGCGCTGTTGTGAGGACTTAGTAATGTTTGGAAACTGGGAGAATTAGGATTGGAATGGAGGACCATCTTGCTTTCCAGTGCTGAGGTTAATCCTCTAGATTACATCCCTTTAATTTTAGGGGTAGGATGTGGGAGGAGGGAATTAGGACAGCCTATGTTGTGCATCAATAACTGGAGATGGAGACCCAAAAGGAGAAGCTCCAGTTGCTACAGATTTAAAGGCATAGCAACCATTTTTTTCTGCACTGATTCTACTCACATATTTATGCATTTTGGTTTTAGTAATATTTTTATTTGTATTTGTGTGATTTGGTTATCACTAAGATGCCAGTAGCTGAGATAAGTAAACAGTACAGTGTATTACTACAGTACAAGGGATTTATGATAAAAGTTTTTAAACATTGAGATAAACAACATTATTGGAAATAATGCAAACATGCACAAACGTTATTGGTGATCTTTATACAGCACAATGTAATTTCTCAAAAGGTTTGCAACAAAAAATGGCAAAGCAACAAGGTCTCTTTGAACGATTTAGTGATATCATTTCAGAGAGAGGTGGGCCTAGTGAATACTTAACAGTTGCTATCATGGATAAGACGACATTTTAACAGCTTCAGGTAGTTGTCAATTTTGTGGGAATCCCTACGCAGGCAGTGCAGCAGACTGTAAAAGGCGAAGAGACGGGAGTCCTCATCTGCCATTTGCAGGGATGGGAGACCTGACCACCTAGAGTAGACTTCGTTTTCTATTTCACCGGGATGAACCTAATCAAAAGGAAACAAAATGGTAGTGTTTCATTGAGAGCACTACTGGGCTAAGCTATAGAAGCTAGGGAATCAGACAGGAGAGCTCTAGGTAAAGCACCAAAGAGCCAAGTAATGCTTGCCTTGGGTATGCTGTCTAATTGATTAAAGCTTGTAAAACTCTGGTTTACATTATGGTCCCAAAGATCTTGCGGGCATGACACGTCCTAATGTATGAAACATTAAATCTGTACCTCAAAATAATGCTACATTATTGTAGCAGAGTGGGTCTCTGCTCCGGCCCGGAAGGGGTTAAAGCAGCCCTGGATAAGGGCTGGGGCTGGAGAAAGCAGCCTTTTAGGCTGGGCTGATTGGGGAAATGGCAGCAGCTGGGGTCATGCCCCAAACTGAGCAACAGGCCCTTATATAAGGGCAGAGAAGCCAGTAGCCCAGACAGTCTCTCTCTGCATTCAGAGAGAGAAGGGCCTGGCTGCAGGGAACCAAATAAGGTACCCAGGGTGAAGCAGGGCTGGGGAGAGGCAGAGGAGCTGGGGAGCTCCTGCCTGGAAAGCCCCAGGCTGCAGCCTAGTAGAAGGCTAAGAGGTACTGGGGGTTGCAGGGTGCAACCCAGGGGTAGGCCAAGGCAGCGGGTCCAACCTCCTTTGCCGATGATGAGAGGCTAATACTGCAGTCTGCCCCAGGGCGTGGGGCTAGCTAATGACTGGACAGTTGCCAAGACACTGAGGCAAAGTGGGGATAGAGGGTGGGGGGTTCCCAGGGAGGGGAAACCCCTAAGAAAGAGGAAGGGATTACTGCCAGGGGGCAGAACCCCACATAAAAGGGGCACCGGGGTCCAGGGAGGGACACGGGGCCAGTAGCCAAAAGGCGGATCACTGGCCTGCAGAGGGCGCTCCGAGCTGGAATTTGAGCTAATTCCCGAGGACGACCAGTAGGAGGCGCTGCAGGGGTGAGTCCGCCCGGTTACAATTATATTTCTGTGTGTGTCTTTATTTCACTGAAAGTTTGCTCTTAAGCAGTATATACAGTGCTTACCTGCTCTAATGCCTGATGGAATCTGGTTTCATAACAAAGCCATTCCTTCCATCATGTGCAGCTCTGCCAGTGGCATTGCCTATTGGTTCAATCTGCCTTTAAGTTTTCCTGGGCAGGTGGATGGATCTGCTCTTGAGATTTCTTTACATGTACCCCCCACCCAGCTTTGTCTCAGCCGTTCTCTGAGACAAAGACTCTTGTTTGGACAGCCTCAGGAGTATGTTAAAGACAGAGACTGACATCAAGAGTGCTTCTTCATATAAATATCCATGGCTACAAAGCAAATACTGGGGTCCAGTACAACAAGAGGGGAAAACCGTAAGTGATACAGTGAAATCTGATAGAAGATTGAGTAAAAACTCATGTAGTCAGTGAGCATCTAAAATAAAGATTGGTTAAACTCTCCTCATTTGGAAGAGGCTTTCATCCATTTTCTCTTCTCGAGAAAAACTATACCTAATAGCAGGAAGATCACCTGTTTCTATCACCACTTGTGAAGCTGATTCATCCCTCCTGTGAAAACCAGCGGGGAACAAATACAAACCAAGACTGCCTATGGCTGTCTCTGAACAAGCGATTGGCCACACTGCAATAGTCTTGCCAGTGGACAAGAAACCGTGACTTGACACTGCTGATCTTTCCAACCTGATCTCTAAATCTGTTCCTAGAATGAGAACATGTAAGAAGACAATTCTGGCAGCACCTGATTTCCACTGTTATCTTGGACCCCTTCCTGCAGGTTTTACACATGGATGTGGATGGAGATGTCTTGGCTTTAATTGGTAGATGCAGTAGTGGTCATGAACAAAGTCAGGTTGCTGTCTAAACAGACTCTAAACTGAGAGAATAAGACCACATTTTGTGTGTGCTCTAATAGAAGTTGGTGAATACCGTGAGCACTTCTTAAGAGTGTCCAGCTGTTTAGAACTTGACCAAAGTCAGTGACGTCTGAAACTTTGTAAAGTCCAGTTCAGCTACTGATTGATTTATGGGATCTGTCAGAGGCACCATTAAACATAAACAAACTTGAGCTGTTTTTAGTCAATAAAGCTTTCAATCAGTTACTCATAACTCAAAAAAAGTTCTGTCAGACAACAGCTATGTTGTCTAGCCTTACCAAATTGGGGGGGGGGGACTTTCTCATAATGCTCAGGAACCAGATCCAAGACAGAGAGGAGGACACCTCCGCAATGAAAAATTCCATGTTTATTGTCAGGGAATTCTTGCAAAATGCAAGACTTCAAGAACAGACTCTTAAACACCTCTTTTCCTGTTTGGAGAATTGTAAGCAATACTATATAGATTGCTTACAAAATATCTATATTTTTAAAATATTATTAAGGTTGCAAAGTCAAGCACTCCAAAGTAAGGAAATGCCAGAATTAAAGGTCCCTTCTTATGTGTGTGGATTATGGTACAGTCTTTAATTACAGAATCATAAATTACTTTTTCCACAAAGTACCTGCCTCATTCAGTGCACAGGATGGACAGCACTCAGTGAACCACTATTCAATATTTTATTTTTTCCTCATTGCTCCAATGTGTGACGTAGGCCTTATTTACTGCATACTATTCAAATGCTGCTGTGAAGAATGAAATATTATTTCCTCATGGTATCTGAATGTTTCACAAACATTAATGCATTTATTTAATATTTATTTTGTTAATATCCCACTTTACGGGTAGGGAACTGAGGAACAGAGAGATTAAAGTAAAAAGTATCCACTAAATGTGGGTGCTAATCCTCCAGTTCAAAAGGAAATATATTCTATGGCTGTGTTATACAAGAGGTCAGACTGGATGATCACAATGGTTCTTTCTGGCCTTGGAATCTGTGAATGTGTGAGACCTCTAGGACCTGATTTCTCAGAGTAAATAAGCAGGGAACCCTTCAGACAACAGCCTCTTTGTTTATCCAACCCTGATTCATCCCAAGAACAAGTCCAATGTGTGCACAGGGGCTGAATTAAGATTGCACAGACTACTTTCATCGGTCATTTCCTAACTTCTGAGAGCTTGACTTTGCAACCTTAATAATGTCCTTTTAATGCAGTTTTTGTGAGTGTAATTTACTAGGTTTTTTAAAAATAAACTGAAAAAACAGAAATTCCCTCATGTGACATCATATTGACACCTGCATAGACATTTGCAGAGTTGGAATCTTTAGATTCCCTACAGAGACCCCTGCCACTTGAGCCAATGGAGTAAATGATGGCACTAGTAGGTTGTCATCTCTATGTGAACCAGTACTATAAGGGGATGAAACTCTCTGCCAGAGGGTTTCACAGATATTTGCTCTCAGGAGAGGAATGGTTAGATTCAGGGATCTTGAATTCCTTTCCAGGTTTTGGAGAGATGTGTTCTCTAGTGGCCACAAAGTCTTCTACCTGTTTTCTCCAAGCTTGACTCCTTCTGCTCTTTCCTCTCTAGCCTGTCGGAGTCTCATTTCTCCTCATGTAGCCAGTCCTAATGTCCCTTACTCAGGCTTCTCATTCCAGTCCCAGTTCCCCACTCTTGGCTTCTTATCCAATTTATCTCTCTTCCTCCAAGGTTTCCAGTCAGCCCCACACATCCTGTCCACTCTGACTACCTGTCAGTTTCCTCTGGCTCTTCATCCAATCTCAGCATCCACCCTCTCATTTCCCAGTGCTGGTGTTCTTGCCCAGCCAATCCCAGTCTGTTCCCAAAACTCCGAGTCCCAGTTCTCTTCCCTATGCCAACTCTCCCAGTCTTCACTCCCCAGGCTCCTTGTCTCAATCTACTCCCCCAGCCCCACCAGTTCTGGATTTTGTCCTCTCTACATTTGATTAAGGCACCTTCTTCTTCTGTTTTGCCTGGGTCAAGCATGAGGAGCACTGAGTGCCCAGGAAAGACAGACTCACTGCTCTCAGTTCTGGTGCCTGGATCCAGACTCATCACAGCCTGGAGCAGCCAAGAACATCAATTGCAGGGAAAGTCCTTCTCAGACCCCTGGAAGCCCCAGGCTGGAGCACACTCAGTTCAGATGGAATGTTTGGGGAATTAAGCTGTAAAGCTGTAACAACTCTCTACTGAGCATGTGTGAACTGCAAATTTTCAAAAACTTATCTCTTGGATCAATTTGAGTGAATCTTCAGGTGGAGGCAAAGGCCACCCACCTGTCAAATTTCAAGTTGCTACTCCAAAGTATGAGGCCACCTAGAATATTTTTCCCTAGCTTTGTTCTTGGAAATGACTTAGCCATTTTAGCTGAAATTTTCCAAATAATTCAGCCTGAGGCAGACCCCCAGCATGGGAAATTTCAGCCCAAATATGTAGTTTGGCAAAGTTATAAGCAACTGGAAACAGGGTCTTATAATGGGAAATGTTGGGTACCTTAATACTAGTTGGTGCTATCATCTCTAGTACATATATGGTCTCTGCATTTCTGCATCACAGTCATTCCATTACTAGAGTAAAGCCTCTTGCATAGTGGAAACTTTTGCCAGGAGGCATTGTTAGGGGTTGCATAATCTTAAAGATACAAGTGAATACCTATTTGTGGAGGAAAAAAAGTTCTCCTTACCCTCTAATAAACAGAATGATTTGTTCTTAAAATTAAAAATAATCTGACTTTCTAGCCTCTTTAGAGAAATATAAAGATAATTAAAAATTAGGCAAAGGATATTAACACAGCATCCACAAACCATCTCACAAGGTTAAGACAGCACACATTTCAAAGATTAATCATTGAATCTGAAAGGAAGCATGCTAGCATCTAGTTATAATAGTTCTGCTTGTCAGTGTCATAGCATATGTTGGACGTAGCGGGATCTTTTTGTGTCAACTGTTCGTTTATAAAAGGTGATCCCTTCTTTCTGTCTAAACATAGACACCAAAACTGTAGTGCAATAAAAGCATATAGTTTCTTAGTGGCCAAAAGGGAAGGAATTAAGGCATTGCTTCTTTAATGGGCAACATTGTGGGCCAGATTCTCAATTACAATTCAGCCTCTCATGTATTGCCTCTTTTGTGATGCAACACCGGCAGACCCAGGTCCTGCTCCAACTGCACCCGACCCTGGTGTAGGGATGTGTTCAGGAAGGATGGAAGCTAAGCTATTCCATGCCAGTCTTCAGGTGGCATAAGGTCCCTTTAGGGACAGCACATGTTTGGAATCGTAGCAGATGAGTCCAGAGAATCCCTCCCCCTCCATCTCCATCACTCTCCTGCTCTGAACAGAGTGAGCCTACTCCTGTATGTGGCTTCCAGGGAGCTTTGAACTAGGATATCAAGGCCCTAATGCTCACCTACCTGTCCAACTATTTTCTCCATTCCTTCTAGAAGGCGCTTGTTTTGTTCCTCAATCTCTACAGCCTTCCAGAGGATGGTATCTGGAGCTTCTTTGATACCTTGCACTTCAGAGACCAGATGGAGCAGGGGATCATTCCAGGAGCGCAGTACTCTGAGCACTAAATTCAGTAGGTCTTCATGCTATTCATTAACATTAAGAAGATGCAGTTAAAGCAAGAAGACTGTATGAAGGTAGCATGAGGAGTCTGTGCTGTATTCAGGTTAGAGCAGTGATCTATGACTGAGGGAACCTAGATTTTATTTCTGTCACTGATTTGCAGTGTACCCTTCGGCACATCACTTGTCTTATCCATATATTTCAGTTCACCCCTCTGCAAATGGTGTATTCATGTACATACAATCAGTTATTATTAACAATGTGTTAAAAGAGAATTGGATGAATGGTGATAAAACACTGTAAATACAAAATATCACCAAAATTGTCTCCACAGTATATTGTATAGTGAGAGAGACTAGGTTTAGCCTCTGTGAATGGAATTGCATTTAACTTGATAATTAGCCAATTTTTAATGAGACAGATTTAGAAGTCTGGTGGGATCTGAAAAAATATTTCAGCACCGAATGTAAGATGCACTCTGGGGTAGGCCACTTAATGCCTTTTATAAAGGATTTCTACTGTCTACAGAGCATAGTAAACATACCCTGCCATCTTCCTCATCCCCTTTGAAGAGTTTTGCTTCCAGGGAAAGTTCTTCTCTTTAGAAACTTTCACTGCTTGGGGTTAGGTGGAAGCTCAAAAAGCTTTTGCTCTTTTGAGGGTGCTCCTAACCATTCTGCAGCACTAGAAACCTTTTAAAGTTGACACATGGGACTTATATTCTGCATCTGCTCCTGTGCTAAAAGAAAGAGAATTTGTAACCCTATTGCATAATAGTCTAAAAGGAGGATCTTGGGACTGCAAAACTCGGACTGGAGTGCAACTGGGAAAACATCAAACTCTGGCATAACTCTTCGGTGACTAAGCTTGCACACTGTCCTTTCCAAAGGCTAAGAGAAGGTGGACATACACATCTCTGTTTACGGCTGCCATCGTAAAATGGAGAATACAGACTTTAATGTGGCAATATCCAACATGACTCTCTTTACAAGTTGTTTGATTGTTACAATTACCTTGTATTGTTAAAGTCTCTGTATCTGAGTGATGATGTGGCCACTTCTTATCTGGTGGCTATTGCATGGTTATCTATTGAGAGTCTGTCAACTGCTGCAGTAACTATAGAGCCAATAGCATAGTGCATACTGTATTTATGCATCTCTTTGACTACTGATGCCCCCTTTGCTCCTTCCCGTACCTTTTATTATTATCATGCTTAATTATTATCTAGTTGTATTAAAGTAATGCCCAAAGGCTCCAATGAGAGTGCTATACAGATATAAAGAAAGACTTGGCCTCTGCTCCAGAGAGATTATAATGTAATTTGAAACAGTAAGCAGTAACTGAATGTAACATGCAAAGAGAGGGAGACTGAGAGCAACAGGAATAAGATAGTTTCTTTTATAGTACATATATTGAAACTGAATATCTGTAAGAATTTTCATCAGTATTTGACATTTTCTACTTTTCTTTTCCTTGCGTTTGATTTTGAATCAACTGTTTCATCTCTTTCAACTAGCTGTGACCTATCCATCTCTAAATTCACCATTGCCTCTTTCTCCTCCTTTCATTCTGAAATAGGTTAAAAATGAGACTCACGTGAATCTGCTGAGCTTGCTCCTTGTCTTCAGGAGTGGTTAGGGAGGAAGTGTGGCAGCCATTAATGGCCTTTGTAATAAATCCCCGGCCTTGAGCGTAGCGCTCATCCTGTGGATCAACAACAACATGCATTTATGAAATAAATAGATGTCATGGCTCAGATATTCTAAAGGAAATTAAGTAGGTATTGTTCCTTTGGTTTCATCTCTGCATGTGCTGTGTTTGTCCAGCCACTATATAGAGAAGTCGTTGGGAAGGAAAATACTTTCTGGGATTAGATTCCTGCGCAGAATCTGTTTAGAAGGGATAGTTCCTATATTTTAGCATAGTGGTTCTTACAACTCTTCCTAGTGGCCTGAAAAACTAAATCATTTTGAGAATCAAGTAGTAGGGGATTTGGAGATCTAGGGGGTAAGATGTGTGTGAGGAGAATCTTTCTTATAAAGTGGTCCACAGAATGAACTATGTGGATATCTTTTTTCTACCTTACAATTTAAAGTTGTTTAAATATATTGTAATAGGAATGTCAGTTTTCTCAAATATTCCAGATGTAACTGGCCTATGGCTTGCTTATGGCTCTTTATAACTGTAGAGCTATATCCTTCCAAAAGAATAATCTTGTTCAGTGTCTTTCACTGGAGATAATGTTTCTACTTCCTCCTCTTCCTCCCTAACTGCCTTATTAATAATTTTCAAATATTGGCACCTATACAATTGCCATCAAATTTTATATCAAGCATGTATAAACTCAGCAGTCAGCGACTGAAAGCCTGCAAATCACTGAGCCTAGAAGGAATAGAGTAACTTGATGTCTTTGATATCTGAGTTTCTATTGAGTCAGTCCAGATCCAATCTTTCCGAAAAAAGGGCCAGTTTAATGAGACCTGTTACAGTTTGCTTATGTCCTAGGAAAATGTTTAATATTGTTTGTAGAAAACTAAAGGTTCAGTCCTATGGAAAAAAAAGTATGTGATTGTGTGAAATTAAAGACTGCATCATAATAAGGCTTGGCAGAATTTGATTTTTCTTTTTTTATAATTTCAATGGATAATATCTATGGCTATTTTGAAACATTTTATTAGCTATCTAATAGTTGTGGGAAATGAATAGATCAGATGATGAGGGGAGTCAGACAATAATTGTTTAATGACAGTAGATGCTGAGATTCAAAAGGTTAAAGCTTTATAATTGTTAAAACACCAATTGTTAGCACCACATATCAAATATAGAAACTAAATATCCTTAAACCAAACTCTAAGTTCTCAAGCAACATGTTTCTTACTTTGCCTATCCGTACCATTTTGATTATTATCGATGGAAATGTTGGTTGGTTTCTGTGTATGGTGAAATCCACAACGTACTGACATTTACCAATCCTTCCAAACCCAATCCTCATGTGTATGATAAGGGTGATGAATTAAGGTTGAAAAGGCAACCTTCATTCTGGTATTTCAAAACTTTTGAGTGCTCGAGTTTTCAACCTTAATGTTCCTTTAATGTAGTTTATTGTGCAATTTCGTAGGTCTTTTTGAAAAGCACACTGGAAGAACAGAAATTCCTCCACGTGGCACCTTATTGACACCCACTTGATTCATCAGCAGGGTCAGAACCTGTAGCTCCACCAAGGAGCGGCACCAGACTTTCTGGCGCCCTAGGCAGAATTCGGGGGGCGGCATGGGGCACACGGGAGCTTCTGATTCCGCTCCCATCACGCCACCGAAGAAGGACCCTCTGCCGAAATGCCGCAGACAACAGCGGCAGTCATTGAGCTGCTCAATTGCCTGCCGCTGTTTTCCGCGGAAGGTCGGCAGAAGGTCCTTCTTCGGTGGCGCGACGGGAGTGGAACCGGAAGCTCCCATGTGCCCCGTGGGAAGCACACAAAATGCCGCCCCCCGAATCCTGGTGCCCTAGGCGGCCGCCTAGAGTCGCCTAATAGAAGCGCTGGCTCTGGCTCCACCACGCAGACCTCTGCCATTGGACCTAATGGAGTAACTCATAGCAGTTGTAGGTTGTTGTTTCTGTGTGGACCAGTGCTGGAGGGGAATGACAGACATTGCCAGTGGGTTTCACAAATATTTGCTGACCGCAGAGGTGTGATGAGACTCAGGAATCTTAAGTTCCATTCCAGACTCTGGAGGGAAGCGTGCTGTCTTGGACACAGACACTACTAACCCTGTTTCCCCAAGCCTGAACCATTTCATATTGCTAAGCTCCACTTGTGTGGTTTTTTTTTTTTAAGTATTGTACTGCAGTTCCTGTCAAGTCTCACTCATAAAAGGCTGAGTACTTACAAATTCGTTGAACATTTCTGAGGAGAGGGAATGGATGTAGTGTGAGAGTTTAACTGCACGGTCAAAAAGATTCCCAAGGGAGACCTGACAACCAACAGACCCACTGGGACAGATTGGCAATGAGGTCACACCTTTCTTTGACAGGAACATGTTAGATACCAGCAGAACCACCAGCAGCACACCTGTTCAGGTTTAAAACAAAATGCAGATTTAGAAGGCGTTCTATAGCAAAAACGATCACAGTTTTTTAGGAAACGGTTCCCTCTGTTACAATATACTGCATTCTCTCCTGTCTCTTACCACTGTACCTGCCTTGATTATGCAGCAATAAGTGGGAAAAAAATCAGCCTTCCCCACTTTGTAAATATAAATACATAATTATATTTTCATAGATACATAGTTGGAAAACTAGGTTGCTCCCTTTTATTTTTCACCCAGCCCTCCACAAATGTGCTTTTCTTCTTTGCAAATGTTTGCAGTTTTTAAATTAATTTTGAAGGAGGGCAGTTATGTCACTCTCTAAAGATTCTGATTGTCCTAGGAATTCCCTCAAAAGATTTCCAGCAGCTGTGCTGTTTAGCAATTTGAGTTTAACCTTAAAGTGCCTCCTGCTAACAAAACACATAGTGTACTTCAGGGTATGTCTACACGACGGGTTTATTCCGATTTTACAGAAACCAGTTTTTTAAAACAGATTGTATAAAGTTGAGTGCATGCGGCCACACTAAGCACATTAATTCGGCAGTGTGCATCCATGTACCGAGGCTAGTGTTGATTTCCAGAGTGTTGCACTGTGGGTAGCTATCCTGTAGCTATCCCATAGTTCCTGCAGTCTCCCCCACCCATTGGAATTCTGGGTTGAGATCCCAGTGCATGATGGGGCAAAAACAGTGTCGTGAGTGATTCTGGGTAAATGTCATCACTCAGTCCTTCCTCCGTGAAAGCAACGGCAGACAATCATTTCGCGCCCTTTTTCACCTGGATTGTCTTGGCAGATGCCATAGCATGGCAACCATGGAGCCTGTTTTGCCTTTTGTCACTGTCACCGTATGTGTACTGGATGCTGCTGACAGAGGTGGTACTGCAGTGCTACACAGCAGCATTCATTTGCCTTCGCAAGGTAGCAGAGACGATTACCATCCCTATTGCACCGTCTGCCATTGTAAATTGGCGGTGAGATGATGGTTATCAGTCATTTTGCACCATTTGCATTTGGAAATTGGCGATGACGGTTATCAATCCTTTTGTACCATCTGCTGCTGTCATGGGTGTTCTGGCTGGCCTCGCTGAGGTCGGCCGGGGGCGCATGGACAAAAATGGGAATGACTACCTTGGTCATTCCCTTCTTTATGTTTTGACTAAAAATAGAGTCAGTCCTGCCTAGAATATGGGGCAAGTGTACTAGAGAACCAGAGAGCACAGCCGTTCCATTTCAGAGCCCCAGATATCCCACAGGAATGATGAGCTGCATGCCATTCTAGGGAGTGCCCTGCAACAACCACACCCATTGCTTCCCTCCTCCCCCAACCCTCCTAAGCTACTGTGGCAGTGTCCCCCCATTTGTGTGATGAAGTAATAAAGAATGCAGGAATAAGAAACACTGACTTTTAATGAGATAAAATGAGGGGGAGGCAGCCTCCAGCTGCTATGATAGTCCAGGTAGGACATTAAAGGGTGCGGGGGGAGAGGAGCTCAGCCTCCAGCTGCTATGATAGTCCAGGCAGTACAGAATCTTTTCTTTAGACATGAAAGGGTGGGCTGATGGAGCTCAGCCTCCAGCTGCTATGATGAGGATGGTTACCAAGCCTTTTGTACCATCTGCCGGGAATGACAAGGAGTCATTCTCATTTTTACCCAGCCGACCTCACCGAGGCCAGCCAGGAGCACTCATGTGCTGCTGATGATGATGGATACCAGTCATTTTGCACCGTCTGCCACCGGGAAGGGGATGCTGGTGTTCAGCGCTGCAGCACCTCGTCTACCAGCGGCATGCTGTAGACATAGGGTGACATTGAAAAAAGGGGAGAAACGATTTTTTCCCTTTTCTTTCAGGGGCAGGTGAAGGGTGTAAATTGATGACATACACCCTGAAACACCTGGGAAAATGGCATTGGGAGCTCAGCTAAGAATGCAAATGCTTTTCGGAGACTGCGGGGACTGTGGGATAGCTGGAGTCCTCAGTACCCCCTCCCTCCCTCCATGAGCATCCATTTGATTCTTTGGCTTTCTGTTACGCTTATCATGCAGCACTGTACTGAGTCCCTGCTGTGGCCTCCGTCTATCATAGCCTGGAGATTTTTTCAAAGGCTTTGTCATTTCGTCTTCTGTAATGGAGCTCAGATAGAACAGATTTGTCTCCCCATACAGCGATCAGATCCAGTATCTCCCGTACGGTCGATGCTGGAGCTCTTTTTGGATTTGGAACTGCATTGCCACCTGTGCTGATCAGAGCTCCACACTGGGTAAACAGGAAATGAAATTCAAAAGTTCGCAGGGCTTTTCCTGAATACCTGGCCAGTGCATCCGAGTTCAGATTGCTGTCCAGAGTGGTCACAATGGTGCACTGTGGGATACCACCCGGAGGCCAATACTGTCGATTTGCAGCCACACTAACCCTAATCCGACATGGCAATATCGATTTCAGCACTACTCCTCTTGTCGGGGAGGAGTTCAGAAATTGGTTTTAAGAGCCCTTTATATCGATATAAAGGGCTTTGTTGTGTGGACGGGTGCAGGGTTAATTCAGTTTAACGCTGCTAAATTCGGTTTAAACGCGTAGTGTAGACCAGGCCTCAGTCCCTTTCTGATCTTTTGAAGCTTTTATAAAGGACTTCTGAATGTCTTACAGACAAAACAGATCCGGTAAAACTTTTAACATGAACTTGACAGAATTAGTTTTCTAGTGAAATAAAATATGCGCAGAAGTACAGTGAAATTTTTAAAAAGTAATACCTGATAAATTAATACATTGGTTCAAATATTAGTATCCCATGCAGCTAGAGGTAGAATACACCACAAAAATGACTTGATAAATATACTGTTTTATCAAATGTATTCATTTTATGTGTGCCAAACTAAAATATACCCAATAAAACAGAAGAACCCCCTTTATATCATCTATTAAAGGAATAGCATGTAGTTCAGCAAGTTTCTCTCTGGCGCTGAACTAAAAAAAAAAAAAATCATTTTATCTACATAACCATTGGGGGGGGTAGGGATAGCTCAGTGGTTTAAGCACTGCCCTGCTAAATCCAGGGTTGTTGTGAGTTCAATCCTTGAAGGGACTATTTAGGGATCTGGAGCACAAAACAAAACAAAAAACCAACAACCTGTCAGGGACAGTACTTGGTCCTGCTAGTGAAGGCAGGGGACTGGACTTGATGACCTTTGAAGGTCCCTTCCAGCTCTGTGAGATAGGTATATCTCCATAATGCAAAAACCCCATAAACAATATGCACTCAATATGCTGCAGAAAGAGGAGTGTGCTAGGAAAGAATCAGATGGTGAAGGAAAATTAAGAGATTGGGATTAGGTTACAGGACCATGCACTTGTAAATCCCTAGTTTGATTCTGGACAATGTAGATAACAACTGAAAGTCATTGCTTTCTGACAGCTATTCAGTGGCTTTTGTGAAATAAATAGGCAATTTGGGTGTGCCAGTGTCACATCCTAAATCAATTATAATTGACATTAATCAGTACTCCTGTTAGTCTAAGGCCAGTACAGTCCTATGTTGGTATAATTACATTGCTCAGGGATGTGAGAAATCCAACTCTCAAGAAGGTGGATTAACTATGCCAATGGGAGAAGCTCTCCTGTCAGTATAGTAGCATATTCAGTAAGGCCATCTACACTGCCACTTGCAGTGCTACAACTTTTGTTGTTCCAGGGTGTGAAAAAACACCACCCTGCATGACAAAAGTTTTAGCTCTGAAAAGCACCAGTATAGACAGCACTTTACCCATTCAGGGTGGGGGGGTTTTATTGCTGGGAGAGCTTTCCCCTGGTGATAAAGTGTGTCTACACTGCTGATGTCACAGCGCTGGGTAATGTAGACACCCTTTAAAACACTTCAGCAGCACAGCTGCACTGTACATGTAGACAAGCCCTCATAAAGGCCAACAGATAAAGGACTGAATAGATATAGTGACCAAACTACCTTCTCACTCCTAGGAATAGGCTCTCCACATAGAGCTGGAGGAAACTTGGACTGATGCTGCCTGTACTGTATCTGTTGTATGGCTAAAGAGAGGACTTCAGTCTGCAGACCTGTTACTCCAACACCTTTCTTCATTCCATACCAAATTCACTCTAACTTAAAGAAAGCACACACACACACACACACACACACACACACACACACACACACACACACACACACACACAAAATATCAAAAAGCCAATGGCAAGAGACTTACCTTTCAGTGAAGCCCCCTTGCTCATGGTAGTGAGCATGTGTGACAACTTTCTTCACCAGAAAGAAGCGTGAAGTTCTTATTCTCATCTTCTGCCAGTTTTATACACCCTCCAGGGGCCATGATGAATATATTCAGCAGGTTGTTTCCCATGCTTCCTCGTCATTGAGTTTACATTCTTAATTACAAACATCAAAATGCTCCTCCATTTCATATTCATATTCAGCGTGACTTTGTGGCTTGGGGGAGGGAATTTGATAAGTTTGGCTGTGAGATCTTAGAGTGGACTGGAGTAGTACACTGATGGTCAGAATGAGAGAGTAGACATATTCTGCTCTTAGGTGCAAATCCCACTGATCTCTGTGGGAGTCTAGTTTAGGCCAGAGTGTTCTAGTTAGCAAGTTGGGAAAGATATTCTCAACTTTTACTGTCTTATTGATGGCTCCTTCTTTACATCAGCAGGACACATTATTTTCATTAGTTATAATTATGGGTAACTGTGTAAGGGAAACAGTATCTTGCAAAGTCAACATTACAGACTTTGAGAGAGAAGTGACACAAATTGCACTAAAATCTGCCAAAAGAGAGGAAATAGAGGCTCCTCCAAATAAGATACATCATCTATAAAACTAGTATGTTGAAGACTCAGCATGATAGGAATGCAGCTCAGTTCAGGAAAGAGAAAGACTAGGGAGCTTGAATTTGAATCCAAAGGATTAGATCTTTAAATAGTAACCAAGAAGTATTGTTTTGTCCTGAATCTGAAAGGTGCTGAGAGTGAAGAGTGCAATTCTTTTAAGCATATTTAAATAATAATAATAATAATAATAAAACAGTATAAAACATATGTTTGCTGCTTACTTAAGTATTATCTATTAATGGAAACCTGATAAAAGATGAGATTTTTTGTGTAGATGAAAGTTATGTATTTAAAAAATCTACATATTCACTTTATGGAAAGTGGTGGTTGTTCTAATCAACAGGATGTATAATTTGTTTCTAGGTCTGACATTTCTCTGATAATCTACAAGCTACCCAGCTGGTCAGCTCTAGTAGGCCCCATGTTATTGTGTGAGGCCCATCTGTATGAATGTATTAGCGAGTGCTTAATCTCTCATCTGTTCCTCAGATCTATTTACCTATGAAAAAAACTTTCCAAATTAAATGATTATTATGAATAAGGAATTAATTTTTAATGAATATCTTACCTTCAGATAACCCATTCCATACCCATGTAATGGGCATATATGGAACCCTGAATTCTTTGTTTTGTAACTGTGGATGTAAAGGGTGAAAATTAAAAACATGGGAGAGGAGAGTTATAGAGGGTAAACTATGAGATGCAGGGGTCGAGAAACAGTATCCAATTAGAAATGCATCAGCAACAGGCTGTAATTACCAACAGGATGTTGCTCAGGCTTGGGTCAATTATTAGAATAGTATCTGCTTAAACTCATAAGGGAATCAAATCAAGACGAGGCTTGGTTTGAGATCTGAGGCACAGGAAAGCAAGTCAGAAGAACTGGCCTCTGCCCTCAGCCCTTTGTTCCACAGACTTCTGGTTGGATCTTGGGCAAGTCATGTGTTAACCTCTGTGTGTCAGTCTGATATACTTACCTACCTAACGGGTATTTTTGACGTCTAGTTCATAATATTTGGAATCCTCAGATGCAAGCCACCAAAGAAGCACAAAATAATCTTCACATTTTGTTGACATCTGCATTAGGAATTACTGAGGGCTTGTCTTCACTACCGGGGAGATAGACACTGCTGCAATCGATGTGGTGGGTGTTGGTTTAGCGTGTCTTCACTAGACCCGCTAATTCGACAGCAGAGTGCTCTGTGGTTGACTCTGGTACTCCACCAGAATGAGAAGAGTTTAGGTAAGTAAACGGGAGAGCATCTCCCATCAATGCAGTGCAATGAAGACACCGCGGTAAGTCGACCTAAGCAACATTGACACCAGTTACGTTATTCACATAGCTGGAGTAGTGTAACTTAGGTCGACTTAGCCCCGTAGTGTAGACAAGGCCTTAGAACTAGGACTGAGGATACTGTGCTTTTCTATTGTTCCTTCCTCTCAAGATCTCCAAGTGAGTTACAAACACAAATGGATTAAACTTCAAAACAATCTGAATAGGCAAAGGAAGAGAAGAAACGCACCTATGAGAGAGGTAAATGTAAAGGTGAAATCCCCTTTAACAGATGTAACTGTTGATAGAGAGAGAGCTGTTACGTGGCTTGTCCTAGGTCCCACAGGAAGTCTGTGGCACAGCTGAGAGAGAACCAAGACCTCTTGATTCCCAGACCTCTGCCTTAAGTAAAGACTTCCTCACTGACCTTATCATAAATCCAAAAGAAGGAGGAGATATAATAATGAGGTAAAGACAAAGAAAGAAAAGAAATAAGTCAATGGGGTAATATTCTTTAAAACTATAACGATTTGTATTAAAAACAGTGAGAATCAAATATTATGTATAGCTGTATATTATGTTTATGTTAGCAGAAAAAAGGAAAGCCATGACTGGCAAGACAGTCATACAATACAATGCTATATTCATTATAGTGTCATTTTTTTACTTAAGATAAATATGTCAGAGCTAAAAAGTAGGATTTTTCTCAGAGATAAGAATGATTCTACCTCTACAAGTTCACACCATCCTATGCCTTTCTTAGGCTCTCTGAAATGTGAAAAGTATGTTGCATAGTTGATATATACCTGAAATAGGGCTTTTCATAGGAAAGAAAATAGATTATTACCCTGTAGCTATCTCTGTTGGATACACACTTTTAACAATCTGAACTGAAGACTGGATAATGTATCTTGATTTTGCCATACAGTGAGCTGGAAATGCATTTATCTGGTAGAAAAGAACACAACTGATACAGAAGTTTGAAAAAGACAGTTTGGGCCACATTTTAAAAAGCTGGGTCCTAAACTATACATGCAAATCTCACATTTGAGCGTGTGAATAAAGTACACATGAAATAATCATTTGTATACTCCAGGGGTTCTCAAACTGGGGGTCGAGACCGCTCAGGGGGACACCAGATTATTACGTGGGGGGTCATGAGCTATCAGCTTCCACCCCAAACCCCGCTTTGCCTCCAGCATTTATAACAGTGTTAAATATATAGACAAGTGTTTTTAATTTATAAGTGTTGGGGGGGTCACACTCAGAGGCTTGCTGTGTGAAAGGGGTCACCAGTACAAAAGTTTGAGAACCACTGGTATACTCGGCTACCTGTACCATAATGTTTTGCAGTTATAATTTAGGTATAGAATATTGAAAATATAACTATTTGTGTCTTTGGTTCATATGTAGTTTACACACTTTTCCAATTACTGCATTTATCAGTCAGATTTGGAAAGATACAAAACAATTTGGTCTCGAGAAAGAACAGGAGTTTGCACCAAAGGTGATCAACACAAAAAACCCCAAAAACAATTATAGACTTTCTTTATCTAAAATGATTCTCGACTTTTTTTTTTTTCTATTCTGTTTACGCCCTACAATCTCTAAGATCTGGGACTTTCATGCAAAAATAAAAGGGAGAGACTGATATTCTGGGATTCTGTAAATCAAGTGGCTTTTATTGCTTAACCATTGAAAAATATGCTTTCAAAATGTTTGTCACAGACGGAACAGAAAAATGGAGAATAAATATTTCTGTAGTGAGATTTCTATATGCAGGCCTGTGAAAAACAGATAAGAACGTAAGGGACAATGGTTTCATATGGGGGAAAAATAAAAAACAAATAGAAATCTTTGGGAAATTTTCTGTTGACTTTTAATGTCAATTTAAATACCTATGTGGTTTCATACTCTCTATTAGAAGCAGACATGGCAGAACATGTTTAAAATATAGTTTATTATCATTTGCACTGTGATGACACATACTCAAGTTGCACCATAAAAAATTAAGTGTGAATCCCAAGTAGCGTTCCAGCTGATGCAAGCCAAACAGTTGAACTCACGAAGAGTGAAACAAAAGCTAGAAAATACATACTGATACTGTGATATTTCAGGTTGCTCTGAAAGTAAAAACAAATAAGTGCCTATTTTAAGTCTGAATGTCTGTTTGGATTCCTCTGAGCATATCTGAGTAGCCGAGGAATTCAACAGTTGTGTGTAACTACTTGCATGTGAAGGCCTAGTGCTGTAAAGACTTTCCACCGGGCATAGTGCTTGCCATAGGCTAGTACTCTCAGTGATGTCAATGAGCTGAATTGTGAGCCTGCCTGCACGCCTGCAGATGCAGTCCCACCTCCAGTCTTTGTGTGCTGAAGAGCATAGCTGCCAGCCAGCTGCTATTCACAATTCTACTCAGGTGCGTAGGGAGTGGGCAGAACCTAGTCTCTGCCTTCCCTCAATGTGCTGGCCAGCATAGCTGAGTTGGTGCAACAGGTGAAGCAGGATCAAACTGTGACTCTCAGTCACTCTTTGGTCCCTGCCCTGGTCCTGTTGCAGCAGAATTATGCACTGCCTCTTACTTGGGTAGATCAGAAGGTGCAATCCAGTCCAAAGCGAGTATTCGCAATAGTAAATACAACACACAATAGTAAGCTTTTACAGAGTGAGTCCCTAAATGAAAAAAAAATTGTTATTCAAACATTACTGAATGCTGCCTATCATCTCTCATATCTACAGGAAGAAGTGCACTTGATTCTGAAGCATGATGAATGTAACAGCTGTAGAAGTAGAAAGTTTAATGATTTAAATGGTCTATATAATGTGCTTCTATTTTCTTATGTTTGCTTTAATCTCTTAACTCATTTTCCATGACCATTTCTGCTGCAATCAGTAAGTCATTCCCCATAAAATCCTCATTTTACTTCATTGCTTTTCATTATATCTCTAAGTGGAATGAGCCTCCAAGAATTTACCTACGCATAGCAAAACAGAAATTACCAATTGGCAAGTGAAGGTAAAACCATATATTAATTCAATGACATGTCAACTGAGTATCTTATGAAAGTGCTGTCTTCCATACATTATACAAGTTGATCAGTATTGATAAGAGGGTTTGTTTTGAGGGGGAACCACTCTCTGAACAAAAAGTATTTCAATTGTTGTTATAATTGTAGAAATATAATAGGAATGTTTAAAAAAAGTAATATTTACTTCTCATTGGAAGGTGCCATTTTCCTGAGATTAATCAGATGACAACCCAAGTCAGTAAAACACTTAAGTATGTGATTAACTTTAAACATACGCTTATGTCCATTGATAAATAGAGATGAGCTTACCCATGTGCTTGGAATTAAGCATTTGCTTAAGTGCTTTGTAGAATTGGGGCCTACAAAAACAAGAGGCTGATTTAACATTGAAATCCTGTGGAAAAAGCACTGAAATCTGGATAAACATTTTTGAAAAGTTTCAGTAGAGACACATTTTTTCAAATACTTGAGGTAAATATATAGCTTTGTTTTAGCTTCTCATCCTTTATTTTACTAACTGATGGTGTTCAGTCATGTCAGATAAAGAATGAAACCTGTGCCCCTTATGTCAGAGAGAATGCATCCCTGAAATGCTTCCCCAGCTCAGTACTTTCCAATAAGACTGTTCCTTTTGAGTGTAGATGAGGACCTGATGCAGAGAACAGGGCGAGTGGAAAGATGACCTTGGGGAAGTGGTATAGATTGAAAGTACTGGGCTGAGGAAGCAGCAAAGGTTGTCAGAGGTCAGGGGTGAGAGTCTGTGCTACACCAGGGTATGTCTACACTGCAGAGGTGTGACTGCAGTATATATTGGACCTACCTTTGATCTAGCTAGCTTGAATAACAATAGTAGTGAAGCCACAGCAGCACAGGCAGCAGCATGGGTCATACAAACCCAGATGGGACCCTGGGTATATACTCAAGCGTCTAGCCCATGCTGCTCCCTATAGTTGATTTCAGTGGGAATACTCAAGTAAAATTATGCACATGCTTAAGTGCTTGCAGATTCAGGGCTTAAGTACATCATTGATGGTGTTTTCCTTCTTCTTTGAAGGTTCAGAAGTAGGATAAATTATGTGGTTGCTTTATATATCTCCATAGTACCAATTCATCTAGTGCAAATAGAAACTGTGGAATCAACACCTGACTCAAAGGACTAGCACTTAGCCAGGTAGCTTGTGATGACCATTCAGAGGATTATAGTACAGGGTAAGCATATGTATTCTGAAACTTTTATTTTACATCTTAAAAAAAACCCTCAGAGTAAACACCAATAATAATGAATGATCAATAATTAAAAATGAAGGGAAATAATTAATACAATTAATAAACTTCAAAACTTGTTGTAAACATTTCTAAAACGAGAGAGAGGAGAAATAATACAAAAAAAAATTTCTTGATAGTCAGGGCATTACCCCATTGCTGACCACTGTTTTAAAGGTCAGTTACATTAGAATAGCACACCTGCTGCACATTTGTGTCTTTAAAAATTCATTAAAATGGAAGGTGTCTTCCTATTTAGCATCTGCTCTAATAAATGTATTTGCATCTAATTGCAGCAACTCACCTTTAGAGCTTCCTTGCTCATTTCCTATGGCCTCAACCTGAACCTTGAACATCTAATGGTTTGCAAAGTGAAGGCTGAGTCATCGTGTAAATTGAATGGCTTTGCCATTGTCAAAAATACTGACTGTCATAAGTCTCCTATGTGGTATCCTTTTTTCTTTCATCCAGAAAAAGTGTCACAAGTCTAATTATCTGACTTATATTATGAAAATCTTTATGTTCATTCTCTTTTTAGAAGACACTTTTAATTTTTGTTCCTTAAAGTGCAATTATAAAATTACAGTTTGGTTTGCTTTAAATGGAGAGCTTCCCAAGGACTGAGGGCTCCTCACAATGAGCCAGATCTGAGGGAAACCAGTAGGGAGAGTAAGTGGAAGACCATCTTCACAACTATTTCTTTTCACAGGATTTCCTCCTGAAATCTGCTATTAGGGTTTGGAGTTTGCCTCCTGTATGGAACAGGCATTGAGAAATATTTGAGCCCCCATCTTTGACAGAGATCCATGTTCATCGCAGCTGGTGGAAACCAGCAAAAGTTACCTGTGACCACTGTGAATGGAAATAATAGTGTGCTCTTTAGAGGAGGGAACTGCCAACTGGATAAATCTGAAAATATAGAAATTTAAAAATTCATCAAAATTTCTTTCAAACTTTTTTTTTCAAAAAAATTTCCATGAAAAAAAAATGTCCCTTTTCAGCCTGCTTTTGAAAGGACCAATATGTTTCAAAATTTCAACAAAAAGTTTTCAGAAAAAGTTTTAACAAGTGTTATGAAAAGTATTCTGCAGTTTTTGACCAGCTGTCCTGCCAACTTCTCTGAAAATGCAAACGTCACATATATTAATCCAATATATGAATCAGAATCTGAATCTTCAAAAAGCCAGCAGTCAGTGCAGACAACCTCTTTAACTATCACCTCATCTACAACTCATCAATCTTCGAGCGATGGTCTCTGTATGTATTCCAAATGTGAGTGCACATGCACGTCATGCGTCTGAGCTGGAAGATTTCTGTAGCAGTGTCTGTGGGCCAGCACGTGCACTGTATGTAGCCTCATGGTGCAGGCGAGGTTATATGAGGCTGTGCGGGATGACGCCTCCTTAGTTCCCTCTTACCACTGCATGGTCGGAGTTGGAATCCTTGTTCCTCCATGCTCATAGGTTGCCTGCGAGAACGATTTGTCTGTTTTAATTAATCTTTCTCTTTTCTTATATTTTTAGTGTTGTTAGTGTCATTAGTTTCACCCTTGCCTTGTCTGGGGCTGGGCTCCCTGCCCCGCTTCTCTGGGGGACTGTGCCCTATATTCCAGGATTCAAGAACTGAGTCAATGCCCTCGCTCATTCTCAACGAGCAGCACCCTTGCTTCTACTGCTTCAGGGAGGCCCATCTAGCTGCTCGCTTCCTATTCATAGGCAAAATCACTGAGAGATGACAACTAAGCTCAAACAATATGACATCTGTCAACATTCTGGCATCTAGTTGCATCTAATTGGCCTGTGGACTATGGTGTAACATGGAGGTAGCCCTGATAGCACACACTATATCTGTACATCGAAGAAACACCTTCTACTTATCACACATCAGTCACAGACCATCTTTCTGTTCAGCGTGAAACCCACTAACATCTCCTGTTACCCATAAATGCTACTCTGAAACAAAGCCCCTTTCTTTTTAGTAGTTCACTACAAGTCTGAGAATCCAATCGGCTTCTTCCACATTCTTTAGGCAAACTAGAAAGCCCACTGTATTTGTCTCATTCATCATCCTCATATGGCAGTTAAGACTAAAAACAGGCCTGATAAGTACCTGATTAGAAATCACAATGACTTCATAGTTAAGGTTGTAACTAGTTTTTTGTTACACCTCTGGAAAACTGATGGAAGATGCTGGAGTACTTCAGTCACCAAAGCATTTTTATACACATGATATTTTCATTTGTTATCCTTTATGCAGTCATAATGACAAAGGTAATGCTAGTCTAGTACTTAATATACAAGTTTCCCAAATAGGTGTACAGAGGATGAGGATACAGAGATAGCATTAAGGCTGTTTGTGGAACATTAACTCTGAGCTTTCTGATTTTCTTTTCTTTTCTTTTTTTATTCTGGAGCAAAGCCAGTATTGAATACTACCGGGCATAATTTACAGGAAGAAGTAATGTGTGTGGTTCTGAAGCATGTTGCATGGAACAACTCTTGATTTGGGCCCTGATTCTGCAATTGGTTCCATGTAGGTGCTTTTAGTATCAATGCTTTAAATGTTCAAAGAAAGATAGGAAACAAATAACAATTTCCTTCTGTTTTCATAGCATTTTGTTTTTTAAAAATAAATCTGCTAATTTAGCCTTCAAGGTCCTTTTCACATATAATCAGCAAGTTATTCTCCTTAGAATCTCCATTTTACTCACTTGGTTAGATGGTTGCCAGGGAGTCATGTCTGCTCCCAAATCTCCATGTCATTTTAAACAGCCTAAGTGGAAAGAAACTCATTTCTTTGTTGGAGATACAGAAGATCACAGAAAGAATGGAAAGATACAGTAGGTGGTGGTTCATTTATGCCAGACACTGAGCCTCCTCCTACCATGTGTAGACAAGTGTAGAGGTTCTATAGCTACGTGAGCAGTAATGGAAACTGCAGATATTTTGTTTAATAAAGACTTCATTATTCTCATAAAACCTCAGTGTGAGGCAATGCTGCTATAACCATTCTCATTAAGCAGAATGTGAAGATCCTTCAAAGCTTGTAAACTCGCCAGTAGCAATCAGTGATTCTTGCACATTACCTCCAGCCACTTTTCACTGCACATAAGTATTTTTTTAATTTAGGCTTTTCACTTCAGTGAAGAGTTTCTCTTTTTTTTCTTTCTATGCTTTTTTTTTGGAGGCGGGAGGGGAGGTGGTGTCTCTATTCCCTTCGTTTCAGAGCATAAATCTTGGAGGTTGAGGTGCGAGGGGGACCCTTGACATCTGGAGAGAATTTCAAGTTGCCCTTCACCCTATGAAATGAAATCTGCAAGTTTTTTAAAAGAAGAGTAGAAGATCAATCAGCAAGAGACACAATTAACTTTTATCTGAGAGGCTTGTGACAGTGTTCAGGACTCTCCACTGAAGACTTTGTGGAGGCCTTGATTTGTTTGAAAGGTTCGTCCTCACAACTGTAGGTCAGAGGGGCCTTGTTGGCCTATGAATAAAAGCAGATACAATTACTTTGATGTTGTCTGGTGCCATATTTGACACACACATACATTAAAATGTGTAATGGAAAAAAATGTCCATAGTTGTTAGAAATCCTGTCTGGAGATTCTGCTGCTGCTGTTTCTATTTATGTTGTTTGTGTTGGAAGAGAGGCTTTAGTCAGTGTGTATGTTTTGTGATAGATCTAAAGGCTTATAGAACTGGATTTTAGAGGTTTTTGATAAAGTCAAGAGTGCATATGTTGCTGTTTCTGTAAGAACAGTTTAAATGCAGTTTTTAATTTTGTATCCATGTATATCTTTTGAAAATTGGGATATTTGATTCTGAACAGAATATTTTTTCTTTATGCAGAAGCAGATACATCCCCTACATGTATCACATGTGCATAAATTCCACATACAAAACATGCACATTTGTCACACACATCCCTTATAAATCCTAGAAAATCGCACACAAATCATACATAACAGCCTCTACTCCACTTGTACCTTCTCCTTCTTTTGTTTCTCACACATCCATAGGCATTTATTCATGCTGAATACTTATGGAGGCACCCCCTGTACATGTACCATTTTCATGTCTGGTACAAATATCACATACAAATCCATTAGATTAGACTGTCACCTGTGACTGCTTCATGCAAACAAAACACTTACATACAATACCACACACTTTTGCACACAGCCCAGGTACGTCCTTTACACATACGCATATTGCATAGATATGTTACACACACACACATGTACAGAGAACACAGTATGTGGTATACCAACAGAAACTTAGAACATACACATACAGGCACGTAAGCTCGGTCAGAGCCTCACTCCACGTGCCTACTGTCAGTTTCAGTTCTAGGTGCAGTACTAATGAGAAGCCCATTCAACGTTGATGTATAGTGTTTTTGACAGGATAAGGGTCTACCCACACACAAATAATTATATAAGCCACCCCCCACCTCTCACTCCCTGCGCCTGTTCTATTCTCTGTTTCTTGTTTCTGTTATACGAGATTTGATGCCATTAGCCAATAGAAAGACAGAAAATGTTATTCATGGACATATCACCAAAGTAAATTGAAATCACTTTTCCATTAAGCAACAAGATAATATGATTAGAAAGCAGATCATAAAAGTAGTTCCAGAATAATGAAATAATGCCATGGTATTGCTGGAATCTAGAAATGATACTACATTAGCCTACTCTGTGGGATGTCATTTAGTATTTTAAGATACATCCCTCTAGGCATTAAAACAGAAACAACTTTCAGACCCTTTCTTTGACATGGAAATAAAATTGACTGTTTCAAACAATACTGACATGGTTTGGCAAAGAAACGATGAAGGATATTATTAGGAGATAAGTACTTCGCTGACTGCCAGGTTTGTAGTCTCTCTGATGTGCCAAGAAGAATAACCTGTATGAATATTGCAGGATTACACTGGAAATTCGTTTCCTGTTGCTTTAATCCATTGCTATGGGACCTGAAACGAATATATGTTTGTTTCCTTGGCAAAGGCTTCTGAATTCATCTGCTATTAATATTTTAATGTACTATTTGAGATATTACAGTGCCTTATTCTCAAGTTAAACTCTGACAAAGTCAATGCAGGGAACAAAGAAAAGTGAGAGAGTCTGACCTATTCAAATGCTAATCATCCTGAAAGAAGGTACTGCCAATCAAACCTACTGCATAGGAGTATTGTGATGATAAACTATTAAATGTTCGAAAGGTACTATATAGTTGCTGTACTAAATGTGACCAGAGCATACCACAAACCCATCCAGCTGGGGCTGGTGACTTAACCTCCAGACCCATGGCATATTTAAACACTTGTCCCTTACAAAACTTACTGTATAGTTGCTAGAGAACCATGCACATTATTCCTGGGGGAATTCTGTGCCACTGCAAATGTGCAGAATTTATGTCCCCTGCAGATTTCTTTGCTTCCCTGCAGAAAAATGACTTTCTGATGGGGAAGCAAAGGGAAGCCACAAGAGCGGTCATGTGACCCTCACCAGCAGTATTTTTTGGGTGCCTAAGGCAACCAGCAGAGAAGTATACAATTGTGGGGCAGGGGCCAGGACTGGGGAAGACTCGGCTGGTTGCTCCTACCCTACACTGGGCTCAGTTGTTAGTCCCAGCTGGTCTGGCAAGGATGGGACTTTCTCAACAAGCTCCTCTGCATCCAGATCTTCCCTGCATCCAGATCCCCCACTGAGCTGCCTGCACCCAGATTGCCCCATACAGAACCCTCTCAACCCACATCTGGCTCTCCACACATTAAGCCCCTCCACGCTTGGATCTTGTCTTGCTGAGCCTGCCCCACACAGTGGGGCAGGGCTCTGGAGTATTTCTGGGGCAGGCTAGGTCTTTGCATTGTGTAAGGCTTGGATGCAGCCTCATCGCTGAGTCCGTGTCCAGGGTGGGGAGCTGCACAGTGATCTCCCACCTCTGTGCAGCCAGTGCTCTGTGCTCCCCAATGCCATGCTGGAGCCTCCACATTTATTTGACAAATAACATTTTCACAATTTTGCAAAACTTTAAAATATTGTGCACAGAATTTTAGATTTTAAGGTGCAGAATGTCCTCAGGAGTAGCACATATTTTAGTACCAGCTGCTGGGTTCCACTTCTCCTGCACTAGGAGGCTGGTAATGACCTGATGATAACCAAGTTACTACTTATATAAATATGTCAGTCAACTTGGAGAGTGCTCCAAGTTACTATCTTGGTAATCTTTCCCCTCCTATCCTTAGGCTGGCCACGCCTTTAGTGGAGTGATCACAGCTGGAGCAGAATACAAGGTAGTGGTGGTGGTGAAGTGAGACATGAAACATAGTTTTCACAGGCGTTACCAGAAAGTTAAATCTGGCTTTAGAAAGGCAGAACTACTTCAACAACACTCACAGTAGGAGTGAAACAGATTCTAGTTCTGGACACCCCAAACTTTGAGGAAGTTGAGATCCGGTTCTGAATACAAACAAGCTCTCAACTGGCAATGATTTTTGTAATGTGGGAACTCAAACATTCCTGTATATAGGATCTGCGTCCAAAATTTGTCGTCTTTGCTCATCTGAGGTAATGTCAGTCTTATTTGATAGCTGGTCAGATAAACTCCCTCAAAATGAAATTTGAAGAAAAGCAGAAAAATCTATGATCTCCTTTTCCAGTCCCTCTGCCCTCTTTTCTGACCAGCTGTATTCATCTAGTCAATTTCAGAAGATGAAGTTTGTATGTGTGTATTCACTGCAGAATATAGTCTAAAAAACAGAAAATTATTCTCTTTTTTAAATAATAGAGGAATCATCTTTCTGAGGCCCAGCCAGAAGGGAGAATGGATACACCGAGGCCCTGAATGTTTGAACTCTTACCACTGTTTTGAGCTATGAGACAGGCAGCGTTTAAAAATAGAAACTACGGTTCTTCTGGCTGTGCAGCCTTTTCCCCAATGATTCGTTCTGAAGAATGAAGTCATGCTTGGAGCCTGCTGTTGACTGGGTAGGCTGTTTCCAACAGAGTGAGCAGAAGCTGGTACTGCAAGCTTAAAAGGCTGTTAGAGATTTGCAGGTCATACACCCAAAGGCCAAAAAAAAAAAAAAAAAAAAAAAAAAAAAGAGGTCAAAAAACAACCATAGCACCCACCCACACAGATACAATTTTTGAAATTAGAAACATTAAAGGAAGATTTATGAGCCTCTGGTTTTAAGAAACCATTTGGTACTTTGGAGTTTGCAAGCAGTTTACTTTGAGATTGAATTTTGTGATTTTTTTCCTTTTTTTTTTTTAAGTTTTAAATAGTTTAATTCAGCATGTGCACTGATCTTTTTATACTGAAGTTCTCTAAATTTGCTGTGCTACTTGTAAAAATCAGAAAGAGTTAGGGGAAAATACCTGTTATTTTTTAACAGCAGCATTACTGTTTGTTACATGCATTAAGGAGTCCTGCTTGTGAACTCTGACTTTACTGTCTGCTCAGTTTCCTCACAGGAGCACTGTGTAATTTTGTTGTGTTTTGACAGTTGGTGACCTATGACCCTCATTCCATAAAATGTTTAGGCTGAGGAAGGCTGAAAAGAGCTTTCAGACGTGATGGTTCAGGGTTCTTCTGAGACAGGCCAATCATCTTTTCTACCAGCTGAGTCCATATATAGTGCTTACTTTTAGTCTATATAATGCTCTTGTGGAACAAATCAGATCAAAGGATTTAACATGTTTGAAAAATGCACATCCACATTGCGGAGATGAAGCACGTTATGGAAATCCATAATATCGCATTCAGGCAGCTTCCACAACTTTTATTTCAAAGTGACTCCATGTTCTCAATTTCAAAAGAAAAGAGGGAAAAATGAGAACAGGGTGCACAGGTCCTCCCTGCCTAATTCTATTTGTAAGACAGCTAAGTTCCAGAATGTTTCTTTACTGCTTTTTAAAGGGTCCTCACTGAGCCCCCTCTCAGGGTGCGCTGCTTATTAATTGTCTGCACCTGTAATTATCTCCCACATTGGAGGCTGTATAAGTTGCAGACTGCCTGCCTTCCTGCTTTTGGAATGCAAATGACTCTCTCTTTTATGGGAGTGGAGGGAACAGTGAATAAATGCATAAAGAACAGCCTTCAGAAAATAACATCACTGTTTGGGTCCTGTTCACAATACGATATGCTGAAAAAATCCATGTTCAAACATAGTTTTTGCTTGTGTGGGCCTAATATATATTGGTTCCTTGACCAATATGGACAGAATTCTTTTTTGTTTTTCCCGAGAGCCATGTCAGTTATTCTGCACTATAGACTACAATAACAATACTTTGCATTTCTGTAGCACCTCTGAGCCTCCCAGTGTTTTACATACATTAATTAAGCCTTATAAAACATCTATAGAGAAGAATTATTATTAGAGCTGGATGAATAATTCACAATGAACATTTCATTGAGTAAATATTGATGTTTTGTCTTCTGAAATTATCCATTATAATTGTAATATTCTTACATTTATTAATTCAAAATTAGTTGTCAGTTTTTTCAGAGAATAATTCTGGGTCTGTAGATCATTATAAAACAGTTCATTTGAGAATATTCACAATTTTCTCTGTGATGGTTAGTTGCAAAATCACCTGGTCTAATTTCTGTTCCCTAATTGGGTAACATATATCTAAGCAACAATAATACAAATTTAGAATTGCATGTTCGAATGCAAAAACCACAAGCTGGAATTCACACGGTTAAGAGTTAATTATGTACTTTAAAATTTGCTTTTGACAAATATTCAATCATTTGAGTTTACAATTTTCTCTTTCTGAGTTGTCACATTAGGAAAGCTCATTTGCTATGATATTCATGAAAAGTGAAGAAAATAGGCCTGTGAATGGAGGTGGAGTAGATTCATTTACAAATTCAAACTAATACTTCCAGATATTTTTGGAATTCATACTTTAGTTATCTCCATTTTACAGATAGGAAAATATAGTGTGAAGCAGTTACCCACTATCAAACAGAAAGTTCATACAAAGCCTCTCTCTTCTGACTCCAGGGCCTGATTTTTAACCCTTTGTAGACTTTCTTCCAATGCAGTCTATAGCACAGTTTAGCCAGCACAGTTCTTAGAAAACTGAGCAGGGATGGAGATGACCTTGACAGAGTCTCATAGACTCATAGATTCTAGGGTCAGAAGGGACCATTATAATCATCTAGTCTGACCACCTGCACAAAGCAGGCCACAGAACCCCACCCATCCACTTCTATAACAAACCCCTAACCTATGTCCGAGTTACTGAAGTCTTCAAATTGTGGTTTGAAGAGCTCAAGCGGCAGAGAATCCACCAGCAAGTGACCCACGCCCCACTCTGCAGAGGAAGGTGAAAAACCGCCAGGGCCTCTGCCAGTCTGCCCTGGAGGAAAATTCCTTCCCAACCCCAAATATGGCGATCAGCTAAACCCTGAGCATGTGGGCAAGACTTACCAGCCAGCACTCAGAAAAGAATTCTCTGCAGTAACTCAGATCCCATCCCATCCAACATCCCATCACCGACCACTGGGCATACTTATCTGCTGATAATCAAAGATCAGTTGCCAAAATTAGGCTATCCCATCATACTATCCCTTGCATAAACTTATCAAGCTTAGTCTTAAAGCCAGATATGTCTTTTGCCCCCACTACTCCCCTTGGAAGGCTGTTCCAGAACTTCACTCCTCTAATGGTTAGAAACCTTCGTCTCTGCACTTCCGATTCCCCCTCTACAAAAATGAGTAGAGTAATATCTAATTTGTCACTTGTCCAAATAATAAATCCTATCCTATTATGAGAGGCAGCAAGTCTTGGCAAACAGGGCACTGGTCTGGAACTCAGGAGAATTGCTGGGTGAAATATTTCAGCTGAATTTTTTTTTTCCAGTGGTCAGTGCAGATTTGGTAACGTTGAAATGTTACAAAGATGTATCAGTTTCAATGAATTGTTCATGTCAAAAACACAATGAAACAATATTGTGAGACTGTCACGAGATTGTTTTGACATTTCTGAAATGACATTTTGATTTTTCAATGTGAAATGACTTTGTTTTGAAATTTCCTTCCATTTTATTTTTAAAAAAACTTTAAATGCTTGAAATCTAAACAAAATATCTTGTTAGATCCAAAATTATTTTTTTTTGATTCTCTGAAAATTTTGAAAAAAATTGTATTTTGGGTAAACCTGAGATGATTTTTCAGACTTGCCAGTGAATTGACAAATGGGTTATTTGTACAGCTTCATGCAGGAGAGTTAGGTGCTAGTTTCAGCTCTGCCAATGGGCACATCACTTCACCTCCCTGTACCTCATTCACCCTTGTCTACATTTTGTCTGTGCTGTCTGTTTAAAGTATAAGCTCTTCAAGGCAGGGGCCATCTCTTGCTGTGTTTGTACAGTACTTGGCAGAATGTGGCCCTGACCTTGGTTGAAGTCTGTAGGTTATACTGTATTATTTATAATAAATGATAAAAATATCTGACACTACCTAAGGGTGCATCCACACTAGGAAGTTATGCTAAATATTTATCAACATTGCTAGCTCTGGTACAGTTCTACTGGTGATAGTGACAGCAAGAGCACCAATGCAGGGTGGCCACTGGCATATTAAGCACCATGTCATCTGGACCTATTCAGGTTTTCATGACACATTGCTTAAAATATTGGTGGCTGCTGATGCTCCCACTGGCTAATGCTGGTGAAGCCCAGCTGTGTTAAAACTCGTAGGAAATTTTAAGAGAGAGACTACTATAGACACAGCCTGAGCTCCTATGTCCACTGAGTCTGAGAGTTTAGCACAATTCAGGGACACAGCTAAATCATGATTAGGTCCCATTATGCTACAAGACACTACTATGTTTCAGTAGACAGAAGTGTTAACTCTCCTTTAACATGGTTAGATTTTGTAATGTAGACTAGATCATGTTTGGATGAGAGTCTGTTTTAAGGGCTTGCACCTTTTTTTGTGTTTGAGGAGGCTGAAGTAATCATTTATTCTCCAGCAAATTCTGCGACTTTCCTGTCTTTGGGCTTCATTCTTGATGTGGTGGCAGAGAGGTTTAAAAACGGATGTAGTGATGTGTAGCCCCGTGGCTCAGGCTGCAAAGAGAAGGCAGTAGTGAGGGATTAGAGTCAGAGCACCCATCAGTTTCCAGGCTTTGCCTCATCACTCCTGACATTCTGCCAAAAGTCAGACATGGACCTTACCTGTTATTCCATTTTTCTGCTTAGTTTGAATTTGGCTAATTTGGAATCTTTTCTTACCCTAGCCTCAATATACCAAGGCCCATATGTGGGGAGAAAATAAAATAGCTAGTGCGAGAAGCTTTACGCCACATGGAGTTAATTTAGTTAGTCCAAGTGGTAGCACAGACTGCTAGTACACTCATTCTGCATTTCTGGTCTACAGGCTTCAGTTTACAGCTCTAAAACTGACAGAGTGCAATGAGCCTCATCCTGATTCTGTTGGTGTAAATGGGAGTTTTGCTGTTAGAGGCAGCTTCAGGTCCAGTGTACGAGTGAGAGAGAAAGAGGTGAAAGCTGGTTTCCTGATAACAAGGTCTGTGGTTAAGGCACTGGCCTGGCATTCTGGAGATCTGGGCTTAATTCTCATCTCTACCACAGACTTCCTGTGTGTCCTTAGGCAAGTCACTTAATATGTCTGTGCTGCAGTTCCCCATCTTAAAAAATGGGAATAATACTCCTTTCTCTCAGCCTTTGTCTTGTCTGTTTAGATAGTAAAGGCTTCAGCTCATGGATTATCTTTTACTGTGCACAGTGATCTCGTTTGGGGCCTCTAAAGCCTTCTGTGATATGACAAATAGTGAGAAAATGTTGCAGAGGTTTTATTTCCGTATTGATCTGAAAACTACAGTAATAATAGTAAGCACTTATAAACTGCCTTTCTTCTGAAGCTTTCACAGTACTCTCCATGCACTAATTTGTTTTCTCAATAACCCTATGAGGTAGGTACTCTTATTCCCATTTGTCTGATGGGGAAACTGAGGAGAAGAGAGGACAAGCACTCTGCTAACACTCACACTGAAAGATGTTGGTGAAGGTAGGAAGAGAACCCAAGATTTATCCACTCCTAGTCCCTTGATTTAACCCGGCTAATCAGGATTGCTTCTTAACAGCGGCATCCTCTCAGAAGGTTACAGTGGGTGAATATTTCCTTTGGCATATGAGTAAATGACTATCCCTTTTCATGTGCTATTCCAAAGGGGGATTGGGTGTTCCACTGATTTAACATGACGCAAGCAGAATGTTACTCCATATGCTATCAAAATTGTTTGTTTGTTTGATTGGTTGATTTTGAAGCTAGGTGCTGCAGGAAGAAAACACTTTGACTATCTCCAGTGCAAAGTTCCCAGAGAACCTAACAGAACAATACACTGAAAGTGATTAAAATAAAAAACGAATTAACAAGCTTTGGTGGAAATGCTCTCCCTCACTCCTCCATTCTATCAGTCTAAAGTGAAATCTCTGGGTGAAACCCTGGATCCACTGAAGTTAATGGGAGGTTAGCGATGGACTTTAATGTGTCCAGGATTTCACCCTCTGTTTGTTCAGTCTTTCCCAGCTCAGTCTTCTCCTTGTGGCAAGACTAACAGGAGCTGACCACTGAAACAAATCTCCCAGCTGCTGGAGCTATCAAGTGATCAAGACTTTAATCAACAGGCTGAGGCCCCTTTGACTTTTAAGCTGAGGTCTGCATGATTGGCGCAAAGGATACTTGCCCCTTGTGGGTAATTTAAAAAGAAACAAAATGAAAGAGAACCCCAAGGCAAGTTGTGATTTATTTCTTCTGTTAAATGGCAGGTCACAAAAGCATAAGGATACACACAAGGCAGTAGCCCGATTATGGAACATATTGTAGTTACATTCTCATCTATGCTATAGATTGCAGCCATGTTGCAGCAGGGTCAGGTCACTGCAGAGTAACCACATATGAAAAGTTGTGGGAGGGGAGGACTGGAGTGAAAAATGTGTCAGTTCTACAGCAATACAGAGGGGACCTGTTCCCATTTTCTCACCTTCTCTCTCATACTGTTCCTATACGTCAAGAGACAACCATGTAAAAAAGGCCCCCTGACCTGATTGTATTTGATGTATAGATGGTTGTAATATGGTTTCAGATCTGCCCCATTGGCAGTAAAGATGTACCATAATACTCTAATACAGTGGATCTCAACCAGGGGTGTGTGTACCCCTTGCGGGTATGTAGAGGTCTTCCAGGGGGTACATCAGTTCATCTAGATATTTACCTAGTTTTACAACAGGCTACATAAAAAGCACTAGCGAAGTCCGTACAAACTAAAACTTCATACAGACAATGACTTGTTTATACTGGTCTATATACTATACACTGAAATGTAAGTACAATATTTATATTCCAATTGATTTATTTTATAATGATATGGTAAAAATTAGAAAGTCGGCAATTTTCCCATAATAGTGTGCGGTGACTCTTTTGTATTTTTATAACTGATTTTGTAAGCAAGTAGTTGTTAAGTGAGGTAAAACTTGGGGATAGGCAAGAAAAATCAGACCCCTGAAAGGGGTACAGTAGTCTGGAAAGGTTGAGAGCCGGTGATCTAATACATTAAAGGACAAATGCAGCAAGGAAACAAATGAAAGATACAATGGATTTTTCTATTTTTTTCTTAATCATTTGTATACTCTTCTATTAATTTCTCCACTTTGCTTGTAAAAGCAAATGGATGTTGGAAAACAGAGCTGACAGTGCAATTCAGGCTTAAAAGTAGTGTTATGTAGCAATTTGGGTTTATAAAACCAGGATGCTATATATGAATGCATGTCCATATGTCAAAGAGCTTTGGAAATTTCACCATAAAGTTGTATAGTAAAATTCTGGCCTTTGAAGTAAGAAAAAGAAAATGACCCATAATATTAAAAGTGATATGTTTTGGGAGACAACTAACCCAGTTTTCATAGTCTCTGGGTATAAGACAAACAGGGGAGAATGATGTCCCAAGAACACTGAACCATGGGCTTGACAAATTATGATGGATATCTAGCAAAATTTCCCCAGTGATTCTTATCATTTTCACACAGCTATGCTGATTGCCATCTGTTTGTTTGAATTATTTGTTTTATTTGCCTTTTTAAATTATTTTCATTGAGGTTCAGATATCCCCTCCCTCTCCCTCCCTTCAGTATGTGACACTGCAAGAGTCATTTAGTAGGCTCTCTCAGTTCCACAAACACATTGGATGTGACCTTGAGAAAGACTAACTCTCTCGTCTATCCCCAACACTGAAATCTGCCAGAATGTCTGGCTTTCAGTTTCAATGATTTGCATGCATCATGGTTTCTGTGTGTTTTTGAGGCAGATTTGCACATACATGTACAAGTGTGTGTGTGTGTGTATGTGTGCATATATATATATACACACACACACACACTCTATATTTATGCATAGCTGCCCAGAGAGGAGGATGGGTTTGGCTGTAATGGAGGGCGCAACAGATTGTAATTTAAAAAATCATTTCTTTTTCTCTTTTAATGTCACTACCGTGAAGAGATGGTCCATTTTGTTACTCTCTCAACTCATAACTTATTGCGATCAGTTAGAGCATCTTGTTTGGCTCAACATCATGATAGAAGCATAATAAACTCTGAGGCAGGTTCTTCTCTGAGATAAGCAAATGAAACTCCTGTTCAAGTCAATTGAGTTTTGTGCTCCTAGGGCAAAATTTAACCGTTTGATCTGGAAAAGAATAGAAAGACTTTGTACTCTGATTCTCCAAATTAAGCAAAAAACTTCTTTTTCTATAATGAGTTTGTCTGGAATGCCATTGGAAGAGTTTACAAAGACCAATTGTATCTATGAACAGATGATATTTAGAGGGATGTTCTCCTTTTGATGCATGACGATTTATGCGCATAACTCCCTGCACCACAAGAAACTGATGATATATGTCTTAATATTATTGAGTCCTTCATTAGAGTGTCCATGTAACATGTATATATAATTCTCCCTTTGATTTGTGCATGTAACATTATTATTGGGAACTACAATTACGTATCAGTGGAGAATATGGTCTTTTTGATGGCTTCTTCTTTTGGTCACATCAAACAGTTTTACTTAGTACAGATTTCTGACATGATTTTTTCATAAATCTATAATAAAATATGAAATAAAACTCTAACAGAGACTGGCAGAAGTAAAGGAATTATATTATATCCTATAAACTTGACAGAAGTCATGTTAAGTACATGCTTTAACCTGTGTTGTTGTTTAATCCAGTAAATAGAAGAGAGGGTCTCAGACTATGGCTTGTTGCCTATCTGGCCACATCATACTGGGTCCTGTTTTGTTTTCTACTGACAAAATCAGAAACTATAGGAGAGGGAGATGAAGGAAAGGACAAAAGTAGGCAGCATGTTTAACTCCTTTCAAAAAGGACAAAAACACTTGCTACAATAAAGATTGCAAAAGATGCACAAATGCTTTCCCATTCTCACTTTTCCATGTAATTGTTGTAACTTGACAAAGGGATGCAGTGTGATTATCAATAAGAGGGAGATAGTCCTTGAGATTTTGAATGTAACAAGGAGAGAGGGGTGATAAGATTGAGAATGGCATTGAAGTGTCCACAAAGCATTCTCTGTAGAAGGATGTGGTCCACCCCATGAACAATTTTGAACCCTCTAAATGAGTGGATTAACAATTTCACGGTGTATATTCTTAACTAAAATGGAATCTAAGTTCTAGTTATTTATCTTCAAATGTCTTTTGAATAGAAGGTGCTGGGAACATCCCAAAGATGGCACATTGTTTCAATTAATGGTCTGGCTTTCACTCAGTCCTAGTTAAGTTTGCATGCACAGCATCCCCTACACACTGTTGAGATATATGCTGGCTGCTGCTAAATTGGCAGGCCAAAGTCTGAAGCTGTGGTTGTATAACAACCAGGGAACTGTCCTTCCTATTGTTCAAGACAAGGAATTTTTCTCATCGTCAGGATAACAATCAGGTTTTCCTTATGTCACTATTTTCCTTATGTCACTATAGTAGAAAATACATTACATCATGTAATGATGCAAGTCTTCTATAATCATTAGTGAAATGGGGAAGATCCTGTTTCCTCTCTGTGTCTGCATGCCTTACCACTCTTGTAACTTTTGCTGGTAGTCCATCCCTGACGACGATGACAATATTGTTGCAATTCTCATTTATGGCCATGCATATGCCTCTGAAGTCCGAACCCTGATGCACAGAGTCGGCCACACTGAGTGCAGGGGAAGTCTCTATCTATGATATTTGATGATGCAGCTGTAGGGCACCTTTCACATGCAGCCTGGAGATGATTTAGTCGATCCTGCTCAAACCTGTTACATATTGATCTTGTCAGAGACCCGCCAGTGAGTCCTGTTCTGAGCCATTTGCTCAAGTTCTTTGCGATTGATGCCAGCCCATTGGAGACTGCTCTTCAGATTATCTTTGAACCACTTACATGGGCGACCCTTCTTTCTTTTTCCCTGACTCATCTCCCCATATGAGATCTGTTTTTGGGGACGGTGGACTTCCATTCTGAAGACACGTCCGGTCCACGTAAGTTGTGCTCTCAGTGTCATTTCCTCAATGGTTGTGTTTGCTCTTTCAAGGGCCTTAATATATCCGTCAGTTTGTCCTGGCAGTGAATCCTCATTATTGCATGGAAGGAGCTCATGTGAAATTGTTCAAGTTGTTTAATGTGCTGTCTGTAAATAGAGTGTGTATTAGGAAGGGGTAGTATCTCTGTTGGAGGAACATGTCATGCTCCTTACGGAGTAGTTCATCTGCTTTGGTCCCCACCTATACTCAGCTCTCACCAGTGGCTCTAAGTTGCTGTTTGCAAGCGACAGTGGACACACTCCAGTCAACTGCTTCAGTGAGTGGGCTAAAGTCGGTGAGGGTAGCCGATCAGTCTTGTACTCTTGGTGAGATGGGGAAATTGCCTTTCTCTAACCTGCGAAGACTGTTCTGGCGGTCTGGGTGGAGGAAATCAGTTTGTGATTTAACAGCCGTGAAGGTGGTTCAGTAGCATGTTGTGGGGCACGGAGAGCATGAGAAGGCATTAAAGATGTCCTGGTCACGCACTGCAGCTAAGGAAGTCCCATGCTGTAATGATGCCATCGGAATCAGGCTTCTGCGGGTGAGGGAGTTGTAACCATTACCTATGTAAATTCAGCTATGCCAAAGCAGTTCTATGGTCCTTGAACAGATTGTACACTCAGTTTTGGTGGCATACATCAGGACTACACTAACTTGAGACTGGAATAACTCCAACTAACTTCCTCAGTTACTCCTGATTTACATCATTCTAACTGAAAATGTAATTTGGATCTGTGGTCTGAGCAATGGTCTGTTTTTAAATATATCTCATTTACTATCATTTAAAAATTCAAAATAGCAAGGATTAATCTGAGAGATCCTACAATATCTATCTGTATGAATATAGGTAATCATCTGATGAACATATTGCTTTGTTCTCCATGCTCTTTCTTCTCCAATATCCTCCCAATTACTGCCTCCTTTGGGAAACTTTTGTAGTTAGCTGCCCTGTTTTTTAATTATTGTAGGCAAAGCTTAAAGAATTCCTACCTTCCATTTAACATGCACCACCTCTGGAGCCTTTATGCAAACGTGCTCCTCTGAAACTCACTTTATTATAGCGTTGCCTCTGTTTCTTTTCAAACTGAATACAAATTCTTGACTAAATACTGCTTCTGTGGCTTAAAAGCAACAAAATCCATCTAATCTATCACATAATTCCTTTTTTTCTAATATCATAAAGCCTGCTCTGAAAATTAGACTTTAAATCGGAGGATTAACTGAAAAATATTTACTTATGCATATGTAACAGGCAGGAGAAAAAGGGCAGCCTGAGTCATGTAATGGGCCTTGTTTATCTCAGTAAAAGAAAGAGAGAGAAAAATAATTTAGTGTATGCAATTTAGCCTGCAAAAGGTCAAACTGTTGCATGCCTGCAGGGAGTTAATCTGAAGAACGCTATAATTCCCAGCCCAAACAGTGATAAGCAATAGAAATGTAAATGCTGGCCCTTGCTCTGCAAGGCTGATATCTGCTGATATTCATAAACACTTTTCGTTTTTATCATAAGTAATTTACATGATACAAATAGCTTTAATTAAAGAAGTGGGTCGTCCCCCCCCACCCCTTTCTTCCTTTCCCTTTATTGGGTCTGGAGAGGTGTGTGCATTAGAGGAAAAGCGTGTGGGGGTGGGGGGGGGGAGCAGGGTGCCTCTCATGGATTTAAGTTTGTTTTAACTGGTTCTTAACTTACAAAAAAGATTGACACTTGGCATGTGCTGTTTGGCAATCAGCAAAGTGCTTCAGATCAATGCCAGTTAAGTTCAAAGAAAGACTGCTTGATCAGCTGAAAACAGCTTTCTCAGTTATTGTGAAGGCATGAAATGTGGTAGCTGCTGGCTGGTCTTTTGCTATATAACAGTATTGAAATCCTGGTGGAACTGATTCTCCCCTTCGTTTTCTCTCCCATCCTCCACTTTATTTTCTATCTGCTATCACTTTAAAGTTACACTCAATACTTCCAACCCTGCACTGACAGTAGCCAAGTAATATAGGATCTGAATTTATTATTGTGACTGGTTTCTGTTTTCTAGACTAGTAACCTGGGAAACATATTGCTTTGTTTTCCTTACATAGTGAACATCTTTTCAATTTCCCAGATGTAAGGTGCAATTAGCCAAAAGATACCATTCTTTTCTCCCCATTTTTTTCTTTTCTGAATATACACTGGGTAGCTTTTATTCATAAGATCTCATAGGAAAACTACTTTCTTTCCAACTCTGATATATATCTGTCTTAGTCTCTCTCTTTCTCTGATACTCATTTTTACCCTATTTAAAACAATAAACCCTAATCCTAAAAGAAGGTAGTCTCAAATCAAGTATTGATCTGTTACATCTTAAATCTGATCTGGACACTACATATGGCAAGTTTAGAAATCATATTTCCCTCCAGATGTCAGGTGGTGGTGTCTGCTTGCAAAGAAACCGAAAATCTTAGACTTTGTTGTATGAATGCAGCTGCTTGCTTATTTAGTGGAGCCAGCCAAGGAAGCATATTACTTACTCCTGTTTTCCAAACTCTGCAATGGCTTCCAGTTTGCTTCAGGGATCAGTCAAGGTGTTGATTTTGATCTATAAAACCATATGGTCCTGTCTGACTATTGGCCTGATTCTGTCAAATGCTGAGAGCCACTTGTGAGGTGCAGAGCACCTTCAACGCACATGGAAGTCAATGCAAGTATAGGATGCACAGCACGAGGCGGCATCAAGGCCTTAAGAAGTGGCCTCCCTCTCTGAGACATCTCAGTGATATTTGGGCTCTGCTAGGGTAGACTTGGCCACTGAACTGGGCAGTGCTTATTCACCACAATGCAGTCACAGACTGATGCAAGGTTCATTGATTTTCACAGTCTGAGGGCAGTGGATAGTGAATGGTTTTAATTATCTAGGGGAGGGAGGAGAAGCTACTCCATGCTTACACTAATCAGCTTATTTGTTTTTTTTTTTAAAGTATTAAAAAATCGCCCAGACATGCTCAGACCCCTTCTCTGGTCCACCTCATTGCTGTCTTCCTCACTGACCCGTGATGGGCCAGCTCAGAGACCCTCCCACAGGGATGTGCAGACATACTTGACTCTGCTTTGCTGGAAACTCCAGAGCAAGACTTGGGGGGTGCAAAACCCTGGCATTAGCTCTCTACCCCAGAATGAATTTCCTCTTAAGTGCACTGTGCAATCCAATATGGAATTCTAGGCGCTGAGGCAAAGCCTGTAGTAAGGGGTGCTCTGCAGTGATCCAGGGAGAGCCAACTATGAGATGCAATTTTCTACTCTGTGTAGCTGGTTAGCTCCGCTAGCTAGTGTATAGAGTGGGTAGAGCCCCAGCCTTTCCTGCCTTTTGGGACATATTCCTCCATTGGGAATAAGACGCAGCCAATTTCAAATAAAGAAGAGTGAGAGAAACAGATGGAGGGTCAAATCCTGCTCTCCTTCAACCTGGTAGGAAGTTACAGTGAACCCACTTAATGGGAGCCACACAATCTATGGGATTATTCCGATTTTACAGAAACTTTTTTTTAAAACAGATTGTATAAAGTCGAGTGCATGCGGCCGCACTAAGCACATTAATTCGGTGGTGTGCCTCCATGTACCGTGGCTAGCGTAGATTTCCAGAGAGTTGCATTGTGAGTAGCTATCCCTTAGTTCCCGCTGTCGCCCCTGCCCATTGGAATTCTGGGTTGAGATCCAATGCCTGATGGGGGAAAAACAGTGTCGCGGGTGATTCTGGGTAAATGTCGTCACTCATTCCTTCCTCCATGAAAGCAATGGCAGACAATCATTTTGCTCCCTTTTTCTCTGGATTGCCCTGGCAGACGCCATAGCATAGTAACCATGGAGCCTGTTTCCCTTTTTTCACTGTCACCGTATGTGTACTGAATGCTGCTGACACACGTGGTACTGCAGTGCTACACAGCAGCATTCATTTGCCTTTGCGAGGTAGCAAAGACAGTTACCAGCCCTATTGCATCGTCTGCTGCTTTAGAAATTGGCGATGACGGTTACCAGTCATATTGTACTGTCTGCTGCTGTCATGGGTGCTCCTGGCTGGCCTCGCTGAGGTCGACCGGGGGCGCATGGACAAAAATGGGAATGACTCCCCAGGTCATTCCTTTCTTTATGTTTTGTCTAAAAATAGAGTCAGTCCTGCCTAGAATATGGAACAAGTGTACTAGAGAACCAGAGAGCACAGCCACTGGGTCAGAGCCCCAGATATCCCGCAGAAATGATGAGCTGCATGCCATTCTAGGGGGTGCCCCTGCAACAACCCTACCTGTTGCTTCCCTCCTCCCACACCCCTCCTGGGCTACCGTGGCAGTGTCCCCCCATTTGTGTGATGAAGTAATAAAGAATGCAGGAATAAGAAACACTGAGTTTTTAGTGAGATAAAATGAGGGAGAGGCAGCCTCCAGCTGCTATGATATTCCCGGCAGGACATCTCCATTACTCATTAAAGGGTGTCAGGGGAGAGGAGCACAGCCTCCTGCTGCTATGATAGTCCAGAATCTCCATTAGACATGAAAGGGGGGCTGGGAGAGGAGCTCAGCCTCCAACTGCTATGATGAGGATGGTTACCAACCCTATTGCACCATCTGCCAGGACTGAATCTCCAGGACACAAAGCTTAAAGAAGGGAATGACCAGGGATCATTCCCATTTTTGCTCAGGCGCCCCCGGCCGACCTCACCGAGGCCAGCCAGGAGCACTCACAGGATGATGACGAGGACAGCTGTCAGTCATATTGTACCATACTATCTGCCACCGGGGAGGGGAGGGGAGGGGAGAGGATGCTGCTGTTTAGCACTGCAGCACCCTGTCTACCAGCAGCATCCAGTAGACATACGGCGACATTGAAAAGAGGTGAGAAATTATTTTTTTGCCTTTGAGGAGGGGGAGGTGGGGTAAATTGACGACATATTCCCTGAACCACTGGTGACAATGTTTTTGACTCTTCAGGCATTGGGAGCTCAGCCAAGAATGCAAATGCTTTTCGGAGACTGCAGGAACTGTGGGATAGCTCGCGTCCTCAGTACCCCCTCCCTCCCTCCCTCCATGAGTGTCCATTTGATTCTTTGGCTTTCCGTTACGGTTGTCACACAGCACTGTGTTGAGTCCCTGCTGTGGCCTCCGTCTATCAAAGCCTGGAGATTTTTTCAAATGCTTTGTCATTTCATCTTCTGGAATGAAGCTCTGATAGAACAGATTTGTCTCCCCATACAGCGATCAGAACGAGTATCTCCCATACAGTCCATGCTGCAGCTCTTTTTGGATTTGGGACTGCATTGCCACCCGTGCTGATCAGCGCTCCATGCTGGGCAAGCAGGAAATGAAATTCAAAAGTTTGCGGGGCTTTTCCTGTCTACCTGGCCAGTGCATCTGAGTTCAGATTGCTTTCCAGAGCGGTCACAATGGTGCACTGTGGGATACCGCCCGGAGGCCAATACTGTCGAACACTAACCCTAATCCGACATGGCAATACCAATTTCAGCGCTACTCCCCTCGTCGGGGAGGAGTACAGAAATTGGTTTTAAGAGCCCTTTATATCGATATAAAGGGCTTCGTTGTGTGGATGGGTGCAGGGTTAAATCTGTTTAATGCTGCTAAATTCGGTATAAACGCGTAGTGTAGACCAGGCCTAACTGATAACTGACTTTTTTTTTTTTTTTGCGCACTGCTTAGTTAGGTTTATTTGCTTAATTTAAAGTAAACTCATCAGCTTTACTGCTGATGGCATAATCATCATTCTAGTACCTAGAACCTCATAAACAAATACAAACATTTCCCTGCATCCAGTCCAAATTTAACATAACACAACAATTGAGAGTCTTAAACAGAGGAAGGGAGAGAAATGAAAGAAGAAAAAAGGCAACAATAATGAGTTCATGCACTTACTCTGTAAGGCCCTGGCCCAGCAAACAGTTATTTATGCGTTCAAATTAACCACATGAGCAGCTCCATTGACTTAAATTAACAGCGGTCCCTCTAAGGCAGTGGTCCCAAAACTTTTTTGTCCATACTCTCCTGCCCCTTGCCTGGTCCATCTCCCCCCCCCGACCCCCCCCAGGTGCCACGGTTGGGAGAAGGGCCGCAGTCAGGGCTGGGAGCCAGGGGCCATGGCTGGGAGTGGGTCTGGAGTTGGGAATGGAGTCGGGAGTCAGTAGCTGCGGCTGGGGCTTGGGGTGGGGCCAGAGTGGAATTGGGGGCAAAGTGGGGCTGGGTGGCTCTCCCTCCCTGCCCACTGTGGGAGCTGGGCCAGGGTACGCCCCAGTTTGGGGACCACGGCTCTAAGGGTATGTCTACGCTTCAATCGGGAGATGTGAGTGCAGCACAAGTAAACATACTTGAGATAGCTTTGATTGAGCTAACTTGCTAAAAATAGCAGTGACGTCACTGCAGTGCAGGGAGCAGCGTGGGCTAGCTGCCTGAATTCAAGCCCACCCAGGACCCTGGGTTGGTGCTGTAGCTGCTAGCCCAGAGGTTGGCAACCTTTCAGAAGTGGGGTGCTGAGTCTTTATTTATTCACTCTAATTTAAGGTTTCACGTGCCAGTAATACATTTTAACCTTTTTAGAAGGTCTCTTTCTATGTCTATAATATATAACTAAACTATTGTTGTATGTAAAGTAAATAAGGTTTTTAAAATGTTTAAGAAGCTTCATTTAAAATTAAATTAAAATGCAGTGGCGGTGGCCAGGACCCAGGCAGTGTGAGTGCCACTGAAAATCAGCTTTCATGCCGCCTTCGGCACACGTGCCATAGATTGCCTACGCCTGTGCTAGCCTATGCTGCTGCGACTACCTTGCTATTATTGTTCAAGCTAGCTCAGATATATCTTCACAAGTTGCAGTCACACCACTGATTGCAGTGAAGATATATCCTTATCCATATTTATAAAATTATGCACTTGTGTGATTCTTTGCAGAATCAAGGTCATAGTCGGTTATTATTTATCGTCCCCATCACTTCTTGCAGGCTTTGAGAACAACAGAAGAAAAAGAAAACTTTATACAATGTTCTTCTATTTCGCCCCTTTTATACTGCAAATTTTGTAAAGGATGGTTGAGTGTGAAAAGTTATGCCAGTGAAAGAAGATTTCAGAGCCAAATCTTCCCAGAAAGGTCCTGTTGTATCCCGATGATCATGGCACTCATAATGAGTTGTCATCACTCTGACTAAAAAAGAAAATATAATCATGCCTCAATTTGATGCAGATTATGAACACAGATCCTGATGCTGTGAACTGCTCAATGCCTCCAGTAAACCACTCGACACTCCCAGCTCCCATAGCTGACAATGGGAATTGAGGCATCTTGCACCTTCCAGGATCTACTCCCTAAAAACCCAAACCAAACCACAATGAGAGGTATGAGAGGACATATCAGTGGATCAAAAAGATTCATTTATTTAAAAAAAATCTTTTCAACAAGCATTTTTCTTGTAGTATTTCCTGTCCTCATTGCCTCAGCTGCAATGTGACTGCCTGAGATAGTGGGTTGTGATTTTCATACAAAGCAAGAAGAGCCTCTTTTTTTTTCTTTCTGATATTGTTCAACATTTTTCACAATGCTAAAAGGCAAAGACAAAACAAAAAACAAGCCAATAAAATCCCAGTGCTGTAATCTTCCTGCTAGTAGCTCCTCAGCTAAGGCCTGATAAATTTTATACAAGAAAGTATAGTTTCCTCTTAAATTGGTCTCCAGTTGAGATTTTCATGGCTGACTCACAGGGTGAGGCTGTACTTTTTCAGACCAAATCTGTAGGCAATACAGGCTAAGAAGCCAGGCGGAGCACTGAGTAGATATGCTGTGGGGACATTCCCCTCCAGCTACTCTGTGGAGGCTGCTTTAGTCCAGTGGCGGCTGTAGCATACACCAAATTCAGTCCTCTCCTGGATTTATTTTTTGGGTGGAGGGGATGGAAAGTCCCATGTAGTTGTGGATCCTTTAGCCTCACACCTTTCTGGTCAACCAATGTCCTGCCTCCTCTGATACAGCCTCAGATTTAGCTCCCTCAGTTCTGTTGCCTAAGGAATTTCCACAGACTGGGAAGGAATAAGAGAGGTGCAACTGGATTGCCCCAAGGGCAAATTCTCTTCTAAAATCTGCTCTGCTTCTATGTGTAGGGCCCACTGATGTCAGTGGAAGTGATGCACATGTAGGCAGACCAGAAGGCCACCTCTGAGTGTTGCTGTGTAGATCTCCCAAAAGGAATTTTGCCAGTTACAAAGCCTAAGGGCAGGCCCAAGGAGAATGCTTCCCTAATTGTTACTCAGACCTGGCTAATAGGCATAGTAAATACCGTAAACATTTTATCTTAGTTTTGTGAAACATAATGCATTACTCCATAGTTTGATTGATTGCTTGGAGAGCTGTTTATAAAATAGGCAGCCTGCTTACTGTCATCATGATTATATTGTCAGGATTTGACCAAATGCCTAGAAGCTTTAGTCATTTGGAGAATGCCATGTGAAATGGTGACTTGATCATATTAGTATTATGTAATTATTTTAATATTTTATTTAATGCCATATGTGTGATTGGTGCTTTACAACTTCCATGTCTCCGAAAGTTAATGATCTGAATTACCGTGGGCTGTTGAAATATATAAGTTTTAGTCATTTGACATTAGGGCTGGTTTGACTTCACTGTGGCATATGAACTCAAATATAAAATTGCTGAGCAAAAGGGCAGAGTATTTTTGCTGTTCTTGGGTTTGTTTTTGGTTGGAAAATACTTTGTTGGTAGCAATAATAGAGCACTGTAATAAAATTGGGGTAGATACATAAACCAGTTGGCTAAAGGAGTTTCAGGAAAGGAGCAGATCCCTAAAGTTCCATAAAGCAACACACTGTGGAACAAACAGGATGCTTTCACAACTGCTTGATATAATCAGGACAAACTGTTGACGCTGAGGGAGTTGGGCCCCAGGTGCTGCCTGAGTGGTGTATCCTGCTTCTTTTGAAAGTCCCCCTGCTCGCCCTGCCTCCCCAGCTCTATACAGGAAAAAATCATCAGCCCTCTGATAATGCAACACTAATGTCAAGATTTTAGTCACATTCAGGGCAGAGAATTCAGAGTTACCATTCCCACAACAGTCTTAACACTAGCATTTGGTGTAGGTATTATACAATAACAGATAACACATATTGATTAATATTGGATAATGGGAACTGGGCTGAAAGTGGAAATTTGGATGATCAGATTGAAACTCCATATATCAATCCATGTATAAGGCGGGATCATATTTGGAACTAGCAGGGGCCTGTTTACTGGTTCTGCTTTGGATGTCATTCAGGATGATGGAAATCAACATTGCTGATCTTGCAAGACTCGCACTGTTTTGAACTGAAATCTCATGAGACCGGCTCCTACAATATTGGCCAACAAGCCCAAACGCAAAACTTAGTCCCGGTTGAGCCTTGAACCTAAATCCTGGCCCAGGGATTGGCAACCTTTGGCATGTGGCCCACCAGGGTAAGTCCTCTGGTGGATCGGGCCAGCTTTTTACCTGTTGCATCTGCAGTTTCAGCCGATCACAGCTCCCACTGGCTGCAGTTCACTGCTCCAGGCCAATGGGGGCTGTGGAAAGCAGCAACCAGCACATCCCTCGGCCCGCACGGCTTCCCGCAGTCCCCATTGGCCTGGAGTGGCAAACCACAGCCAGTGGGAGCCACGATTGGCCAAACCTGTGGACGCGGCAGGTAAACAAACCACCTGGCCCACCCGGGGGCTTACCCTGGCGGGCCACAGGCCAAAGGTTGCCAATCCCTGTCCTAGCCTAAGCCTTATCCATCAATAGATCCGCTTGTATTTTTCCGTACATGCAAAACCCCTGTATACCTCAGTCTAAATGACTTATTTCATACCAATCAAAAAACAAAGAGGAAAGTACAAAAGGAAAGTCTCCATGAAAGAAAGAGACTGAGGAAACACATTATGTGCCAATAGAGTCACACTGGGATAAAGCTGGTGTAATACAGTGGAGGACTAGTCCCAAGATATTCTAATTATTTGTTGTTTAAAAACTCCAGCTGAAGCCAATGGGTGCTTCTCCTGTCCTGTGTAAGGGCTTGAGGGGTCTGGCATGTAAACATAAACAGTGTGTGAATTAGGAGAAGAGTACAGCCCTACACACAGTAGGTGCAACATTTCTCAAGAGCCCAAGGCACTAATGTGAGCACAAGAAATAAAGAAGTGATTTTGCTGAACTGAGGTAGAAGTAAGCTGCTCCTAACTAAAAAATAACACTAATAATCCCACAGCAGAATAAACATTTGAATAAAAACCCAGACATCAATTGGATCTTATCCAGTATTAAATGGAAACACATGCTTTATCCTAGGAATTGAGGAGGCGGGGCAGGGGAAAAGCCCTAAACTCCTTTTCACTTCAAGTTTATTCAAACATTGCCATTGCCAAAAATTCCATGGAAAACTGAGCCAATTCAAAGCCATTCAGTTCAAGGCTGCAAGTTTCTACCCTCCTCCCCATTTTGCCCATAAACATGCTTGAGTCAGGTGCTAATTACAAGCACCAATAAAGCCACAAAACTGCTCAGATTCCCCTAGAGGAAATGACTGGATTCAGCACTTTGCTGTTCTGTTTATTTTACTACTTTACTGCACTTAAGTTACCCCAGCTGGTTTTCTGTGCTCTGAGAGGGGGAAAGTCCATTCTACAGAAGAGTCCAGGGAGGTGAAAGGGAATCTCTCCTCCAAACTGAAGAGCTTACGTGAGAGCTGCATGCATGTGTGAGGATGGGGTGTTGAAGTGTCCTCTCTGCTGAGACCTGACCTTTCAACTTCTGAGGTGTCTGCTTCTTGCCAGGTCATTCTGAGTCACTTTGTCTTCTGCTGTGCTGTGCTTTGCAGGCAACAAGTATATGTGAGAATATCTTGCCACATAATATTTATTATTGTTCATAGTAAGAAGTACTTGCTAATCTCTGACGTGATCGGCACTGAACAAAACATAAACAAACACAGTTCTTGCCCTGAGGAGTTTATAAATTAGTAGACAAATATAGATGAGATAAGATGCTCTTGGAAAACCCTGGAGTGGGTGTTGACTTACTATAAATTGAGAGTGAATTAAATGGGAATGGGATATGCTTTCTCATTAATTCACATTTTATTTTGAAGAATAGATGTTGTTTGTTTGTTCTCTGACAGGGTAATTCTGTCAGAAAACCATGCAGTTGCTTATTAGGTATAGGAGATAACTCATTGTGTATAATATATACCCCTCTTGAAAATCCAGGGGGCCACATTCTCAGCTGGTCTACCTTTCCATAGCTCCGTAAAAGTCAATGCAGCTGTGGTGATTTACACCAGTTGAGTATCTCACCCCTGGAGAACAGAGATGCATGAAAATTAGAAAAATACAAAGAAGCAAAGTGAATCAAACTGCCTGAAATCACAGAAGGCTGTGTTTGAGTCTGGGGTGGAGGCTTTGGTTAGCTTCTACATTATATCTAGCCTTGTTTGACCATTCTTTGGAATTATTGACTGGAAATCCTAACTTTTATTAGACAGAAGAACACAGCTGTGAGCATAAGCAGAAATACATGAGATTAAAAAAACCCATAGACAAGTGTAACAGATTGTATTTAAAGATAATGAGCTTTTCTCCACTCTCTTGTTTATACTAGGAATGTGCTCCAATTCCAGCAGTTGGTGACCATGTACAGATGTAGCTGCATCAGTATAAACCCCACCTGTAAACAAGGAAAGCTGTGGTTTGCACTGGTAGCACTTCCTCTTGTTTGGAAGCCACTTAGGAGTTGTGCGCTCACAGCTCTATCAGTTGTTGGCCATTAGTTTCTGGATTCCCCGTGCAGTTAAGGCTTTGCATTCATCTCTTCAGGTAAAAGCCTACTCTGAAGGGTAACAAATTCAGGCATTCTTGGGGCCTAATGGAGGGAGTGAACTGAGAATCAAATATCTACCTGAACCATACAGACATTTCAGTGTAGGGACTATTAGCAAGAGTACTTCAGCAGCTCTCAGTTGCCATAGTGGCACTTAGAGAGAGAGTCTCTCAGCTACTCTGAAATATGAATATTACTTGAAATATGGACACAACCCAAAATCCCACTTCTTCTTTCACAATTTTTGAAGGGAATCTCATTGTTCTACTGGAGATTTCATTACCAGCCTAGGTAGAACTAGCAATGATTTGTTTATTATCCTTGGCAGTGGAAGATACGGAAATGAGGCTAAGCTCAGACCTGCCAAATCTCACTTAGCTGGAAGGAGATGTTCTCATTGTGGAATAATATTTAGGTCTTTTCAAAGTATCCCTCTCTTATGGTGAAGGATTTCTCGGTGTGTTTCAAGGAGACATTTAAAATTTCTTTTGAGTATTTTTAATGCTTCCTCGCACAAACTGCCACTGCTTGACAGTCCTGTAAGCAGCATTTGCCCAGAGCTGGGTTGATTTCTTTCTGCAGTGGGAGTAGCAACATTGATCAATCCACTCAGGTTTCACTTAAGGTCAAAAGCAGCTTAAAGATCTTGGGGGACCTCCACAGTGCTTCCCCTTCCTCCTGCCACTATTACTTTCGCAGCAATATACACAGAATGGCCTTTCAAATTTTATTAAAATCACATGTCAAAAGAGTGTAATTATCTAAATGTGTGTAATCCATAAGGCAGTTTTTCAACCTTTGGATTTTAATGGCCTTAGGAACCCATATTCAGAAAGTAAGCTTGCCCGTAGGCGCATGTTTCCTGCAAATTGTATAGCTTCATATACAGTTATATGTCTAAGCATGTGTGTTTGAAAAGCCACTCTGCCTTGACTTCTTAAACAATTGTGATTTTATCAAGTTTGTTACAAAAACAAAACAAAAAACCCCAAACCCACCAAACAAAAGAAACCCCATAGGAAATGTTTTTTTGTAATATTTGCTTGTCTATTGTGCATATAGAGAAGGGGCGGGCAAATTTTTTGGCCTGAGGGCCACATCGGGTTTCTGAAATTGTATGGAGGGCTGGTTAGGGGAGCCTGTGCCTCCCCAAACAGCCAAGCGTGGCCTATCCCTCGCACCCTATCCGATCCCCACCACTACTTGCCCCTGATGGCTCCCCTGGGATTCCTGCCCAGAGGGGCGGCTCCAGGCCCCAGCACGCTAAGCCGTGGGAGGCGCTCTGCCAGCGCCGTGAGGGCGTCAGGCAGGCTGCCCTCAGTGGCTTGCCTGCGGAGGGTCCACTGGTCCCATGGCTTCGGTGGACCTCCTTCAGGCGTGCCTGAGGAGGGTCCGCTGGTCCCACGGCTTCAGTGGACTTCCTGCAGGCACGCCTGTGGGAGGTCTGCCAAAGCCGCGGGACCAGCGGACCCTCTGCAGGCAAACCACCAGAGGCAGCCCGCTTGCTGTGCTTGGGATGGCAAAATCCCTAGAGCTGTCCCTGCCTGCCCAATCCACCCCCACATTCCCTGTCCCCTGGGAACCATGCCCCATCCACCCCTTCCTGTCCCCTGACTGCCCCCAGAGCCCTCACCCCTTCTCCCTGACTGCCCCGGAACCCCTGCCCCTGACTTCCCCCCGCTGCCCCATCCAAACCCCCGTCCTTCCTGACTGTCCCCCCCAGCACCCCTGCTCCCATTCAACCCCCGTTCCCTGCCCTCTGACCACCCCGCCCCCTATCCACACCACTGCCCCCTGACCACCACACTGAACTTCTCTGCCCTCTATCCAACCCCCTTCCCCCAGCTCCCTGCCCTCTTACCGCACTGCCTGGAGCACCGGTGGCTGGCGGCACTACAGTCGCGCTGTCCAGAGCACCAGGACAGGCATCCATGTCACCCAGTTGGAGCCAGCCCTGCCACTGCACAGCACAGAGCACCGGGTCAGGCCGAGGCTCTGCAGTTGTGCTGCCTGGCAAGAGCTCGCAGCCCCACTGCCCAGAGTATTACACCGGCAGCACAGTGAGCTGAGGAGGGTGTTGTACAGACAAAACTACACAGGATCTTTTCAGGGGGCAAGACAAAGATGCCACATTTATTATGATAACAATTTGATTTGTGACCAATTACTAACATCTTAATCCTTATACACACACATTATACCTAATACCTATATACAGACACACACATCCATCAGATGTTCTGCAGCTGCTGCATAGTTACCAGTTCTGAAAATAGCTTGAGTTCGTGGCTTGATTTTGCACCTTGAGTTCGTAGCTTGTGGCAGCTAACTGGCCAGGAAAGCCAGGCACAAGGATGAGCTGGGTCTCTGTTGGGCATGCATCAATGCCCTTCCATGGTGGCAGCAGAATGTTACCCTCCAAAGTCTTCCAGCCTGGGGGAGGGATAGCTCAGTGCTTTAAGCATTGGCCTGCTTAAATCCAGGGTTGTGAGTTCAATCCTTGAGGGGGCCATTTGGGGAACTGGGGTAAAAATCTGGGGATTGGTCCTGCTTTGAGCAGGGGGTTGGACTAGATGACCTCTTGAGGTCTCTTCCAACCATAATATTCCATTCTATAATCTCACCCATCCTCTTTGTAGGCTTTAGTTTGAATCCAGAGTCTACAGGTCTTGCTGTGTCAAACTGCCTTTGGGTTTGGTGATTGATCACCTGTCAATTGCAGGCCTGACTTTCAGCCTGGGACCTGGCTTTGATCTTCCTTCTATTGTATCTTTTCTTTTTAGGGTGGACTCTTCTTACTTTGTTAGGGCTCTTGTCTGCATATTCAGCCAGTGGGGTTTGAACTCTATTTCATCAGGACAGCCTGGGGCTGGAGGTTGATTCCATCATCCATATATACCTCAGTCACACATCTAAACTAAACTAATAAGATTACAGCAGGGTTTGCAAAAATGAAGGTTGGAGGAAGCTTTTACAAAATGCAGTGAGTGTTTTAAAATGGGGTTTGAATTACAATATGGCAAACAGTGAACAGAATTTACAATATAGACAAGTGTAGTGGATGGCAAACAGTGAACAGAAATTACAATGTAGGCAAGTGTAGTGAAGGGTGAACAGAAGTTACATTAATAAAGTGAACAATTAAAAAGAATTTCATTTATCAGTTCTACAAGGGGAAATAGCAGGGAAGGGGCTAGGGGCTGGATGTGGCCCACGGGCCATAGTTTGCCCACTGCTGCTATATAGAGCATGGGCCCATGTTGGGTGTAGTACAGAGCCATACCACCTCAGGGTGAGTTAGAGAAGGCAGTCTGCATGTGGAGGGATTTCCAAAACTGAAACATACGCAGGACACTTTGGTTAGCAACTTTACGAATGAGACAATGTGCAATCTTTAAGACATGATGAAAAAAAAGTGGTTTTACGTCTCATCCAAGACACACAACTACCAGCACCGTGCCCTAATACCTTCTTGGGGCACTGACTCAACGGAGACAGCACTTCTGTTCCAGGATAATTTCTTCCATTCAGGATGTTGGATGTCTCCCATCCAAATACTGACCCAACATAGTTTGTGAGATCTGATGGGCTCTTGGCACATAGGGTATGACTGGTACTGCACATGCAGAAATCTCATCTAAATGAAAATCTGCAAACAAAGCTGGGTGACATTTGAAGGGAATGACTTGGTAGGGGTTTAGCCTTTCTGTGGAGCGCAAGGCTGTGGTAGTTTCTGGTTTGTGGCTTGCTCTCCATTGTACCACCACAAAAGATCATGACAATGCCCTTAAAAAATAAGGAAGTTCAAAGTCCTTCTTTAAAGGACCTTGTTGTGCTTTGGTATGGAGATATCTCAGCATAAGTTAAGGGAAAAACTCTGTTCTCCAGTCTTCATGGTAGATGTCTTATGCAGTGCAGGTCTCAATTGCTCATACTCTGGCCACAAATCTATTACACAACAAACTGGAACTGTATGTGTTGTGGTATCTACTAGCGATGGAAGTGACTTCTCTGGGCGGGGTTAGTATACCATTGTCAGTGTTGAGTATGATATGCTGGTTGCAAGGAATGTAGGAGAATGTTGCTGTCATTTGCCTGGTTTTAAGTGTTTGTGTAGGCAGGTTGTGCCTGATTCAAGGGGTTAATCTTTAACAAAGCTTTTGTGTTAGGGAATGCATTAGAAATTGGTTTTAGATAATGTCTATTAGTTATCCTGAAGTTCTTTGCAATAACAAATTAAATATTGTTCGTGCTCTCTGTGATTGATGGAGGCAATCACTGCAATCACTTGGCTGTAGCTCTTGCATAGCCTTGGACATTAGAACCTGTCACCGTGAAAGGGGAGTCGTTGGCCAAAGTACCAATCTTATCCCCTACTCTTTCTAAAAAGTGCCACAGGCTCTTTAGCTTCTACCTAGTTGACTTTAAGTGACAGCTACAAGGGACCTCAGTTTCAAGTTTCAAGTGTTAATGTCACAAAAATATTGTATCACACGAACTCCTTTAGCATCGCACCAATATGGAAGCATAGTGAATTCAGTAGTTACATGCAAATGGACTGAACACAAAATGGCCCACATTAATATTTTTTAAAAAAGATGAAGTAATATAGTGCAATAATGTGAACCTGAAAATATGGTGAATTTATTGGGAGATGCTATTTTTTGGTCTCAGTGGCACAGCTGAGCAAACCTTGGAAATAAGAAACACACAGGGACACTTGTGGTTAAAAATACTTAATGTGAAAGGCACATTTTGGAAACACTGAACAAATTCTGTTCTCATTTAACCAATGCAACTCTGTTAACTATCTACTGGCAGACTCTGCTTCACACATTCATTTCCCTCTCTTTTTCAAACTAGGACTCACTTTTTTTTCTCATTTATATCACTGGAAATCTCCAGACCAAAGAGGCTTAGACATGCTTTTTGGAGTGCTCATTTGAACCAAACCCAATTCTGAATCTTTTGCAGGTTGCCAGTTCATAGATTTGAGAGCCAGACGGGACATTACGCTCAGGGCTGGCTCTGGCTTTTTTGCCACCCCAAGCAACAAAAAAAAAAAAAAGGGAGGGGGTTGGGGCCACTGGAGCAGCAAAGCAGGGAGAAAAAAAATGACGCGGCTGGAGCAGCAAAGCAGGAGGTTGGGGGGAGAAACAACGGTGTGGAGGGCAAAGCAGTGGAAAAACAAAACAAAAAACCTTACAGGGCGGCCAGAGCCAGAGGACTTCCTGTGCTGCAGAGTGCGTGCCAGGTCTAATGGGGGCAGGAAGGGGGGGGAGAGGGGAGGGGAGAGAGATAGGAGCGCAGTGCTTCAGCGAGGCGCTCGCCACGTGGCCCCGACCACCGCGCCACCTGCCGGGAGGGCTCCACTCTGCTCCGGTCGGCGGGAAGGGAAGGACATGGGCTGCCCTGCTGAGTTTGCTGCAGGGCGCTCCCCTCCTCCGCGCCGCCACCCCCTACAAGAACAGTTTGGGCGGAATGCCACCCCATAGAATCTGCTGCCCCAAGCACAAGCTTGCTCAGCTGGTGGCTGGAGCCGGCCCTGATCCAGTCTGACCTCCTGTAAACCACGGGACACAGAATTTTACCCAGTGATTCCTGCAGCAGGCCCATAACTTGTGGTTAAATTAGAACATACCTTTTAGAACTACTACTAAAAAAAACAGATTGTCTGTTTTGTGTGTGAGATGCAACTCCATCCCAGGCCAAAGACAGAGACTCACCTTCACTAATACAGATAAGGCGAGTCCCAGGAGAAATCAGAGTATGTTCCCTCGGACAAAACTAGTGCCTCTCATGGTCTCATCTTGTCTTCTAGTCACATACCATTGTCTAAGTTAGGTAGAGAAGTGCAGCACCTGTTTAAAAAATACATCATACCTTTTGTTTGGTGCTTAAAAACAATAGGGATCTTACAGCTGTGCAATAGGCATCTTTATTGTGCAGCCTTCCATTTGGAAAGTGGGGTTCAGGAAAAGGTGGTTGTTAAAAGGAAGCCCTTGGGGAACTGACCTTGCACAGGTCCTGTGGACTTCTTTTGCAGTCTGGGGTAAGGGAGCATTCCTGAGGGCAGTGACATTTTAATGGGAGGAAAGGAACAGGTTGATCACAATCTAATGCTGGGCTTTTCTTTGTGCTTGGGTTTTCTAACCCATTGGATTCATTTTCCTTCTTACTAACTCTTGTGTTTACTTTCTACACCCAGAAGTTTCCTTTTGAACTGATGCTCTCTCCTTGTGCTGTTGTTACTAATATGGCAGCAGTACAGACTCTCAGGAAAGTGCTTCTCATTCAAACATGCCCAAAGTGCCAAGAACCATCATCTACGTTGCCAACAGCAAATTTAAAAAGGGAGCCAGTCGTATTACTATAAAGCTCTGCACCTGTGTCTGAGAGTTATCCGCTCCCTTTTCCTACAGTATCTCCCTCTTCCTCTCCCCCTACATTTATTACCACTCTCTTTTTCACCCTTGCTTCCACTTGTTTTGGAAAATTTTCGTCTGTAATAGACTAAAACTAATTTCCGAATCACAAGGTTTGTAAGCAGGCAGACAAACCTGCTCCTTTCCCCACCCGCCACGAAATTATGATATATGGAAAAGGTAAAGGAAGGAAAAAGAAAAGAGGAAAAAAAAGTGTGTGTGTGTGTAGAGTAAGACCCAAAAATAAAGGAAATCAGAACCATGCCATGTAAAATTGTTACAGCTGTTACTGTTTTTATTGGCTGTTTCTTTTGGATTCATTTCTCCAGCAACTGCCATTCATGTGAGCAGGAACACATGCAGCATGACATTGCTTTGAGTTGAGAGATCCAGAGGCCAGGGATAGGGGTGTGGGGAAAGGGACGGTGTAGTAATGAGGAGGTTTGTGGGGGACACATCAAAGTACATCCTTGTAATGTGTTACAGTAACCCAGGAAATTGAATTCAGATGCATTTAATAAAATCCTAATAGGAACATAGGATTTGTCATACTGTATCAGACTGTGGGTCCACGTAGTCCAGCGGCAGCTAATATGGTACTTGATGCTTCAAAGGAAAGCGAGTCCCTTCTTCATTCTCTACCACAAATCTAATCTCTTTGATTTAGCTTTCCCTCTGTAAATTCTTCACAGAAACCTAGACACCCAATATCCCCCAACACACAAACAAAAACAAATGAGCACATGTCTCCTATAGCCTGAGAAGGAGAAATTGCTGTGATTTGTTTTTGAATAATTCTAAGGTGCTTAGATACAGAAGTAATGGCAACCATATAAGTATATAAATAGAATGCACCTAGCTATTTGAGCAATTCTGTATATGGGAAAAAAGGGGCAGAGGAGGAGATATTTTTTTTTTCCTGTGGGGAAATATATTTACAATTAAAATGAAGTGGCTGCTTCTGGAGACAGCTATCTGTGGTGGTTTCTGAGAGCTGGGAAATGGAATATTGGATCTTAGGTCACTCTGACTAATGAGAGAAGAGTCTGCATGGAAATGTGAATTCGCCTTTTCTGCTCTCTCTTGGTCTCTTCATAGTTGCTTCATTTTAATAGGTCTGATTAAATAATCACCTAATGTGAATTGGACAGACCTTGAGATTTGTGTCTCTTCCTGTAAGCTTCTCAAGCAAAATACAAGGTGCAGTACCAATTATATGAAAATTCACTCTGCATCTGGCACTCACATATTATGCTGATAAGCACCTTAGAAATGCATATTAATTAAACATGTCCAATGTCTTTTTTAATAATTTTTTTTGTATTTTGCAGACCCATCAAAAGAAAATAAATGATAAAGAAACAAATTAAATTCATAAGTACATCTGGTGATGCAATGTTTTTAGTGTATTTTCATTTGAAATGAAAACAGGGAGCCTTTAAACAAAAATAAATTCAGTAGACCCTAGGCAAATGAATTTTACACTATTAAATGTTATTTCTTGCTCAGCAAATTGTACTCAGGACCAGCTCCTATCTGTGCCAGGGTTTTCACTGTGTTTGCGGCCAAACTGTATCCCCAATGTTTGTCAGTTTGTCAATACTCTGGCACAAAGGACAAAACTGGCTTAGAACTAGAATCTTCATTCGGAACTCATTCAAAATCATGTGGTATTTAATTTGAATCTCTGACCTAGTCAAACTACTCTCTACAGCTTTAGCTTCAGATCAGATTCAAAACTGGAAGAGACCGAATTGACAGTTCTGTTTCAGATGTCACTGAAATCAAGAAACTTAACCAGAACCCTAGTCCTGATCTGGCAAAAACCTGTATCTGAAACTAGATTCAGATGTAAAAAGTGCTCCTTAAGCAAGCTCACCTCTAACAGAAGCTGCATTTGAGCATCGATATCAGATAATTGCACACACGATTAGTTGCTAGGGCCCTGATTCAGCATGCTTTTGGCATGTGAATAGTTCCATTGTTTAGACCCAAGTTTTTTTAAAGTAGACATAGTGTTAAGCATCTTGCTGATCTGGGGCTTACATGAAGAACTACATTTTAATGTATATGGCCTGTTTGCATATGCAAATCAGGTAATTGCACACCACACTACGCATCACCACATGCAATTACCCACTTTACCTGTTTATAGGTATGGGCTTACAAATAATGAGCCCCTTTGGAAATTTGGTGCTTTGTGTGTAGCAGAGGTGCAGGTGAGACCTCTTGCATCCTTTCTATTCCATCAGAATGGCCAGAGCAAACTATGTAAACATCCATGAAACACAGGTGCTTTTTAAAAGTTGAGAACAGAACCTTAGTACAGCCGTGAAAAAGCCTACAATAGTTAGCGCTTTTCAATTGTATGAAAGAATTACTGGCCCTATTTTTAAGCATGGGAAAACTTAGGTATAATGAGGGTGACATGTCCTGCGTGCAATATATTGAACACTGTGTTGGAAATGCAAGCTATATTTTTATAGGGGTGTTCCTGGTCCTACTTGCAGGCTAGGAGGCTCTGTAGGGAAGCCTGCAATCAGAGTCAGTCTGGAAGAAGACAGCTTAGAGCAAAGTTATGCCTCTCTGCTTTAGGGAGCATCCTGCTTTGCTTTTCTCGCGTTTTGGTTACTGTGTTATCATTATGGATATTATGAATTAAAGTAGTATTACGTTACAGACTTTCAAGCAAGAGTATTTGATGTTTTTATCTAACTTCTCTGTTTGCATGCTGTAAACTTAACACCATGTTACAGAGAAAATTTGTGGCAGAGTAAGGAACAGAAAATAGGTCTCCTGACCTGTACTTTAGCACTGCTTCTAGTCTAGCACTACTCTGCCTCCAGTTGACAGAGAAATTGGGTTGGAAATACTGTGAGAAGAAAAAAGGTTTCCTGTGAGTTTTCTGATCTTTCTTAATTATGGATAGGTCAGAGATAGAAGAAGAATAGATTTTCTTGTGGTACTTCCACTTCAGGTCCTAACAAAATATGCACAAGTGGTTTGGTTATTCCTATTTTATGAGCAAACAAAATTCTCAACAGATAAAAATGAACCATATTTCTTATGAACTTCAAAAATGATCATTTTGATTTTGGATAAAGTTTTGAGTCAGCATTACGGTAACTGGATTTGTTTCTCCATTCCTAGCACCTGCTGACTGCAGGCTCTGGAAATCCCCACATTAGACAGAGAGAAATCCTAGAACGGTGAGTATGTGCTATATAATTATGTGAGAGCGCCTTTTTTTTTTTTTTTTTTTTTGGTTCTCAGAGTTCACAAGCTTAGCAGGACAAGTTTAAATAAAGTGCACCTGATTCTAAACTCTCTACAGATCAAACAATTTAAACTGCCCCCGACACCCAACCACTCTCAATCAAACATGTTGTTTTATATGAGTCAACTAAAGTCTTTCTCTGATTCCTCTTCTTGCCCGGTCTTTGAATAGATGAATGTCCAAAAGAGACACAACATTTAAAAGATCTAGTTTTGTTCCTGTGTTTTGAAACATCTTCAAAGGACCAAAACACTTGGTCACTCAGGGTATGTCTACACTACAGGATTATTCCTATTTTACAGAAACCGTTTTTTTAAAACAGATTGTATAAAGTCGAGTACACGCGGCCACACTAAGCACATTAATTCGGCAATGTGCGTCCATGTACCGAGGCTAGCGTTGATCTCCGGAGCGTTGCACTGTGGGTAGCTATTCCGTAGCTATCTCATAGTTCCCACAGTCTCCCCTGCCCATTGGAATTCTGGGTTGAGATCCCAATGCATGATGGGGCAAAAACAGTGTCGCAGGTGATTCTGGGTAAATGTCATCACTCAATCCTTCCTCCGTGAAAGCAACGGCAGACAATCATTTCATGCCCTTTTTCACCTGGATTGTCCTGGCAGATGCCATAGCAAGGCAACCATGGAGCCTGTTTTGCCTTTTGTCACTGTCACCGTATGTGTACTGGATGCTGCTGACAGAGGTGGTACTGCTGTGCTACACAGCAGCATTCATTTGCCTTATCGCACTGTCTGCCATTGTAAATTGGCGATGAGATGATGGTTATCAGTCATTTTGCACCGTTTGCATTTGGAAATTGGCGATGACGGTTATCAATCCTTTTGTACCATCTGCTGCTGTCATGGGTGCTCCTGGCTGGCCTCGCTGAGGTCGGCCAGGGGCGCATGGACAAAAATGGGAATGACTCCCCGGATCATTCCCTTCTTTATGTTTTGTCTAAAAATAGAGTCAGTCCTGCCTAGAATGTGGGGCAAGTGTACTAGAGAACCAGAGAGCACAGCTGCTCCGGGTCAAAGCCCCAGAGATCCTGCAGAAATGATGAGCTGCATGCCATTCTAGGGAGTGCCCTGCAACAACCCCACCCATTGCTTCCCTCCTCCCCCAACCCTCCTGGGCTACCGTGGCAGTGTCCCCCCATTTGTGTGATGAAGTAATAAAGAATGCAGGAGTAAGAAACACTGAGTTTTTAGTGAGATAAAATGAGGGAGAGGCAGCCTCCAGCTGGTATGATAGGCCAGGGAGTACAGAATCTTCTTTGGACATGAAAAGGGGGGGCTGATGGAGCTCAGCCTCCAGCTGCTATGATGAGGATGGTTACCAAGCCTTCTGTACCATCTGCCGGGAATGACCGGGAGTCATTCCCATTTTTATCCAGGCACCCCCGAGGCCAGCCAGGAGCACTCATGGGCTGATGATGACGATGGATACCAGTCATTTTGCACTGTCTGCCACCGGGAAGGGGATGCTGGTGTTCAGTGCTGCAGCACCCCGTCTACCAGCAGCATGCAGTAGACATAGGGTGACATTGAAAAAAGGGGAGAAACTATTTTTTTCCCTTTTCTTTCGGAGGGGGGAAGGGTGTAAATTGTCGACATACACCCTGAAACACCCGGGAAAATGTTTTTGACCCTTCAGGCATTGGGAGCTCAGCCAAGAATGCAAATGCTTTTCGGAGATTGTGGGGACTGTGGCATAGCTGGAGTCCTCAGTATCCCCTCCCTCCCTCCATGAGCGTCCATTTGATTCTTTGGCTTTCTGTTACCTTTTTCATGGAGCACTGTGCTGAATCCCTGCTGTGGCCTCTGTCTATCATAGCCTGGAGATTTTTTCAAATGCTTTGTCATTTTGTCTTCTGTAACGGAGCTCAGATAGAACAGATTTGTCTCCCTATACAGCGATCAGATCCAGTATCTCCCATACGGTCCATGCTGCAGCTCTTTTTGGATTTGGGACTGCATCACCACCCGCGCTGATCAGAGCTCCATGCTGGGCAAACAGGAAATGAAGTTCAAAAGTTCGCGGGGCTTTTCCTGTCTACCTGGCCAGTGCATCCGAGTTCAGATTGCTTTCCAGAGTGGTCACAATGGTGCACTGTGGGATACCGCCCGGAGGCCAATGCCGTCGAATTGCGGCCATACTAACCCTAATCTGACATGGCAATACCGATTTCAGAAATCGGTTTAAAGAGCCCTTTGTATCGATATAAAGGGCTTCGTTGCGTGGACGGGTGCAGGGTTAATTCAGTTTAACGCTGCTAAATTCGGTTTAAACGCGTGGTGTAGACCAGGCCTCAGTGATATTGGGTTTTGTTTGTTTGTTTTCTTTCCTACAGAGTTACATTATGCACTGCATCCTCTCCAGTAACTCTCCAATGCTTTCACTTTTTTCTCCCAAGCTACACCAAGAAAATCATTTCTGTCATTTTTATGGTTCCTGGAATTTTAAGCACACTGACAAAGGTTGTTTTTTGTTTGCCTTTTTTGTCACTACTACCCCAGAGCTGTTTCACATAGCCTGTAGTATGGAAGATCATTTTATTTCCTTGCCTTCTATTTTATCTCTTTGGTTTTGTTTTAACTTGCAATTAATTGCACATGTTCTCTGACCCCACCATGACTAAATCAGTCTGAATTTTATCGCTATGCTTTTCAGCACTGGCTCTTTCTGGTCATTTCATTTCATGAATAACTATCACTCCATCAATTTACCATATATTCCCAATTCATGTAGGGTCTAGTTCAGCCACCCTTACTCACTGTGAGTAGGAGCTTGGTTCCTGATCCTATAAGCTGCTCCCTGTGCTTTGCGGAGTGTCACTCACTTTAGTAGGGCTCCATTCAAGAGTCTTCAAGGGCCAGATTTTAAAAGGTATTTAAAGGCGTAAAGATGCATGAATGGGAATTAGGCACCTAGACACCTTTGAAAATCTCACTAGGTGCCTATTTGCATCTTTAGGTGCCTAAATACTTCTAAAAATCTGCTCCTAGTACAGAGCAGCTTGCTTGATTAAGGCTTTGCTCTGTAAATAATCCCAGTGAAACAAGTGAGACTACTCATAGAGATGGTATTACTTAAAATGGCTCACAAAGCTGACTGAACCTGACCCCTGGTTAATGAACTAGGATCGAATCTTGAAGTTCTCCCGCCCCAAGGTTGAAAGCTTAGCTGGGCCTTTAAGAGGAACTCAGACCCCACCTCCCATCTGTGCCTGGTTTACTTCTCAGATCATGTGATTGCAAGATACAGAAAGGCCTGCTGGGGAAGAGGACAGGACTATATAAGGGTCCTTTCTGCTCAGGTAGAAAACTAAGGAAAATTAATAGCTTGCTGGAGAGAAGGCATGTGACAACAACATGAGCAGTAGTTTCTTGTGGAGAGGAAGGTGTAAGGCAGGAAGCTAGGAAGACAGTACTAAAGAAACAGGAGGGAGCCTGGAAGACACTGTACTAAACAAACTCTGAGAAGAGTCAGGGAGTAGGCCTAAGCAAGGCAGGTGATATAGGAATTGGCCCTGGAAAAAGTGAAGCAGACAGGTTGGGCTGAGGGCAGACAGCTCTCCTTTACACTGTTAGAGTTCTCTAGGGAGGTGGTGAGGAGATACTTTAGCAGTCCAAGCCATTTTGAGGGAAAGGGGCTGTAGAAAAATAGACTGTAGAAAGCCCTGCAAGGACCGGGATGAATTTAAGGAATTGGAGACATAGCCTACTGAGGGTAAAGCAATGTGTCTTGTTGATTAAGACTCTCCTTTTGTCTAGAGGGCCAAATCATCCAAGCAGCTGGTGGAAGAGGAGCTCCATGCACTTCCTCATGAGGTAGGTAAGTCAACCCCCTTGCAGGGAATTTTGTCTCTGTAGAACTTTAGGTTCTTCTTCGAATGCTTGCTCATATCCATTCCAGTTAGGTGTGCGCGCGCCGTGTGCACGTTCGTTGGAAGATTTTTAACCTAGCAACACTCGGTGGGTCGGCTGGGCGCCCCCTGGAGTGGCGCTGCTATGGCGCTGGATATATACCCCTGCCGACCCAGCCACCCTTCAGTTCCTTCTTACCGCTCGTGTCAGTCATTGGAACAGTGGAGCGTGGCTTAGCTGCATAGTTAGTTTAGTAATAGTTAGCGGGGTTCGGGGAGTAGCCCCTTCCCCGCACCCGGTGCCAGAGCCCATGCCCGGCTCACCGGGTTTTAAACCATGCTCGGCCTGCCACAAGCCGATGCCGAAAGGAGATCCGCACGACTCCTGTTTGAAGCGCCTCGGGGAATCGCACTTGACAGGTAAGTGCCCCATTTGCAAGGCTTTTTAGCCGAGAACAAAAAGGAGCGGGACTTTCACTTACCCCTCCGCCTTCGGCACCGAGCGCTGGTCAATCAGTGGGCAGAAGCGCCTCCTCGGCACTGGACCCCGCCGGTACTGCCAAGGCCTCTCGGCACCGGCTGTCGCCGGCACCGGCCGTCGCCAGCACCGAAGTCGACTCGGCACCGTTCCCTCTCTCTGAGGTCGAGAGAGCCTACGACTCCTCCTGCCAGTGCCTGACAGCTCCCCGGCACGCGCCGTGGTTGAGCTCCCTGCTCCTGCTGCTTCTGTGCCAACTGCACCGCAGCCTGAGAGCTCGTCTAAGTCGGATCGCCCGGCACCAACACCTGCGGAGGCACTGACGACATCGGCACCATTGATCCCGGTCCCACGAGGGCCATCGAATCCGGTGCCTGACAGCTCCCCGGTACGCGCTGTGGTTGAGCTTACTGTTCCCTCCACTCCGGAGACATTCCCAGCGGCGAGGGATCTCATTGCCATGACAGAGTCGATGCTGCCTGAACCCCCAGCACCGCCGGTGCGGGTAATACAGTCTCTTGGCAAGCCTCCCTTGATATGACCATCCTCTGTCGGCACAGCAGAGCGGCACCGTTCATGATCACGGTCCTGCAGACGCTCCAGGTCCCATCGGCACTCCCGCTCCCGACACCACTTGCAGTCCCGGTGCTGTTCTCCTCCTCGGTACCGGTCGCACTAGCCGCACCGGTCGGTATCCCGTTCGCTGACCCACTACTCTTGGCACCGTTCCAGCTCCCGGCACCGCTACAGGCACCGTGACTCCCGTAGTCACTCCCGACCTTGAGCCTCGAGATCTCGGTCGACCCCCCGGCACCGCTCTGGTCGCAAGTCTGGATCTCGTTCCAGGTACTGGTATGCCTCCCAGTACCGGTCCCCGGTGCCGAGTTGGGCAAGGTCCGATAGAGTCAGAGACTCTGCCCATGGTTTTTCAGCACCTCCATGGCCATCCAGACATGCATCAGTGTCATCCCATGCGGACAGTTCTTATGCTCATTACTGCGATTCTGATGTGCCCACCAACAACCTGAGAGCCCATCAGGACCTTCTAAGGAGGGTAGCACTCAATATGGACCTCCAGGTGGAGGACGTTCCGGAGGTAGAGGACCTGGTAGTGGACATTCTGTCGGCGGTTGCCCCACTAGAGGGGCCCTACCCGTTTATTCGGACCATCCAGGCGAATGCCGATACTATATGACAGTCCCCAGCCTCTATCCCTCCTGCAGCCAGGGGAGTCGAGCATAAATATATGGTGCCATCTAAGGGGTACGATTACTTGTATGTCCGTCCTCCTCCCTGCTCGCTAGTCGTTCAGTCCATTAAAGAGAGAAGTTGGCATGGTCAGCAGGCGCCAGCCCCAAAATCGAAGGAGGCTAGGCGAATGAACCTACTCGGCCACAAGGTGTCCTCTACAGGGGCCTTACAACTCTGGGTGGCAAATTAACAAGCCTTGCTTAGCCGCTATAATTATAAAACCTGGGTGGCGGTGGGTAAGTTTATGGAGCTTCTCCCTCAAGACTCCCGCCAAGAGTTCGCTGCCCTCTTGGAGGAAGGGTAAAAGGTGGCCAGAGCTCCCCTCCAGGCCTCGTTGGATGCAGCAGATTCAGCAGCCAGGATTCTGGCCTCGGGTGTTACCATGAGGCGCATCTCATGGCTTCAGGTTTCAAACCTCTGGCCGGAGCTGCAGTATACCATTCAGGACTTACCATTTGATGGTAAAGGCCTCTTCACAGAAAAGACAGCCCCAGGCTGCAAAGCCTGAAGGACAACAGGGTCCTAATGCTATCTCTCAGCGTTAGTACGCCGGCGACCAAACGCAGGCCTTTCCGTCCCCAGCCACACCGCCATACTCTGTGCTTAGCCAGGGACAGGACTTTGGCAGACGGCGCGGCCGAGGTGGTCGCAGATGACCGTCAGGACCCCTAGAGGGCCAAGATCAAGGTCCCTCGCAATCACCATCGGGACCAAAGAGGAACTTTTGAAGGTGCGCTCTAGGGTGGCGTACCAGTTACAGGCCAGGATCCCACTCCTACTTCCTCCTGGCATGGTCTCAGTTAACTTCAGATTTCTGGGTCCTCTGCACGGTGGAGTATGAGTACCACCTCCAATTTGTTCCAGCCTTGTCCCCCTTCAAGGACCCCTTTCATGAGCAATTCCTCTTACAAGAGGTGCAGACGCTGATGGATGAAAGGGGCAAGGGGTTTTACTCCCGTTATTCCCTAATCCCCAACTCGAACGGAGGTCTCAGACCTATCCTAGACCTGCGAGGACTCAACCAGTTTATGATAAGGTTGAAGTTCCGCATGGTATCCCTGGGAACCATTATCCTTTCCTTGGATCCTGGAGACTGGTATGCCGCCCTCGATATGAAGGACGTGTACTTTCACATCGCCATCTTCCCTCCGCACAGGAGATACCTCCGCTTTCTAGCCAACCATCAGTACTTCCAGTTTACGGTCGTGCTGTTTGGCCTTTCTACAGCCCCACGGGTATTGACCAAGTGTATGCCCGTAGTCGCCGCCTACCTCCGCCGACGTCGGATATGCGTTTTTCCGTATCTGGATGATTGGCTTATCCAAGGAGACTCCGAGACACAAATCACTCAGCACGTGGGCATTGTCAAGGACCTGTTCACATGTCTAGGCCTGATGATTACTATAGAAAAATCCACTCTGGTTCCCATGCAGAGGTTAGATTTTCTAGGAGCTATCCTGGACTCCGACCTAGCCGGAGCCTGCTTACCACAGCCGTGGTTTCAGGCGATGGCAACAATCATCCGAGGTCTGCAGACTTTCCCAACGACCTCGGCTCGCACTTGTCTCGGTCTCCTGGGTCCCATGGCTGCCTGCAAGCTTGTAACCAAACACGCCAAGCTCCGTCTCTGTCCTCTCCAAGTTTGGCTCAATGCGGCGTACCGCCCGGACAGGGACCCAATGGTCACGATAGTCACCATTCCCTCGACCACCCTAGGCTCCCTGGAATGGTGGCTAACTCCCTCCCTGGTGTGGGCAGGGATGCCGTTCCATCCGCCCCAGCCCTCACTGTCCCTGACGACAGATGCGTCATCTCTCGGCTCGGGTGCTCACCTCGGTCACCTTCGAGCTTAAGGCCTTTGGTCTTCTCAGGAGCTGGCATTCCACATCAATGTCCAAAAATGAGAGCAGTCCGCCTGGCGTGCCAGGGGTTCCAGCAGCAGCTGCAAGGCCGTGGTGTCTCAGTGTTTACAGCCAATGCAACGGCCATGTGCTACATAAACAACCAGGGAGGGACATGGTCTTTCATGGCCTTTCATGGTACCCACACTCAACACAATGGGAGCAACAATTGCACTCCCTGCACGTCTGTAGAGCGCTCGCATTTATATTGAGCGGACAAAACCATTTCGTAAAACGCCCCAACTCTGTCGCGGTAGCAGACCAAAGGATAGGCCTACCTGTTTCCTCTCAGAGGATCTCATCTTGGGTGATGGCATGCATCTGCACTTGTTATGATTTGGCTCATATTTCCCCAAGCCACATCACCGTGCATTCTACCAGGGCTCAGGTTTTATCTGCCACCTTGCTGGCTCGTGTACCTACCCACGAGATCTGTCGCACAGCTCCATGGTCCTCAGTCCATACCTTTGCTTCTCATTGTGCTCTGGTTCAACAGTCAAGGGTGAGGGGGGATATGCTTGCTCTTTATAAATTAATATTTATAAAGGGATTAATATTAGGGAGGGATTAATATTAGGGAGGGAGAGGAATTATTTAAGCTTAGTACCAATGTAGATACAAGAACAAATGGGTATAAACTGGACACTAGGAAGTTTAGACTTGAAATTAGACGAAGGTTTCTAACCATTAGAGGAGTGAAGTTCTAGAACAGCCTTCCAAGGGGAGTGGTGGGGGCAAAGGACATATCTGGCTTTAAGACTAAGCTTGATCAGTTTATGGAAGGGATGGTATGATGGGATAGCCTAATTTTGGCAATTGATCTTTGATTATCAGCAGATAAGTATGCCCAGTGGTCGGTGATGGGATGTTGGATTGGATGGGATCTGAGTTACTGCAGAGAATTCTTTTCTGAGTGCTGGCTGGTGAGTCTTGCCCACATGCTCAGCATTTAGCTGATCGCCATATTTGGGGTCGGGAAGGAATTTTCCTCCGGGGCAGATTGGCAGAGGCCCTGGAGGTTTTTCGCCTTCCTCTGCAGCGTGGGGCATGGGTCACTTGCTGGTGGATTCTCTGCAGCTTGAGGTCTTCAAACCACAATTTGAAGATTTCAGTAACTCATGGTTAGGTTAGGGGTTTGTTATAGAAGTGGATGGGTAGGGTTCTGTGGCCTGCTTTGTGCAGGGGGTCGGACGAGATGATCGCATTGGTCCCTTCTGACCCTAGAATCTGAGTCTGAGTCAAGAGATGCTGCAGCCTCTGGCTCAGCACTTTTACATTCTGCCACATTTCACTCCGATCCCACCGCCTACGTAATGCTTGGGAATCACCTAACTGGAATGGATATGAGCAAGCACTCGAAGAAGAAAAGATGGTTACTCACCTTTGTAACTGTTGTTCTTCAAGATGTGTTGCTCATATCCATTCCAAACCCACCCTCCTTTCCCTCTGTCGGAGTAGCCGGCGAGAAGGAACTGAAGGCTGGCTGGGTCGGCAGGGGTATATATCCGGCGCCATAGTGGCGCCACTCCAGGTGGCGCCCAGCTGACCCACTGAGTGTTGCTAGGGTAAAAATCTTCCGACGAATGTGCACGCAGCGCGCGCGCACCTAACTGAAATGGATATGAGCAACACATCTCAAAGAACAACAGTTACAAAGGTGAGTAACGGTCTTATCAAGCTGGTGATTCTCTAACAATCAGTCTAACAATTGGTTCTCCTTTAATTACTTGGCTCTGTTCCAAACTGCTTCCACTCTTAGGCTTAGTTTTTTTGTCACTTTTTTTCCTTCGTCAGTTGCTTTTTACTTTGCATGTGGGGATGAAATGTTACTTAATGCTAAATATATGAATGTTTCTGAATTTGCTCCAGTGTATAAATATCTACAGAAAAAAATGTTGCTATTTTTGCAAGAAGACAAAAGTCCCAACTGAAGACACTGCTCATCATTTTCACAAGAACAGGGTGAAAACTGGAGACAAACCACAAATTGTCCTGTATTTACATAAACATGTGAAGCTGCCACTTTTTTGCTGTTTTTAATGGTTGTTATTTTGCACAGTCCTGCTTCTAAGTGTCTGCTGCCTTTGATATAAAAGCATGAATGTCCAGATTTGGGGCGTCAGTCCCCTGACCACTCTGGCTGCTTTATGTCACTCTAGAAATGCAAAGCAGTTGCAAATCTGGTTTAACTGGCAGAACGTAATGGGCAGTTTGTAGGTTATTCTTCTGTATGGTACTTAGTTTTCCTGGCAATTGGGTTTTGATTGAGTACCATCAACTATTTGGTGAGCAGTTCAAAAATTGTATAGGATTTGTTAGAAGTGGTCACCTTTCTGGTGCTCTATGTTGCAGAGCCTTAATTTAATTTAAAATGTTTCATAAGTTTTTTTTTTAAATGATACAATTGTAGGTGGGGTTGATGAAAGAGAACATACAAAACCGTAGAAAAATGGATTTCTGAATAATGGCAAGTATTTGTGGAAAAACTGCATTTTGATAAAACTGGAGGAGCAGTGTATATAATGTGTATTAACTGCAAGGGGACATAGCTAAGGCTTTGACCAACCATTGGTTAATCAATAAGGCAGTTGGTGGGGGTGACTAAATTAACTGGAGTTGGGAATAATAGGGTTTCAATGTAATTAAATTAGTACCACATGTAATATTCTGAAAAAGGAGGAGGTCGTGTTCTATCGAGGTCCTTCTGCCTCTCTAAGTTGTGTTTCTACCCTGCAGTGATTTTTTTTTTATCGCCTTGTAAGTACTGGTCTCCTCTTGAATGTATTCAGTTGCAGCTTCTATTGCTGCCTTTGATAACCGATTCCACAAATTAACCCTTTGTATCATTTCTATAAAACTCCTTTTGACAGCACATTTTTTTCCAGCTAATCTAAGGAATAACATAAAGACTCAAAGCCTCAATGAGATGCTTTTTGGCTACAAACGGTGCAAAACTTCTCTCACAAGCCAGGAATGAAAGGTATGTGACACCTCATTTAGTGAAGTACATAAGAGAGATCTTGATTTATGTCCCAGTGCTTTTTAAACTGCCATCTCCCAAATACTTCTAGAATGCGCTATCCAGACTTGTGTACTTTATGATATCACAGCCATTCTGTGATGCGAGGATGAGCTCATTCTGATTACTTCAGTCCATGCAGAAAAAATAATGAACATTCACCTGTGCATGTTGCTAACTGCATAAAACGTCCACTTGCTCTGAAAAGGCCAGCTACGGGGTTTTTTTTGTTTGTTTGTTGTTTTTTGTTGTTACTTTTTAAGTTGAGCTTTTGACTTGGAGAAGATGAGAGGAACCACAAAGATACCTGTGAACCAGGGCCGACTCCAGGCCACAGCGTGCCAAGTGCATGCTTGGGGCGTCACACCGCGGGGGGTGCTCTGCCGATTGCCGGGAGGGCGGCAGGCAGCTCCGGTGGCCCTCCTGCAGGCGTGCCTGAGGATGCTCCACCGGAACCGCGGGACCGGCGAGTGGCAGAGCGACCCCCTGCTGCATGCCGCCGTGCTTGGGGCGGCAAAATTGCTAGAGCCAGCCCTGCTGTGAACATGCCAGTAACCAGCTAGTGTAGTAATGAGTGTTCTGTCAATAGAACTTCTCTCTTCTTCAGGTATTGAGAATCTTGAAAGAAACCTGTATTGGCATGAGCGCTAAAGACCAGAGCCATTTTCTGTCCCTCCTTCATTCCCCACACACCATTTTCCCAATTACGTGGCTGATAAAATGAGGCCTGCTTTAAAGGAATAGTCTTGGCCATTAATCGAGACACAAAGTGTGATGTGTTCACTGGTTATTGGGGCTCATTAGCCCAATTCTTTCACTCTAATTTTGTCGTAAATACAAATGTCTAGAAAGACAAAGCTGAGCTAACAGTTTAGTCAGGACTCTGTTCATGTTCTCAGGTTTCAATGCATTTTGTACAGTTTGGAGGGCTGAGCGCCAATATTTTGTACCCTATTGTGTGTCTGTGGGAGGAAAGAGGGCCAAGAAGCCCTCTTTCTCCTTCCCCAGGTGCTCCTGTGCAGAAATCATGCAAAAAGGTTGATACTTGTGCACCTGGGCATGGTGGTGGCACAAGCACCATTATTAGCACTGGACTTTTCAAAGAGGGCAAGGCCACTTCTCGCACAAGCTGAATCTGGTACTGGAAGGACACATGCTGTGTAGAGTGTAGCAGACGCTATCCCTGTGTACCTTCCCCTACCGGCCCCGGAGGCATTCTGCTTGCAAGCAAATATTCTCCCCCAACTGCTGTTGCTGCTGCTGGTGAGGCTCAACTCTCCACTCCCTCAGCACCACAGCAGTAGCTACTCACGCCATAATCTGGTCTCAGCTTTGCTAAGGACCAAATGCAATACTATGAATTTCCATATCTGAAAAGAACAGGGTATTAGCATTGAGTATTTGATATTTTTGACATATGTGATGCAATATGCTGACTGCCAAATGTATAAACATGCTCTTGTTATGTCATGTCTGGTGTATGGAACACTCTTTACATGAGATTCCAGGATCAGCCATGCCATAACAATCTACATGGTGTTTTATGGACTAGTGTGACTTTTGTGGGTTATTATTGCTGGCTTAAGCAGCTCACAGTCAATCTCCCCAGTAAGACAGGGGGGCAGCCTTAGTCTCCTATTGTCCATTTTCAAAGAGCTAGATTTTGTCTCAAAATGCCAGCTGCCACCTGCTTTAGGTTTAACTTTCTGCTAGAGTGAAATATATTATTTGACATATATTTTACATTTTAACTGGGGCTGCAGTCAGGGTCAAATTCATTTTGGAAACATTTTAAGGTAAAGGTGTTTTGTTGTAAGACTCAAACAGTGAAGACAGGCAATCTTACTACAGAGATGGTCTCATTAAAAAGAGTTCTTTCATGGCATTATACTTATTGAACCTCAGCATATAGCTTACAGCACACCTGGATGATTATTTTGTAGGGACAAAACTCTTTTGTTACTAATTTCCTAATCTCATATTGACAGGTATTAGCTTTGCCCTCCCCATGTGTGGTCAGTACAATCACATCCAGGTTTGCTATTGAAAAATGATTCCGCTGGTTTGGGAAAGCTCTGCTCTTGTCTATTGTAACTGAATTTCTGTAGCAAATTATAACCCGGTGTAGTTGCAGCCGTTTGATAGCATTTTGATAACTAAAGGGCCTATTGCTATCACATTACTTAATCCACTGACATTGTTTCTTTATTGACAATGCTAAAACTAATGCTTTTTCCAAAGGAAAAGTGGACTGAGGTGAACAGTGATGCTTTGTTGCTGAGGATAAGGACAGAAGGATAGGTGTTTCTCAGAGGAGAAAGAGCCACATATGTTGACATCATGCTTCACTGTCCCAGGGATCTAGCCCATGCAGAGTATGAACAATGATGCAAAATACAGTGCTTAAACATGCATATTAAACTCCTGTCAGCAGCTACAATTATTAAATAACACCAGAATCTCCCCTAATCTTCCTCTGAAACTGTTTGAATTGGGTGCCAGCCTAATGTCTATGGGAAGATTATTTCAATCCCTTGGGAAAAGGAGATCCTTCATAAGAAGTTAATACCCTTGGGACAGTATATTGGAAAGCTGCATTTGATCTCCCCTGACAAATATGACAGCATATCATGTCTGAGAAGGTCCTGTCAGTAAAAGGTAGGTTATGCCACCCACAGCATGAAAGACTAAAAGACTCCCCAACTCCAGCTAACTCAAAAGCTGATAGTATTAGCCTGTTGGCAGTACTGTCGCAATCTCGCATTGATTGAATATAGCATCTCCACAAACTCTATTATAGCTGATTGAAATACAAGTGGCACAATGTTGCTACCATGGTGTTACTACTTCTGGAGATTACAGGGAGAAGGGGAAACCTGTCCAAAGATACTATGCTGCTCAGCCCCTTCCACAATGAATAGAGCTATGGAATTTCACAGAATGGATTCGTCTTGACTTGTTAAAGCTCCCCCTAAAAATATCTCCTCTACATACTAAGCTGCATGGTATAGGGTTTATACACAGTCCCTCAAAGAGATGGGTCCATGAGCTGAGTTTGGAACTTGGGATTGTATGAAGTCCATGGGCCTGATTCTTCTCCACAGTTTTACATTGGTTCAACTCTGGTTTCAATGTAGTTGCTCCTGCCTTATATCTGTATAAGTGACAGAACTCTATCCATTATGTGCTTATTTTACAGAGGAAACAAGTATTTTGGATTGTTATTGCTTGTATAGTGCAAAGAGTAGTCTCTTGTGGAGATGTAAGGACCATGGCTGCAGCATAATCTCCTAAACTGAGAGAGACTCTTCTATGACTTGGCTTAGGCTCATCAGCACAGACTGCACCAGTTGCATTAGAAGACATTTTAACATGATCTCCAACAAGGTAAACTTCACCTTTTATTGAAGTTGTTCTCTAAACCTGACAGCTTAGTGGTAGAGTGGTCAGAGCTTTAGTGACTAATAGGGAGATTATTTTCAGTGGATAGAGAAGGGTTATTGGCCAAGGGAAAGGCTCAGTCAGGACAGCAAAAATGTAGGTCACCTAGAAAAAGGTGCTCCTTCAAAGGTCCTGCTGAATTCTGAAGGAAGGTGGTGTATAAAAATGATGCAATCTCCTCTGATCAGTAGACCTGTGCTGAGGAGCTAGTATTGTATAGTAGCTGAGACAAACTGAGATGCAGAGGCAGATGGGGACAATGTGTTGCAAATCCCTGACTACCTTGGACACTTGGTCTTCCTACAGAGGGATTTTTCAACAGTTATTTTTTTGTTAGTGAGATTGGATTGTGTACCCATCACAAACCCACACTGGTGTTGTTTCCAATTACAGTGATGAATCTGAAAAAGCCTTCAATAGGACACTAGAGGTGGGAGCTAGTACTGAATGACCACTTCCTGTTTCTATATCAAATGCTGTCTAAATCTGTCATGATATTATAGGCTTTAAACCAGACTGCAAGTCAACAATAACAGTATTTCAAAATCTGTCAATGTGCAAGTTTGTCTGCATTTGTTCCTGATGTGTAGTGTACATAAGATACCCGATTCTCCGCTCAAACCATTATTATTCCGGTGCAACTTCATGGACTTCTATTTTAAACCAGTATAAGAGAGTTGGGGCTACTGGACTAGTCCCTCAAAATCTGTGCCAACAATAATCAGCATGGAACCTGGTGCAGAGCTCTTGCCAGCAGAAGGTGGGAGCAACACAAGGTATCCGAAGCATCCCCTCTGTGACGGGTTGGATCACAGAAACCCCCCTGGGAGCTGCCAACTGATGTGCCAAGACTACCTCTGCTCCTGCTTTCCCTGCCAGCTCAGGACTCCAGCACCCTGTCTTGCTGAGCCAGACACTCCCGTCTGCTCCAACAAAGACCCAGGGTCTGAATTACTTGCCCCAAAGCTGCAGGTTTACCTGAAAACAGCTCACAGAAGTGTGCTTGTCTTTAACACTCATAGACTCATAGACTCTAGGGTCAGAAGGGACCAATGTGATCATCTAGTCCGACCCCCTGCACAAAGCAGGCCACAGAACCCTACCCGTCCACTTCTGTAACAAGCCCTAACCTATGTCTGAGTTACTGAAGTCTTCAAATTGTGGTTTGAAGACCTCAAGCTGCAGAGAATCCACCAGCAAGTGACCCATGCCCCACGCTGCAGAGGAAGGCGAAAAACCTCCAGGGCCTCTGCCAATCTACCCGGAGGAAAATTCCTTCCCGACCCCAAATATGGCAATCAGCTAAATGCTGAGCATGTGGGCAAGACTCACCAGCCAGCTCAACACCCAGATGCCCAACTCCCAATGGGGTCTAAACCCAAATAAATTCGTTTTATCCTGTATAAAGCTTATGCAGGGTAAACTCATAAATTGTTTGCCCTCTATAACACTGATAGAGAGAGATGCACAATTGTTTGCTCCCCTGGGTATTAATACATACTCTGAGTTAATTAATAAGTAAAAAGTGATTTTATTAAATACATAAAGTAGGATTTGAGTGGTTCCAAGTAGTAACAGAAGGAACAAAGTAAGTCACCAAGCAAAGTAAAATAAACTGCGCAAATCTATGTCTAACCAAACTGAATACAGATAAGATCCTCACCAGTTCCAGAATGCTCCCTTTTACAGACTAATCTGCTTTTTGCCTGGGTCCAACAATCGCTCACACCCCTTTGTTCCAGTTTCTTCCAAGTATGCTGGAGGGTGAAGAGGCTCCCTCTTTAGCCAGCTGAAGACAAAATGGAGCGGTTTCCCAGGCGTTTAAATAGACTCTCTCTTGCGGGTGGAGATCCCCTCCTCACTCCTATGCAAAGTCCAGCTCCAAGATGGAGTTTAGGAGTTACCTGGGCAAGTCACATGTCCATGCATGACTCACAGTCTTTACAGCAGAAGCCATTGTCCACATAGTATCTTGTATGTCTCCAGGAAGACTTTTTATGTGGATTGGAGCATTCCAAGATCCATTGTTCCCCAAGTGTTTCCTGATCGGGTACTTAACCTCGCGAATTTCTTCCGAAAGAAGCTGACCAAATGCCCCAATAAAGCTTACTTGATTTCTAAGTAAGTATACAGCCAATATTCTTAACCTCAAGTACAAAATGATATATGTGTACAAATAGGATGAATAGATACAGTAGACCATAACTTTTACAAAGATATGTTACATGACACAGGCAGCACAAAACATATTCCAGTTATGTCATATTCCCATAAAGCATTATGGGTACAGCGTCACACCCTCTGCTTGGGGAAGTGAAGTTAATGTAGCTCGAAAAGTGGGCATTGCTGGTGGTGGATGGTGTAATTTGGGCAGCTGGTGACTGTGCTGATCCTTTCATGAGTCTCTGCTGGTGGGAGTGCCTAGGAAGTCCTCAGCCAACAGAATTTCTCAGCCTAGCTTCTTGCCCTTCCTTAGGTCAAACTCCTTAGCGTGCAGCAGGCTAGGCTTTGCACTTCTCTATTTTGACATGTCCTGGAGTGTGACAACGCTTCCTGACTGGAGCCAGCCTAGGTTTGCTCTCTTTTAGGATAATTTCTTCAGTCACTGACTGCCACCCAAAAGATGCATGATAGGGAAATAGGTATAGGAAGCTAAATTCCACTTGCATTTACAACTGTAAATTTTCCACTAAATAATGGAGTTATTCTAGACATACACCAGTGTAATTTAGCACAATATCTGACTCAGGAGCTTCAGCAAAAATATCCATGTGGGGCTAGCTCATTCAGTTATCTCCTTGTGTGAGAAGTACCAATACCCTCTACACAATGAAATCACTTGGGGCCTATCAATTTAAAAATAACTCCTTCCCCAAACCCTAGGGTACAGTTGTTTCTGTGCATTTGTCAAACCCACTGTGATTCTGTATAGGTCAAGCTCACTGATGTTTCTGTCCTTTTATTCTTGAACATATAAATAAGTTCTGCTGCAGGTTATTGTTCATATGGCTTCAAGAGGAAGTGGTGTAGCTGATGTTTGTCACAGAATTGTGCATTGGTAAAGCAAGTCCAGTACTTCCTTGAGTTCTGTGCAGTTTCTTGTTGTGAACCTTTCTTTCATTTCTCTTGCATCAAATGTAAGCCTGCTAGCTTTAAATTGTATTGCAGACCTGTTTTCTATACTGAGGTGATAAATAAGCGAATGCATTCCCCCTTCAGAGGTGTGTATGCTAGGTCATAATGTATCCACTGATCTTATGTCCTTATCACTTTATCTGAATAGTGCAGTATGTAGTGGAAACAAACAAACATCTCCCAAGAATATTGTACTGGAGACTTCCTGATTGCAATTCGCTTCAGATTTTGTATTTTACAGACATGTCCAGGCCTCAGACTTGTAGTGTAACGCCAGTATAAAACATAGAGAAGAGTGAACACAGACTACGTGGTAGGGTGTCCTGCTGTTCACCCTTGCCATTGGGCCACAACAGTTTCACATCTAGTGAATTCATTGGTAGAGCTGGCTGGAGGATGACAGTTCCATTTCATGATACCTTGTGAGGCTTGACTCATGAATGTAATGGGCCAGTAGATACTCAGCTAGAAGGCAGAATAGAATCACAAAGTATTAGTAGGATACCACTTCTTGTATTTGTAGAGCCTTCAACCTCTTCCAAAGTGAAAGGTGAATTATCTGCGTATAAAACAAAGATCATCTTTGATCAATAAACTGACTGTACCATATGGTACAAATTGTACTGATGTGCTTTTATTTTAGAGACTACAGTCTACTGCTGTCCATGATGAAGTTGAAATAATCTAATTCATTTCTCTCCATTAAAACAGTTTTTAAAAGCACTAAGCTTAACTAGCTGGGGACTGAGGAGGGAAGGGGCCAAATTATCTGCTGATACAAACTGTTGGCAGAACTCCACTGAAGCCAGTGTAGCTGAGCCAAAATCTGGTGTAATTTGGTCCAATGTGTTCCAGGCCTGTGGGTCAGGCATTTACAGTCAATGAGGGAACAAGCTGATCCTTCAAACAAATCAATCTCAAGCAATTGTCTGTTTTTAGAAGTTGGATAGTATTATTTGATGTCAACACTTCCAACAGTTGTTGATAAATCAAATAAAGTGAACATAAAATATTGAAAAGAGTAAATAATTTATTAATCCAGCATCCAGCTGTTAAAGCTATGAATAGGTTATTGACCTGGATGCATTGGCAATAATTTCCTGGCACTGCAGTGAAACTTGACTCTGGAATGAGAATAATTTGGTGACTGAGGGGAATTGCAAATGAGCCACCCTCACTTAATCGGCAAAGGAAAGATCAATATGTAGGGCACACTATCTTACTTGTTGTTGACTGACTTAACATAGGTTTGTATGAGACACTCCTCCAGGCAGCTTGTAATGAATAACTTTCTTGCTGCCATATGTATTGGGTATCTTTTTTCTTTTTTAATCATGATAATATAAGGTTAAACAAGTTGAAAGCCATTAAATCTTTCATTTCTATTTGGAGACTGCATGAGATGGGTCGAACATTCAGATGCATAATATCTACTGCAAGCTTTATGTAAGCGATTGGGTCTCCATAAAAATTTAAATCCTTTTAGTCAGCTATTATTCTGATTACTCTTTATTTCTCCTAGGAAGGAATAGCTTTTAGATTCTTGTATATAAAGAACATGTGTTTCTTTAATTCAAATTAATGTTTTCAATAAAATAAAGGGATACAATTACTTGACTAATACATTAGTTTATGGTCTGTAATATAAACAAACATTGATTCTATCTAAGAATTAGGGAACTTCTTTGGCTTGGTCTATAACTGCATTTAAATGAATTTGAAATAAACCACTCTTTTTGCTTGCCCTTCTGGACTGGCAGTAGTTCTGCTTCTTCTGGTGTAAGAGATGTTGACTGACAAATGGCTTATCCTGACTTGCTCCTTTTTAGGCCAGTGAGGTGATGGCCTGAAAGCAAGAAAGATTGCTGACGTCTGTTTTTGCCATGTTGTTCATTAAAGGCCTGATCCAAAGCCCTCTGAAGTCACAGGGAGGGTTTTTTCCCATTGACTGCAATGAGTTTTGGTTCAGGCCCGAAATTTGAATTGACATTTCGTCACTTGTCCATTCTCATAGACTAGAGATGTACACACTGTTCACATCCATATATTAAAAATTGGTGTTCCCCAGAATTAAACCAAACCAAATCTAGATTGAGGCCAGTAGTGAACATGGAAAAAACACACTCAGCTGCCATGTGTTTTTGAAGTCATATGAAAGTGTAAATATAATCAAAGGAATAAGGTTTAATGGTGCTGGGATTTCACCCTGATTGTTTACCCATATAGTCTATCCCATACTTCATTTGGTACTTAGGGCAACAATCATCAAAGATATATACATCTGATGCAGTGGCTTTATTTAACCTACATGAAGGGCACTGCAATTCTATATAATCCTGGGCCAGGACATTTGGATCTAGATCTGAATGTTTAATCCTGACATTGGGCATATCCAGATCTGGGGTATTGGTTTTGTGTATTGGAGCCATAAAAGCCAATTTTGAAGTTAAATTACAGATGCAGGTCTGTATTCAGTGTATACAATGTCACTGTCTGCTAAGCAGTGGTCCTCAAACATCTAGTTAAAAAGGTTTCCTTTCCATAGTTTGCTGCACACACGGTATACAGCATGATAGCCAGGAGTCCAGCCAATACCCTTATCATCCACAGGCAGCAGTTCTGCCAGGGTGAGCTATTGTAAAAGGAAATCTCACAGGTACTGGGGTAAGCTTTTCTTAGCTGGAAGCTGACCCAGCTTTCTGTTGCCAAATGCTGTGTCAGCCAATTCACTTAGACATATCCAATTACACACAAGTTGTTTATATATACAGCATTCAACACTTCCAGTAAGTTTTTCTGTGATTGTGATGCATTTAATGCTTAATGATACAGTGAGACTAATAGGACAAAGAGGCTCACACAGAAATCTGAGTAGTGCAGGCAGCACTAAGTTACAGGCATCATCGTTTTTAAAAGACTTTGAAGAGGAAAACAAGTGTATTTGGATTCATGTTTCCCCCTGCACACCTGTGTAACACTTACTAGTTCTAATGAGCAGTCCAAATCAATGCTCCTTTTGTGGGGGGCTTCTGAATCCAAACTAAATTGTGTTCCCAAAATTTGCAGATGGCCTTCTAGCTCAGGGGAAAGGATCTGAACAAAGCATGGTACTTTGAAATTTGGATCTGAATTTCTTGTGTCAGGTCCGTCTCTAATTATTTCCTGTGCAAGTTATATTTCTGTAGTGGAGGGAATGCTAGAACCCCTCCTTGCAACCATGGCAATGATTTTGGGTTGTTTTTTTTGTTTCAAGCATGTGTATGTGTACAAATTTTATGTAATTTTATTGAGGAGACTGCATTCTATGTGTGTCTCATTTAAACTGCATGAAATGCCAAGCCTCTCAGGGTATAAGTTACAAGGGGAAATAGAATATCTTATTTTGCTTTCTGAGAACATAATTTGCCCTAAAATTTAGTTTTATATTGTAAGCACACTCAGATGGAATAGTAACTTGGATTACAGAGATATACTTAACTTTACAGGCTGGAGGAGTATCTTAAATAACATTGTTAAGACATATGTCAAGTAGAGGATGATTATAGGAAGAAGGGATCTGGGCTGAACAAATTTTAAACTTGCACAAACCTGTCAAAAATGTTTTATTGTCAGATGTATTATACTATTGTGATTAATGTGAAATGGAAATACATTATTGTGTGTGATATGTATGCATGTTGCAGATCCATTAAGAATAGTCATGTGATTTATTTATATGAATGTCATATTAAATGTTAAAAATACACATAACGTTAAAACTGAGGTGCATTCCAATAAAAACGAGGAAATTATGAGATAGGGCAGCCTTACATCAATTTAGCTCATTCCCAAATGACTAAGGTATTGCAGCGCCTACACTGAATGATCTTATGTATAGTAGGCTATATTTTCAAAAGTGCACAACTGTAGGTGCAGTTTTCCATATGAAAATGTTGTAATATCCAGTTTTCTGCAGCTATGGATTTAGGAATGTATATGCATACACATTTGTATCCAATTCACCTATTTCCGTAGCCCAAAATTTAGATGTGGAAGACTGCTCTAAGGATTTGAAAGGCTGGGTTGAGGTCCCTTTAAAATTTGTTCTAATGGGCAGGGCCGATTCCAGACCCCAGCATGCCAAGCGCGTGCTTGGGGCGGCATGCTGTGGGGGACGCTCTGCCGGTTGCCGGGAGGGCGGCAGGCGGCTCCGATGGACCTCCCGCGGCTCTGGTGGAGCATCCACAGGCACGCCTGTGGGAGGTCCACCGGAGCCGCGGGACCGGCGAGTGGCAGAGCGCCCCCCGCGGCGTGCTACCGTGCTTGGGGCGGCAAAATGGCTAGAGCCGGCCCTGCTAATGGGGATACATGCAAAATCATTTGGTATGCAAAATGTACTCTATTTTTCCATACCTAAAAGAGCAAACCACATATTTCATGCAGAAAATGGCCATTTGAGGTAAACAGTAAAATGGAGCAAACGTTAGATGCTGTTTGTGAGTACCTGACAAACACCAATGAACTTATTCTTATACCCCTTTGAGAGGTAGAGAAGTGGTGTTCTCATTTTATATATTATCACAATACATTCATAAATGGCCCATACTCATTATTTTAGAACTCTGTTTGGATGGCATCTGCCACGTTTGTGCCTTGACTGCTTTTGTATAATGATCTCGGGTTCCCTTATTAACGTTCTCCTTGCAGCAGAAAAACAGAACTCTCTAATATGAATTATAGATACAAAATCAAATGTAGTACAGGACTGCTACAAGAATGGTCACAAAGGAGGAAAGCAGGCAATTCAACAAACTGCTAGCTCCTCATGCAGTAAAGACTTCAATACAGTACATGAAAAAGGTCTGTGCTTAAGCCAAAGTGTAAAATCATTACTAAGCACTTTGAGAGAGCTATACTTTCCAGAGCCATTACTCTATAAGACTTAAAATTTGACAGCAATTTAACGAGAAACTAAACCAGTAAATCCTCAACCCATAATATTCTGAATCTCACATTGCCATCGCTGTAGCATGGCCTCTCTGACAGTTGCTGTGTATTATTATAATCCATCGGAATAAACTGATCCTGACAACTGCAACATGTGGCAAATTGCCGGTACTGTTATGCTGGGTCTCGTGCTTTCTCTTCTTTGGGGAAGGTTCAGGGCGCTATTGCTTGCCTCTGAATTGATATTTTAATTACCCCACTAGTGTCCTTGAGGAGGGGAGTGGAGAGGGAGGGACCTGGGCCCGCCCTCTTCTCCAGGTCCCAACCCAGGGGCCCTGAGCTTTGTGGTGAACCACTTGAACTAGCGGTTCCTTTCCCTGGGCTACTTCCCTCTCCTGCCCTTCAGCTTGTTGAAGGGGCTTCTTGCCCTTCTTCTACATAAGCCAGGTGCCCCTTACCTAGGGTTTTTTTGGATTTCTCAGCCCACCGCAGCACTCCTCCAAACTTTCCTTTTGGTCTCTCTTCAAAACTGTTCTCTGCTCCAACTCCTTCAAACTGCTCTCTGCTCCAACCAAACCTTCCTGCTCCAACTCCCACACTGTCTGACTAAAGCAGGGTTTCTTATCACATGACTGACTGCTGGTGCTCTAATTGGCTTCAGATGCTCTAATTGGCTTCAGATGCTCTAGTTAATCTATAACAAACCTTCCTCCCCTTGCAGGGAATAAGGCTCCCTGCTAAAACTCTCCTGCTGCCCTCTGGCCATGCTGTATCACATATTCCAGCCCCCCCCCCCCCCCCCCGCTCAACACCAAGGGATTGGGCTACTTGGGACAAGAGGCAGTGCCGTCGCGATAGGCCATCAGCGTTGCCATGTTGGCTTCCAGCTCTATGCTGGACCCAAAAATGGAAAGGCTGCAGAGAGAGAAACCACCTCGTCACTTTGGCGTTCCTCTCCTTGTTCCTGTGCATCCACTGGAGCGAGGTGTGGTCTGTCACGAGGGTAAACCGCCACCCCAGGAGATAGTAGCGGAGAGTCTCCGTAGCCCATTTTATCGCCAGACATTCCTTTTCGACAACAGCGTACTTTTGTTCCCTGGGGAGGAGCTTCCGGCTGAGGTACAAGATGGGGTGCTCCTCCTCCCCTACCATCTGGGAAAGGATAGCACCGAGCCCCATCTCCGAGGCGTCCATTTGTAGGATGAATTCCTTTTTGAAGTCGGGGGCTATGAGTACTGGATGGCAGCATAGGGCTGTCCGTAAATCTGCAAATGCTTCTTCTGTCGCATCAGTCCACTTTACTATCTTGGGGCCCCGAGCTTTTATCAGATCCGTCAATGGCCCTGCTCTTGTGGCAAAATGAGGGATGAATCTCTGATAGTATCATACTATCCCTAAAAATGCTCTGACCTGCTTTTTTGCGGATTGGTCAAGGCCAACTTTGTATTGCGTCCACTTTGTTCCATTGGGGTTTTACCAAACCTCTCCCTACTACATGCCCGAGGTATCTGGCCTCAGCTAGTCCTATCACGCACTTGAGAGGGTTAGCAGTGAGACCGGCCTTTCGCAGGGCGTCCAACACTGCTTGTGCTTTTTCTAGGTGCGTTTCCCAGTCAAGGCTATGTATGACTATGTCGTCTAGATAGGCGGCGGCGGCATACTTGGCATGAGGTCATAGTAACTTATCCATAAGTCTTTGGAATGTTGCAGGGGCCCCATGGAGTCCAAAAGGGAGGACAGTGTATTGAAACAGGCCATCGGGTGTAGAGAAGGCAGTCTTTTCCTTGGCGTCCTTGGCCAGGGGAATTTGCCAATATCCTTTGGTCAGATCCAGAGTGGTTAGGTATCGGGCTTTGCCTAACTGATCAACTAGCTCGTCAATGCGTGGTATCGGGTAGGCATCGAAGTGGGATACTTCATTCAATTTCCGGAAGTCGTTACAAAACCTCAGGCTGCCATCAGGCTTGAGAACTAAGACGATCAGACTGGACCACTGGCTGTGGGATTCTTCAATGACCCCTGAGTTCCAGCATCTTCTCCACTTCCATCCTAATTTCTTCCCTTTTAGCTTCCAGTATTTGCTATGGTCTTATCGTCACCCTTACTCCGGGGCTGGTGACAATATGATGTTGGACTAGTGTCGTTCGGCCCAGTTGTGTACAGAATACGTCCTGGTTCCGGTGGATCATTTCAATGACCTCTGTTGGTTGTTCTGGGGTTAATTCAGGAGATATTTTTACCTGTCCCTGTGGGTCGTCTGTCTGAGGTAGAGCTCCTCGAATGACCAGACACGTCTCTCTGTCATGTCAGGGCTTCAGTAAGTTGACGTGGTAGATTTGTTCTGGCTTTTGGCGGTCTGGTTGTCTAACCTTATAGTTCACTTCCCCAATGGCTTCCACTATCTCATATGGTCCGTGCCAGCTGGCTAGAAGTTTGCTTTCTGCTGTCGGTACTAACACCATCACCTGTTCCCCCGGCTGAAATCTCCGTACTTTCGCCTGACGGTTGTAATATGTCCACTGGTCCTCTTGTGCTTTTTCCAAATGTTCCCATACTATCGGGGTTACTCGAGTTATTCGCTCTCTCATCTGTGTCATGTGCTCAATGACATTCTTTCCTGGGTTGGGTTGTTCCTCCCAATCTTCCTTGGCGATATTTAATATTCCGCATGAGTGGCATCCATATAATAGTTCAAAGGGAGAAAAACCCGTGGACGCCTGGGGGACTTCCCGTATAGCGAACATTAGGTACGGTAGAAGGGTATCCCAGTCTTTTCCATCCTGTGCTACCACCTTCCGGATCATACTTTTAAGGGTACGATTAAATCGCTCGACCAGTCCATCTGTTTGTGGATGGTAGACTGAGGTCCGTATGGCCTGGATACGGAACAGGGCACATAAGTCTTCCATTAGTTTTGACATGAACGGGGTTCCTTGGTCTGTCAGGATCTCCTTAGGGATGCCCACTCTGGCAAAAACCTGTGGTAGTTCTTTTGCTATTGCCTTGGATGTGGGGTTTCTTAAAGGAATGGCCTCTGGATACTGCGTGGCATAGTCAAAGATGACTAGTACATTTCTGTGGCCCCGTGCCAATTTTTCTAATGGGCCCGCTAAGTCCATGGCTATCCTCTTGAAAGGGACGTCAATAATAGGCAAAGGTACTAATGGGGCCTGCAAGTGAGGTCGGGAGCTATGCAACTGGCATTCAGGGTGGGAGGCACAATAACGCTGGACTTCTGCACGTATCTCTGGCCAATAAAACCTTCTTAGGATTCTATCCAGTGTCTTGTCTACCCCTAGATGTCCCCCAAATAGATGACTGTGAGCTAACTCTAGTACTTCCCTTATGTGTTTCCGTAGGACTAAGAGTTGCTCTACTTCTTCCCCTCGTATTTGCTCTATCCTGTACAAAAGATCGCGTTTGAGCACATAATATGGCCTTGGGCCTTTGATCTTTCCCTCCACAGGCACACCATCTACTTCCACTACCTCCTCCCTCACGTTCGCGTATAATGGATCTTTGGCCTGGTCCTGCCCAAAAGTCTCACATGCGGTACCGAACTGACCTAATTCTAGGGGGCCTATTTCTACTCTTCCCCCTGGGGTGCTCCCAGTTGGGCTAGGAACCGTCTCTGAGTCTTCCTTGGCCTGAATTATCTCCTGGTCTCCTGAGCGAGGTCGCCTACCCACAAGGGAAGTTTTTTGATTCTCTGCTAGAATCCTGGTCCCTAATCTTTTATCTGCCCTTCATTCTCGCCTAGACTTTCGGGGTTTTCCAGGGGATGAGAATAACTGTGGAGCAAATTCGGCAAACATTGGGGTGAGGCTATCTGTAGTTGCCTCCGTCTTAGCCTGGGGGTTGCTACCCTCCCCTGGCTCTATTGGGGTAAGTAAGCTCTCAAACCCGGGGAAGTCTCTCCCAATTAAAACAGGGTAGGGGAGCTTGGGGACCACCCCTGCAGAAACCCTGGTAGTATTCCCCTGGATCTCAATCCGTACCGGAATTGTAGGGTAAAAATTCACGGTGCCATGTACGCACGTTACCCCTGTGTTTTTGGCCCGGGTTAGTTGGTCTGTTCCCACCAACTTCCCCAAGACCAGCGTGAGAGCACTCCCGGAATCTATTAATGCTATGGTCTTTATACCATTCATTTTTACTGGTGTGGTATATCCGTGTGAGGTCATTGTGACTCCTGCCAGGCTGATTAGGCCACATTGCTCCCCGTAATCCCCCAGATTACACTGCATAGGTTCTTCCTTGTTGGGGCATTGGGCTGCTATATGTCCCAATTCCCCACACTCATAACACTGCCCCCTTATTCTGGTTGTCACCCTCTGCCTGGGGCTATTTGGCCGGCCTCCCACCTCTCTCCCCAAACCCCCAGGTCCCTTCCTGGTCTCGAGCCATTCCTCGGTGTCTTTCCTCCTGGTTACAGTATTCCTATAGTTCTCGACAGCCTGAGGCCTTGGGTTTGGGATTGGCTTCCTGGATTACCGTGTCTCCTCGCCTAGGGTCTGGAACAGTTCGCGGGCTGCCAGCTGTCTTTCCACGAGGGAGACCAACTCATCATAGGTAGAGGGATCATTCTGGCCAACCCAAGACCTGAGACCTGGTGGTAGCCCTCTCATATACTGGTCCAATACCAGTACCTCCATCATCTTTTCAGAGCTAAGGGCCTCAGGGCGCAGCCATTTCCAGGTCAGGTGGATCAGGTCAAACAATTGTGATCGGGGTGTCTTGTCCTCCGTATACCGCCACTCATGGAACCTCTGGGCTCGCAGTGCCGTCGTTACTCCGAACCTGGCCAGGATCTCTGCCTTCAGCTGGGAATAATCTGCTGCAGCCTCTGCAGCCATATTGTAGTAGACCTTCTGGGCTTCCCCACACAGGAATGGGACAAGAATACCAGACCATTGAGCTCAGGGCCAGGCCTCCCACAGGGCTGCTCTTTCAAAAGCCAGGAGGTATGTCTCCACAACATCCTCCCGTGTCATTTTCTGTAGGCAATGGCTAGCCCATACGGTCCGGGCCTTCATCTGGTTCACCAGGTCTTTCAGCAGGGCTCGGTCCTGAGCAGCCTGACTCATCAACAGATGATGGGTCTCCTGCTGCATTCTAGTCGCCTCCTGTTGGGCGGTTGCTTGGACCCAGGTAGCCTCCTGCTGGGCCACGGTGGCTTGTATAAGGGCTTTGACCATGTTATCCATCTTAAGGAAGGGGGTGTTTTGCCTAACCCTGGTCTAAGTCCCCAGCGCGCAGATCCCACTTCTGACACCACATGTGGCAAATTGCCGGTACTGTTATGCTGGGTCTCGCACTTTTTCTTCTTTGGGGAAGGTTCAGGGTGCCATTGCTTGCCTCTGAATCGGTATTTTAATTACTCCACTAGTGTCCTTGAGGAGGGGAGTGGAGAGGGAGGGACCTGGGCCCGCCCTCTTCTCCAGGTCCCAACCCACGGGCCCTGAGCTTTGTGGTGAACCACTTGAATTAGCGGTTCCTTCCCCTGGGCTACTTCCCTCTCCTGCCCTTCAGCTTGTGAAGGGGCTTCTTGCCCTCCTTCTACATAAGCCAGGTACCCCTTACCTAGGGTTTTTTTTGATTTCTCAGCCCACCGCACCACTCCTCCAAACTTTCCTTTTGGTCTCTCTTCAAAACTGTTCCCTGCTCCAACTCCTTCAAACTGCTCTCTGCTCCAACCAAACCTTCCTGCTCCAACTCCCACACTGTCTGACTGAAGCAAGGTTTTTTATCACATGACTGACTGCTGGTGCTCTAATTGGCTTCAGATGCTCTAATTGGCTTCAGATGCTCTAGTTAATCTATAGCAAACCTTCCTCCCCTTGCAGGGAATAAGGCTTCCTGCTAACACTCTCCTGCTGCCCTCTGGCCATGCTGTATCACAAACATTTTAAAGCTTTTCATGCAGGTCATACAAATTGACAGACTAACTTCTACCATGTACCAAGCATCCAAAACTTTAACTAAATACATTTCTAACCTATTTCATTATCAGAAAGAGTTAGCTCATTAGTTTTACCACTGTAAAGTGATAGTTAGTAAAATGGGAGACTTGAGAAATGAGATCTACAAGATGAGAGTGTTGCCTGCTCTTGTTCTCATTGAAGTCAGAATATTTCAAATAAGCAGTGTATAACAAACATGACTATTGCTAAAATATTTATCTTGAAGAACTGGAAGTCAATCCAAGAATAAACAAATATTGCTGGGTGGTCTTATGAGATGAACCATCTAATTCATCTGAGAAAGATCTTGTTTTGGGTGAGAGGAAAATGCTAACACTTTAAAAAGACTTGATTTGTGTTTTAATTTTGGGTAATTAACTACTGGCACAATTTATCTGGGGTCGTGGTGGAGTCTCAATCACTTGACCGTTAAATCAGGATTGGCTGAATTTCTAAAAGAGATACTATTGCTCAAACAAAAGGTGTGGGTTTGATGCAGGAATTGCTAGGTGAGATTCTCTGGCCTCTGTTATGCAGGTGGTCAGACTAGGTTATTGCAGTGATCCCTTCTGGCCTTTAAATCTTTGAATGTCTGGGTAAACAGATTGTCAGGGAGACCTAACATACTACATAGTCAATAGGGGAGGCCGAGGTCAGCGTGCAAAACATGCACACTTTCCCCTGAATGCTGATTGTGTGCCCAGTGCAACGTCACTGAGATAATGGAGTTGCCAGGATGTAAACTGGAGTAGAACATGACCCTTGAGTGCATGTGCACTTGGCAAGTACTGCTAGATACTGGATAATTCTGTATGCTACTAGGTACTTAGACATTCAGGTGCATTTTGTTTTACAGTTTACTTGTGCCAGTGTGGTGATAGCATGTGTAAATGCAGATAAATTATGCATGTATACTCACTCCAGCATGCAATCATTAACCTCCACCTACTGAAAGCTTGCCCCAGTATACGTTTCTGATGGGGCTTATATAACTTTTTTTCAGGGCAGTGGAGCATGAAACGGTATGGTAAAAATGCCATGACTTTCCAAAAACATGGATTCCACCATTTTTTCCTCTCTTGTTTGAGAAGTGAAGATTTTCATGCATTTCTAGAATCAAAGAAATTTCAAATTAAAAGGATGTGCTACAAAGGCAAGCAAAATAAATTTCAGAATTTATTATTTGTCTTTTATTTCCTCCTGGTCCTTTGCCTGTTGCATCTAATTAGGGTGCTGAAACCCTTCCTAAGTATTTCTATACCCAAGCATTCAAAAATCATGAGATTTTTAAGAAATACATGTTATGTTCTTCCTTTTTTGTGTTGGAGCCTTTAGGGTTCATATTTTTCAAGCGATTCTTCACATTCATGTGAACAAAATTTTTTTTTTAAAATTAAATGAGATTTATATGACTCCAGGAGAAGAGCCTTCAAGAAAAAAACAAATGCCACAAGAATGACCATTTCCAATGCTTTTATTCATGCAACTATTCTTGCTAATGTCCCCAGTCTACTTAGAATCATAGGAGATTAGAGTTGGAAGAGACCTCAGGAGGTCATCTAGTCTAACCCCCTGCTCTAAAGGGGTTGCATGATTCAGAGTTGCAGGGGTCCTGTCATAAAACTTATGATCAAGATTTTCGAAATCTGTAACACAGCAATAGCTGTAGGCTTATATCTCCAGTTCAGTAATGGCTCATATGAATGTGGTTAGTGAAAGCTATTAGGAGTTTGGCAGCGTGGGAAATCAGACCACTTATTTTGGTTCCCTTCAGGATCCTAATTCATGGCCTATATCTGAAAAGTGCCATACACACACAGTGATGGAGAAAATATCAACAAATCCTGCTTGCTTCATTTTGATCAGTTTTATAACTTATAAGATATTTTGAATCAAGTCTAAACTGCTTCTTCTGTTTATATTTTTTTAAAATCTGAACCAGATTCTCCATTGCACTTCAGAGCTACTGGTTGATTTACAGAGAGGACTGATGCTGGACATAGTTGCCTAGCAGAGAATTCTTCTGGCAGAAGGGGACTCTTTGCTAGCATAAATCCAGCAAAAGGAGCTCCTATGCCAGCTGTCCCAATCCCTAGTCTGGCACAGGGAATATGCAAAGCAAAGCTCTGCTCTGCCAAACCTCCTCTACAATAAGGTCCCTTAGGGACTTAGTGCCAATGGCATAAATTAGAGTAGTTCCTAGGCTGCTCCAGCTGACACTGGACTAGGCTGGTATAGGATCAGGGAACCACAGCCTGCTCCCTGACTAGGATCCCACTCATTCCCCTCACTGAGTAGAGCTGTACCACAGGGGAGAACTGAACTCTCTGTGTGCCTGTTTGGACCCTTAAACTGTTAAAATTAATGTTTGTTTGGCTTATGCTGGCGGTTCTTAACTTGCACATACTGCCTAGAAACACAGAAAGCTTACTGTTTGCAGCAAGGCCACTGGGGAGCTGAGCTTGCCTTCCATCTGGACTGAAACAAGTGAGCTGCTCTGCCCAGATCATATTCTTAAACCAGGAAGCAGGACTGTTTGCTCTTTGAGCTGGTCCTTGAGCCTTCTTTACTGGCCCCCTCCCTCATTCTCGCAAAGTGCAGCAAGGTGTTAACTGATCTGGTTCGCCCTGACTGCTGGACCCAGGTGACCTGCCTCAGGTCACATGTGGGACACAGAGCTTTGGGCACATTTTTAATTCAGTTCCAAAAGCATTCTGTGCCAAATGGAAAATGAAGCTGTTGTCAGTCCAGGGGCAGCACAGCAGAAGGGTAACTGAGCTCCTTCCCACTGCCTCATTCATTTTTAATCTGTAGGCCATTTATGTTCTTTATTACTGTTGAATGTTTCCAAAAGTTGTGAAAACCCTTGTGCAGTGCCTCTTGGCTTTGGAGCCCGCATCTAGAAAGGAAACTTTATATTCTTATGTCTGCTTGGCTTGGATTTATTCCTCAGAGGGAGAAGACAGTAATTACTTACTTGGTGGTGATTTCACCTCCACAATTCTTTCTTCTTCTTATTTTTTGCATTCATAGAGCAGCTCTTGCAGAACTCAGTGACACAAGCCTTCAGCTAATGCACTGCTAAACTTGGGAGAGCCTGAAAGGACTTGTTCAAAGCTGCTTTGGTCTGTCTCACTTCTGCTTTTCTCAAGGCCACAGTGAAATATGCAGTGGTGAACACTAGTCAGACATCAGTTATATTGCACTTTTTAGTCAGTAGATAAAATAATTATCCCCTAGGAATTCATAACAAATCTAGTTCTAGAAGAGAAATTATGTTTAAAATCTTTCTTTTTTCTTAATTGAATATACATTCATTACCATTTTTCAGGTTGCAAACCAAGGTGAAACAGTTGGATGATAATACTCTGCATGTTTTCCTATTTAGCCCTGCTCTCTGTTCCACAAGACAGGATGGACAGCCAGTCACTGAAAACCCACAGCCACTTGTTGAGATTCATCTTTCATTTATTTTATTTCCGCATTTACTTCTAGCAGCTTGGGCTAGTGATGGGAAGGCTGATGGGTCAGTCTATTGTATTGCCTGTGGATCCTATATATTTTCCCTTCCTGAGGCTGTTTATGTTCTGAGTCACCTGATGTGCTGTGCATTCTCTTTAAAACTTTAGCCTTACTTAGCAGTCCTCAGTCACTAGGATCAAACACGCACACAGGCTGCAACTGGAGTTCAGTTACGAGGTGGAGGGGAAAACATTCAAAAGAGTTCTACTGTGTCTTCTATGAACTTGACCTCCTCAGCTAAAGTAAATAATGTGGTGATGGTGTTCTCTAGGTTGGAAGACTGGCAGTTTCATAAACTTATGAAAATTCTATGGAGAATCCTATGACATTCTAGAGTATGCCAAAGCTTATGGACGGGGTTTGAAAGTCAAAGGTGGCTTCAGGCCACTGTTATGCACCCCCAGTCATGGCCTGTCCCCTAGCACTATGCCAAGTCAGTCCTATGGTGCGAGGTATGGCTGCCCTAAATTTCACCTTGCTACCCATAGCACCAAGGGATTGTTCCTACAACTGTGAGATCATGCACTGATGACTGAGGGCTGCAACGCCAGCTGAATGCCACCCGGGGAAAACTCAGGAAGCCCGATTAAACCAGATTTTCAGCTGTTTTTGGAGCACAGTGGTGAATGAGGGCCATTGGGACTCATTCTTTACTAGCATACACCTTGTGTAGTCCTTTCTACCTCTGCTAAGTGGGTATAGAATTCAACAAACCATTACACTCAATTTGTATTACCTTTGCATAGGATGTAACTGACTATCCAAAGCCCATTTATAAACCAGTCTGACTAGTAAAAGCATCAACTTACATTATTTATTGATCCCAATCTGCATTAAGAACTAATTTGTTTGTATATAATTCGGCTTTGTTTCACTATTGGATGTTCAAGTTAATAAACATGTTTTCATGTAAAAAAAAAAATGGCAGTAGGATGCAGGGCAGTGCGTATCACCAGATTCTTCTAAATTTCTGTGTAAGACACCTTCAGATCCTGCCATCATGGGTTTTCTATTGTATTTCCCTTTCCTGGTCTGGTCACGGGTGGAGATATTTTTAATACATATTTTAAAAATTAATTTTGGGTGCACAAAGCAAATACACCGGGGTAGGCAAAAAGCCTGGCCTGGTGGACTGAAATCTCAGAGAGGGGGCGTGGAACCCCCAAAGATACCCAATCCCTGAAGAACAGTCCAGAGTGATGAGGAAAATGAGACAGGGAATGGCATATAGGCATGTTACTGTTTGGTTTGGATCTGTACGTTGTGCTATCTAAAATAAACAGTGACTGGTTTTGGAACCCTTTGTCAAGCTTGTGTCTAATTGCTTCCATTATCATGGGCCCTGAAGAGATGAACTGTGCCCATAAGGTTGAACTCTGGGAAAGGGTATGCTAGGGCAGCTGGCACTAGTTACAGGGCCTAGGAAGTTGGATTGTTGGGTCTCAGCTCTGAAAGGGGTGTGCAAGAAAAAAGTGTGCCACGCGATCCAGAGGCAATGCCTGGACTGTGCTTAGGTCTTGGGAAGTTTAGAAGCACATGAGTCCAGCATGTGGGACCCAGACACTGTAGCTTAGTGGATGTCCAGCGGGGGGGCCTTTACCAGGGTTCTCTTTAGTTTTTCATTCCCCCTGTGATATTACACAGGGTACAATCTAGAGCAGTGGTCCCCAACGTGGTGCCCGCGGGCGCCATGTGCACCCGCATATTGCCCGGCGGATGAGCATCTGCTGAAATGCTGCCGACAAGCAGCATCATTCAGAGGTGTTGCCGCCAATTTTCGGTGGCATTTCGGCGGCGACACCTCTGGATGATGCTGCTTGTCGACACCTATTGACATTGTCGCTTCTCAGTGGCATTTTGGTGGATGTTTGTCCACTGGCCATAGTCCGCAGTGGCTCGTCATCTGGCGCCTGCCAGATGAAAAAGGTTGGAGACCACTGATCTAGACTGTTGGACAGCTGTGCCCCCTCAATTCTCCAATCTAGGGTACCTTTTACACTGCTTCACTGGCCACTCCTGGCCTGCTCTCACACAGCCTCCAGCATGTAAATTACTTCCAGCTGTACAGTACAAGCACTATAGCCAGCCACTCTTGCATTACATTGCAGAGCAACACCAGCAAATTCTCATTCCCAGACTTCCTCCAGAAATGTACGTCTTGTACTGCTCAGCCCTCTTCTCTCACAAGCTTGTATAAAGTCTGTCCTTTTATTAATAGAAAATGATGTGTACAAATCCAGTTATCTCAAATAGAGTTTCCCAAACATTTCAATCCAAACACACTGGTTTAGCTAAAACAATAAAACAAGTGTAACTACAGAAAGATAGATTTTTGTAAATGATTACGAGTAACGAGGCATAACAGAATTGGTTACAAAGAATTAAATGTAAAATGCAACTAATAACTAACTTAACAAGCCAAAGTGAATTCAAGTAAAAGGTTTCTCTCTCATCACATGCTTCTTGCTGGCTGAATTCCTTTCACACAGGATCCTTCCCTCAGTCCAAAGCTGTTACTTTGTTTCTCAAGTGTTGTGGCTGCCGTGGATGGAGACAAAGGGAGGAATATTTTGGGGTGTCCTCCAGTCTTGTACCCTTTCCTCTTCTTTGAGAATCATCTCCAGCTGGGATTCAGGAGAGAGTCTGTGGGGATGGGAACCTCCAGCTGTTTCTTTGCCAGATTGCCCTTTTTTCTGCCAAAGAATGGCCACTTAACCAGGTGATGGTCCATTTGATTTCATTGACACCTGGTTGCAGTGTCAGTCAGCCTTTTGTCTCTGAGGAACTGGTTTGTGTCGTCTTCCCGAGATTTGGAATATATCTTACTAACATCATATAGTAGAATCTCATAACTTCACAAGCAACGCTGCCATACATATGATACCAAGACAATAATGATCAGAAAATCATGTTTTCAGATGATATCTTACAATGCATAGTTTGTATAAAATGTATCATAGTCTTGAAAAAGGGGTGGACATAGGGATATAGACTCTCTCTCTGTTACCAAAAGGAGGAAAATAAAGAGAGTGAGAATCCTTAGACATCAATCATTCCATTGCATTCAGCAGCAAAAAAATGTGGGGTGAAGGGACAAAAATCAGAAATCTTTTTATTTTCAAAAACTGAACGGAAATTTCCCATCAAAATTTTGTCAAATAACACTTTCCTTCAAAACAAACAAAAAAATTTTCATAGCTGGCAACCCATTTTTAAGCACGAAGAATTTTGACCAGCTTTAAAAGTGACAAATCAATGAATGCTGATTTAGCGAATAATAGAAATAAACAATTTGTAGATACTAACCTGTAAATTGAAGTTTGTTCATAGAAGGCCTAATCCAGCTCCAGTTGAAGTCAATGATCTCCTTGAAGTCCAAGCTCCCATGCACTTCAATGTTGCAAGATTGAACCCATAAACGAATATTTGCAGAATATGCCCCCAGGGCCGTCCCTACCCATACGCAAAGTATGCAGCTGCGTACGGCACCAGGAAATTTGGGGCACCAAATTTCCTGGTGCCCTGCGCAGCTGTGTGCCCCATCTCTTCGCCATGGCCCCAGCCCCTCTTCTTCCCGCCACTGCTCTGCCCCAACCCTAGCCCCACTCCACCCCTTTCCCATAGCTCCCACCCCAGCTCTGTCCCAGCCTTGCCTCTTCTTGGCCTTGCTCCACCCCTTCCCCAAAGCCCATGCTCCACCCCAACCCCGCCCCTTCCCTGCTCTGCCCCAACTCCCCTGAGGACTGCAGCAGGGCTGGGCCTGCACTCACCAGCGGCAGGAAGTGCAACAACCCAGCCACAGCTATACTGCCGGTGAGTGCTGAGCAGCGGTTCCCCCCTGCCCCCGCGCAGCCCTCCCCCCCCCACGGAGGCCTGCCCCCCCAATGGGGGCTGTGCCTAGGGCCTCAGAATAGCTAGGGATGGCCCTGCATGCCCCCGAAAATTACTAGAAATTAGAGTAGGTTAGTGAATGATTTACAAACAAGGAAAAGGGGCTAAATTCATAACAAGTATCACTTGCCATAAATACTTCCACAAGCTCTAATCGTTGATGATAGGAACCATTCTGTAGCCTCAACTGCAACATTGTTAGTATAAAAACAGCTGAAAACCATCTTTCTTTCTTTCTTGAATGCAGGATGTGAATGCTACTAATTTGAAATTGTGACTCAAGTTCTTACCTGGCAATAGGCCAATTAACTTTTAAACAAATATGTAAATAGTCTTAAAAAAACTTTGAGGCCTCTACTTCCATTTTTATTTGTTACATTTATTTCCTTTCTATATATGAATGTCCTAAAGCTTAACTCATGAAGGAAATTCTTCTAATGAATTTGTTTCATTTCTGGCTTGTGGAAACTGAGCATTATATCCATGCTTATTTGCATTCTCATAGCCCTTTGAAGGTATTTTTGTCTCTTTCAGAAGTTGCATTAGATGGCAGATCTGGAGTAGTGAAATGCCTGCTACCTGCAGCTCCATAACACAAAACACTCCCCATGGTGCATAATTTGACCTACCAATTCTTAGAAAAGAAACCCACAGTATCTTACAGTGGCAAAAAATGCTGTAGCAACACTATTGTGAAAAGCTCTTCTTTGAGGCCAATACTGTAGAATGCTTTAATTTTAAAATAATGGAAATCTATTAAACAAGAAGCTTGGTGCTTGTCCAGTGCCGTGCAAGAGACAGGGGAAAGATATAACCACGTCCTTATTCATAACTCCGGCACTAGAGTTATGGACCATGCTTGATCATTGTGCTGGTCCTTTCCACTGGGTGAATTTCACCTTGTTATGCTGTCCCCACAGGTAGTATCAATATCATATTAGCATATAGCAGGGGAAGCAGGGACTGTAGTTGTCTCTCTCCCTTGCATGAAGTAGGGGTGACTCAGGGAAGAGGACAAGGTCCTCTCGCACGCAAGCACCAGATACAATCTGGTTCCATATTTTAAAAAACGTTGTGCAGTTGCATGGTATTAAATCCTCTCAATGCAGTCAAATGTACAGACTTGCATATGTGATGTTGAAAAGGCTTCATTGAAATAGAGGGCAGGGCTGTGTGCACAGGGGGAAGGAGAGAGTGGGTGTTAGCTCTGGAGGCGATCTTAGGCAGTACCACAGGAAACAGCCTCACAGAAACTCCCCCTTTGGCTTCTGAGAGCCCTGAAAAATAACCAGATTTGAACATTAGCTCTGGACACGTTTTTGTATTATCATTCTTATTGGCTTAGTTTCTAGTGAGCTATGCACTGCCCTGCCGTGATATAACACAGGATACAGGCTAAACAAACATATTTGAGGGGAAAAGAGGTGTGAGCTGCCAAAACCAGAGTTATTTGCAAATAGGCAAATACATTACCTCACAAATCTCCCTGCATTCAGTAGTGGCTGAGCTGTTTTTCAGCTGGTACAGCCTATATGATAAATGTAAGTGTATTGTAAATACCATTATAATCTGGAATATGGGAACCAAGCGATGTCTTATTTGCTTTCCAAATCAGGTTTTAATTTGTGAGAGAAATGTTCAGCTGTATCTTTATTTATTTTTTACATTGCTACTCAAAGTACAGTAAGGGTACAGGCTGTCTGGCTTGTTTCAGGGTCTGTCTCTTTAGCTCTATCATCCGAACAAGTATCTCTTAGGTATCCTTAGCCAAACATCATCGGATGATCCTGTGGCACCTCTGCATTCTGGGAAGAGGAGGGTTAATGCAGTGAGGGAGCCAACTGAAGTCATGCCATTTTTATTATGAGGTAGGGAAAGTTACTTCCTCAGCAGCTGGCAGGAGAGGTGATGAGGCAGTGCCAGCTGTTTCAGTGCTTGCTGCTAGAACTTAAGCCTCCCCTGACACTCCATTGCCCTCTGCTCGAGATATGGAAGCAGTTAGTATTATAGGGGCTGTCATGAAAAACAGTCTGTTAGGCTGAGGATGTGTCAGAAGCTGTAGCAATGCCCGTTTCTCAGCTGCTAGCCCTGTTAATGCTTCTCCCCCCCCACACCTCCTTTTAAAGAGGCTTTGATGTCTTCCTGATCTATGAACCACTGTATGTAGTCTCAGATCCATATGTCTGGATAAGCTTTTGCGTGACACTTGGATGGACCCTGGAAGTATAAGATAATCTCCTTTTAATTTTTTAAGCTCTATATCATCTTCATAAGATACATGCAGGAACTGATTAACTCATGCACTGGCAAAGCAAATGTGGACCCCCTATAAATCTTCTATTTAACTGTAGACAATTAATTATTTATCTGTGGGCTGCATGGCCCAAGCACCGTGGCTACATCCAGGAATAAAGAGGTAATGCAGAGATACAGAACATTTTTCTATTTAAAAAACAACTTGTTTCATTGTAGCCCACTGATTGATTATTTGTTCGCTTGGACCCAGGATCCAATGCATTCTTCCATATATTTGAAATATGGCTAGCTGCAGCTGGGTGCATGGGGATACTCATGTAGGATGAGGTCATTATCTTAACTTCCTTAGTGGGTATAGTTTATTAGTGTATGTTTGACAATTACACTGTTGATCTTTCATGAAAGAGGAGTTGCTCATAGAATAATTGAAAACCTTCACAAGTTGATTTGGAGGGGAAATCAGTAAAAAGCTCCTAGTTTAGGGTCATAAATGGGTAGGTTTAAGCAGGGAGGTTCTTTGCCTTGGCAAAAGGGCAGATGGACTAACTGGCCGTAATAGGTCTTTTCAGTCTCTGATTTATGAGTTTGTAATTCAAGAGCTGCTTAGGTTGATAGATTTGTGTTTGCCCTCCTCTCTCTGAAATTCAGCTGAAGTGAAATGCAGTCCAGAACAGAGCTTGGAGTGCTTTTCTCCCAATATTTATTTGTAGCTACAGCTAGCTCAGTTTTAAGACCTTTTACAACACCAACCCAATGTCATAAATACTATACCAGCAACTTCTCTATAGGGAGCCGATGGGCCATACAGTTAATGAAAATTCCTAAAGCAGTGATATGGTGAGATTCCTAAGATGAAATTCAGAAACTGCCATGAGTTCAAGACAAGTTCAGTTTGCAAAGTTTGCCTCTGAGTTTCTCCTCCTGCACTTTTACCTCCTCCCCCACCGCTACCCCCACCCCAATCCTGAGCTATCTGATTACAGCAATCCACAGCTGCATGCATATGTCTTAAGATCTAAATGCATGGGTAACACTCTAAAGTTTTACTGTTATAACTCTTTCAGTTAGGGTATGATATTTGTTTCACTGAAATAGTTATCCCAGTGAATGCCCCAGTGTGGATGCAGTTAACTAATACAGAAATGACTTAACCTGGTATAGCTGTTCCCATCTGGAAAGGGGAATTGTTATGTCAGTATAAAGCAGCTGCAGCTCTACTCAGGGGAAAGCACAGCTTTTACCATATGATATAATTAAAACTGTAGAACTTCCTAATGCAGAAAAAAACAAAGATAGGCCATAGCCACAACATTTAATTGAAATCCTGATTTCACCTCTTGAAATTCGCAGTGCCCTGTGTGGGGTTTTGCCTTGACCCAGAGAAAGGCACTCGTGAAATTTGAAGCCACATAGGGGTTTGAGATCTGAACCCTTTAAAATTCCAGGGGTGTTTATATCTAGTGTTTTGGGTCAGGCCCATCTGTCTATGTGCAAGCGTTTTGCGCCAGCCTATAGCTGAAGGATGGAGTGTCTGCCATCTCCGTGTAAGGTGGGCTGGAAAATAGAGAGCTGTGCACTGAATCTGTTTTAGAAATGAGATTCTAAGTGACATCCAGGTCATGCCCTTGAGATCCGTGTGTAGAAGGAACCTTCTGTAAGGGGACCTCCTTCCTGCAAATACCTTGGGATTCACTGGATTCTTGGCGGGGAACCGCAACTCATTCTGGAGGGAAAGTGCGGACGCCAGCTCCTGTGCAATGATTGGGTGCAGAGAGCCTGACTGAATTTTCCTCTCGGTGGACTAGCTCCCACAGGCATTTCTGACAGAAGGGGCTCTCTGGTCTTTGTGGCTAGACAGATGCATGACCAGATTCAAATGTGAGAAGTGACTGAACAGCTTGGTAACCCCACCTAAAAGCAACTATCCTTTCAGTACATGTCACTGTTGCTCTTCAGATAAACAGAGGTAAAATCCCAAGAGTGGGGAAACTCAGCAATGACTATATTAAGGTATGGGGAGGACCCAGGCTGAAGAAGTGTTCATTAGACAGAAACCTGGTTTAGAAGCTTCTCAGACATGAAGTCGGATGCATCTCTAGCAGATGAAATGGATCTGCTAGCTGCAGGGTGTTACAAAATCCTTCTCTGCAATGATGTCTTGGGACCTGTTGAAACTAAACTAATAATAATCATAATTCTTCTATATTGCTTTTCATACCAGATTTCAAAGCACTCTACAAATATTATGGACCAAAATATGCCCTTGGATTTGTTGCATGTGTCTTCCACTGTCTTCAACCTGGTTTAGGCCTCTAACAGAAGAATTGAGACTTATTTAATTGAACCTCAGAACATCTTGGTAAGGGATCACTTCATTCGCTTCTGGGGAAGAGCAGAGAAGCTGTTTAACAGTAATAAAACCTAACAGTTTTGTGTCAGGAACAGAAGAATGCCATTTAATTCCTATTACAAAGGCAGGCTGAATTTAATCCCCATGATTGGAGTATTTCCAAGTTTCAGCCCTTACTCTTGTTATATATCTTTAAAAAGGCCTGGATTCTTTTATGGCTATGACCGGTGTGCACCTTGTTTTTCTGTCACAGATGAAAGACACCACTACAGAGGAAAGTGTCTTCTATTCAAGTAATTATCTGTCCTGACCTTGCTTAACTTGTAAGATTTTATGGAATAGCAGCACCTGTGTTATGTATAATACTCTTCCAGCAGTTTAGGGCAGAGGATGAAGAACACCATTCTACTTACAGGTGAAACTGCTGGAGGAATTTAGGCAGGCACAATACCCTATGAGTCGCAAATGGAATTCAGCCAGCACGTGGCAGGGAACATATCTATTTCTACAAAAAGTGACTGGGAATTTTAATAACACATAATCAGGAGCTCAATTTGACCAGGATGGTACCCCTAATGCCATGTTGGGGGTTGAGGGAAGGGTGTCACATACCACATCAGCAACAGCACTTTTTTGAATCCTCCCACCTCCCTGGCTTGATCCTACTTAGTCTATGAAATTTGATGATAAGTTGGAATATCGCTTATTTGTTGGGTGGGAAGCGATATCAAATGAATTAAGAATTATTAGATAATTTTTCTCAAAATGTTAAAACAATGTTGAATAGCTTATGCTGGACTAAAATACTATCGTCTTATAAGTGAGCAGTGTAGAATAGCCCAGGCTTCTGCCTGATAATCATTCACTTGATAAAGATGCTTACAAACAGGTTTATTTTCCCTCCTGAGGATTAAAATAAGATGCCACTAATTTCAGTTCCAGTACTAACGTTTAAAACGTGTGTGGCTGCTTCATAATATCCTGTTTAATTTTGAGCAAGGCACTATGCATTCTGTGTCACAGCACAAGTCTTCACTGCAGACTTAACTCTAGAGTTTTTCTGTTTGAGTTAGCCTAGCTCAACTGAGAACAGCCACACTGTGAAAGAACACTTGAGTTGCCATGTCCTCACTGGTGCTACACTCATTCATGTGTGACACTAAAACTTCGGGGAGCACATCCCATAGTTTTTTGTGCTGCAGTCAATTGAGTTATTTCCTAGTGAATGGTGTGAAAATGTGTTTGTTCTTTCTGTGCATACAGAGGAAGGAGAGGGTTGTTGTTGTTGTGGCATTTGATCAGAGTTAGCTTGTGTCATGTTATCAGCTGGTGGGTTGTGCTCATGCAGGTTTTAGCTCATACCTCTGACAAGCCAGGGAACTCAAGTTAAAAGGAGCACCACACTCAAGGATTTTTTTATGTGTGGACAGGGTTTGAGTTCGGGGCAGCCCTTGAGTTAATCTAGCAGTGAAATCAAGCCCTCTGTGGTGGTGGACCCCATTGGTCCAGAATATCAACTTTCCTTTACAAACAAAAAAGGAGTGGTCAAAATGTGAACCAAGCAATAATAGGTGCAGTGTCTTCAGAATGAGAGATACCTGAAACAGTAACTGAGAGTGGGAACTGTTCCATTCATCTCGGTCAAGTTTCTGCAACTCCATGCCTGCTGAATTTGGTATTTTGTCAAGATAGCGTGGAATTCAGTATTTCTGACATAGAATTTGCCATTTGGGTGCATTCAGGTCTGATTTATTTATTTGTCTCCCTGACCTGCTTGGACTTGCATGCAGCTGTCTCATTCTTCAGCTTTCCCCACTTCCTACATGGTTCTAGGCAGCTAGAGTTTGCAAACAGATTGCTGGTGGCAAGGCCAGCTCCAGGGTTTCTGCTGCCCCAAGCAGGGGGAAAAAAAAAAAAGGCTGCGATCGCAATCAGCTCTACCGCCACCTCTTCAGTCTTCGGCAGCAATTCAGCGGCTGGTTCTTCACTCCAAGAGGAAATGAGGGACCCGCTGCCGAATTGCCACTGAAGAGCCGGACATGCCGCCCCTCTCCATTGGCCGCCCCAAGCACCTGCTTGCTGGGCTGGTGCCTGAAGCCGGCCCTGCTGGTGAGGAGTGGAGGACGCAGAGACAGCCAAGACCCAGAGAGCCAAGTAGCTAAATAAGGCAAACTGCAAGCTTTCCATTCCCCATCCCATGTGAGAGGAAAGAGTTTCTTAGTGGGGTTACCTGTGCAGTGTTATGGTAGTTAACAACTATGGAGTGAAGCTGGGCTGTCTGGAGAAGAGGGACCTCTTGAAAATAATAATTTGGATGAAAATAATTATCTATGTGTTCGCAACAATGATCCATGGATGTTGGTGTGAGGGGTGCATGGGAAAGGAATGAAAGACATTTTATGACAATAGAGTACATTAATGTTGCTGCAGAATTTAGAGGTTACTGTTGCACACTGTAGAAATTGTTGCTGTAGAATTTAGAAGTTGTTCCTGTGGAATTTGGTCCATTGGTGCCATCACATGCATGGGGCTCTAACTATAAAACCCATCAAACCAATTTGTCTGATCTAATCTTACATACTGAACACAGCCTTTCAGAGAATAGGGTTTTGTGTTTGTTTGGGTGCTATTTTTTTTACTAATACTGACTCTTGTTGTTTTTAAGCTACTGTAGCAAATGGTTTGTTTGGTTCAAGGCCTTTTGCGTGTAACACACTACTAAATTCCCAGAGTTAAGAGCCTTCTCATCTAGAGGCCAGAATTTAATTACAATGTGTTGTTAGTTACTCTTCCAATAAAGTAAAATGCCTATAATCTATACAGACATGGTTACAAGCAGCGTTTACTGAAGAACAGAAATATCAGCAAATCTAAGTTCTCTCTTGTACCCCACACTAGCAGAATAACAAGATAATATAGTACATAACAGTGATTTTGTTTGGACAAGTTGTATATTTTTCCTTCATGCATATGTGTCAGAAATCTGGTAAATGAAATGATACTTCTGTATTGCATCTGCTTGTTTGACGGACAGCTGACAACTTGAATAAACAGTCTAATTCATATGCACTGTTGCGCAATTGTAGCATACGACAGTTTCCATTTATATAACATCTACAAGACTCTTCTTTTAATCTCATTTTATGTAATAAGTGAAGAATAAAATTCCTTGTTTCCATTTCACAAGTAGTAAACTTGTATCTTTCATTCTGACTTGGTTTCACAGCCAAAGATTACAAATGGCCTGTCTAAGATTTTAATCAACATTATCTGGCAGCAAACTGTAAAGGTTCTGGGAGTTTATCAGATGCACGTGCATGCTTAAAAGTGACTTTTGGACTCAGGCAAGTAAGTAATGAGGGTTAGAATTTAAAAGAAGCCTAAAGGATTTGATGTCCAACTGTGTTGAAATTTAGTGGGATTTTGGAGCTTTACAGGGTGAGAGTATTGTTATTCCCATTATACTGAAGTGGAAACTGAGACACACAGAAGTTAATTGGCTTCCCCAGTGCAATACAGTTTGTCAGTGGCAGAGCTGGGAATGAAATCACTAATCACTGGATATGATGATCCATGTGATAGATGAGTTGATACAATGGACCAAATTAATTATATAGAAATATAAATGCTGGAATACTGTATTGTAGTGCAGATTGACCGCTCTTTAGAGCTGACCTTTCTTTCTTGGACTAAATGTCTGGTTCAAATTACGCTATTTGAATCTATTTCCTTATGATAATTATCCTTACACCTCTTGTCAGCTGTCTGTAATTGACCATCTTGATTATCACTACAAAAGTTTTTTTCCTGCTGATAACAGGTCATCTTAATTAATTAGCCTCTTAGCGCGGTATGACATCTTCTCTGTATGTGTATATATATATATATATATATACACTCTTCTATATGTTCCATTCTGTGCATCCGATGAAGTGGGCTGTAGCCCACGAACGCTTATGCTCAAATAAATTTGTTAGTCTCTAAGGTGCCACAAGTACTCCTGTTCTTTTTACGGATACAGAGTAACACGGCTGCTGCTCTGAAACCTGGTTCAAATTAGAAAATCCTGTGATAAGTCAATGCTGCAGATTGTTACATTGGATTGAAAAATCTCCTGAGGAGAGAGGCTTTTCCTTTTAGTGTCTGGACAGGCAGAATGTGCCACCTGAGGTACCAGCCTCTGAGCAGACTGACAGACACAAGGAACTAGGGAGAAAATCAGCAGAATGGCTGAAGCACCGTCATAAACTGTTTTTGCTTTCAATGTTCTATTGTGTTTTCTGTGAATACCGCTCTGAAGGGGTCAGTGGCAGGGGAGGTGCTTGTACTTAGCCTTAACAGTGGCTGGGCATGTCAGTGCAAGAATAGTACATTGGTTCTTTTGGAAGCCAAAGACCTGTCTCTGAAATATCCTCCTTCTAAATGCAAAGCTTTCACTGCAACAAATCCCACCAGCTGACACCGTGTTTGCATCTCCTAAAAATGTACGGTCCTGGCCTCAAATTTCAAATGCAAATGCTTTTGTTTGGACTGCATTTCACAACAAGGATCTAACTTTGTATGTGTATCTGTGTGTACATAGGGGATGTTGCATTACAGAGGTTTGAATATCTGTATGTGATTTCAGCCAGGATCAAGGCTGCTTTTTCAAAGTACTGATGTGAAATCTCCAAAACTAGTTGGGTGTAACATGCCAATAATGTTAAATAAACAGCCCTTGTTAAATCAAAGAGTGTAACAGCCTCAACTTATAGAAGGAAGAGAGAACCTGGACTTATTATGTATTATTACGTCTGCTCATAATTAAAATGAGACACACAGGTCTTTAGATATTAATGTTTAATCAGATGTCTAAATTTATTGATATTAATTAAATGCTTACTTAGGGTCCCTGTTTAAAACATACCCTACTTTGCTTGTTTAGTGTGTGGTTTTTAATTCCCTTTTGCCAAATTCAGAACATAGTTCAGTACAAGTATATTCTTACTCTTATTCTATACACAAGGTTAACATGAGTAATTTTTTTTAAAAAGTCAAAGTAGAAATTAGACTCTCAAATTAGCATTTCATTGGTTTTACTCAGTATTTGTCTTTTTCTCTTTTCCTTGGAAAACTCCCTGGGAAAATTCCATAATCAACTTTTTGCCATTTCGAATTAAATTTTCTGCCAAAAATGTAGTATTAAATTAGAGCAATTAGAAAGTTAAGGGCCAAGGGTTAATCTTCACATTTCCTGATAATTAGACCATTAAAATATAACATTATTTATTGCTTAATTTCATCATGCATACATGTTGGAAGTACAAGAATGTGATATCTGATGGCACATCTAGACAGGCATTTGAAATGCGCACTAGTAAACACTAGTGTGAAACGTGTTTTTGTACAATGGAATCCATTTCATTTTACAACTCCTAATCCTCCAGTATGAAACTTCAGAGCACAAACAGTGCTTACTGTGATGGTCAAATTGAGAGTCCGACCCTGGCTCCTGGCATAATTTTTTCAATTAGAGATGTGCTGTAAGTAGAGATTTGAATCGAATACAGATTTGAATTGGAGATTGCAGTTTAGAGATTGGAGCGCTCTCTCTAATGGGCCTTAATCCTGCCACTGAATCTGTCAACCTGACCTTTGGGAAATTTTTATCCACAGCCTGAATTCCAGTTCCTAAGGTTTGGAGTGGTTGGATCTAGGGTTTGTGCTCAGTGTTCAGGGAGAGGCATGCTTAGCAACCAGTGACTATCAAACCATTGACTTTATGGCTGAGCATCTGTGTTAACAGTATGGGTAAAATTTTCAAAAGCTCTGTCTCAGATGTCTAAGTCAAAAGTGACTTCAGCACCCAGGAGCCTAAAGTCTGGTCTATGCTACCGCTTAAGTCAATATAACTTACGTCACTCAGTGGTGTGAAAAAGACGACCCCTCTCCCCAGGACGCAAGTCACAGTGATCTAAGCACTGTCTTGGGAGGTTCCACCTCTTGCAGGGGTGGAGTATTTATGTTGACGGGAGAGCTCTCTCCTCTCGGCATAGCGTGTCTTCACCAGATGCGCTACAGTGGTGCAGCTCCATCAGTGTATTGTTGAATTGCCTTAAGTCTTATTGAAGGTCAGTGGAACTTGGCCCCTCAGTGCTGTAGCCACTTTTGACTTAGACTTCTGAGTCTATTTGAGGCTTTTGAAAATTTGCCTTTACAGTTCTTTTAATAGTTCAGGATACAATTATGCAAATCAGGAGAGTCTTCTACATGATACTGAGGGTGCTCAGGGAATGCTATCATACTGCATGATTGGTCCCTGTAAGCTTCTTTCCTAGAACATTTCATTTACTCACATGAATCATCTTTTATGATTTGATGATTGTCACCATTTAGATGCTAATGTTACTGGGTGTTTTCATCTCACAAATGAACATGTATACTTATGTATATTTTTATGAATGTCTTGCTGCATGTGAATCCTACACCAAATTGCTCCTGTGTGCTCAGATGGTGAAATATTCCCTTGCAGAAAGACGCTGGCCTTTTTGGTGTTGAAATCTACGTTAAGAGTATCATGGTGCTGTGAAACTGTGTTCTGTAGAAAATGCGATGACTTGTGGATTAATAGCATAATAAATTCCTTGTTTAGGAGGACAGCAGTGATATGTTAGTGAGGTATTTCATTGCCAGATGAGGCCCCTCTGCATTATATTCAGCCTTTCCCCAATTCTGCCTGTTATGTGGGTCACAAATTTAGAGGGGGAGAAGCTACCCCACCACATGGATTTTGGACATCATAAGAGTCAGGAACCCTCTTCCTGGATCTACAAAGGCAGGAGCTATCCACTTGTAACACTCCCCACTTACATACTGCTCCATTGTCCCCTCCTCTCTGGTAGTTTGGCTCCTGCATAGGCTGTTCTGCCATTGGCTGTATCCCCCTTCAGCTGCTTGGCAGCCGCCACAAAAATGAAGCATGGAAGGGTAATGCTGTTTGGAGCAGCAATAGCTCCCATTAGATTCCCTTCTGGAATGCCCCCTGGGCTGACGGGCAATGGTGGCCTGAGGAATGAATTTTCTAATGTTCTTCTCTTCCTCAGCCCTATGATGAAGTCTCATGGAACCTCTTATGTGTGTGGCCCCAAGGGAGGAGCATCCACAGGATTCCAGGGAGAAAAGACATTGCTTTGAAGTTAGCATTTTTCCTATTTAGCATATCCAGGTGGCAGCACTAACCCCTTCTCCTCCACAAAGGGGATGCTCCAGCCCATTAACAATGGTCAACGGAGGGCAGTGATAAAATACCCACTGACTTAAATGGAAACAGGATTGTGCCCATAAAATCGGTCACACTGCACTGTTACGAAAAACATAGGGAAGCTGCTCTTTTGAACCATGAAAATCTTTCCAATTAATGTCTTCATTGAGTTTGCTAAAAGTCCTCAACACCAGAAGAAATCACCATCAGGCATTATTTACCATGCTGCATGCAAAACACAAGCAGGTACTCTCTCATACAAGGAAATCCAGGTACTTCAGAATGGAAAAAGAGGTTAAGCTCTCACCTCCTGTGTGGTATGTTTTTTACATTGTACACTAATATTTTTGGCCATCTCATGGTTCAGTTCTTTCAAATCTTTCTTCTTTACCGTCTCCCAGGGTGTTTCTTCTTACAGTAATTACATTCCTTACTTTTACCACTTCAAATCCTACATCAATTTTGCTAGACTGAGACTTCCTGCAGACTTTAATAATACTGGGAGGTCTGTGACTAGGTATGTATTTGTGGTGATTTTTGTTAATATTAGTGTAATAGGTGGTGCTGAAACATTGATCTTTAGGACACCATTATCCCAAAGGCCAGAATTATAGTAGGTATAAATATATACTGTAGTAGGAACAAGCTTTCCAGTGTTGTTAAAACAATTAGATTAATATAGAACAACTGTAACCTTGATGTGCTGAATGGCGTTGATTCAAAAATGTTGTGGCAGACCTTTGAAGGTTATAAATAATATTCCCTCAATACACACACACAAAGGAAAAAGAAATAGGAACAATTCCAGCCTTTGGAAGATGTGGAGATTTGGTAAAGCAGCACAAGCATATGCTACTGTACTTAGAGTGATCAAAACTCAAAGGACACATAAAACATTTTGTAGTCTTGAGAACATTTTTAGAAAAAAAATCAGTATTTCAGACTGAAAGCGTATTCAATATTTTCCTTTTAATATCGAGAAATTACTTTAATAAGTCCTTTCCTCCTCCCCTTCCTAAGTAAATTCAGTACTCGTGCAAGTGCTGGAAGTCATGGAAACAGAAATTGTTTCTGCAACCACAGAACAGGTTCATCACAAACTTCTGTGCCACGTATTACAAAGGATATAAACCCTTGTGCTTCAAGGTATAGACTTTAACTGATGAATGCTGGGAACAAATGACTTTCCTTATGTATGTACTTGCCTAAAGATCAGAAACATTCGATGGTCATAATGAAATACACCATCAAGTGGAATTGAAATGAAAAAGGGAAAGTACTAAAATTCACTTTTGTGCTTTTTTAAAATCCTTTTTCTTTTACACTTGCCTATACAGAAATAGAGCACGGGGTGGTTCATGTAAATGGCCAAGGTATTCATATCACCACACCCTCACTTCCATTTGTGGTTTGTTTAGCTGGGAGAATAGGGTGCGTTAGAAAATGTGTTAGGTAGCAAGTTTTAGCTCACCAATTTAAATGGGGCATTGCATCTAGTGTAGATAGGGTCAGGGCTGGTGCAAGGATGTTTCGCACCCTAGGCGAAACTTCCACCTTGTGCACCCCCTTCCCGCGCCTCCGCCCTGAGGCTGCTACCCCCCTCCACCCTGAGGCACCTCCCTTGCGGCAGCTCCCCACCTACCACCCTGAGGCATCCCCCCCCACCCAGCTCACCCCTGCTCCACGCATGAGCACGAGCACCCTGAGCACACTGTCACTGCTTCAGTTCTCCCGCCTTCCAGGCTTGCGGCACCTAAGCTGATTGGCGCTGCAAGCCCGGGAGGCGGGAGAAGTGAAACAGCCATGGCTTGCTCGGGGAGGAGGTGGGGCAGAGGTGAGCTGGGGCGGGGAGTTCCCCTGCGTGCTGCCCCCCTCCCACGCCTTACTTACTGCAGGCGGTCCTCCTCGCGCTCCTCTGCCCCAGCACCCTCCGCCTAAATGCCGGTGGCGACCAGGGTGGCCGAAGATCCGGCCGCCACAGTCGCTGCCTAAGAAAATGGTGCCCTCCAAATCCCAGCGCCCTAGGTGACCGCCTAGGTCGCCTAAATGGTTGCACTGGCCCTGGATAGGGCTAGTCATATTTTAAAATGTGTTGGTTGTGGTCAACACTAGGGGGTATAGACTTCAGTGAGATTACTCATGTACTTAAATTAAGCATGTGTTTAAGTTCTGTATTAAGACTACTGCAGAGAAAAAAATCTTATTCAAGCATCATGGAAACCTTAAGTGGTTTCAAAACAGTATAAATATAAGCTCTGAATACAAAATTGTCTTCTGTAACTTGGAGTCTGTTCCTGTAGCACTGAAATCAATGGGAACTTGGATATTTGCATAAGCTATTGCTGGGGTAGGAGATATAGTATAGGAAGAGAAGTACTGCAGAAACAAACAAACAAAAATTTATGTGACTATTCTAGTCTTTTAAAATTATATTTATAATTTTGATACTTTTAGAAAAATGACACTGACATTCCATGAAATGTCATAGCTTACAGACAGCCCATCAACCTGAAGCAAATACTCACCAGCAATCACACACCATGCAACAAAAACACTGACCCAGGAATCTATCCTTGCAACAAAGCCCATTGCCAATTCTATCCACATATCTATTCAGGGGACACCATCATAGGACTTAATCACATCAGACACATTATCAGGGGCTCATTCTCCTGCACATCTACCAATGTGATGTATGCCATCATGTGCCAGCAGTGCCCCTCTGCCATGTACATTGGCCAAACCAGACAGTCTCTACACAAAAGAATAAATGGACACAAATCAGACATCAAGAATTATAACATTCAAAAAACAGTCAGAGAACACTTCAACCTCCCTGGTCACTCAATTACAGACCTCGACGTCACAATACTCCAACAAAAATACTTGAAAAACACACTCCAATGAGAAACTGCACAATTGGAGTTAATTTTCACACTGGACACCATTAAATTAGGCTTGAGTAAAGACTGAGAGTGGATGGGTCATTGCACAAAGTAAAACCTATTTCCCCATGCTAATTTTTCCCCTACTGTTACTCACACCTTCTTGTCAACTGTTTGAAACAGGCCATCCTGATGATCACTACAAAAGTTTTTTTTTCTCCTGATTATAGCCCACCCATAACTGATTACTCTCGTTCGTTAGTACGGCAACACCCATTTTTTCATGCCCTCTGTGTGTATATATCTTCCTACTGTATTTTCCACTGCATGCATCTGATGAAGTGGGGTTTTAGCCCATGAAAGCTTACGCTCAAATAAATTTGTTAGTCTCTAAGTACTCCTGTTCTTTTTGCTGATACACACTAACACGGCTACCATTCTGAAACCTATTACTGGATGAAAATTGTAATAAATATAAATAAATAAAATCAATAAGGAACTAAACCCACACTGGTTTTTTATATTAATCAAATCATTCAATAGAAAATCCCAGAAAATTATTGATATTATTACAAGTAAATAAAAACACCAATAGAAAAATGAAGTGACTGCTTGGGCACTGAGGAAAAGAATGCTGGTTGCTTGCTGCAAGGGGGCTGCTTTGACAGGGCAGTGAGAGCTAAAATTTCTTAGGCCTTAGGGCAACCATATGTCATGTGATGTCCGGGATGCCAGCTCTGTGTGAGAAGGGGGACTCTGAGTAGGTCGGGCCAGCCCCATGAGGTGGAGGGAGCACTCAGGCTAGCCCCAACGTGGTGTCCCATTTTCTCTTTGGGAAATATGGTCACTCTATTAGGCCTTGATCCTACTACCGTCTCCACATGGGCTGATACCTCCATCTGCACAGAGCCCCACTGGAAGCAATGGGTTTTTGCATGAATGCAGGAGTCTGTTTGCCCAGAATAATCTGCAGGACCAGGGACCTTGGTTTTTAAATCAGTAAGCAAGAGCCAGTTCACTGTTGGTTCAACCTGTGGAGGTGTGAGTTATCCTGCTGCTAGTTGCTGCCAGTGAGTCCTCCAGATCTCTTTCCTACTTAGTCTTAAGGTGACCATCCTACCCATAGATTTAGAAATGGTGCCTATCGTCTTTTGCCTTATCAATATAATTGATTGTGCCCAGGGCCAGTGTAACCACTAGGCGAACTAGGCAGCCGCCTAGGGTGCCAAGATTTGGGGGCGCCAAAAATTGGTGTCTGGCATCACGGGAGTCAGCTAAGCGGGGCAGGGTGGGACGTGAGGCCTCCATAACAAACCTGCTCCCGCAAGGAGGGGCGCCGCACAGACAGTCAGTGGGAGCCTGAGGTGGAGCAAGAAGGAGACAGCCAGCCAGGTGCGGTGACCAGCACGGCTGAGGGATGGAGCAACTAGGGGAGGCAGGAAGTGGTCCTGAGCTCAGGTGAGCTCCGCCCTCCAACGCGCTGCACCTGGGGCCTGGTGCAGCCACCTCTTGGGGCGAGGGAAAGTGAAACTAAACCCCGCAGCATGACGGAGGGGAAAGGGCTGGCACAGGTGCTGCTTCCAAACACCAACCCCCCTCCTGGTGGCACTGTGCCAATGAGGGGACCCGGCCCTGATCCCCAGGGAGAGCCTCACCTGCTCCCTGGGAGATCCTGGCTCGGCCCTTCTTGCCCCTGGGTCCCCCCCCCAGAGGTCGAAGTACTCAGAGCCTGGGAACTTTTAGACACCCTGCGAGATGGGGTGTCATGGTATAATTCCCCAGTCTGAACCTTAGCGTCCAAAAGATGGGGTACCAGCATTAATTCCTCTAAGCTCAATTACCAGCTTAGTACTCGTAGCGCTGCCACCAACCAGGAATTCCAGTGCCTGGTACACTCTGGTCCCCACAAAACCTTGCCCGGGGACCCCCAAGACCTAGTCTCTCTGGATCTTACCACAAGGAAAGTAAACCCTTTCCCTCACCGTTGCCTCTCCCAGGCTTCCCCTCCCTGGGTTACCCTGGAAGATCACTGTGATTCAAACTCCTTGAATCTCAAAACAGAGAGGAAAATTCACCTTCCCCCCTCCTTCTCTCTCCCCATCCCAGACTCTCCCTGAGAGAGAAAGTAATCCTAACACAGAAAGAAATTAACCTTTCTCTCCCCCTTCCCTCCTTTCTCCCCACCAATTCCCTGGTGGATCCAGACTCAGTCCCCTGGGGTCTCACCAGAATAAAAAAAAAATCAGGTTCTTAATCAAGAAAAGCTTTTAATTAAAGAAAGAAAAACAGTAAAAATTATCTTTGTAAATTTAAGATGGAATATGTTACAGGGTCTTTCAGCTATAGACACTGGGAATACCCTCCCAGCCTAAGTATACAAGTACAAATTAAAATCTTTTCAGCAAAATACAAATTTGAACTCCTTCCAGCCAAATACACATTTGCAAATAAAGAAAACAAACATAAGCCTATCTCGCTTTATCTACCTAGTACTCACTATTCTGGACATATAAGAGACTGTATCAAAGAGATTGGAGAGAAACCTGGTTGCACATCTGGTCCCTCTGAGCCCCCAGAATGAACAACAACCAAAATCTAACAGCACATGCAAAAACTTCCCTCCCTCAAGATTTGGAAGTATCCTGTCCCCTGATTGGTCCTCTGGTCAGGTGACAGCCAGGCTCACTGAACTTGTTAACCCTTTACAGGCAAAAGAGACATGAAGTACTCCTGTTCTATTAACCCTTAACTATTTGTTTATGACATGGGGGCGTTCTCAGCCTCCTCCTTGCTCATAGGTTCCCCCCGGCCAGAAGGGACTGTTGTGATCATCTCCTCTGACCCCTTTGTATTAATTCTAATGAACAGTGCCACATTATGCAGTATTTATTTTTGAAAGTTTATAATAAGCGATGCTCCGGGCGCAAGGTGGAAGTTTTTCACCTAGGGCACAAAATATCCTTGCACCAGCCCTGACTGTGTCCAAGGAAGTCTGATTTGATCATTGGGGAATGCCAGCAATATTGGTTGCACTTCAGCCTCTGCATGATTTAGCCAGAACCTGTTAGACAACAATGGGGCTGGCCTGCTACGAAGACTCATGGCTTGGTACATTTTGAAATGGAAGAAAGTCTCCTCTTTTACTGATTTCGAAGAAAGAGCCCCATTACCCGATATTCTGCTCAAGAACTCATCTATCTGGTTTATAGAAGAGAAGGTTAAGAGTTGACTTGATCACATAAATAGCTACATTAGCATCTGTGTAGATATCTTTTCCCTGTTTGATGATAGAGGGCTCTTTAATCTAGCAAACACAGTCATAAGATCCAGAGGCTGGAAGCTCAAGTCAGAAACAAATTTCAAAACAAGATACAAATCAGTATGAGTAACGTGCCATTGAAACAAATTACCAAAGGATATGGTAGCGTTGCCATCATTTGAAGTCTTGGGTGTCTTTCAAAAAGATCTAAAGTAAAATCTATGAATATGGCCTAGTTCAAGGTCAGACCAACTGGATCATAATTGTCTCCTGAGGGCTTGCAATCTGATTCTGTAACATCAGAATACTCTGATGTTCACAGCACAGCACCACTACAGCACAGTAATCATAACCTGCCACTGTACCCTGTGCAACATGCAGTTCTGTTCTCTTATCTCTGAGTCTGTTGCTCAGAAATGACTATATATAGCACCTTTATCTCATTTTACAGCACTATAGTGCTCAACCAGAGCAGAGGTAGAAAGTGAAGCAGATTTAAGATGGAATGCACTATTATGAAACGTAGTTATAGGACAAGACACTAAGCGTTCTTTAATACCTGCATTATGCAGTTTTATTACAGAATATAGGTCTATGGATTATATTTAACTCAAGTGTTCTAAAGAGATTACTTTTTGGGCACCGTGACAGGAGAAATAATTTCTCAGGCTGGTTTTAACAATAGGTATAAATAGTAATCTAATTATATTTGGGAGAGATTTATAACTCTAATTACTACTGCTTTAAAATTTCAAAGGGACTGACATGAGCAATCAACACATCCCATACTGTGAATCCATCTTGCTATTGTAAAAACTACCTGCCAATTGCTTGTCAGCAGAATGACATGACATGCTGCACACTATCTGAAGAATTAGCAATCCCACAGCTTTAGGTACATAATGTATGTGTTTAGTTCAATGCTGAGGCATAGAACCTAGACATTATTAAATATGAGTGTTGAGCATTACCATTCGGTAGTTTTTTTGCTTCATCAAATATTTTTATTTTCTCTCTTTCCTGATATAATGTCAACCAATTTGTTTTGAAGCCCTTAGAGGTCCTATATATTCAATATTCACAAAAAACTACATTAAAAGAACGCAAAGGTTACGAAGTCAAGCACTCAAAAGTAGAAAATGCCAGAATTAAGGTTGCACGCTCAGTCCAGCGAGCACTGGGAGGCATGATGCTAAAGCAATCTGAGTGATGATGTAATCTTCAGAGGTTTTAGCTGTTAAACTAGAAGTTCCCAAACTCTGGGGCGCACTGCCCTATGGGGAATGAGGAGGAAAATCCAGGGAGAGGGGGGCATGGTGAGGCCCAGACCAGCCCCCACAGGGGAGCAGGGAGGGTGTGCCAGCCAGTCCCTCCCCACCCCCATCTCTTATCTGGTCCTGCCCCCAGCCATGTCTCCGACTCCCATGTCTGGCCCCATTCAGCCTTGGTGCAGCTTTGCTCCTGGTCCCACACCAGGCCCCAGCCTCAGCCCACTGGCCATGGCTCCATTCCCAGCCCAGGGCTGAGGCTGGGGGTGAGGCCGGGAATAGAGCAGCACCTGGCTGCAGGCTTGGCTGCTGGCCCTCACCACAGCCTGGCTGCACCCCTGCCCCCCTTCTTGCCTCTTAGCCATGGCCCCATTCCCATCCCAAGACCCACTTCCAGCTGTGGCCCCAACTTCGGTCCCCTTACCCCTGGCTGCATCATCCCTCTGACCCCCTTGGAGCCGCAGGCCACTCCCAGTCCTGGCTCCAGGGGGGCAGGGGAGCACAGACAGGGTGTGTGTGGGGGGGGGGATCGACCCTCAAAAGTTTGAGTCCGCTGTCCTAAACTCCAGCAAGTCTCTACTGAGCATGCATAAATTGGAATTCTTCAAAGTCTTATAACTTGGCCAAATTTGAGAAAATTTTCATTAGAATGGCAAAAGGCACATTCCTGACATGAAGGTCACCCTCTGCCAAATGTCAACACCCTGCTCCAAAGCATGTAGTTGCTAGAGTTGTACAAAGAAAAGGTCACCAGATTTTTTTAAACGTGGCAGTACAATATGTTTTCCGCTAGTTTAATTCTTGTAAACTGGTGAACTGTTTTGGCAAAATTTTCAAGAAAAATTCATCCCAAGGCAGAAGCCTGACTTGTAAAATGTCAGCCCCAACAGTTAGCATTTCACACAGTTCTAACTAGAAAACATGATTTTCCTGGGAAGTGTTTGGCAGCTTTAAATTATCGGTGGTGCTGTTGTCAAACTGGTGCAAATCTTTCTAGTTCAGTTTAAGAGTGGTTTATTTCAGAATAACTTCAGTTAATTAGGAGCAGGTGTTCAGCTAAACCAAAATAAATCATTCTGAAACTGGAATAAGAGTGTACCTGTAAGGGTTTGAACTGATTTCGTGAAACCAATATGTAGACAAAGCCATAGAAACACATGAATAGTCATATCAGATCTGACTACTGGTGAATCTAACTTGGTATTCTGTTTCTGATGATAGCCTGTATGTCAGAGAAAATTAATTCCCAAGCAGTAACGCAGCTGGCCAGTTGTGCAGTGCTTTAATTGGGGAAAATTTTCTTTCCTTATCTCTCTTCAAATAATCACTTATTCCATAAACCTTTAAGGACACGTCTACTCTGCAGCTGGGAGTGTGCCTCCCGGTCTGGGCAGACAGACTTGTGAACATTCTAAGAATAGCAGAGTGAATATTGTGGTACTGACGAAGGCTCAGGCTAGCCACCCCAGCCTGGTCCCAGGATGCTGGGTGAGCCTGAGCTGCTGCTCAAGCTGCTTCATCTAGCTACTGTTTTTAATTCTCATGAATATGTCTGCCTGAGATGAGAAGCACCATAGACGCCGGCTTCTAATTTTCGCCAGGGGTGCTCAACCCCAGCTCAGCCTCAGATCCCACTCCAACTCCACCCCTACCTCAACCCCCACTCCTGCCCCACCTTTTCTCATTCTTGTTCCACCCCGGCCCTGTCCCTTGTCTTCCCTCCCCACCTCTTCCCCGCTCCATTCTGTCCCTTCCCCCAGCGTATCCCATTCCCGCTCCTCCTCATCCCTCCCACTGCCTCCTGCACACCACGGAACAGGAGAGAGGGGTGCTAAGCACCCACTAACTTTTTTCTGTGGGTGCTCCAGTCCTAGATAGGGTGACCAGATGTCCCAATTTTATAAGGGCATTCCCGATATTTGGGGCTTTGTCTTATATAGGTGCCAATTATCCCCCATCACCGTCCTGATTTTTCACACTTGCTATCTGGTCACCCTAGCCCTAGAGCAGCCACGGACTCAGCACCTATAAGAAGCATGCTCCCAGCTTCAGTATAGATGTACCCTTAGCATTTAACTAACTACATTTGTTCTGATCATAAAATTACCCAACTCTTCCTTCGTGTCCTCCAGATTAATTTTCGTAAGCTTTCACATTTCTCACACGCTGTGATAGCTTGGGCTATCTAATCGTGAGTACAGGTTATGTGTCGCTGTGACTAAGTGAATCACATATAATTTGCCATCGTTTCATCACACAGCCATCCAGAGCACTGAAATTATAATTAATACTAAAGAAGGCTCAGGATTCCAAATGGCGAAAAGAAGCTGGCACGTGTAAATGAAAACCATTTGGTCTGCATGCTGGCTATTATTAACTCTTTTTCATTCAGCAGGTTCTGATGTTGACTGCATTGCTGAGATGTTTATCTTAGATCACATTTTGGTTCCATTGTTAGTTCTTCATCTGTAAGTTTCAACAGATGTGTTTGCTGAATCATCTTGTATATCAACATCATAAAGTGTAATGTTTTCTTGGGCCGATTTGGTTTCCCTGATCTGAAAATCTGTTGAATTGGTCGTTAATTCACCACTGTAAGCCCCAAAAGTGGCCTGATTCTCTTCACAAACTTCTTTTATACCAGTGTAACTCCACTGACCTCAGTGACTGATTTACCAAGGTGTGAAAGAGAGGAAAACCTCTGCCTTTCTATTTGTCAGATTGGGGTCAAAGAGTGCAACAAGGCAATATATTTGTCGACATGCCTTGAGTATCTTACAGAGGAATCACAGAAAAAGAATTAAGGGCCTGATTGTGCAAGCCATCCATGTGAGGAACTCCCATTGACTTCAATGAAAGTCCTGTATGCAGACAACGTACAGGAAGGGTCCCTTTACTTGATGAATAAGATACACAGATTTTCATTAAAACATGCTAAAAATAATCAAAACCTCAAATCATTATAGTTGAACAAACGAGTTTCCCACATGTGTGTAATATCCACCTTTTTTCTGTTTGGGGAAAAAAAAAATCCCTAACTGTTAGTACGCAAAAAGGTAAAAAACAGCATAAAGTCAACCCATTAAAGCAATAAAATACTTGCTCTTTATGAGACAAGGTTTTGGGTTTAACACCTTGTCACTGTTGTATATCAAAGTTCACTGCCAAATTGTCATGTGATAATGGTTCTTCTGTATAGGTGTTACAGATTACAGATAGCAGATGTTAACGCGTTGGGCTTTTGAAACACAGACCTACTGTATTTAAAAGATAAAAGCAGCACATGAAATTTCATGTTCTAGATAAAATTGTATTCTGGGCTCATTTATTACCAATTGAGAAGGCTGATTCTGCAAGCTTGGGCCTTGATTCAGCACTCTTACATGCCTAATACAGACACATGCATAATATCAACTTTAAGCATCTGAGTACTCTCACTGGTGGGAATGGGACTAGTCATGTGCCTTTAAGTACTTTGCTGAACTAGGGCATTGTTGTTCTTCCCAAATGAGGAACGGGGCTAATGTGGTGTTAAAAAATTGTCATTCTCTTTACAAAAGAGAAACTATCTGATTTAAAAAAAATATTACTCATGTCATTTGTCAACCTGTAGTTATTTTAATCTTTACCAGCAAGAGAGGTGGCAAATAACTGTAGCCTCTATCTTTAGTTCCTCTTGATACGATGGGCTCCGAGTTCTGACCTCATCGTATTTGTGAATGTTTTTCTGAAAAAGCACAAAAATGAGTTGTGCTTTTGCTACCTATTCTGAGGTCTTATCTCCTTACTGTTTTAAATCTGTCTGCCTCCCACCTTCCCCCAGCCCCTGGGAGCTGTAAAAAATGAATGGGATTTGCAGCTGCTAGCTTCACTTCTTGAAACCAGTGCATTATTACATTGTTGTCTCATAAAGAGAAGTGGTTTGCGGGGAAGAAGTCATTTTCCTACAATAAGAGAGAAGCATTGCTGTTGGTTTCTTGTTGGCAGCTGTGGTCCTGAAGACTTTCCATCTTACTGTAGCTATTACGGCTGTGTAACAGCTGAAATCTCTTCTAGTAATTTGATTCAAAACTTGATCCCACTTTTTTGGGGGATTTCAAATTAGATCAGTTGTAAAAGGCGCCTGTTTTGGCAACTGCCATGAATCAAACAAAGTTCAGCAGGGAAATATATGGCCCAGAGGATGCATTTTCCAAATAATATTGGGCTCTTATACAGCTTTTATTTACCCTTAAGTATCAAAGTAGTTTACAAAGGAAAGAGTCATTATTCCTATTTTACAGGTGGGGTAAGTGACCCATACAAAGGTGAAGTGATTTGTGCAAGGTCACGTAGCAGGTCAGTGGTGAAGCCAGGAACAGAACCCACTGAATTTAATATGTTGAATAATATTGGAGACACTTGTACCATTTGGCCGCCTTCTGTGGAATGGACAGACTCCTGCAGGATTGTCTGCTTTATAGTTTTATCCCACTGACTCCCTCTGGGTCCTTGTGCAAGTCATTTAGAACCTAAGCTAGGTTCTGTTGAAGATCTGTGACAAAACTTCCACAGATTTCACAGGAAGCAGGATTCCATTGTCTGTTTATATAAAAAAAAAAGGGGGGGGGATATAATACCTTCTTCAGAGGTCTGTTGTGGAATTTAATTAATGTTTTATATTGTATATCTTCTTTAGACCTTCCAGCTTTGTTGATCAGGAGACTGTTTACTTCAGAAATGGCACTGCTAGAGTTTTAATGGCCATCATGTTATCCTGGTTTAATACACACTTAACAGGTACTCAAAGAAGTATAAAATTATTTAGAATGTAGAGATTACCTGTGAAATTTGGTTCATATTCTGGATCCAAAATGTTTCTTCAAATTTGGGGTAGAAGTTTGCAACATTACTGAGGTTGGTCCAAGCCATAAAGTTTGTTTCTAGCTTGTGCTAATGTCATTAAAATCTTTATAACTATCAAAAGCTCAAATGGACTTTGTTATGAATGTATCAGAGAGCCTTCTGGAGTCCTGCCTGCCTTGTCATCATCTTTGGTCTCAGTTGGTTGGACTTCTTTAGGTTCTTTTTTGTTCATATGGAGGTCAGGCAGGTTTCTCCATCTTGAATGGAGAGATGTCTTTTCAGAACATACTATGTGTCAGGGTGTTTATAAGTAGCCTAACATCATTGTGACAGTCAGCAGCGACCCCCTAACAGCTAGTAGTTTTATAATAGCTGGCAACCATTAGGGGAAATTGGACACCTCACGGACACAGTAGCCTGAACTTTTGAACTGTCTTCCCTTATCAGTCTTGAGGCAGTTGAAGCTGGTCCAAGTCGGTTTTTGCTGAGCAGATTGCAGAAGTGCAGGGTTTGCTAACCACCAATCAAATGCTAACACGACCGAAGCCTGTGTGTGTGTGTGTGTATAAAAGATTCTTGGTTTTTGTATGGAGTAGAGTTTTTTTGTACCAAGGTACAGAACTCTCCTTTCTTCTGCAGAATAAAGTAACCTTTTCCTAATCCCTGTCTGGCTGTTATTGGCTCTCAGCTAGGCGGACCCGACATTTCGGTAACAGTTTCTGGTGACTCCAGATTGGACCCTCTTAGCTTGGACATTGGACTCCGGACGGCTGCGACGAACTAGGAGCGGTGCCACTGGGGTGTTTAGCCCCTCTTCCTCACTTCACCGCGGCCCCTGGGGTTCGTGCGCCGATAAGCTGAGCCCTAAGGAAACACTTCCTCGTTTCTGGTTATATTCTGGTTACCTGGTTACTGTATTTCTGTCTTATACCTTTGGGTGTTAGGTGTGTGAGCTTCTTGTTCATAATTACTCAGGGTGGAAGCCATAGCGTGCGAGGAAGCCCTGAGGTCGTATTAAGATCCTTCTGTTCCATCCCTTGTAGCAGTCAGTGTAAGCGGAGATTGCTGGCTTGGATTTTTTGGGTTAGACCATTATTCCCTCCTTCTTTCTGTTTAATTCTCTATTTGAGTGCCAGAAAAGGGGATGGGTGGGTCTCAGCGGAAACCCTCTAAGAATAGCCCTTTGGATTACATGTTAAATAAATGGCCTTTACCCGGTGTTCAGAAAGCAATGTCAAAGAGGCATTAATTGCAGCTTTGTACCCAGGATTGGCCAGCCCTGGGTACCGATTGGCCTGAGTTCGGATCTTTTGACATTCGAACTCACTTAACTCCTCTGTGCCTGGTGCTGGAAAACCAGGCACCGGGACAAATGGATTATTGGTTCTTGTGGGACGATGAAGCTCATCATCGCTTAAAGAAAATACAGATTCAAGCCCATCTATACCCAAAACCTTCTGCCCCTAAAGAGGCTGATTTTTGGGAAGAAAATCCCCCCATATACTGTCCTCGACCTCGGCCACTGGTAGCAGCAGCGCTACCAAGTGGGACGGGCTTGATACCTTCCTCTGCAGCCGTGGGTTCAGAGATAGCAGCACTACCACAGAAACCCCTGCCCTGGAAAATTGCGGACACTACAGCTCGAGTAGGCGAACCGGCTGCTGGCGGAATGACGAGTAGTGGGTCAGAGTCTTTTAGCCTCTTGGGTAGTCCATCTCACACTAGATTGGGGTCAGTTTATGGGAAGAAACCCATGGGCTGTTTAATTTAGGCACCCCTCCGGGTCATCCCAGTTCCAATGACAGAAGGGAATGTCGTGGACCATCACAGTCATGTTCCGTTTACCAAAGCGGACCTTATGAATTGGCAAACCACTACACCTCGCCTCAGGGATGACCCGGATGTCATCCATAGGTGATTCAGTACCATTTTCCAGTCTCATAATCCCAATTGGCAAGATGTGGGCCAACTTTTGGTTTGTTTGTTACGCACAGAGGAGAAGGAGCGGGTCCTTCGGAGTGCCCGGGCTGCCGCGGAAGCCGGAGGCCATTCCCGTGACCTTATAACCCTTGCTAATCCGGCCCAATGGAACCCGAATGATCCGGCCCGCCAGGCGAATTTAAAGAGATTCTGGGACTGCATTTTAATAGGTATCAAACAGGCAGGTGAGAGAACTCTGGATTGGTCAAAAGTTCATAATACTGTGCAAGGGAAAGAGGAGCACCCTTCTGATTTTTATGATAGACTTTGTAAAGCATTTTGTGCCTGTACTAACCTAGACCCCGAGACCGCGGACGCACAGTCCATGGTCCGGCTTATCTTTATTTCTCAGTCAGCCCCGGACATCAAAAAGCGGTTACAGTGACTTGAGGGCGCTGAAGGGAAATCCCTGGAGGAACTGGTAAGCGTTGACATCCGTGTATATAACACAAGAGAGAAGGTACAAGAGACAAAGCAGGTGAGAATGCTGGCGGCTCTTGTAAAAGCTGGGAATGAAAAACAAGGAGGGTGGAGGGATGCAGCATCAAAAGCAGCCTCCCTACAACCTTATATTACCAACCAAATGGTGCTCGCACCCTCTCCCCCATCAACACCGGTCCCATTTGTCCCTGAACCATCAGAAGTTAGTTGCTGGGAGGATGTAGGGGCCACTAAGACACCAAGGGGGGAGTGGTAGCTGCCTGATGGGAGAAGACCTTGCCCTGGGCTGCTCTGCGGCCTGCCCTATTTAAACTACACCAAGAAACACACAGCGGAGCAGAGGCCATGGCACCTATTGTGAACAGACTTTGGTATGCCCCCTGGGGTATTCCAGGAAGCCAAAAGAGTCCTTTCCACATGTGACATATGTGCAAAATTCAATCCAAGGGGGGAACCAAAAGGCCCCCCTGGAGCAAGGTTATGGGCATATATGCCCTTTGAACAGCTCCAAATCGACTACTCAGAGATGCTCAAATGCCAAGACTACAAGTATCTTCTTGTAATTGTATGCCAACTGACTGGCTGGACTGAAGCATTCCCGACTAGACGAGCAACTGCCTTGGAAGTGGGGAAAACCTGATTGAACCATGTCATTCCTAGGTTTGGTCCTCCTAGGTCTATTGACTCTGATCAAGGGACTCATTTCACTGCCCAGGTTATTCAATACATTGCAAAGGCCCTAGGTATCACCTGGCTTCTACATACTCCTTGGAGACCACCATCTTCTGGGCAAGTGGAAAGAATGAACCAAACTTTAAAGCTTAAGCTCTCCAAAATATGTGCACAGACTGGGTTAAAATGGCTTCAAGCTCTGCCTTTGGCCCTCTTGACAGTTCGAACTGCCCCTAGGGGTCAGCTTGGTCTCTCACCTTTTGAACTTTTATTCGGCAGGCCATACACTGGATTTGCTGACCCAGGACCTGTGACTGATTTAGCCACTTGGGGGGATGAGGAGTTGACCAGATATGTTGTTTCCCTCCAAAATACTCTCATGTCTCTTTACAGGTATGCAACCCAATTTCAGTCCTTACCTGCTGATGTACCTGCTCACTGGATCCAGCCAGGGGATTGGGTCTATGTAAAAGAGTGGAAAATTGAGCCTCTCCAACCCCGGTGGGCTGACCCTTTTCAAGTCCTCCTTACCTCCCACACTGCAATTCGAGTAAGGGAACGGGATACCTGGATCCACCACACCCAAATCAAGCTAGCCCCTAGCCCGGGGCCAGAAGCAGATGACATCGGACTTCGAGGGAGCACCGCCAGCTCTTCCCACCGCGACCTGGAATAGCCAGAAGCAGACGATACCTGGAAAACTGAACCTCTCGAGGGACTAAAGCTTTTGTTCCGATGAACAAAATCCTGAGACTTTGTGACTATGGGTTCTCAGAAGGTGCTGAGGTGGCTATTATTTCTGAGCCTGCCCCTTGTACAAGCTAACCCGCACCCAGCGGTTAAACCTCTTCAGCGACTGGCCACATTGGGACACTTGTCTGAATGTTGATTGTGTCACCGAACTCGTTCTAAGGAAGGAATAGGACTGTGGGCTGTACCTTTAAACCTCTCTGAAACTCTCTTCCTACAAGTGGTGCAGAAAGCTGAGTGGTGGTGGAAAGAATAGCAGTCCGATAAGTATGGGAAAACGTCTGCATTTGCTGCAGAAGTGCTTTAGTTTAAACATAATTTTATAAGATAGAGTTAAAATTGCTTTGATTTTTGTTTACATTGCAAGACAATGACGAGATGTTTTATACATTTGAGTGATGATGATGATGATTACATGGCTGATTTAGGTAGTGAGAAGTAGATTGCAGGACAGAACTGGAGCTTATGCATGTGCAAGAGGATTCGCACTGTGCTCAGGCTTAGGCAGGAGGATGTGTATCTAAAGGAGAGCAGACATACAGCTTTCAAAGAAGAGGGAACTGGCTGCCCTGCTCATGACCCTTCCCTTTTGGCTGGCTGAGAAGTAAAGGTAGCTTATATTGCCTACCTTCCTAGTTCAAAGGGAATTGGGTGGCAACCAGTAATGGAACAGAAGGGGAGGGAAAACCAGGAGTTAAAATGCACCCAAATATGCACAGTGTACTGGTCCTTGCTTTTGGGAACTAGTTTTACTGCATTGGTTAGCCAAATCATGAAGTTGTCTTTATGTATTCCCTCTGAGGCATTCAGACTCTTAAAAATTCTTGGCAGTATTCCAGTTTTTCTACAGAAATCTGTTCCACTCAGCCTCTAGGATTTCAGCATGGGATTTGCTGTCAGATTTTTAGGGTCTGATTCATAGCAAATTTTCACATCATTTTTATTGGACTTTTTAAGAATTTACCCAGTGAGAGCCTGGATACATGCTAGGTGGAGGTAGAGACAGAAGTTTGCCAGCTTTATTTGGAAGGAGAGGGAATAAGATACTTTCATAAATTCTTTAATGATTTCATGCATGCATTTCTGCTTAACTACTATTCAGTACCTGCACAACTCTTCAGTTTTTCCTATTTGCAATGGTCATGCAGTGCTTTAATTGGCTTGTAAAAGGGAGGAGGGGAAGAAATCCCTGTATAGCTTAAATGAATAAAAGCTTACAGGCATTTTATGTTGTTTTAAAGGAATTGGGCCCCTTAGTGCTGTAATTATTTGCTTCTCTTCGTTCACAAAGAGCTTTTTCTTAGATAACCCAGCCCTTCATTTCTTTAAACCTCATGTCAAGTTCTGACATGGATGGCATGAACTTGCAGTCAAACATCTGCCAGTCTCGGTCTCAAATATCACAGCTGTATGTTCATCCATCTTGTCAGAGTTCAAAAGAGCACGACTTCTCTCTCTTTCTCTCTCCCCTCTCACTTTAAAACCCCTTTCCTTGTAACCCTGCTTGAATTCTTGCCTCCCTGACACGGTGCCTCAGGACACAGGCAGTACAGTATCTCTCTCTGCTCTGTTTCCCAGAGTAGTGGGGAAAAAAAGAAACCTGAAGATATCAATTTTTTTAAATCTCAAACCAGCTACCATACCTGTCACTTCAGGCATCTGAATTTCATTAATGCTGACAGATGTATGACAAGTCCTAATTGAGGACTTGCACCTGCGGTACTACAGCAGCTTCTTTTTTTTGGATCCGGGGTAAGGCCCCTTTCTCAGCCTCTGTTGTTTAGAGGAGCCATGTTCTATTGGAAGCACACAGTGAATTGGGAATTTTAGGAACTTAAGGGATGCGAAAGGAAGATGTTTCTCTTTTATGGTGTGAAAATCCTCCCAGCATGTAAATCTCGTGCAAAACTGACTAAAGTAGAGAGGTACCTTTGGAACTTCTTAGTATAATATAAAATCATTCATCTATTCTCTTAGAATATGTTCATTATGTGTAAAACACACTTATGACCTCATACATTCTTCACCTTTTAATCTTTTGTAGATACCAGCTTAATTATACGTACACTTACTATTAGCCCAAAATACACACAACACTTTGGATAAATTCTACGGTGGAGATAGGTAAAGTGTTGTCACACTTCTGATACTCCTACTCCCACTTATGTGCAGCGTGCAGTAGTGTATATGGTCCAGTGGTGTCACATTGAATTAGCCCACAAGCTGCTCTGGAGATAACACCTACAGAAATCTAATATCTTATTTTGACTGGAAAATGTAAATGAGTCTGGTGGTTTGTGGGTGGCAATCAATTTGGCTGCGTGGGCAGTGTAAGCCCAGAACATTTCAAGCCTTCCAGTACGTTACAGACCGCCAGTGTGCTACTGACGGTTGTTCACCACACTGCTTTTCACCCTCACCACACCACAAACCACACATCCTATCATGCTTCACGGGCAGAAATGAGGGCATGAGGGTCACTGAAAACTGTTACAGCTTCCATGTACAGTAGTTGCAGAAGCCACACCCATGATATACCAATATGTTCCCAACTTCTACTGTAAAACTTCAATGTTCATAGATCCATTACAATGTAATCTCTTAACATTTAAGAAAAAATCTAAATTAAAATATATTAGAAGGCATATACTATATATTAGTATACTATGTCTTTCACCCCGGAGGTAGTTGTGTTTCATAGGGTCAGATTGTATCTAGCCCTTGTACAGGTGCACAGGGCAGGAAAGTGCAAGGAGCCTTCTTCCTTATCCCCTCCTGCAGAAAGGGCTGATACAACTACAGTCTTCTGCATTCTGGGAAGGAGTGACTCCTTCCTAGCACCCCTTATGGGCTCAAATCACTCACATGGGGCGGGGTAGAGGTGGGGATGTGATCTTCCTCTCACAGCAGCTTGCAGAGGTGGCCGAGTGCATTAGGGAAACAGGCTGCACAATCCAAAGGGGTGATGTAGTGTGAGCATTGCCCCTTTATACTCCTGGGGTCCCCTGGACCCTTCATGCCCTTGCCAATGATTTGTGCCCTCTACAAGCCCCCTTTTTATTACCTTTCTCAGAGAATCCCTGCATTCTAACCCAAGGAAGCACCCCTCATATCCCTCCCCTACACCTCATTCATTGAAGTGTCACTTTTCAAGTCTCCACACTATATGGTTTCCAGGAGTTCTGTACCATCACATTTCCCCCTGGCCTCTATAGTGGTTGAAGTCAGAAGAAAGTAAGTCGGAAGCTGATAGCATAAAAATTTACGCTATAAACTTTGCTCTGTTTACATTTATAGATACTTTATAGATACTGCGAGCAGAAACCAGCAGCTGCTGCAAAGACTTCAGACATTGGTGGCATCATCAGTGTTTGACCACTTTCCACTACTTCACTGATGGCACATCTCATGATTTTGTCATGTTTCTCTTAAAACCTTTGCTCTGGAGTATATGAGAATCTCATGAACTCGTATATGAAAATCTCACTTTTTTTTAAAAAACGTGGTTGAAGAGAAAAGATGGAAAACAGAAACTCAGAAGGAAAATAAAAAGAACCCACTATATATTATATTTAAGCTAAACTCATGATTTTTTGGGAGAGAGGGGTGAGGCCTGACTCATGAGTTTTGAATGTTTGGGATTGGCTTTAACTCTGCTGCTTGGCTGTTTGCTCCAGCTTCCTCCCTTACAGTTTCTTTGTGTCAGTCTCATTCCACCTGCCTTCCATGCTTCCCTTTTTTGTCTCTCTTCTCTATTCTCTTTAATATCCTTCCTCTCAAGATCCTGGCTCCCTCTCTTTGTCCTTCTGTTTAGCTAATCCCTTCCCAACAAAATCCTACCAAAAACATTTTTTTAAAAAAATCAATCAATCGTGGCACTAACATGTCACTTGGAGACTATCACTTTGTTCTCTCCACTGCTATGTTCTATCCTTTCCTTCCAACACAGTCCGTATGTTTATTTAGATTGTAAGCTCTCAGGGGCTGACATTGTCTCTTAGTATATATTTGCATATTAGAAACACTGGGCTCACCCATTTCAGTTGGACATAAGGTTAAGGTGCCTCTGTAATACAAATAATAAATGACAACAATAAAAGTCTTAGAAAAAAGAGTCTAAAAGTAAACTACAGACAAATTTTAAGAATATAGCAACTTTAAAACCCTTTGTTAGATTTTTACCAAATGTTGGAGGAAAAATGTGCCCTAGGGTGAGATGCAGCATGCAAAAGATAAGGAAAACCAGTTCCTCTTTGGAAATAGGTTTGAAAATTAGACTGATAATAGTTATATCATTTCAACCTTAACTAGAGAATTATTACCGCCATGCCATAATGTTAATCATGTTATTTAATATAAAAACATAGCTGAAATCCAGAAGTCATGTGAGGGGTAAAAAAAGTGAGATTGGGGGGAAAAAAGCAGATGAATATGTGGTTGTGGGACAAAATATATCCATCACAAAGTTCACTTATGCAATAAATCGTTAGACATTGACAGACCTTTGTTACTAGCTGACTTCAGGAGATTAAGCAGGTGGGAACAAGGAAGGGTTGAACTGGTACTAAGCCCTCTGAACTTTTACCAAAATATTGAGCCAAAACTTTTGGTAGCATCAGTAGGGTTTGGTTTCCTTTCCACCTCCACCATATTCTTTCACTTTTGTGTGAGTCTGTATTTCCATCTGTCTTGGATCAGACGTGTTGAAATATCTAATGAAAAGCTGCTGTTTGTCTGTCTTTCTACCTTTCTGGGGTACAAAGTCTCAGTAGAAAGGCTTTTTCTCTGGCCAAATGTTGGGCCAAATACATTGCTGTGTGCTACTCCCCTGAATTCAATAGCTCCAGTGGATTTGGCTCATTTTACAGGCCATGATGTTGGGATATTTCTGTGAAGCATTGGATAAGTGTCTCAATTTTGGCGTGCTCTTTTACACTAAATATGAGTTTTCTGAGATTCTGAATTGCCTGTGAAAAACCACGCATGTAAAAGGGACATAACAAAAGTACTGTGCGAAAGAGACTAGAGAAGATGGATCTGATCAACAAGAGAAAGTTGAGAAGTCACTCTCTCTCTTTTTCTTGTTCCCACTCCCTCCTTCCCATGTGATAGTCAAATATGGTCAGACAGGGCTAAGTAGAACTAAAGGAGCCTCTGTCTGTCTCTTTGGAAAGCCAGTTGTAACTGGCATGTGAGCTTTCTCCCTCCACCTCATCTCTATTCCCTTCTTCAGCAACTTTGTTGATATTTAAGTGCCACTTCTCTAGGGCTTAGTTCAGGTTTTCACAGCAACTCAGACTGTGACATCACTTGACCAGAGACTAGCTGTAACCATGTTCAGTGTTTCCAAATTAGATCTGATAGTTTTAAAAAATGACCTCATTTACCTCCTACATAACTGAGGAGGGATGATGCCAGAATCATGGCATTTAAGGTGACAGGGCACTTGAACCAAGATGAAAGTGAAAAGCTCATTATTTTTCACTGTAAAATTGCCAGTTAGGTACAACTTAATTCAAAATGACTGATTTTGGAAGATATATAACAAAGCCCACCTATTGGACACCTGAAATAATTAAATAATTAAATAAATAATAAATCACCATTCATTGTGGTGTAATGGAGGTAGTAGACTTCAGTAAGTGTTTGTCTTCTCAAGCTCTCTGTTAAAGATACCCAAACAACATAGTTGTTGTTGTTTTTTTTAAGGTGGAGTTAAGGTTAGCGTACATATTAGTTTTGCTCACTCTCATGATTTCATTGTGAGTCACGTGATATTTATGTCTTTCTTAAAGCCCCAGCTTATGAGTCCATGAGAATCTCAGCTTTCATTTAAAAAAAATAAGTTTATAGCCCTTATGGTTGCAAAGAAAAGCTTGAAAATGTGTCCAAAGTGTACTCTAAGGGCTCAAAGAATGAAGAGTACTTGTGGCACCTTAGAGACCAACAAATTTATTTGGGCATAAGCTTTCGTGGACTAAATCCCACTTCATCAGATGCATGCAGTGGAAAATACAGTAGGAAGATATATATATATCTTCCTACTGTATTTCATGTTCTCTGTGTGTGTATATATATATATATATATATATATATACACACACAGAGAACATGAAAAAATGGAGGTTGCCATTCCAACTCTAATGAGACTATTCAGTTAAGGTGGGCTATTATCAGCAGGAGAAAAAAAACTTTTGTAGTGATAATCAGGATGGCCCATTTCAAACAGTTGACAAGAAGATGTGAGTAACAGTAGGGGAAAAATTAGCATGGAGAAAGAGTTTTTAGTTTGTGTAATGACTCATCCACTCCCAGTCTTTATTCAAGCCTAATTTAATGGTATACAGTTTGCAAATTAATTCCAGTTCTGCAGTTTCTCGTTGGAGTCTGTTTTTTGAACTTTTTTTGTTGAAGAATTGTGACTTTTAGGTCTGTGATTGAGTGTCCCGGAAGGTTGAAGTGTTCTCTGACTGTTTTTTGAATGTTAAAATTCTTGACGTCTGATTTGTGTCCATTTATTCTTTTGTGTAGAGATTGTCTGGTCTGGCCAAAGTACATGGCAGAGGGGCATTGCTGGCACATGATGATATATATCACATTGGTAGATGTGCAGGTGACTGAGCCCCTGATGGTGTGGCTGATGTGATTAGGTCCTGTGATGGTGTCCCTTGAATAGATATGTGAACAAAACTGGCAACTGGCTTTGTTGCAAGGATAGGTTCCTAAGTTAGTGTTTTTGTTGTGTGGTATGAGGTTGCTGGTGCGTATTTGCTTCAGGTTGGGGGGCTGTCTGTAAGCAAGGACTGGCCTGTCTCCCAAGATCTGTGAGAGTGTGGGATTGTCCTTCAGGATAGGTTGTAGATCGTTGATGATGCGCCGGAGAGGTTTTAGTTGGGGGATGAAGATGACTGCTAGTGGCGTTCTGTTCCTTTCTTTGTTGGGCCTGTCCTGTAGTAGGTGACTTCTGGGTACCCTTCTTGCTCTGTCAATCTGTTTCTTCACTTCAGCAGGTGGGTATTGTAGTTTTAAGAATGCTTGATAGAGATATGTAGGTATTTGTCTCTATCTGAGGGACTGGAGTAAATGCAGTTGTATCTTACAGCTTGGCTATAGACAATGGATCATGTGGTTTGGATGAAAACTGGAGGCATGTGGGTAAGTATAGCAGTCAGTAGGTTTCTGATATAAGGTGGTGTTTATGTGACCATCGCTTATTAGCACTGTAGTGTCCAGGAAGTGGATCTCTTATGTGGACTGGTCCAGGCTGAGGTGGATGGTGGGACAGAAATTGTTGAAATCATGGTGGAATTCCTCAAGGGCTTATTTTCCATGGGTACAGATTATAGAATTGTAGAATGTCAGAGTTGTAAGGGACCTCAGGAGGTCATCTACTCCACCCCCTGCTCAAAGCAGGACCAATCGCCAGCTAAATCCCGAAATGGCCCCCTCAAGGACTGAGCTCACAACCCTGGATTTAGCAGGCCAATGCTCAAACTACTGAGCTATCCCTCCCTTGTATGATGAAGATGTCATCAATGTAGCACAAGTAGAGTAGGGGCATTAGGGAACGAGAGCTGAGGAAGTGGTATACTGTGGGGCCATGCGGGTACCCATAGCAGTGCCGCTGACTTGAAGGTATATATAGTCCTCAAATGTGAAATAGTTGTGGGCAAAAAGGTAACCCCCCCTCCAAGTTTTTTAAAAGGTATCTGACTTTTAAGTCAATCTCATTATATCTTGGGGGCCTGATTCATGATTTTTGAATTTGTAGGGTTGGCAATGCTACATCAGGATCTCACCCCCCCCCAAATGTTGCAGTTATCCAAATCCAAGCATTGCTAACCCAGGAAATTCAGTTAAACTTAAAAGAAATCCATTGACTTCAGTGGAACTTCCAGCATATAATATCAAGCCCTAAAAGGGCAGCCTTTATATAAATGGTGAAACTACTGATATGTCCCCCATGGTTCTAGACAAGCAGCTGGCAAATAGTCAGCAATAGCCTCAGGAAACTGGATAAAGAATAGACTGTTTCATAAAACATATTGCTTTCTCTTTTGTGCAGACTGACTAATCTCCTAAAAATAGCCTATAAGGGTGAATGAATCCTCCATAAATGTTTTCAAGGCTTTCAGCTTTAAAACATAAAGTGCTTGATAACTGAGTGTTGGGCAGTTTATCTGTTTTCCCCTTAGAAGTGGTTTCTGTTTGTCACTAGTCTCCTCGTTAATGTGATCAGACAAGAGTTGATAGACTCGATGATGTAAGGGATGCATATCATGAACTGGAGCCTTCCATGTTATTTCATTATTATTATTATTTATTTGATTATTTCACTATTTGTGTTACTGTAGTTCCTAGGAACCCTAGTCATGGACAAGGACCCTATTGTGCCATAGACAAACATAGACCAAAAAAGACATTTCCTGCCCCCTCCCCAAGAATTTACAGTCTAAGTAAAAGACAAGAGACAGTGGAGGAGTGCAGGGATACAGACAGATGGAGGAGTGCAAGGAAACAAAGTGACAACATTTGTCAGCATGCTAGGTTGTGATACAGCCTAACCATTGTCAATTTTTTTGTCGGCATCATGACAAAAGAGTTTTAAGGAGAGATTTGAAAGTGGATAATGAAGCAGTTGTGTGAATGTTTACCAGGAGCTCCTTTCAAGCATGAGTGGCAGCATGGAGAAGCACCAAGGTGCTTGTTTGGAAATTTAACAAATGTGTGATGGAAGCTGAGATCATGGGCTGATCAGAGATGGGAGCTGACACTTCAATACTGAATGATAGGGTGTGAGGGACTTGAAAGTGAGTACAAGCAGCTTATGTTTGATGTAATAGAAAAGGGGGAGCCAGAGGAACAGTGCAAAGAGAGAGGAGACATGGTCAAAATGATCGGCTAGGAAAATGATTTTTGCAGCAGTAGTTTGCATGGATAAAAGCAGGACAAGATTATGTTTGTCAAGACCAGAGAAAAAGATGTTGCAGGAATTGAAATGTGAGATGATGAGATCCCAGGTGAGTTTTAGCTGTGTGATTGGGCAGGAAAGGCTGTATATTGAGAGATGTTATGCAGAAGGAATCTGCAAGATTTAAATACTTGCATGTGAGGATATAGAGAGAGGTCTGAGCTAAGGCTGATGTCCAGGTTATGGGCTTGAGTGACAGGCAGGATAGTGGTGGTGGTGGCCACAGTGGCTGAGAAAAGTGGGGAAGCATTAAGGGGACAGGGATATTAGGAGCTCTGTTTTAGCCATGTTGAGCTTGAACTGATGGCTAGACATCCATGAGGAGATGTCAGAGAGACAGGATTAAATTTTAGTTGGGACTGAAAGTGACAGGTCTAAAGTAGCGAGATAGATCTGTGAGTTGTCAGCATAGAGATGGTTGTTGAATTTGTGTTTGTGGATGAGATTACCCAGAGATAAGGTGTAGAGTGAGAATAGAAGAGGACCAAGGACAGAACCCTTGGAACTCCCACAGAAAGTTGCAGGGCAGCATGAGAAGGTCATCCAACAACATTCTGAAGGAGTGGTTAGAGAGATAGGAGGAAAATCAGGAAAATAGTCACAGACAAGAAAGAGAGCATAGTCAGCTGTGTCAAAGACAGCTAACAGCTCAAGGAAGATGAGGATGGTGTATTTGTTCTGAGCTTTGACTAGGAAAAGTTCATTGACGACTTTGACGAGAATAGTTTCAGTGAAATGCAAGGGGGTGGAAGCTGGATTAGAGAGGGTCTGACATGTAAGGAACTGCAGACAGCAAATGTAAACTTTGCATTCAATGAACTTTGAGATGAAAGAGAGGGGAGTGGTAGCTGGAAAGGTAAGTGGAGTAAAGGATTTTTTTTTTAAGATGGAGAAACTACAACATGCTTGCATTGTGAGAGAGGAGAGTGAGAAGTTAAGGAGAAGAATAAGGGAGGGGATATAGGTCCCCAAAATGAATTCTGATCTACCGCAGGAGTGATTGAAAGTTATTAGCATCTGATAGCTAGCTGGCCTAAATAAAATGGGTTGCTAGTCTCGGTTCATGTCCTCTGTTCCAGATGTCAACTCACAAATAAACATCCTTACAGCTTATGCTAACTGACAAACTTGTTGGAGAGTTTGATGGAGGCCAAGGACTGAATGGGACTGGACCATGAACTCTCTCTTTGTCTATAGCAGGGGTAGGCAACCTATGGCACACGTGCCGAAGGTGGCTCCCGAGCTGATTTTCAGTGGCACTCACAGTGCCTGGGTCCTGGTCACCAGTCTAGGGGGGCTCTGCATTTTAATTTACTTTTAAATGAAGCTTCTTAAACATTTTAAAAACCTTATTTACTTTACATACAACAATAGTTTCGTTATATATTATAGACATAGAAAGAGACCTTCTAAAAAACGTTAAAATGTATTACTGGCACGCAAAACCTTAAATTGGAGTGAATAAATGACTCGGCACACCACTTCCGAAACGTTGTCAACCCCTGGTCTATAGAGTTAATTCCTCCAGAATAAAGAGAAAATTAACAAAGTGCTATCCAGAAGCTTGCAGTGCCTCTGCACATGCCATATCTGTTGCGTAGATGAATCAAGAATTTGAGCCTCCAGGTCTGTCACCTTTCAGGAATACTAATTTCACTTAGAGACAAACATGAAAAAGGCAGGCATCACTTCCAGAGAAGCACATGCGGTTTTGTGTATATTGCTCATGGGTAACACTATTCTGAGTTAGTTGTTTTTCCTGGTTAAGCAGGATATGAAAGTGTGCGTGTTTGCTGTGATTTATAGTGGGACTTTTATATATAAAAAAAGACATGCTATTTCTGTAAAACTTGATACATTTCCTCTGGGGGAAGGTTAAATAAGCCCTATTAATTCAGCTAAATTGGGACTTTAATGATAAATGAGTGAACTGTGTTCAGATTTGTGCATTCACAGGAAATCTGTCGAGCAAGGGGATGGAATGGGAAGTGTTGGTTCACCTGACACAAGGAAAAGTTAATGAAACTGAATTGTTTGTGAGTCCGTCACAACAATATATTATTAATCTTAGTACTGGCAAGTAAGTGAAACAAATAGTGTTTTTGGAATGCAATGTAAGTGTCTAGCAAACATACAAATAGTTTGTGTGACAATGGCATAGAGCTGTGCAAAGTTATAGAAGGACATCTGCATAACAGTTTGAAGCAAATCAAAGCTAAGATTAGGGTTAAAGCCAAAGAAAGGAGCTGTAGAAAAGCCCCAGAGAATTGCTTTTTACTTTTATAGTTTTGGTGGTTTCATAGACCATCTGATTTCACATTAGGACATACCTTCAAGATGTGATAATGCAGAACCGGGAAGAAAATTTGAACTTCATTAAGTGCTTCTGAACACATGGCAGCTCAGCCTCAGGAATTTCAGAGTTCAGACCAATAAGACCAGTGTAAAACTACTGTAATAAACTGCTTGTTGGCTGCTGACATAAAATGCTTTTTTTTGTTATCAAACATCATTTTATGTTTCATTTCATGTAAAAACGTGTACAATCATCAGGATGTTGCTGCAGAAAAGCAGCACTGACATCTTCCTCAAGGTAATATGAGTATTCATCCAATTCTTTCCTCCTTGCCCCAGCCCTGGGCTATGCATCTTACTAGAATTCATCTCAGAAACTCAGGCTTGTTAAGCAAATTTTTTTTTTGGTAGTAACCTCCAAAAATATTCTTTCATGCAATGTATTTTTCATTATTATTTCTGTTGAAACTACAGTTAACAATGAGGTATTCCTGTTACAAATCTACAGTGGTTTGTCATTTCTGCAGCAGACACCGGTGAAAATCTATTTGCGATGTCTAAAAAAGAATTATAACACAGCACTGGGGATTTGGTCATACAAACCAGGGGCAGATAGAATTACTCAGAACAGCTGGAGTTTAATTTCAAGAAATGAACAAAAAACAGTCAGTGCTTTTAGTGGGTTGAATTTAGCAGCATGTATTTTGGAGAAGCTTGCATCAGTTTAAAGGAATGATCTTTGCAATTTCTTGATACCGTAGTATCATGATGCCTTTCATGTGATGCTGTACAACGGAGCTGTGGACTAACCATGAAGCTGGACCATTCAGAACAATGATGATTCCAAAATTCAAGAGCTTCTCAATATTGGAAGTATAACTAAGTTACTGGAAGTATTAAGGGTCATTGTGTGAGTTTTATAAGGTTGATTCTAATAGGAACTTCTCAATGTCATTAGATCACACTGCATATAATTTTGATTTGGATGATTGTAAATGTAACCATTTGTGGCACTTCATTACAGTCTTATGTGCTTATGGTAACTTAAAATAGTTTTGTTATAGTTCTCTCCTGTTTTTGTAACATAAGTAAACGTGAATTAGACAACATTCGCTGAATGTTGCACTGCTAATCAGAAACACAAGCTAAGGATCCTTTCAAAGCACTCAGCTGAAGGTCGAGGTCAAGCCAATTCTGAATTTGTTTTTTTTTAAATCTCACCCAGAGACTATAGAGCCTCCAACTTGTGGAACTGCAGGATTCAGGAACCGGAGAATTCTAGCTAAAGACTGAAAACTAAAGTAATTAAAGAATTTGAAAGCTAGAATAACATGAGGTGGTGTTGTGTGTTCTGATGTGTCTTATGGAAATTAACAGTTTTATCAAGTACTGAGACAGAGATTGGAATGACTGGTGCTGCATTTGTGTCAAGCAAGGGAAAGTATACTATCTTCACAAGAGCAGATATATTATAAAATATCTTGATCTGGTAATCTGTAAATTAACTGATTATTTTTCTTTTAACCACCCAGTGAGGAGTATAGGAGAAATGGCATATTGACTAGCTGCATGCAGCCTAAATCAATTAATTAGAAATTGCCTCAAACTGTAAAGTTAGGATCTGGATTTAGATTTTCCCAGAGTTTGGAGGCTTGGCTCAGACTCATTTTTAAAACAAACCCGCTTTGAGCTCCATATAAATGAAAAAGCAGCCTGATAGAGCAGAAAGCAAGTGGGTGTGAAAAAAAATTCGAGCAAGCCTCTGCTGCTTCAGACAAAATCTGAATTTGTGGCAAGTTGTTGATTTCAGATACTTCTTAGTTCTAGTGGAAGAGTTTACACAGCCAGGGCCAGTCCTAGATCAAATGGTGCCCCAGACGAGAAGCGTCTTCAGTGCCCTCCATCTCCATTCATTAAACTTTTGAAAATCTTATTTTTTATTGCATTTCTAGCCCATTTCATGCTCGATCTGCATGCATGATTTGTCTCTGTCTCATAAGATGATACATTTGTATACTAGGATCTGTAGATCTGTACTTATTCATGCCATATATAAGCAAATAAAAAAATAGTTTTCTCTATGCTTATATAAACTTTTTAGTTTTAAGAATAACTGAAATGTACTAACATCAAGAAATTGAATTGTGCACCAACATTGGGTGGACCACTATTAAATGCTGTTACAATAGGTGACAGCTGTAGAATGTTAACCCTAGTCCTTTAGTTTAAAGGGTCGCTTTTCTCACCTTTGCCCTCACGAACTGAAGCCCAGCCTCAGAGAGATCCAGAGACTGGCCAATGGCATTTTCAAGCAATAAAATAGCAAAGACTGTCAGTCTCTGGTCGGCCATTGTCAATCGAAGATATGCTTTAATGACCCTGAGCTTTGAAAAGCTGTCCTCGCCACTCGCTGCTGTGACCAGTAGCATGAGCAGAATCCTCAAAGCTACCACACATTAGGAAAAGTGTCATTCAGCTCCACATCACAAATGAATTGGAGAACTTGGAGCGGAGAGTGCTTCCTGTGTTGCAAAATGCAATGAATGTTATCCAGTTTGATATCGAGGTCTTTATCATCGATGTCCGAACAGTCCCCATGTGTCAGCATCTGGTGATAGTCTGTATAATTGTTCAAGACTGTTTTCCTGCCTGCCGGCAATTTACTAAGGTCATACAAAAAAACCCAGGTCTTTTTGTGGTGCTTCATTTGTCCAAACCTTTCTTCAGTAGACACTTGAGCAGTGTCAATGAGTGAGCAAAAAAACTCCCTCTTGAATTTTTCTACCGAGCTTCCCATCACCTCATTTCAGTCCTCGTAACCAAACTCTCTCTTCTTCTGATGAATATGAGATTTCTTGAAGACAGGCTCAACTCCTAAGTTCTCTGCCATTTCCTTGGCAGCAGTGATGACATCTTCAAATCCGTTGTCTCTGTATGCCACAACGAAATCAAGACAGCTTCTAATCAAAGAAGTAGTGGTCGTAATACTCAATAGACTGAGTTTGTAATGCCTTGCTTACAATGTTTACTTGGAACAAGATATCGTGCCAAATCACAATTGAGACCAGAAATTTGACGTCAGTTCTCTGGTTTGTCAGGCTTTGCACCTCGTGTCCAATTATTCCTTAGGCTTTACTCGACTGCACCAGTTCCATCAGAGCATCATAAACCTGAGTCACTTGGTACCTCTCTGGCTTACGCTGTCAATGTGGCTCGCCAGTGAGTGTCACTTAGCAGCTTCACAGCCAGATTTGTAACATTGTCCATGAGGATCTTCCACCTGATAGTTGATGCTGAAAACAGGACATATATCCTTTGCAGTACTCTGAAGAGAGATACTGACTCTAAAGAAGATGACGCTGCATCTGACACAATCAGGTTGAGGGAATGGCAGCCAAAAGGTATGAAGAAAGCTCTTGGATTCAGCACAAGGATCCTTGCCTCGATGCCACTCTTTCTTCCCTTCATGATCACGCTGTTGTTGTAGCCTTGACCGCAGCAGTCCTGAAGCTTTATTTTATTCTCATTTAAAACGTTCATGAACAGTTCTGTTAGGTCTTTTTCCAGCAGAGTCATCCACAGACCAGAAACAGATAAAATGTTCATTTACTTGGATACAGCCATTCATGGCAACAAATCTTACTGAGATTAATGTTGGGAGTGCAGTCCATTATTACAGCATAGTACTTCACTTTGCTGAGCTACATCAATATATTATCAAGCATCTTCCTTGCCATAAGGTCAATCAATGCATTTTGAATTGTTTTGCTGCAGTAATGGTCCATAGCTTCTTTACAAACTGCTCAATGTAGGTGCTCACACATGACATCATCATATTTTCCAAGGAGCTCTACCAAACCGAGGAAATTACCATTATGTTTAATGAACAACATATCTGATGAGTCCGAGAAAGCCAAATTATTCTTTGCAAGGAAGAGGGTAATTGAGATCAGACACTCAAGCACACTTCTCAAGTGCTGGGTTTCTGTATTAATAATGTACTGGTTTTCTGCCTCTATGCATTTATTCAGCCCGAGCCTGGACTTGACCTCCATCCATTTGGAGTAGGCCATAAAGTGGTTGGGTGACTTTTCATGTTGCTTCAGAGCTTTAGGTAAGTTATGCCAGTAATTATACCCAGAAAGCGCAAGCAACAATTTGACATTCTTGTCCAATATTTTGCAACAAAAACAGGACACGTGGTAAGTTGATTTTGAGTAAACTAGCCAACTCCGATTCAGTTTCTCACCATTCTCAAGAACTCTTTCTTAGTGTGACTTTTTGAAGTGTCGCTTCTGGAAACATCATATCCTTGATTTTGCCTGGCCTTAGGGTGACCAGACAGCAAATGAGAAAAATCAGGGCGGGGGTGGGGGATAATAGGAGCCTACATAAGAAAAAGATCCAAAAATCAGGACTGTCCCTATAAAATCGGTCACCCTACCTGGCCTCTTCAAAATTGTATGCTCAATATAGGCAGAGTTTAAGATTGCCGGCCATAAAGCAGGATGTGATGTATCGTTTTGTGGTGTGCAGTTTTTCTTGCTGCTGTTTCTGTCATCACGTGAGGCTGATTCTTCTTTATTGTGTTTCTCCTTTTCATGTAAACCAGATTTTTCTTTGTAATTATTCTCCTTTTCATGTGAGCCACATTCTTATTTATCACGACTCTCCTTTACACTGCCAGGACAACTGGACGATTTTCCATCACTTCCCTCACATTATCGTTCCTTTATTTTCAAGTAAATCTGATAATTCCTTAGTAATAGGACTGCCATCATTTACACTTCACTCCTCGATGTCTTCTGCACTGGGACAATTGCTACTGTTTCAGATATCTTCCCATCAAATTAGATTGCAATTGAGCTTTTTGCTTCCTATACTGAGCTCTTGGAGGCATCTTTTATTTTCTATGGGGGAAAACCACACAGTATTAGGGAGAGAAAAAGTCTATGTTCTGCAGTCTTAGAAAGTTATCAAACATTACATTTTCATCATGACAAAAGAAGTAACAATATTTATTTTATATTGTTGCATAGACAGGGGTTCAATAGATATCTCTGGCATCTCATTAAATATGTCCTTTATTAGTTGTGACTTATGCTCTTTATGTCTTAAAACACAAGTACATATTCACAATTACACAATAAAACAAGATTCACAATATCGCAGCTGGGCTCTCACTTCGTTCTTATATCTCACTGACTGATGGGCAATGCCCTGCCTCTTATATACCCACAAGGGCATGGCTGACAACATTCTAGGAGGTTCAAGGAAAATGTAGATCTCAGAAAGTCTGGAAGGTTCCATGAGATTCTACAAAGGTCCAGAAAGTTCTAGGAGGTTAGTGAAAAATTAATCCACATATGGAATGCCTGAAATATTTTACTTCAAACATTTTGTCCCTAACAACAAAAACAGCACCCCAAGCCCGACATCCCCCAAGCTTCAGCACCCCTGGTGGTCCCCTAGGTCGCCTGCCCCTAAATCCAGCCCTGCACACAGCTCTACATACTGGGACTGTTCTTGGTGTTCATTTTGACCACAACCTAAACTACATCTGGTGTGAACTATCTAGCATCTAGTGTTTAGTGTCTTAACCAAATTGCTCCTATACTTTATTCTTCACCAAATTCAAATGAAGTCATTTGCTTTCCACAAAGGAGTTTTTTTGATCATTAGCTTTAACAAGGCTAAAAACAATTTGACTATTTATGTACAACACAAAGAGTGGAGGCAGAAAAATTATTCATTACTAATTAATCAATTAGAAATTGACAGTGTATCTTTAATTGACTACAACCATCTTATTTTTTTCTTACTTCAGCAAAGTAAGTTTCCATGATCAGTTTGCCATCATACTTACTTCTGCCTGTTTTTAATGGTCAATTATCTTCCCATAATTAAAAAATAAAATTCTTTGGCCATGAAGCTGTATTTGTGGGTGATTCCAAAATGGTTACTTTTATTTTTGCTATCCTGGGTACGGACGAATAGAGGCATGGCTGTTTGCACAAGCATTTATTAAATAGGATAAATGCCCACAAAATATCTGAATGGACACATGGCCCCAGACCTATACAACCCAACCTACTCCTGGAAAATATGTATAATTAGAAGCTTGTGTTCTTTGCAGAAGATTGTAGTACCTGGGAGAAATCAGGAATTCAGTAATTAAATCTGCGCTCAAACCACGTTCAGAATCTTTTTATCTTCAAGTAAAAGCAATATATATTAATATATTCTAATCATAAATCCAATCATTTAAAGAGACACCATTTATAGATAGATAAAGTCATCTAAAGAAACACCATTTTACACACATACATACACACGCAATTGTATCTCTTTAGATGATTGAATTTATGATTAGATCTGTTGCAAAACATATTGGACCAAATTCAGCCTCAATATGAGCAGGCATAAATCCATTCTTATAGATGGATTTACATCTGCTTACAGCCATACTGCATTTGGCCTAGAGTGTAGGAAGCAATGGTCAGAGTCAGAGATCTGAAAAGCTAAGCATGTGAAATAACCAGGCTCGGGAGGAGTTGAGCCTGAGCACTGTAATGTATGGCTTGGCATGTGCCATATTTCCACTTTATTTAGAGTGGTCAAATGAAAGTGAGAGAGATGTGTCTAAAAGGTTAGATTAGCTAAAACCTTATATGAGCCTAATCTTTCATTGCTTAGACACTCAAAACTTCTCACTGAAACAATGGGATGAAACATTCCACAGTAGGTGTCCATATATTTGGCCTTTGTTCTATTTTCCCTTTATAGGAAAAACTTGTTTTCATTCTGAATACAAACCTATTATTTGAGAGTAAAGAGACATTCGAAATATTGAAAAATATATTTAACAAACTAGTTGCGGCTGAAGTTCACTCCAGCATTATAAACCCCATTTTCTGTGCATGCAGCGTGTGCAGCAGTAGAATGTGGGGATGTGAAATTCACCCCACAAATCTGGCTGCTGTTCTAGCCTATGGGCGGAAAAAGTCACCACTGCAGATCATTGCCAGTTCTGCAGGGTGTTGGGGTATTGAATTCTTATAAATGAAGGTATGCAGCATCTCTTCAGCCCATCCACAATATAGCCCAGTGCAGACCCTTTCTTTCTGATATTTGGAGGGTGCACAGGTTACTCTGTGTGACTGCTCAGCCACTGAGCATTAGCCCAGTTCCCCTTCCTGCCAGCTTCTATGAAAGGCTGCATTCAGCACAAGACCCCTACACCAAGGAAATTCTGCATCACATGTTCGGAAAGTGACTTAGTGTTGCCAGCTCTCATGGTCTTACTTGCAGTATTTGATATTTTTCTGAAACTCCAGCTTTTGGAGTTGTGTGATTACATGAAAATTGAATTATTATATAATTTTAAAAAGGAAGTTTCCAGCCCTTATGTTTGTTGAGGAAAGCTTGAAAATGTGACCTGAGTGCACCCGAATCTAAAAACAACCCCCAAATGTATTATTATTTTTAAATCTCAGGCCCCCATATAACAACAGTCACTACTCCACAAACTGTATTTGGAGAGCTCCTTGAGGAAAGTAAGTTAGGACAGAAACTCAAAGTCCATTTATTCTCGGGCAATTTCATGACATGTATATTTTGTAGCTCATGGGTTTTTTTTCTCTCTGAATACTAGCTACATTTTCATAAGGGCTTATCTGAGGGATGAGGGGAGAAGTATGTTCTAAAAGAAATTTTAAAATGTTTTAGAATGACTTTTGATGAATTTCTTAGAACCCACTTGGATCTTCTTCACATAGTTACTCATTTATTCTATAAAGAAAGGATTACAAGGAACAATAGTGATCAAACAGCAAATAAATCATCATAAAAGCCATCTTACCTTTTTGCAGAAAATCAGTTGGAGAGCAGCTGTTTTAATTCTAACTAGTTATTGTTACTCATTATTAGTCTGCATGTATAAGACACCCGCTATGGGTTAACTGCAGTCTAGAATGTTAGTAGCAACAATATATTGCTATTTATAGGCAGCTCATGTGGATCTTATTGGATTACTACAAGTAAAGAGTTAATTGTTACATATTTATGCCCATGGACTAATTATCTCAAAGTATATGCACATGGCTTCCGGTTTAGTCCATATCCAGTCATGGTGCAATAATTATTAGATGTGTGCTTTGCATAGTATGGTGAAAGATGAAAGGGTTAATTATCTCCATGTTTTCTGCTATTCTGGTCATCACATATTAGAGTTTTCAGATAACCAGTGACTTCCCAGACCCACTCAGAGTATGGACCAGAATATTGAAATGTTCCCTGTCAGTACTACTATTGCTAAAAGCACCTTGTGTTTTGCTTTTGTAGTATCGTAGTCATAGAAATTAAGTTAATGAAAAAAGACTTATTTTAATAAGCTCTGCAAGCCTCTTTAGAACATTCATTATGCAAACTTCTTTCCTTAAACTTACCAAAATGTGTAAATTAGTATCAAAATGGTGAGGTCGCTGCTTAAACCAAAATATGATGTTAAGACAAATATCTTTTTACATCTTGTTAAATATTTAGAACTGTTTCAACATTTTTGCAAGTAAGTATAAAACCCAATGAATTTTTAATTAAAAAAAAAACCCGGCTAAGCTCTGCTGCTAATTAACATTAAAAAAAGACATAGCAGGATTATTCTGCCACCGTTTTATCTCTGCATGATGAGTAGCTTCAGATATCCTCTCTTCTCCCATTAACAGTTGGATGTCATTTGAAAACAGAGTAATAGCAGTAACTATTCTCAGCAGAAGTGTTGCAGCCCTCCCTCTGGAGTTCACTGTAAAATAAAATATGCCCTCTGCATTTCGGCTATAGACTTACACAATGCATAGATTTTTCCCCCACATTAATTGGAAGGCTGCAGATTAGCAGAGAAAGCAGCCTCCAGGACATTCTCTTGGGTTGGGGGATGGATCAAAGGTTAGGACCTTCTTAACCTTCCCAAACTTGTTTCTATCTAAAATATCACTATTTTCAGCCAGTTTATTTTTTGGCTGTAATTCCTTGCATGCCTAGTTTCTTATTTCAGAACCAAACAGCTATCACCACTCCTCACCTCCACCTCACTCTCCCTCTGATAAACAGCTAACACTGCCAGGCTTAATTTTGCAATGTAATTGTAAGGCCAGAGATTCACAGATACTTGCAGGAGGCTGGTTTCAGAGGGGTAGCCATGTTAGTCTGTATTAGCAAAAACAAACAGGCATCCTTGTGGCACCTTAGAGACTAACAAATTTATCTGAGCATAAGCTTTCATGGGCTAGAACCCACTTCATAGGATGCATGAAGTGAAAAATACAGGAGCAGGTATAAATAGATGAAAGGATGGGGGTTGCTTTACTAAGTGTGAGGTCAGTCTAACGAGGTAAATCAATTAACAGCAGGATACCAAGGGAGGAAAAATAACTTTTGAAGTGGTAAGAGAGTGACCCATTTCAGACAGTTGACAAGAATGTGTGAGTAACAGTAGGGAGAAATTAGTATTGGGAAAATTAAGTTTGGGTTGTATAATGACCCAACCACTTCCAGTCTTTATTCAGGCCTAATCTGATGGTATCCAGTTTGCAAATTAATTCCAGTTCTGCAGCATCATGGATTCTGTTTTTGAAGTATTTTATTGAAGAATTGCCACTTTTAGGTCTGTTATTAAGTGACCAGAGGACTGAAGTGTTTTCCTACTGGTTTTTGAATGTTATGATTCCTGATCTCAGATTTGTGTCCATTTATTCTTTTGCATAGAGACTGTCCTGGTATTAGTTGTTGAGTTTGTCATGTATTTATGTAATTATGGGAGCTGGAGTGGTAGAGAACCTGGTTGCTCTGGCTCCCCACCTCCCACTCGACCTCTCCACCTCTCTGAGCTGGCAGGGAGGCTGAGTGCTCGGGTTCTCTGTCACTCTGTCCCTAGAATGGGTGGGGAAACAGAATCAGGGCACTTAGCCTGGGTAGCCCATCACAAAAGCTCTTGTCAGTTTCACTGGCAAAAAGTGATATTGATAAGTCTTCCAAGCAGGCAGCTTGGCAGCTGTCATGTTGATTTTCTTGATGGAAAATAGAAATTATTTGGCAAAACTGAAATTTTTTCATGAGTATTTATGGTTCTGCAAGAAGGGCATTTTTTGTCATTCTAGGGAAAAAAAATTGACCAACTCTAATAAGTATGTGGCAGACTGTTTCATTCCAGTGCCTTAACCACAAGCCCATGATATTTTTTAAGGGAGGGAGGAGGTATGTGCAGAGGGAGTTGATCTCAAGTTTGTGTGATGGTTCCATTCTTGTTCAGTGTTGTTTTAATGGAAATGTTGCTGCCTTTAGGAATGATGGCTTTTTTTTTTTGCTAGCATTTAGGAACAAAAATACAGTTAAGATTGTTTGTGTGATAGTAGCTCCTGTATTGCATCTCTTCCTTCTTTTTAGGCAAAACAAAAAGTATTACAAGTAATTGTGGGAACAATTTCAAACTGACACCCAAGCAAACCTTCGTTGTGATGGAAAACTACATAGAATTATCACAGATCCCTCACATTCAGACTTGTAAAGAGCTTTATCTGTCTGTGGATGACAAGTACAATTTAACACCATTTTCTGGTATTTTATTTGGTAAATGTGACTTCTGTTGTGAATTGAAAGATGGAAGATATGTCTCATTTTATGGCCTGCTTCTTCTACCACTGAATTCAATGTCATCTCTCCTTGACTTCAACGGGAGCAATACTGAACTCCCCTTTTCTAACCACAGTGAGGGAACTTTTGACAATACAGCTTGAAAATAATTTTACCCTGTGTGTTTTATATAAATGATTAGCAGGAAAACACTTTCAAGCAGTCATTTTCCCTGTTGTCTGCTTTGAGCCTAGGATGTTTGTTAATGCTGAGAGCAGTGTCATTGTACATGTTAGATAATTTACAGTAAACACACGTCCTCCTAATTACATCATAGAAACTTAAACAGATTTGTAAAGCCATTAAAAAATCAATACTTAGCTTTTAGGTGATGAATTAATTAATGGAGTGTGAACGCTGAAAGTCTGCTTTATCCGGCATGCACTGTGACTTTTCATAGCATCATTGTCAGTGGGGACAGTGTGCAAAGTAACATGATGTTAGTAGGTGAGAAAGTGCTTATGAAAATGTATCAATTTCTGCTTGGCATAGAGAATATTACCGTAAAACGTACTATTAATCCAGGAAATGAATGGGAATGGCTATATAATGATTTTTTTTTGTAAGGAATGTATCTTGCAGTTCTTACTTGGGTAAAACTTGTATTGAGGTAAGTAGGGTTTTTGTGTGAGTAAGGATTTCTTAGTTTGGGAAGATAACCTGATTGGTGTAATTATCTCTGTAGCATGAAAATTCTTATGCCAAGTTCATGGGCTGGCAGAGATCAGAGACATAAGAAGTACATATCTGAAAAAAGGAATGCACTAATTGGTTCAGAAAATTGCAGTGAACCTAGATAGGACTAGAAACAGTAAAATTTCATTCTTTTTCCTCCTACCTTTCGTGAATTGCAACCAGAATTGAAAGCAAAAGAGCCAAAATACTGGGGAGAAAGGCCATTCTCATGTTATTTCTGGAATGACTATGACATCATGGCAGATAGTTTACTGCAAGTATTTATAAGTTTGATAGTTGAAATTTCAGTTGTGCTGGTTAGCTGTGATTGATTACATGGTATTATTTCTGATTCCTGACTGGATGAGGATCTTAGGAACCAAAAAGCATTTTAGAAAAATTCAAACTAGGATTTAGAATTTCCATTCCTTACCTCTAAAAACATTGAGATTGGAAGAAAATTAGAGTTAAAAAGGACCCATTAAAGAAAAATACTAATTGTGTTTCATATAGTAGTCTGTAGTTCTCTTCAGTCAGAGTAACTATGTAACTATGTGCATGATCCTAGCTGCAAAGTGTGCCATCAGATCCTTATCTAGCTTACTTATCTCTGTGCCTGGGTTCTAGCAGAGTTCAGAAAATTGGGTCCCTCTGCTGTTGCAAGTCATATTCCATCCCATTAAAAAATATAGTACTACTTCTGGTGTGAATATGACTTTAGGTTTGTAGTTCAGGGTGTTTAGTTTGTCTGACAATGCCAAAATGGTGCATCTGTATCTGCATGATTTAAGTAAGACAGTTCAGAGGTGATATTTAGTACTGCAAATTATTCTATTGGAAGCAGAGAGTTACTATGTAGAACAAAGAGTTTTGAATATTGGCATTAGATTGGTCCAAAATTTAGTCTTTGCTATATAGTGTGTGTGTGTGTATATGAAAATACTTCGCCTTCAATGAGTAGAAAGAGAAGGTTGATGAGAAGGGTACGGCAGCTGACAATGTCACCTACTTTGACCTGGCTGCTAAATGGGGATTATGTAATAGAGTTCATTAGATGTCTTTGATGTTTATCATCTGGGATTTATATGCTACCTAGATCTGTAAATGCATGGCCTTAATGTACAGTACATCTACTCCTTAAAACAGCTTTATTGTTTAATTGGTAATTTAAGAAGACTTCACTCCGTATGTGTGGTATTAATATAAATGGTGCAGAGCAGCACCAGGTGCAGTCAATTAAAAGAGCTATAAAAAGTATCATATTTTACCACTTGGTTACATTTTGATAATATATTTAATATGCTTGTTCCAGTGTCAGAATTTCAGTAAGGAGACTCAAAAAGATGCACAGCAGATGTGTCCTTTTTGTTGGGCTTCTTATCACCTACAGTCCTCTGACCTGAAGTAGGTCACCTATATGGTTAAGGTGACCTCTCCATTCAATCATTTTTCATGTACCACAAGAAACAGCTAAAGAACATTCCAGCTATGAAATGCTAAGGTTTTTTTTTTTTTTGTCTTTTAGGAGGCAAGCCATGCTTTTCTCCTTTGTCTGGAATTCTTTCAGAATATGACTGGCCAGAGAGTAAATAAAACTAAAGAGTTAAATATTTGAGCCCCTTATTTTAAGTGTGGTACTGGCAAGATTGGGATGTGGTTGGATGGCAACATTATTTGGTTCCAAGTGATACTGATGCTTGGAAAATTATACATCTTGTTTTGAATCCTCTGCACTTAGTACAGTTATATCGGCAACTGGAGAGCCTATATCATGAAGGGAGGGAAAAGGAGATGAGTTAGAGACTGATACAAGGTATAATTTTTAGGAAAAATAAAACTGGTTTGTAGTGAAGCTCACAGAATCGTAGGACTGGAATGGACCTTGGGAGGTCATCTAATCCAGGCCCCTGCACTCAGGCTGGACTGAGTGTTAACTAGACCGGGGTTCTCAACCTTTTTCTCTCTGAGACCCCCCTCGACATAAAACTCGCTAAAAAACTCCATGGCCCAGGGGGGCAGGTGGGGGCCTCGGGGCAGGGTCCTTGGGCATAGGCATAGTTTGACTTCTATTTTGAGGGTCAGGGGGCAGTGGGGCTTGAGCCACCTCTACGTGGCGGGGTTCAGAGAGCACCACCTCTACCCCCTGACTCACCTCAGCAGGCCACCCAGCCTGTCTGGGTTGGGGTGGGAGCAACCAAAAGTTAAAACTCAAAGATGGTAGGTTTAGTTCAAAAGGTTGGAAAACAGCTCAGGGTGCTGGGAAGGGGTAGCTAGGGGCTGTGTGCAGGCAGGGGGGTAGCTTAGAGTGCTGGGAGGGGGTAGCTCAGGGTGCAGGGATGGAGTAGTCATCAGTGGTTCACAGTCAAACTGGAAGGGCATATCAAGTGGGGTCCCGCAGGGATAAGTTCTGGGTCTGGTTCTGTTCACTATCTTTATCAACAATTTAGACAATGGTTTAGAGAATACACTTATAAAGTTTGTGGACTATCCAAGCTAGGAGGGGTTGCAAGTACTTTGGAGGGTAGAATTAAAATTCAAAATGATCTGGACAAACTGGAGAAATAGTCTGAAGTAAATAGGGTGAAATTCAGTAATGACAAATGCAGAGTACTCCACCTAGGAAGGAACAATCAGTTGCACACATACAAATTGAGAAATGACTGCCTGGGAAGGAGTACTGTGGAAAGGGATCTGCTGTTCATAGTGGATCACAAGCTAAATATGAGTCAACAGTGTAACACTGTTGCAAAAAAAGCAAACATCATTCTGGGATGTATTAGCAGGAGTGTTTTAAGCAAGATATGAGAAGTAATTCTTCTACTCTACTCCATGTGGATTAGGCTCAACTGGAGTATTGTGTCCAGTTCTGGGCGCAGTGTTTCAGGAAAGATGTGGACAAACTGGGGAAAGTCCAGAGAAGAGCAACAAAAATGATTAAAAGTCTAGAAAACATGACCTATGAGGGAAGATTGAAAAAATTAGGTTTGTTTAGTCTGGAGAAGAGAAGACTGAGAGGGGACATGATTACAGTTTTCAAATACATAAAAGGTTGTTACAAGGAGGAGGGAGAAAAGATGTTCTTCTTAACCTCTGAGGATAGGACAAGAAGCAACGGGCTTAAACTACAGCAAGGGCAGCTTAGTTTGGACATTAGGAAAAACTTCCTAACTCTCAGGATGGTTAAGCACTGGAATAAATTGCCTATGGAGGATGTGGACTCTCATCATTGGAGATTTTTAAGAGCAAGTTAGACAAACACCAGTCAGGGATGATCTAGATCAGTGGTTCTCAACTGGGGGTCTGCAGCCACCTGCAGGTCCGCAAGCCCTTTCAAGAGGGCCATGGGGCCCTGCAGCTGAAACTCCGATCCCCAGCACTCCCTGTGGGGCTGAAGCTGCAATCCCTGCTGGCGCCCCCCATGTAGGGTGACCAGATGTCCCGATTTTATAGGGACAGTCTCAATTTTGGGGTCTTTTTCTTATATAGGCTCCTATTATCCCCCACTCCTGTCCCAATTTTTTATATTTGCTGCTGGTCACCCTACCTCCATGGGGCTGAAGCTGGGAGGCACAGGGCTGAATCATTTGATAGTGTGTAATGAAATTCCTAACATTGTTCAAGTGAGTGATCATTCATGGCTTAAACAGAAAATAATACAGAAGTCTTCCAATTAATCACATTTTATTTCTTTAGTTTACTTCAGCTTGATTCAGAATAGGAGGACCACAAACGGCCATCTCTCTATTAACTCCCTCTGGTTTGTTTGTGTTTTCTAGGGGTTTGAAGGAATGTTGGAAGGAGAATAGGCTGTGATGGCTGTTCCTTCCCAAGCTTGCCGAAGCCACAAAGACTACAACATGCCACTTCATTAGTGGTGTGTTCCTCTGCTCTGTAGATGGATTCTATTAGCTGACAGACAGAAATGGTTCACTATATATCTAACTAACTTTAAATTAACTCTAGAAGAAATTTTCCTTTAGTGCATCCTACAGGTGTCTGGTTCATTCTTTTCTCACAGGAAACTTTATAGCAAATTACAACATAATGTTGTTTTTAAGTACCAACAAAACTGTTTGTAATAATAACCCCCCCCCCAATATTTTTAGAAATAATTATTTACATTTTGTCAATGGAATTTAAAACTAATTAAAGAAGAAAACATCAATTAAATGTCAATTCCTCCCTGTGTTGCTGTTGTTATTTTATTGCCAGAGTTCTGTAATCGTTGCCAAGTAGCTTTCAAGGCACATCCACTTTCCTAGGAGTGATATTGAGAGGTTTTTTGACACAGAAGTGATGTTTTGATATGTTACTAATGGAACAATTATAAAAACTCTCTAAACACAGAGCTGTTCACTGGCTGGCTAATGAGCCATCAGTTTGTAAATGTAGGGGACAAGAACTTCAGAAATTCTCACAAATTCTTTCAACATGCATGAACCATTCCATTCTGAAGACATGAAGTTAGATGACAGCAATGTATATTGCATGTTTCATGTTCACACATACACAAGAGGGGTGACTTCAATGTTTCATCTTTCTGTTGTATGCATTTTCTGGTGAAGATGGAGATCTTTAACATAGATCTGTTAAAAATGAAATGGTTTTTAGAAATCCCTTTTCTCTGTCAACACAGGCCTTTTTTACTTCAGCTACTAGTATCAAATTCTGACTCATAATCACATCAAAGCTGGAGGCTTAATAGAGTTGAGGAGGCTAAGATCCATGCCCATGAAATACAGTGAAGCCAATATAAACAAATGCCAGGTTCTCAGTAGATCCGGTATGTTCTGCAAAGGAAGTGCTTTCCTGCTGAACATCTGGAAAAATGATACATTTGTTTTAGAGAGACAAAACTCATGTATGAAACTGGAATCTTACAATACAGTGAGCAGGTCTACAGGCTGAACAAAGCTGATGAACACACAATTATTTTTATGCTTTGGGTGATTAAATTGCTCCTAAATAAAATGCAGGTAATTAACTTGCCAACATGGAATCAATTTAGAGTACTTGTTTCTAATGGTTACACATGTACCCAGCCACCCGTTACAGATCATCATGCTGGAAGGAGCAGGTCATTAGGAAAGAGCAGAATGTTAACATTGACATTCTCAATTTGAACTTTTTTTCTACTATCAGGCTGCAAACTCTTCACTTTTGAACCATTTTCCATCCATCTTTATTTATAAGCTACCATCTAAGTGCTGTTTCATTTGCAGAGAATTTGCAGCCAGTTCCAGTTCTACCATGGAATGAAGACAGGCAGGTCACACTGGAAATGTCTGTTATACTGGTGAGGATATGCATGCTGCTTCTTTAAATCTGTTGCAGGAAGCCAGGCAGGCGTGGGCTGGAGAAGTGATAGGCTGAAACTCTACCATGAAGCAGAAAAAGAGACAGAGTAACAGTAGGAACAATAATTTTTTCCCTTGTTCTAATAAAATTCTGGGTCAGTGTCAGAAAAAAGTGCTGACTTCTTCGAGTCTTAACCATTGTCACATGATCATACACATTATCTTATCTAATAAATGTGGCTGAACAAGTTTGTTTTGAATAAGAACCTCTTTAACCAAAATCATCATCCTATTTCTCACTGAAATTTAACCAAACCTAGTCTAAACACCTTCCCACTACCTCCACTTTTCTCCCTTCCTACCTTTGACTTCAGATCACCTTGAAGGGGGAAGCGTGACCTGTGCAGAAGAGATGACTCGCCCATGGGCAGAGGAAGGTGTCTGTGAGAGAACCGGGGCTGCTATCCTCCCCACTACTCAAGCATCATGCTCTTATCTTCAGGGGCAACTGGTATCCTGCTCCCCTAACTAGCAACCAGTGTGTCTACACAGTTCCCATTCCCTCCTAAATCCATTTGGGAATCCATATCATCCACTCTCCATCTTGGAGCAGATTCTCTGACCCTTGGTCTTGGTTTTCTTTTCTGCAGACTCTCATTCACAACAGGAGCCCTGGAATCCTTAGTAGTGACAGTTCCTTGGAGACACAGTGCCAAAGAGAGTTTGAGGGAGGTAGAGGGGCCTCTAGCAGCCACAGTGGAAACCCGAGGGCCTCCACATATATCCCTGAGAATCCACAGGGTGTGGAGGAGAACTTTTCAGCAACTCCCATCCCTCTGATCAAACAACATGGGGGAAACTCCAGGAGAAGACTCTTATAGTTTTCCTCCTCCTGAGCCAGCTGTCTTGGGTTTGTCTATGGGAGGGTATGATCTGGATGATAATTATAATTAATTAAAGGGCACTGTGAGTAGGGGTGAGCCTCCCTGCCTAGTGGCTGCAGTCTGTGGTGGCAGCTCCACCTAATGGTTATGGGGTAGGGGAACCCAGGTCCTCCCACTCCACTGCGTTCTGACCCAGCGGACCTCTTGAGCACTGTAATGCAGGAGTCCTCTACTAACAGTCCAACTAATGCTCTCCCCTGAGCCTCTTCCTACTGCTCTGCCACTCCCCTTGGGGCGCATCACGGCTAGCGGTTGTCCCTGATGACCTGGACCCTGGGTTTTAGCAAGGTAGGGAGTCTTGGCTCTGTGCAGCAGACCTCTTTTGAGGAGCGCCTTCCTGGCACAGCCCCTTTGCAGCAGCAAGTGCAGGTCTGCCTCTCTCTGTCCGCCACCCTGCTGTGCTGAAAAGACTCCCTTTGAAGTCCCTCCTCTAACTGGAGCATGCCCAGAAGGCCAGTTGGGTTGGCGCTTCCCAGGCCCAGAGTTGTTCCTGCACTCTAAACTCTCTTGAGTGTGGGTTTTATCCACCCCATCACAAACACATACCTCAATGGTACAATCCAATCAGCTAGGATTGCTTTGCATCACTGAGATTTGTGGGGGCATGAGTGGGGAAAATAAAACAGGTTCAGGGAACCTATACTGATGTTTCTTCACCTCTGCAGTTTAGTGCTATATTTTTGGGATAGCACCATTCTCAAAATGTTTTCCCAGTTCTGGCAGTGTTCCTAATACCACAGCCTCAATGTAACTCTTTTGTGGTGCTGGTTCTCATTTATTTTTTTTCTAGAAAACTTTATGCAACTTTTGTTCATAAAATGAAAATGTTTCACCCCTCCTCCCCCCCCCATTTGCGACCCTAAAATTTAATTGTGCCAAGAAGTGTCTCTCTTTTCTTTATCATAGAATCTTCATCCTTGTGACACTTTGCTGTGTCTGTTCTGTGGTTTCAGGGAAAAAACCAAAATCTTTTACACTGCTGTATGTCATCGTTTCTCAGCTATAGTTAAGACAAATTTTCTGTTCCTCTTATTAGTTATCATTTTAGCTCTTTTCAGATCTCTTTCCATACTTCAGTCACTACTGCCCTCTGATTCTATATGCAACTCCTCTTTGATCTGGGTTAGTTACTGATAAGTATGTGCACAACTGTTTTAAGAGTCTATGGATTCTGGGAAACAACTTTTCCACTTGTCTGTAAGCACAGCTGGTCTTATGCTGGTCTTTCTTTCTGATTTAAGATTGAGAAAAATTATCTAAAACATTTGAACACTAGCAAACTAGTGTAGCTTATTACCCCATCATGAAACCATTTCTGACTCTTTCAACCTCATTATAATTGCAGAACCTAATAACCTAAGTGAAAAATATCTTTCCAGAAGGTTAGTAATGACATGTTTCTTAGGATAGAATATGCCAAAATAACCAACATCTTTACTTTTCCAAACACATTAATTGCTGTCTCCCCAGCATTGCTTTTTTTATTTTCAAGTGGAGTCTCCATTTTTGTTCCTTTTTTCATCATCTTAGCCAGAGTGGACAAAATAACCAGCCCAGATAGCTAACTCGTGTATCAGAATAGCCCCATTGACTTCAGTAGAGTGATGCCAACTTATACTAGGTGAGGATCTTTTTTACTAGGTGAGGCTCATTTATAGTTGAAAAATCTAGACTAGCAGTAGAAATAACTATCAAAGATCAGTAAGTTCATCCTGTGATTTCATTAGCTTACTATGCAGGTAGCTCTTTTCCGTATGGGACAGCTGTAAAATCAAATCTGAGTAGCGTCATCATTCTCCCTGATACATACATAAGTCCGACTTCTCACACCCATCTGCCCTACTTTTCCCTTTGAAGATGCCTTCCCCCAAGAATCTATAGGCATGCATTTTAATCAGTGTCATTTGATTCCAAATTAAAAGTGGGTGGGATGCATAAACAAATGATTAAGGATGGAGTCCTTGTATTTGAGCCTCAGGCATGAGTTCATTTTCACTGTCACTTGAAACATAGACTAAGGGTTTCTCATCTGAAAAATAAAACTGAGGTAACAAAATATGGATGGGCAGAAATGTGGTCAAGAATGCGTTGCTTAGTGAATTTCATACCCAATAGCATCAGATTCATGAAAGAAAATATCTATGTCAAGAGGTTTAAATACAGGTTTGTGAAATGTTTTGATGATGATTTTGGTGCTTTTCTTCACAAGCCATCAGTGGAGAAGTGGATGAATGAACAGCTGAGACATACAATCTACTGGTGACTAGTGAGCATAGTTTTATGAATTTCCACTTCTAGCCCTCTTGTTTACCAATCTACATCTCAAGTCTTTTTATTAGTGGCAGATCCACATGTTACTAATTATTGCATAGCAAAATGCGCACTGCAAAAACTGAAATATTTTTTGAAAACTTGTGAAATTTTATCCAGAGCAAAACATCATATTAAATCCCAGATCTGAAATAACACTTGTGAGAATACTGGAAATTACCACAAAATCTCTTCTAAAACTGTTTTAAATTACACATTTATAGAATTATGTACTTCCAACTATGTCAAGGTGTTTTATAAGTCAGTTAAGATGAATTCAAAATTGACTCATGCACTTACAACACATCAAAATTACATCAGGCACAAAATCTTGACTTTTAAGGTCACTTCTTCTCATTAAGGAACAGATCCTGATACTCTTAACCTCACTGATTTAATGCGACTTCTCTGGTGTAAAGTGCTATGTTCAGCATGATAGAGAGATAAAGTGGGTGAGGTCATATTTTTATTAGACCGATTTCTGTTGGTAAGAGAGACCAGCTTTAGAGCTTACACAGAGCTCTTCTTCAGGTCTGGGAAACACACTCAGAATGTCACAGCTAAATACAAGATGGAACAGATTGTTTAGCATAAGTAGCTCACACACATTTCAGGGGATCATTCAAGGTGACCTGTTAACACTCCTCCAGTCATAAGGAGGAAAGAAAGGGTGCATGAGGGAGTTGTTGGTGGGTTTTAGATTGTTGCAATAAGCCATAAATCCAGTATCTCTAATCAGTCCATGATTTTTAGTGTCTAGCAGAGTTATGAATTTAAGCTCCTAGGCTTGTTTTTGAAAGTGTTGTGCAGGTTTCCTTTGAGGATGAGGACCAATAGGTCAGATATAGAGTGATGGCTTTGTGGTAAGTTGTTTTCGTCTCTTATAATTTTCCTGCATGAGTTCATTTGAGAGCACAGTGATTGTCTGGTTTCACCCACATAGTTGTTACTGGGGGCATTTGGTGCACTGGATGAGGTACACCACATGTTGTGATAGGCATGTGTAGGACCCATGGATCTTGAAAGGTGTGTTGTACGGGGTATTGATCATTGTACCAGTGGAGATATGTCTGCATGTTTTGCAGCTTTTGCTCTGGCAGGGTCTGGTGTTGCTTTGAGTTAGTGTGTCCTGATCTGCGGGGAGCTTGCTTCTGATGATGAAGAGTTTGGAGAGGTTGGAGGGTTGTTTGAAGGCCAGAAGAGGAGGTTCAGGAAAGATTTCTTTCAGGATGGGATCTCTATCGAGTATGGGTTGTAGTTGTTTGATAACCTATATGGGTTCCAATTTGGAGTGGTACGTAACAATTAGGCACGTGCAGTTAGAGGGAGTTTTATTTCTGCTTTGAAGCAGGTTGACTTGGGGTATTTGGATGGCCCTGTTCTATTATGGGATCTATTCCTCTGGTGGATTGTCCTTGTTTGGTGAAGGTGGTTTTGAGTGTGTTAAGGGATATATCCTTCAGCATTATGGTACGATACATCCCATTTTGGTCAAGAAAATCCTCTTTGGGACCTGTCTCAGGCGTCCTGATTTTTTTTTTTGGCAAAACTAGGCATTTGTCCCATTTTGCTCTTGCCATTTCATCATTAGTTGGGAAGAGGAAATGGGACAAATACCCAGCTTTGACAAAAAAAGTGGGGCACGAGGAACATTTTTTTGGGGGGATGAGTTGCAACACCAGCCCTGTGCAGCAGAGCTTGGATGAGCAGAGGTGCCAGGCAGATTGGGCCAGCTCCATGCACGGGAAAGGGCTCAGCAAGCGGCTTGGGCAAGCTCTGTGCAGGGGCTCAGGTAAGTCCTATGCAGTGTCCCATTTTTCCTTTGTGAAATATGGTCACCCTATTCAGCATGAGCAAAGCTATCACAATCTGGCCCTATTCTTTGGCCTATAATGTCTGCAGTTCCCTTCATAAATAGCAGGGGTCGGCAACCTTTCGGAAGTGGTGTGCCAAGTCTTCATTTATTCACTCTGATTTAAGGTTTCGCATGTCAGTAATACATTTTAACGTTTTTAGAAGGTCTCTTTCTGTAAGTCTATGATATATAACTAAACTATTGTTGTATGTAAAGTAAATAACGTTTTTAAAATGTTTAAGAAGCTTCATTTAAAACTAAATTAAAATGCAGAGCCCCCTGGACCAGTGGCCAGGACCTGGGCAGGGTGAGTGCCACTGAAAATCAGTTCGTGTGCCGCCTTTGGCACCCGTACCATAGGTTGCCTACTCCGATATATAGTATTAAATAAATGGACCCAGCAAAGTGCTTTGCGGAGATTGGATAGAATTTCCTCATCTACATATTTACTATGTGAGCAGTGGTGGTGGTGCTTCCCTAGTTCATGCTATATTCCTGACTTCTATAGATACTGTTGACGAACTGTGTCTCATTGCTGTGCATTGGAGTTCTGTATTTAGAATGTCTGCACATAAGCATATCCTCTTCCTTGCCATCCTCAAACATCTACAGCAAACATCCTCTGAGTTTGTCATTGTCAAGTTCCTTCAAACAAATGTAAGCTATTTTAGATACTTCAGACATTTTATTTTTGAATAACTTGACAATACTTCTGCTTCCTGTATGTCCCAATAAAATGTTCCCACTGTATTTTCCTCTTTATTTTTGAGTCAAATCCTGACCACCAACCTCAAATCCAGCCCTGCCCCTTGGATGTGGATAGATAGTATGGTCCCACCTCAAAGAGAGTAAGGTATCTAGAACCTGGTTAGGGGTTCTGCACCCCTTGTTCACCATAGAGCATAGGTCCATAGAGCTCACTTTACTCCAGTTCTTCTGTGAGGCCAGGTGTTAGGGCAGGGGCACAGATAGAAGATAGAATCTGTTCGTAGATCCACCAGCCATTCCTCCACCCACATACATCCCTCCTGTCCAATTCATGGAGAACCCCTGTGCTATACCTATGTACTCCTGCATTGGTAGCAGGATGCAGCCATCATTTTGGGCCTAACAGAATTCTCTGTCTCCCTGATTCCATTTCTAGTGGGAATTTTTTCTAAGGGTATAAGGGATGCAGGAAATTAATAATCTTTTTACAGCATATTTACCGCTATTTCCTTATTTATATTATTTAATCTGTTATATGTAGCACCTTAAGTGTACATGAAAGTGCAATATGAGAACTTTGTCTAATGAATAAGAGTTTCCCTGCAAAAGACTAACCTGCTAAAGGCACAAGTCGATGTAGAATACAATATAGAAACAAAGATAGCAGAATGATGGGTGGTTATTATGGCTCCAATTCATCAGAGCACTCAATACTTAAGTATTGACTTCAATAGCACTGTGGCAAATTGCCGGTACTGTTATGCTGGGTCTCACGCTTTCTCTTCTTTGGGGAAGGTTTCAGGGCACCATTGCTTGCCTCTGAACCAGTATTTTAATTACCCCACTAGTGTCCTTGAGGAGGGGAGTGGAGAGGGAGGGACCTGGGCCCACCCTCTTCTCCAGGTCCCAACCCAGGGACCCTGAGGTTTTGTGGTGAACCACTTGAACTAGCAGTTCCTTCCCCTGGGCTACTTCCCTCTCCTGCCCTTCAGCTTGTGAAGGGGCTTCTTGCCCTCCTTTTACACAAGCCAGGTGCCCCTAACCTAGGGTTTCTTTTGGATTTCTCAGCCCACCGCAGCACTCCTCCAAACTTTCCTTTTGTCTCTCTTCAATACTGTTCTCTTCTCCAACTCCTTCAAACTGCTCTCTGCTCCAGCGAAACCTTCCTGCTCCAGCTCCCACACTGTCTGGCTGAAGCAGGGGGTTTTTATCACATGACTGACTGCTGGTGCTCTAATTGGCTTCAGGTGCTCTAGTTAATCTATAACAAACCTTCCTCCCCTTGCAGGGAATAAAGCTCCCAGCTAACACTTTCCTGCTACCTTCTGGCCATGCTGTATCACAGGACTTATGTATGAACTTAACTTAAGCAAGTGCTTAACTTTGTTTGCTGGATAAGGGCTTATAGCTAGAAGGTGTCAGAGTATTTGGGTTTTGATAAGCTTTTAGAAAGAGGGAAAGATTTGATATTTTAAATAGGCTATTTCTTGGACATTTTTTTATAAAGTACATGCCTTTTTTTACAAGCTATTACTTTAATGATATGGACATCACTTTTTCTGCTAATATTGCTAACAGTCATTGGTGTAGAATGAGTAGTTAGCTTCTGGATAAAATGACAATCTCGTGTTTCACTGTTCTCCTGAGTTTGCCAAGTGTCATATTATTTAGCTATTTTCACACGCTGGCCAACTCGTCATCACTATCATTATCCCAATCTCTCGAGGTGATCTACTTAACACCTCATTAAAAAAAATATGTTCAGCTCATCTCTTCTCTAACAGCTCTTCACTTGTCAACAAGTCCTGTTTTTTCCTCTTTCACATGTGGTCCTTCTGATACTCAATATTTGTCAATCATTAGCTTTACCCTCTGGTGTGATTTTTTTCACACTTCTTTTTATCCACCTCATCCATACTGTGTCTCATTGCAATTTCAGCCTACATCTCCTTACTGTTGAATTTTTTGTTCTTGTTTATACTTAGTCTTGATTGCTAATGCAAAAATATAATATATAGATAATACCATTATACCTTCTGTCCTCTTATTAAATATATTTTGTTTGCTTTGTCTGAGTTATCAGAAACATGTTGGCAGAACTTTTCTGTAGAATTTGTTTGTTCCTTTGCTAGAAAATTCAGGCTTTTAACTTTTCCCCCCAAAAGTTCAGCGTTGTTTCTGGAGAAACCTTCTTGCAAATAATTTCACAAATAGAGATGATAGTGCTCATTTTATATAGAAGAAACACTTAGAATGAAAATTACCAGGTTAACAGGCAATTTTCCCATTTTACTCTAACACTAGAGAGAACAATATGATTACATGATATCAGAAAAGTAATAGTTTGAACATATTTTAGATGAGCAATACGGTACTTTTGACTATATTACTGTCCTTCGGCTGCATCTTATGGCAATATTGCAATATGCTGCAGAGAGAGATGTGTTTAGGAACATCATGAGGACTTCTCAAGATTGGTGAAAGTGAAGTATTTAGCTAATGTAGTCTCTGATAGTTGGGGTATAAAATGTGTCATGCAGGCAACCAAATGAGTACACAGTGGTCACCATTTTTTAAAGGAAGTCGAGCATTTGCCTGCAGTGGTTTCTCAGGTATCACAGTTTCTTCTCAACTTAGAATAGGACCTAACCTTGCTATGTGAGATAGCACTATGCAGTCAATTGTGGGTAAATGCTTACTTTGTAATGGTAACCACTGTGTGTCTGAAGGGCTGCAAAGAGTGGGACTAAAACTTGTGGGAACAAGTGATCAGTGAGGTCTCTAAGAACCTAGTTTCAAATATCTGCAACTGCCTTTCACCAGACCAGGTTTCATAAGTACTACTAACATTTTAGCCAGCCACTGATAGTCAGAATCTGAAACTCTTATTCAGGGAAAATGTGTCATTCCCCCCACTACGCCCTTGCTGTCAATCAAAGTTTTCCTCTGTTTCATAGGTAAATCATTAGCTCCATTTAGGGGCTGGTTTAAGTCAATCTAGCATCTTCAGCCACACCTCCACATGGAGGACACTTCTGGTCCTTTTGCTGTGGTCTCAGGCCTGTGTCATGCTTAGGGTGATAGTGGCAAGAGCCACTCAAAAAAGAGCAATCTGCTATATTGGTGTGTGACCCACTATCTAGCCTCTTTGGGAAGGTGGGATCCTCCCTTTTAAAATCATCCCTCCCTGACTCCAGGCAGACTGGAGTATGTCCCACAGATGGGATGAAGAAGCTCACTGGAGCATGAGTCTCTGGGGGAGCGTGGGATGTCATCACCTCAGCAAAGTTATGATGGGATGATGGCAATGAGATCCTCCCTCATCTGGAGTGGTGCTGTTGAGGATCAGGGAGAGCCCTCCATAGTAGTGCGATTACAACCCAGTAAAATGAACGCGGCAGCCGCACTTCACATCTCTCTGAGCTATTATTTCAGGCTGGTATCTTGGCATTGGTTATACTTGGATTACATTTTAAGGTTTCCTTCAAAACCATGAAGGTAACAAATCTGGCATCATTTCAAAACACTTCTGGGGATGGGGCAAGTTGCAGATTCACTCTTCCTATTTTCTGCACTGAAAAAAGTCTGACCAGAGCAAAGATGGCCAGGATGTTCCTATGTCCCCAGCTGCAATTTCAGCCCTATGGTTGCATTGGCAGCCAGGGGAAATTAGAGCAACCCTTAGGTTGCTCTGATATCTATATCTATAATCCTTGTACCCAGAAACATCATGATCTTAGAGGGCAAAATTAAGCTTTATGGTGGCCTTTGTCTGTATTTTGGCCAGATCTGACCCTTTATCCCCATTTGAGCTGGAGCTGAACCTGAAAATGCAGCACGAAAAAGAAAACAACTTCCCACCCCAAATCCCCATTAACATTTTTCAGTCTTTTTTGTTTTCTCAGAAAACTGTCACTTGTGTAAGCCCCAAAAGGGGAAATATTTAGACTAGGAGGAAGAATAAAAGCAGTGAGTATTTTGTCACATCCTTTACGTCACCGCAATCAAAAGCATTGTTGGAACTCACCAAAAAGTCTCCAAAGTGCCTGGGAGCTGAGGATGATAACTTGTTTATAATGTGCATGTGCCTTTAAATAGATCCTGTCACAGTTAAAAGGTGAAAACTGATGAAAAGGGTGAATGGTAATGTTGGACTCTATTCTGACTGCACCCTTCACTCCTTGAGCTGTACCTGTCTGTTTATTCATGTCATCAATGTCATAACAACAGTTTTCTTCAGAGAAGCTGTGCATAATAAGTTCTTTACTATGATGATCCGGTGAAATGGATTATTGTTTGTCAGCTGTTTTAAATGAAGTGCATTTTAAATGGCTGATGACTAAAATGCTACACCGTGGGGCCTGCTAGCCATGTCAGAATAAATAGCTCGTTCCTATAACTGTGTCAGTGCAACAACAAAAGCAAAGGAAAAATATTGGCATAGTAAATACATATCTGCAGGTCTGAACTATCTTCTTGCTTTTCCCCTACTTGCTCAGAAGTGGGAGCTACAAAGTACTATATTGTTGCTGTTGCCATCACCTCAGTCTAATAGCTCCCATTATTCATAGGAGGGCAGCTGAGGTCACTTCCATGTGCTTTGTGCAAAGAACCCTACTATTCATCCTTTATCGTCCTCTAGATTGTAAGCCGTACCAAATGGATTAGGGAAGCAGTCTGTTCGAACTCCATGAGAGATAGATTTGACCTTGAATTGTCCTTGTATTTTCTGGGGTGATCTTACATACTCTATGAACAAGACTTTTCAGCAGCCTTAAAAAAGAAAATGGCACATTTTGTCTTCAGATTAAAAATAAAAGTAAGCATAAACATCTGGGTGATTGTAGAAAGCTTCTAATATTTCTCGTAGATGCTTGGGGCCTCGAGCTCTTACTGGAAGTGTGATATAGTTTTTCCTAGTAATTAGAAAGAAGCCGGCCATAGTTCAAACCTAGCTAGCTGCCATAGAAATGAGAGGTCCTTCTCAGCAAACTGACGTTGCAGTTTGGAAATAGCTTGCTTATTGCAGCTGCGTGCTGTGTTGTTTTTCTTGTCACTGTCTTTTCAGCCTTGATATTCTGATCAGTAAATGCACATATTTTGCCAGCCATGATAACAAAAGACAGTCACTTCCCCTCAGGTTCTTGATACTTAACGGAGTGCATCAAACATTCGCTGAATTCTGCAGTCTCTTCCACTCAGTTGGAGACTATCTTGAGCTTTGAGTTCTCTTGCTGCAGTTTAGTGAAGGATTTGTTCCTCTCTCCATATGGGGGTGGGGTGGAATGGGCAAACTCCACACACTAAAGGAAATATACTAGGACTCTCTTAAATGGCAGGAAGCTCTTTGGCTGCTTGGCTGAAAAGATTTAATAATCTGGTTTTTAAAGGTTTTGGATTGAGAGTTATTGGCTTCTTTTTTCTTTTAGGGTTATTCTGAATAATTTACAGCTGACGTGAAAATGTAATCAACAGATTTTTTTTTTCAGGACTGAAAGGCATCTGGACTTCAACCTACAAAATGAAATGAATGATAAAGGACACACAAGTGATTCTGAAAAACAACAATAACAAAAAAGGAACCCAGAGGAATTCTGTGGCACTCATTGAAGCTATCTGACGCTTTGATTTTCCTGGAGCTGTTCAGATACCAGTATAGGGTTTGTTGTTTTCTGGCCATTCTTTTTCAGCTCTTCAGCAGCATTACATTATTCTGTATCCATGACTGCCATTCTTTGCAAATGTACTAAATTAAGACCCATGTGAAATATTCATTGGAGGAGTGTGGAAATCAACCACAGAGGCATTTTATAAGATCAGAATGAAGCCTTGTTATCTCAAGAGAAAAGCTCAACTATTGAATAAATAATAATATTGGTCCTTTAGACCTAAGGATAAGTTTCTACATTTCACTGAACATATATGAAGATTTTCCCACCCCTCCCTTAAAAAAAAATTAAGTAGCATTTTTTTTAAGGAACTAGTAATGAAGATTGTTCTTAAAGAGCAATTTTCATGGAAAGAAGAAGCAAAGGTTTCAGACTGGATTCTGTACAGGCCAGCAAGGGAGCAAATGAAAGGAGAGTCAGACATGATGGAGGTATAGCAGAGGGAACAGTCAATATGCTAATTCAGGTTGTTTCTGTATACTTCCATTTATGGAAGTAAGTGAGAGATATTAACTATAAAAAAATAAAGGGAGTCATTCTCATTCCCTGCTCTGATGGGGCAAAGGGGCCTGAAGGTGAGTGCAAATATAATCCTGATTAATGGCTGTTTTTATATTGCTCAACTATTCAGATAGATTCTTTGGCTTGACTTCTCATTTACATTAGACTAGGGGACATTGAGATCCCTTTCCACACATGAGAATTCAGGCCAAAGAATCTATCTGACTAGTTGTTCAATGCTGTAATGCAATGGACACGGAAGCAGGAAATTCTTTCCGTCCTGTGTGTTGATCACTTTATACCCTGAAATTTGAAGATCTCATAATTTAATGATAAGATACTGCTGCCATGGGTGTATTATAAATACCCTCTAGAAAGACAGATGAACAGGTAGCTAATCTGATAGGAATAGTGCAATAGGAAGTTGTATATTTTGTTGTGCTCCTATTAAGTCCCATAGAGAGATGTTATGTGTTCCCTCTTGGTCAGTTTTTTACAGTATATAATTTAAAAGATGTTAATTTTCTTTCTCAAATCTAACTCACAAATCCTGTAGTTGCGACTTATTAAAATACTTGAAAGAAGCTAACACAGAGCTTTGTTTTGAGGAAGTATCATATAACAAATATATATATTTTTATCCTCCATTGTTTTTGCCATTAACCATCATTTTAGATAACAAAACTGATGTTTAATGGCACTTGTCATTTGACGTTCTGTTAGACTCATTTAGAGCTTATGCTTCTAGTCTGCAGCATTTACACATTATAGTGTAATCAGAGGAAACTGTTACCCGTGAAGTAAGGGCTTGTCTACACTTGGCAATGTACTACAATATTTTGGTATAAGCCTGTGGGTGGATGATCTTTCCAGAATACAAGTATCCACAAGAGAAGTTATTCGAGAATAACTATTTTGGTAAACTTCCTAATGTAGACAAGCCCTAACACATCCAAATGCTATGGTGTTTTATGAAAATCAAGACTTTCTGGTTACCGAGGGCCGCTGCAAGACACTATCTTAGTGTCTTTGGAGAGAAAATGACTTGCATCTGCTCTCTTTCTTTATTTGTGTCCGGAGGTAACATGAGTCATTGGGATTACTGCCTCCTCCTATTGGCCAAAAAGGGGATTCATATATGTTTTAAAAATGCTCTTTACCATATGTGGCCACATATCAGCTAGCTGCTTTGTTACTGAGCCTAGGAATTCATACCATTTACAAATACAGACCTCAATTCAGAAAACAGGAAATGTGAGAGTACTGAAAATGCATTTGTCTGGCAACTCTAGACGACTGTGTCATACGTAGTCAATTTAACAAACAGCCCTTGTACCATGGGAAAATTAAGGCACAATCAAAACTTTATAGTAATCATCTGCCCCCAGAATGAATTATAGAAAGCCTAGTCCCAGCAGTGGCATTAAGGCTGTTTTAGGATGTTAAAATAAAGAAGGCTCTGTGATTTTCTATTGTCTTATCTGGATAATGTCATAATGCACACCTTATTCTAGCTGCACAAGTGACCTGACCCTTAATACAAATCTGAATGTTAAATAAATATATTGTAAGATTACTTTCTTGGATCATGCAAATAAATGGCTTGTGAGTCAGTCTGCAGAATGGGCTTTGGGCTTTAACAGCACAGATTGTCCTGGATTCCTGGGACCCTACTGTTAATAGAAATAACAAATTGATACAAAATAATTAGCAAAATAAACCATGCAGCATCAATGGACTAGCTGCATTTTGTCCCATTTGGAACTCTCTCTGTGGGCTATGACCAAAGTCCATGTTTTTCTTAACATCTATTCAGGCAAAATTTCTACTCAGCAGATTCCTTCACAGACGCGAGTCAGCCACACTGGTGCATATTCCCATTGACTCTGGGAATTTTGGCTGAGTAAAACGTGAAGCAGGGCATCAGGATTTGACTCTAAGAGTGAGTGCTACTTTACAAGCAAATCATCTGCCAACAAAATCACAGAATACGACTAGACTTCAAGGGAATTAACTTATCGGTGACCACTGAGAGGAAAAAACGCTCTCAATCTTTACCCATGTTAATGTGTGAGGGAGGTAACTGAAATATAGAGCAACTTTGTTTTTGTTACACATGGCATGATAAATGATAGATTATCATGTTTTTTTAACCATCAAACTTGATTTTAAGGATGTCTGCTCGTTCTATGAATTCAAGAAACCAATTTAAAAAGAAAAATGGAAAAAGAAATTCCCTTATGTGTAAACCTATGGATCCCCACCACACTAGTCAGCAGCAGACCAGCAGACTCCTAGAAATGGCTTGTACCACCTCTCAGTTAAAGTATTTGTAAAATGGGAAGACTAATAATTGCTTTTCCCTGGGATATGAGACCATATTTAATAATAGTGGTTATAAAACAGAAATATAATGATCTGTTAGTGAAGATGAGCTTTGAACCCATGGCTTCCCTGGCCCCCATCCCAATAACTACTCCCGAGGGAGAGGCTGTCCCCCCACTCCACTTTTATATCCATGGATATTGCTTGGCTAGGCAATGCAATGGAACAGGAGGGTGGTTACCCAAAATACAGAATGGATAGCAAATCCAGTACACTTCACAAGTTTTGGAGGGAGGGGAAATGGAGAAGCCAACTGATAGCTAAAGAAAGAGGAGATAGCAGAATGAAATAACCATGGTATGAAATTCGGACATATGGCAATATTACTGCATGATGCTACCCATTGCTTCGGTACTGATCCTGGGAACTGCAGGGTGCCATTAACACCACTTAAAAATCAGCTTCCCCACTGAGGTTGGGAACACTCAGGACCTCCCAGGAGGGGCTAAACTTTACAATATTGAGCCCTTGTCTTTTCATTTTACTACTGGTTGCAAAATATTAGGCAAAGTTGTAAACAATGGATGCATTTGTCAGATTAGAGTATTTTACTGCAGTTCAAGAAATGCACCTAGAATACTTTCAAATGAACTCTTTCTTCATTTCTTTTGACTTTTTGTGTCAGAATAATTTTTTTCCCCACAAAGGGACTTCACTGTCTCATAGATTTTGCTAAACAGCATGAAATTACTGCTTATTGGCTCACTTAAAAAGTTGTTACTTGGGACTTTTGGTGTAAACATGAGTTTGCCTGGGCTAGTATTTTTTACAGTATTTTATGGTATTCTTTGTTGCATTACTTTTAACTGTTGATTGATAGAAAAAATACAAATAATAATAAAACAAATAGCTCTAGCTGATTATATTGTCACTCCATAGAAAGCTGCTGTTCCATCCTGGAGATGATTCGGCCCAATGGTGCAACCACAGCACAAATTCCATTTCGATAGTGGAGCCAGAGTTGAATGTCGCCTTTCTCGCACACAAGCTGTCTTTGCTAATGTAACTTTCAAAAATGAGCAAGTTTAATTGCTCCTACAAAAATTTGAGTACTTACAGCCATTTGATGAGGGTCTATATTTGGAGCTAACTAGCCTTTTACTTGCAGTGTGAATAATTTCAACGAATGGTCTGTGACTGACCCTTTAAGACTTGAATTCTAGTCTCCTTGAGTTTGTTCAGGTGGTATATAAATATCACTAGAGCTGTATTGAGCTCAAACCATGATGAAAAGCCTCTGAAAGCTGACTTGGGGAATAAAGGTGGCTTTGTTTTTCATTCCACCTTGCTCTCTGGAGCTGAGTTTACTTGATTACTTCATTTAGATGGCAAAGTAGGGCCAGTGCTGTGAGGTATGGCTGAGTGCTTCCTCTGCTGTGGCATTCCCATCTAAGCAGAGGGCCAGCACAGGGCCTATACACCACTTAAATTCAAATTAAGCCTTATTTTTAGGACTTAAGTAGTGCACAGGAGGGAATTTCACCCTGATGAGTCCTAAAGAAACTGATACCATCCCTGTGTGCCTGCTCTAATTTCATTCTGAAGACCATAGCTGAAATTGGCACTAGGGCCTGGTCGTTAATTTAAGAGTAAAGTGTCCAGGAGAAGGATGGACTTTTTCAGTACAATTTTTCTGTTAGCTAGCATTAAAAAACAGGAATTGGGGATGAAAATCCACAGGTGGGAGGGAAAGGATACAGAGACTTAAAATAGAATCCTTTTTATATCTCCTATGATGTGTGGCTTGCATCTATCATAATGTAATCTGAATGGCCAGTAAACATGCACAATATATCATAGGAATGCAAGATGTGCTGCATCAGACTTATGGTCCTTAATGTTTGATATCTGCCTCTGAGAGTGGTCGATGCCTGTTGTTTCAGAGGAAAGTCTTAAAAGGAAGATTATCTTTCAGATTCCATATGCATGATCCATCAATAAAGCAGTGCTCACTGGGGATTTTGTAGCTATTACCCATGGTGAAGCTGTCAAGATCAGGAGGCAGGATACTTTAGGTGGATGGCCTTAGATTATGAAACGCCCTACTAGAAGCAATAAAACTAACCATAAGCTTTTTCAGAATGTAAGATGCCCCCTTTTAAGGTTATCCTCCCCTCAACGTTCAGATAATTTCAAGGAATTTTTTTTGCACGCACAAAGTCCATGTCCTCTGAGTAGTAGCAACCAGTCGTGAGGAGTAAGGTGCTTTATGATAAATAAAAGGGGGAGTGAAAGAATGATCTCTCTTTAGAGGTTCACAATCTAAATTCCAGATGCAGACCTGAATGTTGTAAACAATCCCTAGCTTTATAATGGGCCAAACCCAAGATCCAGGAACCATGACATTTTAGGGAGCTCATAATCTGGATCCCAATAAGAATAATGAAGCTTGAACCCTTCTCTAAAATACACTGCCCATATTGATACTCAAAACAGGGATAGGTAAAACTTTAACATTTGGAGGAAGGAAAAGGGATGATATCTTTATCAGATGCCTCTACTTGTGCCTTGACACAATGGGAACCTCCTGTCTCAGAGATGAAGCAACAACAACAAAAGAGTGGGTTGGCATCTACAGTAACACAACTGCAAGAGATTTTATTTAAGGCTTTCATCAGGCTTGCAGGATAAGAGACCTTTAATTTTATTTGTCTTCATTTTTTAGACAGCTCATTTACCACGTTGGAATAATAAAGCCAGTGTTGGCTCTTCTTTATCTGCCCTGGAGTTTCTAAAGTGCATGCCAACTCTTTGCTTGGAAGGCATGCCCAGGATAAACTTGGAATGCTTTTATGTTTGAAATCAGTATTGCTTCTGTAGAGGAACACGTTCTGATCTACACATTGACGGTTAAGGGATATTAAACTATTCATATTCTAGATATCCCTAGAAATTGAATCCTATAGTGTAAAAGCCTTTCTCCTCACGCAAACCACCCCCAGACCCAAAATAACAACTTACAAAAATCTTTAAGAATTTGGCTGTACAGTGTTATTTCTCCAGATTGCCATTGGTTCTAAGACTAGTGGAAGTATAAGCTAATAAGTTTGTGAAATACAAGCAATCCAGATATATAGGGATGGATCCTCATATGCACTAACGCCCACATCCACAAAGGTACTTAGGCACCTAAATCCAAGTTTTGGCTCCACCGAGATCCATAAAACCTGGTAGGGTTTGGCTCCACTGAGTTTCTTCCAAACCTGGTAGGTACCTAAACTCACTCAGTGCCTAAGTTTTCAGAATAAAAGTTCCCTATGTGCCTAAGACTCTGCTTGTGAGCACACACACTGCTGCCTCCATCTAGGTGTCCAAATGTCTCTCTCTCGCTTAAACCTCAGAGCAAACCAGGGAAGATAGGTATTCGGCAGCCTAAATTACATGTGGGGCAATGAGGAGCCCTCATGCAACAGATATCAATCACTTCTAGAAGCGTGGTGTTGTCTAATATGATAGAGGGGCTGTGATTTTATAAACACTCATCAGGAGAAAAGTTACCCTGGGTGTCCCCAACACTTCACCTAGCAGCAAATGGTATTTCTTGAGAGGCCTGTCCAAGGCCTCATCTGCTGAGTTTGAGGCATGATGAGAGTACATTCCTGGCACCTTAGAATTCCACCTTCCTTACAGAAAGGGAGTATTTTTTTTATTCCCACAGGACTCAATGTTCTTCAGTGCAAATACCCTTCAGGATAGGGGGAACTTTAAAGTCCAGTCCTGTGTAGCCTAAGATGGTATATTGATCCCAGCAAATGCATGTTTCCTGTGTGCCACCATAATTCCAAATCTCCATGGATGCAATTTCAGATGTAGTAAGCTAAGGCTGAAGGACAGCAAATTATTTGTTAGCCAATATACACTGCTTGTGTTACTCACTGTGATGCCTGAGTGTTTTAAATATGTATGACCCTTTAACAAGGAGCTACAGCAGTAAGTGCATCAAGCTCCAGAAGCAGCAAGGAATTGTTCACAGGTTAGCACTCTGAAATATTTATTTTGTCTGATTTAAATGGTTAGTCTGGAACATTTTAAATGATACTTTCCCAGTGTAGATACTCGTCCAAAGTCATAGCAGCAGACTTCATAGGCCAACTACAGACTACATGTTCGCACTGAGCTTATTTATTGTTTAGAAAATCAGTGCAGTTGAAGGACTGTGCAAAAAAGCCCAGAGTCCTTTTGAGAACAAGGAAAAAAGAAAAAAAAAAGGGAGGGGAAAGAGGGAGAAATGAGAACAGAAACCCTATAAGCTATCCCTGATGGAGGTAGGTTCCTTTAAAATCAGCCTTAGTGGAGATAAACAAAGCAGGTGAAAGATACGCACCAGCTGATTGACAAAGGAAAGTCTTCTGCTGACTATCCTAGTCCAGCTATAAAGTAAGGTATCTCATTTGTGATTCAACCATTCCCTGCCCTGAGATTTCCCCATCATTTATGATGTATATCCCCTAATAATAACAGAGCTATTAACTCATAATTACTTAACAACCTTGCCCTTTGCAAACAGTGGGCATTTAAAAATCAATCTCTGAAAAGATTAGTGGGGGATTTACTGTCTCCAAGAAAGAATAAACCACAGTAAAAGTATAATAAATAATTATAGTTTAATTGTGATGGTATATTGCCAGAATATGTTAGCAGGCCCTGTTGAGTGAACACATATTACATTAGCATCTCTCATGAAAATATAATGCAAACATTTTTGCCTTTTTCAGATGTAATGGATCTCGATGTGCATCAAGCCTCACAATATCACAGGTGCAAATACTGAGGCAAGGAGAAAGAGTAAGTGATTGTCTCAAGGTCATAAAAAGAGTCCATTACAGGCCTAGGAAGACAGGCCTGATTTCCAATTGTCCACAAAATCTATAGGGAAAGGAGACTGCTTCCTGGGCTACCATCTGTTGAGAAATATAGACAAACGACTAGCTCTTGCTAGTCTCCCACTCTTCCTCTTGTAGGTTCCCTAGTGTCTTACTCTTCTCAGGATCCTTTGGCTTGCCATTCCTTCCTCTCTAATGGTCATCAAAGTTTTGATCTTTACTTCCACATAAGCTTCTGCTATTGGCCTCCTCCTAGAGATGCTGCAGCAGGGGCTCTAATAACACACAATAAAATCTACCATGATGGCAAAACCATTTCCGACCACAGCCAGTGCTTGTCTACATTTCCTAAGCAGAGATGAGATGACTTTCACCGATGTTTGTTTCTGTTACCACTGCTGAGTCAAAATGACATGTAACCATGAGAGAGGCTCTAAGCGCAGCATGGGAAAGTGATTTCTCTCACCAAATTAAATTTTAGTATAAGGGAAACAGGATAGGATGAGAAACAAAATCCAGTGCCTGAAATGTTTCCAGTACTTCCCATACACATGTCCTTCCGTGAACAATGCTCACAAGTCATTGCTCCTCCTGGCACAAGCAGTGCTTTATGAACTTTTACATGAGCTTGACGGCTAATCACACCACTGAGGCTTTGCCTTTGTTTCTTCTATGTTGATAGTTACTGATGTAATGTTTTTAAAATAAATTATTGTAATACAGATAGAATGATTAAACCAATTGTTCTGGGATGTTAATATTACTTAGGAAAGGGGAACTGAGGGGATTATCTGCTGTAATTGGCAAATAGCCTTGCGTGACACAGGAATACCCAGGCAGGTCTATTACTCCTGCATCCAACCATCTTCTCTATATTTTACCAAAGGTGGGGTTGTGTGTAGTTGCTGCTGAAAGCTAAGAACATGCTGATTGTCATGGTTATTGCAAGATGTTTGTGCAGGAAACAATTTAAGATATATGTAAAATGTGGGATATTAGTTTATGAAACTGCTGAAGTAAGACTTGTCACCTGCAGTGAGGTGGGGTCTCTGGGCTAACTGAATCAGTATTGAGCACAGTGGGCATCTGTGGAGATAGCACTTTGTTCACTGTCTGGATCTTGTGGAGACTTAAGCATGTACAAAGATAAATGAACCCCAGGGAAGCTCACTGAAGAGGGGGCCTCTTGAACTAAGAGACAATAACCTGTAACCACAGGTGCTGATTTCAGCTTTCCCTGGGGGTGCTCCATCCCTGCTCCACCCCAAGGCCTGCCCACACTTTTCCCCCTCCCCCAAGGCCCTGCCCTTGCCCCCAAGGCCCCGCCCTGCCTCTTTCTGTCCCCACTCCTCTTCTCCCCCCTCAGCATACCCCACCATCGCTCCGCCACTTCACGCTCCCCTCCCTGGTGTCTCCTGAACAGCTGATCATCAGTGAGTAGGAGGTGCTGGTGGGAAGAGGAAGGAGCTGATCAGTGAAGCTGATGACAGTTGATCAGTGGGTGGCTGGTGGGAGCTGAGCACCCACTTTTTTTTCTGTGGGTGCTCCAGCATTGGAGCACCCACACAGTCAGCACCTATGCCTGTAACTGTATAAGATCAGAAGAAATGGCACAAGTTGTTATCTTTACAGAGGGGAGACTCTGCTGCAGGGTGTCTCATGAACGGTGGATCCCAGATTTCTGAACTGGACAAGCACTGTAAGAATTAACCATGGGTGAGAAATACCTTATTAGACAGGACAGTAACTTGTTAATAAGTATAGGCTATAGATTGAGTTTTATGTTTTTCTTTTACTTGTAACCTTATGTTCTCACCCACAGCCACTTGCGGCCCAATCAGCACATAACTACAGCCCATGTGACATCCTCAGGGCCAAACAGGTAATATACGTCTATTGTATGGATATAGCCCACATAAAACATAACACATATGCAGCCACAAAGGTAAGTAGGTTGAGAACCACTGCCTTAAATGCTTTTCTAAATAGGAATGGACAGAAGCACATGCTTAAGTGCTTACTTAGCTGTATGGATAGGGACTTGCAACTGTTTCTATGTAGTCAGTATGGCTGTTTTCCCTCCCCCTCAGCTGTCAGTGCAATAGGACATCCCAGTACTCTGCCTCAGGTACTGCGGGTGCTGCTTCATGACCAGGTCCTCTGGGCCCTCCATGTCCTGCTGAAGCAGTGTGAATAAATGTCCAGGTTAGCCTGAAATGCAGACTTAGGCAGAGTGGTAGGGATGGATGCACAAACTCACTTGATACATGATTGTGTTTCAAAAAGAAAAGCTACTGCATGGCCACAATCCAATCAGTCTTGGTGTTTCTGGGTCAAATGAGAATATCACAGACTAGTTACAAAACCTTGATAGTACTTGTAGCATGGCAAGGTGTGACACTTTTCAGGTGGGGTGTCCAGGGTGAATCAGTACCATTTGCTCACAGTGGGAAGAAGCCCTGCCTGTGCCCATGAGAGGAAACACTCCCAGCCGGCCTCTGTGAGCTCCGCACTTCCCTCCCTTAGGCTAGCAATTTACATACCTCATTCTGTTACACTCGAGTACCCAGTCCCTTTTCTTCTGAATACTCACATTGTACACCAATTCGCTGCCTCCATGAAAGCAGTGCACCCCAGTTCACTGGTTTACCTGGTTTAGCACCAGGCACTTAATGTCTCTATAGTAAAACTAAATTGAAGTTTATTTAACGGATCTTGACAGGTTCAAATAAAAACAAGTATTAGGGTTTGGAAACCAGTGATTTAAGCACATGCTTAAATGGGACTGTGACAGGGTGTACCAACCCCACACTGGGCTGACGGGGCGGGGAAGGGCAGCAATCATTGTGGGCCCAGGCGGCCACGCCCCCTTTCCCCTGCTGAGCATGCTCCACTTGGAGAGGCCAGATAAAAGAAGGGAGTCGAGCTCAGTGAGGGTTGGCAACAGAGGCAGAAGGATGCACCCTGCTGGTTCCTGCAATGCTCCCAACGATAGAGCCTGAAGACCTGGACTACACTCCAGGCAAGTCGCTGACTGCAGAGACTGCTGAGGAAGCCAAGCTGCTGCCCACTGAGGATGCTGCTGCCTGTTCTACATCCCAGCCCAGAGGGAAGTAAGGCCCATAGACTGTTTGTTTGTTTTGCCCCACCCTGGGGCCATAGACAGATTCATATTTTGCCTTGCCCAGAGGGCTAATCCCCCCACTACAACTGCCTGCCCCAGTGTGGAGGCTACAGGGTCATAGACTGGTTGGTTGCTTTACCCCGCCCAGAGGCTGCAACCTGCATATTGCTCTGTCCGCCATGGGGCAAATTTCCCAAGTATTGCTGCCTGCCCCAGCCAGGAGGCTGCAGGGCTCTAGACTGGTTGTTCATTTTGCCCCAGCCGAGATACTGTAGGACTCCCAATAGTTTGCTTGTTTTGCCCATCCAAAGATGACAGTCCACTTGTCTAAGTGACCCACTTGGCTGAAATGCCCCGCATAACTTCCTATAAAATTGGGACATCTGGTCACCCTAGACGCAGGGCCAGTAGCATCCTTAGCGGGGGGAGCAGGGCAGCGGCCGCTCTCCCAGTAAGCACAAGTGGCACCTTTTCAATTTCTTGGCGCCTTTTTAATTTTTACTCATCTGGCAGCGCTTTTACTGATGGAGCAGCGCTCCGGGTCTTCGGCGGCGGGTCCTTCACTCGCTCTGGGTGTGTTCAGTGGCACTGAAGGACCCACTGCTGAAATGCCACCGAAGACCCCTGGAGTGAGTGAAGGACCCCCCGCCGAAGTGCGGCCAAAGACCCGGAGTGCCTCCCCATCAGTAAAAGAGCCGCCAGGTGGGTAAAAGCGCCGCAGTGGGTGGTGCCTTTTTTTGTGATTGCTCCCCCTGTTCATTCCACCTGGCTATGCCACTGCACAGTGTCCCTGTCACAGGGATGTCAGGAAGTGTTTAAAGCTAAGCACTTACTTAAGCACTTTTCCTGAATAGGGAAGCTTTACTGAATCAAGATTTAAGGGTTAGCCATAGCCATAGAAATATAACTATGTACCTGGGATAAGAGCAAAACTGGTTATCTGCCTCCTGTTACTAATCAACTATGTTGTGTGTTTAGAATGAAGCATTTTAAGAAGCCATTACAAACTTGGCTAAAAGCTGTACTGTGGAAAGAGATTACAGCTTCCAACCCGTGGGTTATAGTCTCCCATCCATCCATTCGAAAGCTCCTTACCAAATTCAATGGGGCAATTCTGGCTTAAAATGGATGGAACAAGATAATCTCACATTTTATGGAATAACAATGATATGATTAAAAGTTACTGTTTTATTTTTACTCAGAAATGTCAGTGACAAACGTTAATAGTAAAATAACATGTGATGACAAGGTGTGTACTTGTAGTGAGAAGAGTGAACTCTGGTGCCAGAGATATTTTGGCCTCTGAGGTGAAATCCTATGCAGTGTACTTGAGATGTTTAGTGTTTTTCTGAGAGTTCTAAACTGTGCAGTGTATTCTTCCATGCTTGTAACCTTTTCAGCTTTCTCCTCTTCTTTTATCTGTCTGCTGCTTTTTTGTGTGTGTGTGGTAGAAAAACGGTTTTAGTTAAATAAGGCCAGAAATGGGAGAAGGCTGTGACGGGGCCACAATTCATAACAGTCAAGATTGGGGATGTGAGGGAAGATTGCTCAATTCTGCTTCAACTGTTCTGGAAATTAACTGATCAGTAGACCCCAAAGTGATGGGAATACAATATATTTTCAATATGTGAAATGCTCAAAAAGCAATACTGAAGAGTCACTGGACAAAAAGAAGGGAGATTAGAGATTGTTTCAGAACTAGCATCATCATCAGTTAACAATTGGATGTCAGTATTTTGGCCAATGGGGCTAGGGGAGAAATAACTGCAGGTAACTGATCTTTAGTTACATAAATGCCACCTGGAATGCACCCTCCACTTACCATCACAGCATTTGGCTTAAGGTGGGATGAACAGTTTAGAAGAAGGATAGCTGGGGACCCAGCCCAACAGTAGATCTCCATTTATAGTTAGAAATGATGGGCCAAATTCAGCGGATACATCATGGATGAGTTTGGCCCAGAAGCTAATATATTGTAAGCCTGGGCTACTGGAGTACAGAGTAGCTAGGCTACATGTTCCCAGCAATGGAACAGGTTTTACAAAAAAAAAAACAAAAACGGTTTCAAATTGGTCAGTATTAGCATGAGCAGCAAGTGAATTGTGCATTTGGACATAGTAGTTGCTCTGAATGCAACGGGTTACACCAACAAGGAAGGCTGTCAGGCAGTTTGAAATGGGGCGGGAGGGGCAGGCAAAGGATGACTTATTGGAATTTTGAAGTGCCACGCTGCAAAGAGAGGTCGGAGAGAGAACCAGGCATGAGGCTTGTTTGTTTGAGCTGAACAGAGGAGGCACGTGTTGATAGTGGGCATGTTGGACACTCCTAAATTCCAACCTGGGCCTATATGTATATATATCAAGTTAATAGACAACAAAATCTTTGTTACCTTTAAGTTCTGGTTGCTAGTTACCATGAAAGGTGAAATAGATGTGTACCAAGGAAAGTCAGAGTTTACAGAAACTTAAGCATTTTCAAGTATGGAAATAAGCATTTATTGGTAAAGAAATATTTAAATAGCCTACCAAATCCTACAATATCTTTCTTTACTTGTTGGAATTTACTTATCACATTGTACATTCCAATACCAGCCTTAAGCCTGCCCTCTGATAACTGTCCAGTATTAATGTAAAGGCAAATGAAGGTATCAAAACAAGGACAATGTCAGATATTTTTTATTAGAGAGACAAGGTGGGTGAAGTAATATCTTTTATCGGACCAACTTCTGTTGGTGAGAAAGACAAGCTTTCGAGCTTACACAGAGCTCTTCTTCAGGTCTGGGAAATGTACTCAGAGCTTCACTGCTAGATAAAAGGTGGAAGAGATTGTTTAGCATAAGTAATTAACACAAATTTCAAGGGATCATTCAAGATGAAGTGGCTTGTTAACACCCATCCAGTCATAGTGGGGAAAGAAAAAAAAAGGGGGGATGTGTGTTAAGTGGGTTATATATTGTTGTAGTAAATCATAAATCCACAGTCTCTATTCATTTCATGATTTATATCCTTTAGTGCAAATGGAAACAAAATATACTGTGGCTATGTTCATCTCTATGGCAAGTAAGTAATTAGCCATGTTTAATGAATGGGGTACTCTGAGGCGTTGAGTAATGTTCCAGATGTGGTCTGGAGTTGGAAGGTGGAATCTCTGACTCTCACTGGGAGGGTGAATAGGGCAGGTATAATGGATTTCTAGTATGTGTAGGAACTCTGGAAGGCATATATTGGTATTAGTAGTCAAGGCCATTGCACAGAAGGTCAGTGAATTTCTTGCATTGATCTTCAATGCAGAGGATGTGAGGGAGAGTCCCACACCTGAGGTGACAAATCTGATGGAGGATAGTTAATGCAACACTGCTTTTTAAAAAAATTCTCCAGAGGTGATCCTGGCAATTACAGAACAGTAAGCCTAGCTTCAGTACCAGGCAAATTGATTGAAACTGTAGTAAAGAACAGAATTATCAGACACTTATATGAACGTGATATGTTGGGGAAGAGTCAACACTGCTTTTGTAAAGGTAAGTCATGCCTCACCAATCTACTAGAATTCTTTTGAGGCTGTCAACATAGATGTGGACAAGAGTGATCCAGTGCCTATAGTATGTGTGGACTTTCAGAAAGCCTTTGACATGGGCACTCACCAAATGCTCTTGAGCAAAGTAGGCAGATACCAGATAAGATGAGAAGTGCTCTCATGGATCAGTAAATGATTAAAAGATAGGATCAAAGGGTAGGAGTAAATGGGTTGGTGTTTACAGTGGATAGAGGTAAATAGTGCTCCAAGGATCTGTACTGGGACAAGTGCTGTTCAACATATTCATAAATGATCTGGAAAAAGGTTTAAATGATGAGGTGGCAAAGCTTGCTGACAATAAAATATTATTCAAGACAATTAAGTCCAAAGCTGACTGTGAAGAGTTACAAAGGGTTTTCACAAAACTGGGTGACTGGCCAATCAATGGCAGATGAAATTCAGTGTTGATAAACGCAAAATAATGCACAGTGGAAAACATAATCTCAACTGTACATGCACAATAATGGGGTTTACATTAGTTATTTACTACTGAAGAAAGATCTTTTGTCTTTTAAAAAATATATTGGATGGATTGTTCAGCAAAATAAAACAAATTATTTTTCTTCTGCTATATTACTAAAATGCTAATATTCCAAACAAGGCACAATATAATTGGTGTAATTTTAGTTTTATTATGTACATTTAATATTTATATAGCCAGGTTTACTCTGCTTTGTTAAACTCTTGCTCTGGAGGCACAAAGAAGACAGGAACTGGCCAGATCTCATCTACTGAGGTTTAGAAGAGTCCTCATCTAGCACAGAGGTAACATAGCTGGCTCTTACACTGTAATCCTTCCAGTTCCAGTGTCATTGCACTTTGTGCTCTGGATGTCCTCAGCTGGAGGCCAGTCTCTGAGGGACCATTGCCATTTGGTATAGATTAGAGCAGTCCCCGGGCTGCTCTAAACACTGTGGGGCTTGGTGCAGCATAGAACCAGCCAGAGAATCAGGGACTGTCACTATGGTCCCCTCCACCTGTGCTCTTCTCTCAGGAGTGCAAGTAGGGTGGTACCCGCCAGTATTCAGTACCAGCAAGGTATTTTTAACAGGTACAGGGTACTGGAAAGACTTAGGGCTACCCCCCACCACCTCTGGAGGGGTGTGTGGGGCTCTGCTCTGCTCCGTAAAGGAGAAGAACGTGGCTAGAAAGGGTATTAATTCTTTAAATGGCTTGAACAGCACAGTACATATACTAACAAACTTAAACAAAGCCTTTGTTTAAGCTTGTTAGCATATGTATTGTGCTGTTACTTTGGCCAGGAGTCCTCGAGAGGGGAGGGCTGTGGGGGACAGAAGGTGTTCAAACTGTTTTTTATTTTGTTTCTCCCCATTTTTCTGAATTATCCATGACATCCATACTACATCACATCGAGTGTAAATCATTAGAGGAATGCCTCTGCTTGCACTGACCAGAGGATGTTTGGATTCTGATCAGCCCAGTTTTGCAGCCTGATGGGAATTAGGTGTTGTCCCCAGTGTACACAGAATTCTTCTTTGCAGCCAAACTAGTCTAACATGCATTTTGTTAACTGGAACTGGAGCAGCAAAACAAAGAAAACAAATGCCTCATTTTCCAACTTTGTTGGTGAGAGAACTATAAGTGAAGATTATAATGCCAGACACTGATGACCTTAAACCAGCTGCCTCAGGCTTCTGCCAAGAACTTTGCTGAAAATATGGTCCTCATCTTAGCAACAGAGTTATGACTTATCACACATCTGCCCACCTTTATTTGAATACAGCTCCTTCTGATCTAACAGCTCAGGCATTGTCAGTTTCATCCAAAACAATTTACAAACTTGGAACCTAATCCTGTAAACCCTTAATCATTTGATCAGTCCCATTGAAGACAGAGGGACTATCTGCTTGACTATGGACCACTTTTGTGGACTGGTAAGAGTTTCAGGAGTCTGTTCCTATAAAGGAAGTTGAATCCCCCATTGAAATGCAATATTTGGGTACAATACCATAAAGCAGTTTAGGATACAGTTCTACTTAAAATGTGTCTTTTAATAAGTCATACATATGCTGAAATGGCTCCTCACCCAACTCCCATATTCCATATAAACAGAATGAATACTACGGATTTGGGGAAAAAGTGAGTAGTTAAGTATACTGATGTTTGTATATACAAAGGCAGGTGTCGGAAGGGACAGAGAGAGCGTGGGGGGCCCTGGGTTGGGGGAAGGGCAGAGAAGAGTCACATGGAGGGTCACATGCCCCCCTTGTGTCCCTCTCATGAGTGCAGTACTGGCAAGAAATAATTTCTGCTTGCACCACTGCCTTCCTCTGTGCCAAGCAGAGCTCTGATCCAGCAAAGACTCTTTGCTGTAGAAGACTGAAGGCGGGTGTAATGATGCTGGCTTTGGTGGGACCGACTAAGAGTACCAATTCAGGAAAAATTGCTTGGAGCAGGGCAGTTAGTTACAGCCCAAAGCTGGGGTTCCTTTGCACATCATGGCAAACTAAACCAGCCAAACAGAGAAAACTTTGTCAAGTATCAGAGGGTAGCCGTGTTAGTCTGAATCTGTAAAAGCAGCAAAGAATCCTGTGGCACCTTATAGACTAACAGACGTTTTGGAGCATGAGCTTTCGTGGGTGAATACCCACTTCCTCAGATGCATGCATCTGCATCTGAGGAAGTGGGTATTCACCCACGAAAGCTCATGCTCCAAAACGTCTGTTAGTCTATAAGGTGCCACAGGATTCTTTGCTGCTTTTAGAGAAAACTTTGGTTTTACCCCGCTGGCTAACCATAAGTCATACAAGCAATTCCCTTAGACACTCCAGTTTCCCAGTATCACCACCAGTGCCACTCGTTATGGGGATGAATGGTTATGAAAACCAATATCCCAGTAAAAGAAAAAAGGTTCTCTCGATCCCAAAGGACCAAGCCCCAGACCCAGGTCAGTACACAAGTTAGATTTTACCCACAAATCACGCTGTTGCCAATCCTTTAGAATCTAAAATCTAAAGGTTTATTCATAAAAAGAAAGAAATATAAATGAGCTAGAATTGGTTAAATGGAATCAATTACAGTAATGGCAAAGTTCTTGGTTCAGGCTTGTAGCAGTGATGGAGTGAACTGCAGGTTCAAATCAAGTCTCTGGAGTGCATCTATAGCTGGGATGGGTCATTCAGTCCTTTGTTCTGAGCTTCCGTTTGTAGATCCTCCAGACCAAGAAGCAGGATTGAAGACAATATGGAGGGGATGCAGCAACCTTTTATAGGTGCTGTCTTGTGGATGGAAACTCCTTGGTTCTCCTGTGCAAGATCACAGCAAGATGGAGTTTGGAGTCACATGGGCAAGTCACATGTCCATGCATGACTCAGTTCTTTACAGGCTGACGCCATTGTTTACATGTTAGTTTGAACGTTCCCAGGATTGGCATCTCCCAAAGTCCATTGTCAGTTAAGTGTTTCTTAATTGGGCACTTACTGAGAATAGTCCCTTTTCAAGAAGCTGACCAAATGCTTCACTGAGGCTACTTAGAATCAAAACACATTAAGATAGAAGTACATAGCCAATATTCATGGTTTCAACTACAAAAATGATACACACATACAGTTAATCATACAGTTAATCACACATACAGTTAATCATAATCAGCAAATCCTAACCTTTCCATAGACACCTTACATGACAACCTTTGTACAATATTTGCTGCAAATATATAAAAAGTGGTTGCAACAATGATTATGTGGTTGGTCACAGGTTATGTCAATAATGTCACAGTGGGATGTTGAATTTATTGTAAATTTAAAGATAAGAGTAACTGGATATTTTTGAAACATATTAATCTAAGGTTCTGGTTCCTGGTTTTTAACGTCATGATGGTTCTATTAGTGGAAAGGCATTTGATCCAAGTAGACAAAGTCCTGGATTACAGTCCTTTCAAAGGCGCTTCAAAGATCTCTGTTGTGTATCAGGGCAGAGAAATTGTTTCCTTGGCATCAGATACGCCAGTTAGGAAAAAAAAGGCAATTTCATATAGTATGGAAATATTTTATCAAGGGCTTATCCATTATTTATCCTTGACTGATGTTGGAAGTTGAAGCTTGAAACTTGAGGTCAACAGTTATGTAGCTCAGATGGTTAATAAAAGAATTATCTAAAGAATTGGAACTGGGAGGTCAGGGCTTCATTTGATCAGGCACCAACTGATCACTAGAAGACCTCCCCCTTTGGGAGTGGTTGTCGGACAGCAGTTTCATCTGTCAGCTGTCCTGCACAGATGGTGAGTCAGTGAATGCTTTTCTGTTCTGTTCAGCTTTATTTGATTAAGCAATTGGAGCTGTTAGGTCATGTGGAAGGAGCAGACATTGGTGTTAATATTTGAAATGATGCATGGGAGTTATTGGGAGCTGTGCAGCTAGCTATCCCACAGCAGCCTGAATATTTAGCTCTAAATCTGATTATATAGGTTTTAATGAAGTGCAGAAAATGTGGGATCTCTACACATAAAGGGAAGGTGTGACTGTGTGCGTGGTGGTGGATGAGAGAGATGACTAGCTGGCATTTGAAGGAGATACAGTCCTGTGCACTGGGAACGCTGCATTCTATAAGCTTATTGGCCTATTGACTTGCTAGTGTAACTCCTTTGACTTTAGTGCTGTTACACCTGTACAAGTAAGAGGAGAATTGGACCTAAAATATTTAGTGCTGTGAGTAAAACTGCTTTCTTCCATAGATACATGTTTGGAATGTGAGTAGTGGACAGATGGAACATGTTTTTGGGTTGTACACCCAGGTACAAAGTCTGTGCTAGACCACAAAAAACACATAGGCAATTAGACCTGGGCTACAGTGTAGTGATTTTGGAGATGCTCTTTCGCAGAGGCATCCAGACAGATGGGTGGCAATGGAGCAGCAGTCATCCAGGAAGTTGGGCAGGCAGTGAGATCCTGAAAACTGGCTGGCATGTGTTTTAAAGCTGTGGTAGCCAGCACTGGGGAGAGGGTAGAGCAGCACACTCACTGTGAACAGCAGAGAACAGGTGTGTCAGCAGTTAGGGGATAGTGATAAACAGACAGCCCTGAAAGGGCAGCCTAGAAGAGGACTGTCCGCTCTGTGGAAAGACATAGTTTCAGCATCATGGGAGCATTACAGGTTTTTGATCTCTGAGATCCTTTATGATGCCACGGGACTACTGGGTTAAATAAAGTGTTGTGACAAATCCTAGGAACAGTTTTGTGTGGAATTTTCTACAGTTATATTTTGCCCCATTTTTACATATTTGAAATTGTTCACTTTTGTGAGTCTTTGTCTCATAAATATAAGAAACTCATTCAATAAAAACAATTTTGTTTGAAAATAGGTATGTAAATATATATAAATGCTAAAATTTTAAACAAATTTGAATTTCATTACAAATATGCCTCCCATTTAATTAGGAATATGGGGGTAGCAATGTATGAAACTATAGATACTCATTGGATTGATGCAGTCCTGCTCATAAAGCCATACACAAAAGCAACATTGTTAGTATTATAATTGGTTGTACTTCTGTGTTTTTTATCCTTTGCAAAATTATACCTTTGAGAAAGAGTGGAGTTAATCATCTTTGGTTTAAGGGAACAACAGAACTCATGACTGATATTCCAGTTATTAATGATGCCAAATTAAGACTGCCTTTAAAAGTTTATAATATTAATCTAACAAGGAAATTGTAACAGTTTAATTGATCTTTTCTCTAAAATTAGTTATCCAGACTTCTATCAAATATTCTAAATAGAAATGCTGTAGTTAATAATGGGAATCCCAGACAATATTGTTTTGTAGGAAGTAGATAGCTTAGGGACTGGTAATGGGATACAAGGCCTTCACCTTTAATTCATTAGTGTGAATGTAGCCATTGTTGGTGTTCATGAAAAGCTGTTACCATCTGTTGGGTGTTAGGTAACCTACACAAAATGAGTTGGTCTCAGGTTGATTTCAATGCACAGCTGTCCACAACACAGAAACCAACAAATGAGGGGTTAAGTTCTTAATGTTTGTAAAATAGTTAGCGATATTTAGTATCGAAGTGCAAAGTATTTTATTGTGCCAAATTCTGTAGTTATTATCTGAGACTTACTCAGCCAAAATCCTCCAACTTAAATAGGACTTGAGCTTGAATATGTTTTGAGTAAGGTTTGGAGTATCTTGGTTCACGCTTGTTACCACCTTCACACCCACCGAACGGTCCACTCAAATTGGACTTGAGGATCATTGATAGGGCAGGGTGCTCATTGTGTTGTTACTGCCTATATTGTACTTATCCTGTGGATAAATGTGAGAATTTATCTTAATTTTAGTTACTGTGATCTCCTCTCAGAAGCTAAGGGGATAGGGAGGCACCCTTGAAGTATGAAAAACCAGCCTTCAGGCATCTTTAACAATGGCAAATTCACTGGCAAATTACAGTTCTTTAAGATACAGTATGTTCTAGATCTAGAATCCCACTTAGTGCAGATGCAGAACTCTCAGGTTCTCACTCTCTGTTCACCTCATCTTTATATATGTGGTTGAACCTCTGGGTCTAACAAGTGCTACTTTCAGAAAAGCTGGCTTCTTGCCCTCTCAAAGGAAATCATTGATAAGTCAACTATAAGAATAGCTTTGTTTTTTGTCTTGGGTCTGTTCCTTCTCTTGGCTCTGAGAGTGATTTTTCTATCTCCTGGCTTTCTAATCTTCTGTTTCCAAGTTGTAAGTACAAGGATAGTAAGACAATAGGTTTATATTGTTTTCTTTTGTATTTACATGTGTGTAGTTGCTGGAATGTGTTAAATTGTATTCTTTTGGAATAAGGCTGTTTATTCACTTTTTTTTCTCAAGCAATTGACCCTGTATATTGTCACCGTTATACAGAGACTATATTTTATGTCCTTTTTCATTCTTTTTATATAAAGCTTTCTTTTTAAGACCTGTTGGAGTTTTTCTTTAGTGGGGACTCCAGGGAATTGAGTCTGCAGCTCACCAGGGAATTGGTGGGAGGAAGAAGTCAGGGGGAAAATCTCTCTGTGTTAGATTTACTAAGCCTGACTTTGCATACCCTCTGGGTAAGGGGGAGAGATTAGATCTCTCGGTACTTGTGTTTCCAGGACTGGAAGCAGGGAATCTCCTAGGGTCGTCCAGGGAGGGGAGCCTGGGAGGAAGTAACAAGGAAACAAGGGGAGGGGGCTATTTCCCTTTGTTGTAAGACTCAAGGCATCTGAGTCTGGGGGTCCCCCAGGGAAGGTTTTGGGGAGACCACGGTGAGCTAGGCACTGTATAATTCCTAGCTGGTGGCAGCGATACCAGGTCCAAGCTGGTAACTAAGCTTGGAGGTTTTCATGCTAACACCCATATTTTGGACGCTAAGGTCCAGATCTGGGAAGACACTTTCCCTCACTAGCCAAGAGAGGAATGGATTCCACTTGCAAATCATAGCCTGCAGCTCCTCAGCCTATCTAGTCAGTGCATAACACAAGCAGGGAAGTGTCTGTGATTGTGCCTGCCACAGTGAGACAGACAGTGCTTTCCTGACACAACTATTTTTATCCATAAAATAACCAGAAAATTCCTTGACGCACAACTCCTAAAAAGAAGGGTGCAAACTGGATTAATCAGATTGTTCATTACTTGGAATTGTTCTGATTGTGGTAGGTCAATTGGCCCTTGAGACCCTGATGATCTCTCCAGCTTGAGTACTCATATGGTGCCCGTTCCCACAGCATGTGAGTATCTCTCAATCTTTGATGTATTTATTATGACAACCCCCCTGTGAGGTAGGGAAGTGCTGCTTTCCTCCTTGTACATATGGGGAACAGAGGCACAGAGCAGCTAAGTGACTTGCCTGAGGTTGTACAGGAAGTCTGTAGCAAAGGTCTCCTGAGCCCCACTGGGTCATCCTTCTTTGGTGTATTCCTTGTGCACCCAAGAATCCCACTGAAATTGAACTAAGTTAGCTTCTGCTAAATATGGAAAAATTCAACATTTGCAATGTTGGCCAATGAAAAAATGACAATTTTGCAATATTTTACAAAACCACACCACTAGGGAATACGTAAACAGTGAAATACAATTGCAGAAAATTCTGTGTGGGAAATGTTCTTTTTCTTGCATAGTTCTATTCTATCAACTTCAGGTATGACTGAGGCTGGAGCTGTGCCCTGCAGTAATGCCCCATATGTTTAGGGCAGTTTAACACGATTTCTAATACTTATCCCTCCTAATTCAGGCCTCCGAAGAATGGCTTCCAGGTCATGCCTCAGTTCACCCTATGATGTTAAAATTGAGTTAGCCATGTAAAATTGCACTTATGAAATTCCAGATATCTTGTTGCACTGTAACAATATGTTTTCTGACCAGAATATAATACATGGCTATGTAAAATTTGTGATTTTTGGTATGTCTCCCCAAATGGCCCTTGAAAAAGCCTGGAAAGAATGTGACCTGACCTTGTAGACCTCCTTCAGTACCCTGGCTTCACAAACTTCTGAGTATCATGAAATATCTTTCATCCTAGCATGGTCAGTGATGATACTAGGAAAAGATACCTTGAAAAGAGAGCAAAACAACAACAAAAGGAAGCAGAAAGCAGTTGGGCGCTGGGGGAGGAATGCCCAGCCTAGAGCCAGTACCTCTGTGCTATGATATTTATTCCTTAAACAAACTGAGCAAATTCTGTTATACAGCTGGAGGAACTACATTAACTTCAAAATAATTACTCTATAAAGGCCCAATCTAATGCCCATTAAAGTCAATAGCAAACTCCAGTTTACTTCAATATGCAAAGCATCAGGCTTTATGTGAGAGTAGGACTTGAGTCAATATGCTTGAATTTCCCCTCCATTACACTCATTTAAGTCTATTGGCAGTAATATGGGTTGCAGTGAAGTACATTGGTGTAATTGGATAGAGAATCAGGCCCATTGACTGCTAGGAGGTGTCATTGGATTTCCTAACAATGGCTACTGCAAAGAATATAAAATACAGCAAGATGTATTTTTTGTGAATCTTTGTATATAAATGTATTGGTTACAACATATCAGATTTTGTTTATATTGTCATGGGCTATAGCAGAAGTAACTCAGTTGTTCTTGTAAACCTGAACCGAACACTTCCTTGTAATTACAATGCATACGCCACTGGTCTAAGTGGAAGGATAACAATTTGCATATTTTAATCTGGAGGTTAGGGACCTCTGTCAGATTAACAGCCTGGTCTAGGTCAGCAAGGGGAAATGGAAAGGAGTAAAGTAATTGAAAAGGCTGTTCACAACAAAATGAAATTTGTCTTGTTGTCACTTAAGGTTGTCTTCATATCTGTCTGTAGGAGAGAGGTCTGCCTAAGAATGAAGGTGGGAAAGAATATAGTAGATCACTAAGGACCAAAGGATAATTTTCTTAATAACTGTTGCAATTATAATATAACTTTATGAAGAAGACTGGGAAAAGGAGCCCAGGTGGTATGTCCCCTTTAGAAAACAGCAGGTGTCTTTTGAATAGAAATTGTATAAATATTCACAAGGTAGATCTAAAGTTTGTCCTCGAAGAGGAGTAGGGTACAGAGGACAAGAATTACTTAATGAAATAATTCACTATAACATATTGATAGTGAAAGCTAGCAGGCAGGAGAGGATTTGTAACAAAATTAAGGTTTCTCAATTGAAACAGCTGCAGCAGCCCTTTTCCTGGGGCTCACATAAGCTCTTTGTCAGAAGGAACACAAGCTGAAAGCTTTTTTTTCTTCCCTGAACTTACTGATATGGCAAAACTTATATGTCAATGCTAACTTTTACGTATGGGACCAGACACAAATTTCTCTGTCTTGAAATACAGGCAAGGAGAAAGTTGCCTTGTGAAAAATCTTCTCTGGCTGTGTTTGCTGTGTGTACTTGTGTGTGTTCAAATTCTTTTAAATATCATGTGTTTTCAACTGGGCTTTGCATTAGCAAGACTATGGCAACTGCTGCAAGGAGGGAGAGGAATGTTGATTTCAACTGGATGGGTTTTAGGGAAAGCTATTATCTGGGCCTATAATCTCTCACAGGAAACGGAATTTCAGATCTTTGCATGGATGGGCTGGGAAAGCTGTTTCTGAATGTTGCAAACTGCTAGCCCTGGAAAAAAGAGGGATATGCCTTTATTTAAAAGGCTTGTTTCCCACTGGTGAGAAGTCTTTGCTAGTCAGTGTGTTTGCTTTTACAGTACCGCTTTGTAGAAGCTATGGCAAATCCTGCTAGCGTCAAGCTGTTGAGATTTTTCTCCTTTCTGTTAAAGGGAAGTTTTTTAGTCTTGTTCATGAGCAATGAGGTGGAGCAAAGTTAGCTATAGCATCAATGTATGTGGTCTCTGTTAACTACCGAAAGCCACTAGAGTTATCATAAAATGTGCTATGTTTTTAGTCATTAGATCTTCATTCATATTGTCTCTATTCTTGCATTCAGGGAAGAAAAATTTGTTTTCCTCAAACACATTCTTTTAGCAGCATGGTGTGAAAAGATGGAGTGGACACTCAGAGATAGGATCTTAAATCTTCTAGCAATAGTGCAGATAATTCCTGCCACCCTCCCCAAGTTAACTGACAAAATCATTTTACATCAACACTGAAGATGTGAATAATAATATACAAAACAACTAAACCAGGAGGATCTTCTAAAAGAGTAGTGATATGTTACACGTGGGAGTGGATCACCATAGAATTAGAATGTGTGGATGCCACTGTTATGAAAAATACTCCCTTGGTTAAATGTAATTGAACCAAAATTTCCTACTGAGTTATTGTGATGATGAAATGGGAAAAATCTAGACAAGTTTCAAACTCTCCTTTGAAATTTTTTTTTTTTTGAGAGACCGGGATGCTTGTGTGGAAGTATCTGCTGGAAACAAAATCATTAAGAGAATGCTAAAGCTTATGTTATTATTATTATTTTATTTATTATTAATTTGTGTCATGGTAGCACTTAGAGACCAACCAAGACCAGGGACCATTATGATAGGCACTGGACAAACACCAAGTATTAGTCCCCGCCCCAAAGAGTTCACAACCTAAATATTATTAAGTATTCAAAAGTCGTGAAATTTACATTCAATCTAAGAAACTTATGGGCCCTATTACTATGCTAATGTAAGTATCTGAGTAAAGAATCTGAGCACCACACAGTGTTGGATGTATTTATCTTTATAACACCCCTTTGGGGTATGGAAGTACAATTATCCTCACTTTTTTTAACAGATGGGGAATGGATGCATAGAGAGACAAGTGACTTCCCAAGATCACACAGGAAGTCTGTGATGGAACAGGGACTTGATCCCTGGTCTCCAAATCCTAGGCAGCCACTGGACCATCCTGCCTCTCTCTTTTTACATGTGTAACTGTTCACAGTCTTAGGCTGAAGCAAAATGAGTAAGATTTATACATACCCAATCATCCAATTTTATTAGTCATTCACTTTGCACTGAACAAAATAAGCTAAAGAGTAAGGTCCCAGTCAGCTAAAACGTCAGGTGAGATTAGTAAGAAGTGACCAGTTAGAATTCCAATCTGCTATAATGTTAATAGATTCTTAGATTCCAAGGCCAGAAGGAACCTCTGTGATCCTCTGACCTTCTGTATAACACGGGCCATAGAACTTCCCCAATATAATTCCTAGGGGAAATCTTTTAGAAAAATATCCAGTTTTGATTTTAAAATTGTCAGTAATTGAGAATCCACTGTGACCTTTGGTATTCCAATGGTCTACCCTCACTGTCAAAAATGTATGCCTTATTTCTAATCTGAATTTTGTCTAGCTTCAACTTGCAGCCATTGAATTGTTATACCTTTCTCTGCTAGATTGAAGTGCCCATTATTAAATATTTATTTCCATGTACATACTTACAGACAATAATCAAGTCACCCTTTAACCCTCACTTTGTTAAGCTAACTAGATTGAGCTTAGTCTAAGGCATGTTTTCTAATCCTTTAATAATTCTTGTGGCTCTTCTCTGAACCCTCTCCAATTTATCGACTTCCTTCTTGAGCTGTGAGCACCAGAACTATACACAGTATTCAAGCAGCAGTCACACCACTGCCAAATACAGAGGTAAAATACTCCTAGTCAAGATTGCCCAATTTATGCATCTTAGGATCACATTAGCTCTTTTGGCCATAGCATCCCATTGAGCGCTCATGTTCAATTGATTATCCACCACAACCCCCAATCTTTTTCCCAGTCACTGGTTCCCAGGATAGAGTCCCCCATCCTGTAAGTATGGCCTATGTTCTTTTTTCCTAGATGTATATATTTACATTTATTCGTACTAAAACACATATTGTTTGCTTGTGCCCTATTTGCCAAGCAATCTAGATTGTGCTGAATCTGTGACCTGTGCTCTTCATTATTTACCATTCCCCTCATTTTTGTGTCACCTGCAAACTTTATCAGTGATTTTATTTTTTCTTCCGGGTCTTGATAAAGGTGTTAAATAGTGTGGGGCAAAGAATGGACCCCTGTGGGACCTCATTGGAAATACCTCACTTGATGAAAATTCCTTGTTTACAATTATACTTGGAGAACGATCAGTTAGCCAGTTTTAATCCACTTAATGTGTGCCATGTTAATTGTATATCATTCTTGTTTTTAATCAAAATGTCATGCAATACTAACTCAAATGCTTTACAGAAGTTTAAGTATATTATATCAACACTATCACAGTTATCAACCAAACTTGTAATCGCATTTAGAAAAAAAAATCAATTGAGTTTGATAGGATGTATTTTTCATAAACTCATGTTGATTTACACTAATTACATTACCCTCCTTTAGTTCATCCTAGTCAAGTCCCATATCAGCTGCCCATATCTCTGTCATGCAGACAGACCTATAATTACTCAGGCCACCCTGTTTACCCTTTTTTAAAATTGGTACATTCTTCTAGCCTTCCCCAGTGCTCGAAGACTTATTGAACATTAATGGTCCAGCAATCTTCTCAGCCAGGTCTCTTAAAACTCCTGAATGCAAGTTATAAGGAGCTGAAACGGTCTAACTTTAGTAATCTCTGTTTAACATCCACACCTTGAATACTGGGTGCAGATGTGGTCTCCCCATCTCAAAAAAGATACACTGGCATTGGAAAAGGTTCAGAAAGGGCAGCAAAAATGATTAAGGGTATAGAATGGCTTCCGTATGAGGAGAGATTAATAAGACTGGGACTTTTCAGCTTGAAAAAAAGGCGAGTAAGGGGGGATATGATAGAGGTCTATAAAATCATAACTGGTATAGAGAAAGTAAATAAAGAAGTGTTATTTACTCCTTCTCCTAATACAAGAACAAGGGGATACCAAATGAAATTAATAGGTAGCAGGTTTAAAACAAACACAAGAAAGTATTTTTTCATGCAACCCACTGTCAACTTCTGGAACTCCTTGCCAGAGGGTATTGTGAAGGCCAAGTGCAGTTTTGCTGATAGCTACATCTACACTGAGGCTTTTTCTGGTGCTGATATATTGGTCAGGGATCACCTTTCCTTGGGTACAGAGAGTGTGTTAGGAATATTTTTCTGGATACAGAGTAGAAATGGCATATGTAGTATTGTTAAATATTGGAGAAATTCTTAATCTGTTCATACCAGTGTTTCAATGGGGTACAAAGCATACGTCTGTTTTTAAATTTCTCTAGTTTCAGGATATTGAACGTTGGATTTCTTTCATTACTATATCACTGCACAAGTTAAATTGATAGTGACATTTCATTAAATCAACAAATACAAACAAATCTCTATATTTTAGGGAGCAAAGCTACTCTTTAGGATTTTGATAGTATTCAGCTCAGGTCTCTGTGTGGCTTGATGCCAACCTTCACTATCACTGGGCTTGGCAGAATTTGATTTTTTTAACAATAATTTTGATGGATATTGATGTTTATTTTTAAGCATTTTTTATTTTTATCAGTTTTAAATTTTCACAGTTGTGGGGAATTATGGGGTGTGTGTGTCAGATAATGGGGAGCCGACAATAAATATTTAATGATAGTAGGTGTTGAGACTCAATAAGTTAAAAACTTTATAACTGTTAAAACACACAGTCAACAGCGCATGTCAAAATAGATAGAATAAATATCTTTAAAGCAAACTATAATAAGTTGTCAATCAGCATTTTTCTTACTTTGCCTATCTGGAAATGGTGATTATTATCAGTGGGAATATTTTTGTGCAGGTTTGTGTATGATGAAATTGACATTTGCTGACATTTACCGATAAAAATCTAATCCTTCCACACCTAAATATATCACATAGACTGAAGCATACTAGGGTGGATTCTAGTTCTAACCACTTGACCGTAGACTCATGGGAAACTTGGAGCCATGATTAGGCATAATTAGTTTCTATTTAACATAAATTACTGCAGGCAGATGACAGTATTTTAAGACATTTACAGTGTGAACCAAATGTTTACATTACACAAATTCCTTCCACTAAAAAATGTGGTTTGTGAAGTTCAGTTCTCGAATATTTATATTTAATAAATATATTATGGAAACGGAATATTCCCAAAGCATTCTGTCACTTTAAATGTGTTATAAATGTGGGGGATATGGCTCAGCAGAAGGATGTTAAAATGGTTTACAATCTAGCATGCCTTTTAAGATATTATTAAAAGCATTGATGTATGTGAGAAACTGCAAAAAGAGGTATTAATTTGTTAATAACAGAACATTACAGTTAAAATGTCCTCATTAGATGCTGTCTTGTTTGCGGTATTTATTAACTTATTATGGTTGTAGGTTCCCCTACTCCATGTATCAATAGCAGTGCTGTGAAGGCCAGCCCTATGATTGGTTAGGAGATGGGCCGTAATTCCTACTTTGAGCATTCTAGGATGAGGATGCCACTCTAGAAAGGACTGCACAGCAGGGCTGCAGCAAGCTCAGAGCCTGAGCCCTTAGAGTGGAGACAGACCCAAGGAGCAGCCTGGGTATGTGGCCGTTAGGAGCATGTATAACCCTCAGATGTGTGTGCCCGTACACCAAGGATATGCATTGATAAAGCCATGGCTCTTTAGCTCAAGTGTCAAAGTTTATGCTTTTAGCTCTGGAGGTCCCTGCTTCAATCCCTAGTAAGTCTGCCAAGAGGGCAGCTGTGACACTTGTGCTACACTGAACACTGTAATTGTCCACTGGGTAAAGGGAAGAAAGTGCCCTGACCTGGGGTTATGGGATAAAGGCCCGAGAGAGTGTTTGGATGGCTTGTTATGGATGGAGTTAATGTCCCTTTCTGAAGTATTTAGATTTTATTTATTGTGTTATACTCTTGTTTAGTGGTGCTGTGGTTCTTCTGATAAAGGTCTTGGAACAGATACGTGAATTGGAGTAATTCCTGCATCCTCAAAAGTTGGAGGAGGGATGGGAGTTTGGAACAACTTATCTTTGATTGGGGAACCCCCACCACAGTAGTCTCCAGAGACCCCAACTAGGACTGGAACCTCATTGTGTTAAGTGCTGTACAGACCCATAGGAAGATACAGGCTCTGTTCCAAAGAGCTTAAAATCTAAGGGTATGTCTACATCTACAATTTTGCAGCGCTGGTTGTTACAGCTGTATTAGTACAGCTGTATAGGGCCAGCGCTGCACAGTGGCCACACTTACAGCAACCAGAGCTGCAAGTGGTGTTAGATGTGGCCACGCTGCAGCGCTGTTGCACACCGTGGGGAAGGAGACCTGCTTGGAGGGGGGGTCGGGGAACGCCAGAGCACACCGCGGGGAAGGAGACCTGCTTGGAGGGGGGGTCGGGGAACACCAGAGCAAACCGCGGGGAAGGAGACCTGCTTGGAGGGGGGGTCGGGGAACGCCAGAGCACACCGCGGGGAAGCAGACCTGCTTGGAGGGGGGGTCGGGGAACGCCAGAGCACACCGCGGGGCTGGATACCTGCTTGGAGGGGGGGTCGGGGAACGCCAGAGCACACCGCGGGGAAGGAGACCTGCTTGGAGGGCAGTGGAGTTTGCTTGATTACCAGAGAGGCTTCCTCAGGTATGCTGGGATACCTGCTTATTCCACGGAGGTCAACAAAAACGCTGGTGAGTGTCTACACCTGATGACCAGCGCTGGTGATCCAGCGCTGGATCCTCTACACCCGAGGCACGACCGGGTGTATGGCCAGCGCTGCAAACAGGGAGTTGCAGCGCTGGTAATGCCCTGCAGGTGTGTACACATCCTAAGTTGCAGCGCTGTAACCCCCTCACCAGCGCTGCAACTTTGTAGTGTAGACAAGGCCTAAGGCTCTGAATCAGCAATAGGCTCTACACAGGCTGTTCTCAATGGGGATATGTGCAGCCGCTAAGCTTATTGCAGGATTGAGATCTAAGAAGATGACAGGTGAATGGTATGTGTGGCAGAGGGATCAAATATTTTCAATTTTTGTCTCTATATATTTCCTTTTGCAATTTTTCTTCTGTTACGTATATGTAAAATGCCAACTGTCCCCTTTCATACCCCCAAACCATTATTAAATGGCTGATTTCTTATAGTCATTGTTTCAGGGATGGTTTTGAGAAAGGCGCTGAAGGAGAGAGTGTTGGATGCAGAGAATGCTTTGAACAGTCACTGCTCTGCAGTGCTATTAGCTATCCTCTCTTTCTCCCCCCACAATGTATGTGTGTGGCGTGTGATGGGTGTTTAATTTATTCTATATGTACATTCAGGCCTTTTTTTTTTTTTTCTTCACTGTAAGTAAAATAAAACACTGAAAACCAGGAGGGTTTTCTGTCCATCTCCAACTCAGTGCAGTTTAATCTGACAATGGAACAGACAATGAATTTAAAAGGAAGATGAATTACATTTTGCTCCCTTTTGGTTTAGGCAAATTTTCAAAATTAGGTGTTGAAATGCAGACATTGTAAGACTAAATTAAAATGCAGAAAATTACCACTCACAAAAAGTCTGCACAATTCTAATTCTAAACATTATTTAAAAGAAATAGCATTTTGTGCCTAAAGATCTTGTCTTGAGAAAGGGAGGTGGAATGGTTAATTTGAATTACAAAAAAGCCTTGATAACCCCCCACACATCAATTTACCTGCGAACAAAAAGATTCACACAGAGAAAATGGGACTTGGGACTATTTGATAAATTACTGCAGACTACTTGAATATTCCATTAGCAAAATAATAGCTCATTATGGAATCCAGAAGAATGTAGTGTAATTATGATAGCACCATCCCCAGCCCCCTATTACGGGGTAAGAGGAATGCAAATGTTAGAAATGATAGCTATTTAACCAGAGCTTGGAGATAGGCCTGAAAACAAATGGAGGGGTTTTATGATCTCAGGCATTCACAAGGATTTCTCCAATGACAATGCCTTAAATTGCTGAATATGTTCCAGCTAGCTGAGGTCAGACATGCAGAGACTTTCTCCTCCCACCCTTTTACAGTTACACACACACACACACACACACACACACACACTCTCTCTCTCTCTCTCTCTCTCTCTCTCTCTCTCTCTCTCTCTCTCTCTCTCTCTCTCTCTCTCTCTCTCTCTCTCTCTCTCTCTCTCTCTCTCTCTCTCTCTCTCTCTCTCTCTCTCTCTCTCTCTCTCTCTCTCTCTCTCTCTCTCTCTCTCTCTCTCTCTCTCTCTCTCTCTCTCTCTCTCTCTCTCTCTCTCTCTCTCTCTCTCTCTCTCTCTCTCTCTCATGGTGGAAAATATTGGGCCTGTAGCTCACCACCCATGTAGATCCATTCACTGAGCAGAGTTAGAGTATACAATAGTAAAAATACTTAAGCCCTACCTACATCATAGCTCCCAACCTTACTGCAACTGATGGAACTGCACCTCGCATTATTGTTGGTAAATTACAGGTTCCATTTTGCCAGTGGGGATGCAGCCATTTGAGTCAGGCACGAGTTCACAGTAAGTCATAAATTCCAGGGTCAGAAAGGATCATTGTGATCATCTAGTCTGACCTCCTATATAACACATGCCATAGAATACAAGATGAAAGACTCAGTCCCATTTCGAAAAAATGGATTTGGTATAGCACATCATCCTCACCTTTGAAGAGTAATCCTACATACTTTCAAGAAGGTGGATCTGCTAGAAAAGTCAGATGAGAACATTTTGTGGAGCACTCTTTTAGGTAACAGTGCAGGTACTGTTCCTAGGAAACTTCTTCCAAAGATACTTAAAAAAAAATCCATGTCAACATTTATAAATAATATAAATTTTAGCTGAGAGAGAGAGTGTGTTGGAGTATGAATAAAAATGTCCAATTTATAACAATTGCCCTTCTCTTGTTCCCTGGAAAAAATAGTTATATTCCTTCAAGGCTGCAGGAATTTAGCTTCATCTCTGAGGTGCCAGAATGTTAAATGTGACATTCAATAAACCACCTAGGAAATGCTAAACAGGGCTAATCAAGCCATTTAATCTTTTAAAGTTAAGGGCTGCTAAAGGAGAATAAAAGGTATAATTAATAACTCCAGCTGGGAGAGAGAGGCAGAGTAAAAACAGGGGCTGGGGCAAACATCTGGTCTTTGCTTCATGCAATGTTTACTGTGAAATAAAAACTTTTTTCACTCTTGTGAAATGTGCAAAATTTCCTGGGTTGTGAGCCTCTCAATTAAAATAACTTTGCACCTGCAAAGAAAACAGGCCGCTCACATGTACCTGAATTTGCCCATGCAAATGAAGAGTTTGTGTATGCAAATACCTGTCTCTTTTTGTGTGGGTTTACCTGAGCTGTGAACCCTAATATAGTGCCAAGTTATGAAAATGTGGCCTTCAACAATCTCTCAGTTTTGCATACTGTCCTATTGAGCTACCATAATGAACAGTTACAGTTTAATAGAAAAATGTTCAGTAGCAAAATCAAAACTGCCTTTTTCTCAGATGCTCTTCTTACCCCGTGTATTTAGGTACTTATATAGCCCTCATGGTCATAGTATCCAAGGGTAGGTTCACACTGCAATAAAAGACCTGAGTCAACTGACTCAGGCTTGTGGGGATTTAAAATTGCACTGTAGATGTTTGGCCTTGGGCTGAATCCTGGGCTCTGCGTGCTATTTTATAGCCCTAGAGCTGGAGCCCAAGTCAGCTGACCTGAGCTCTGAGACTCTTCCATTTTTGTTTTATTACAATGTACACATACCCCAAGTGTGTACAGGAAGTATGTGGTTCAGCCAGGAATTGAACACAAATCTTTGCATTCCAGTCCACTGTCCTATTCATTAACCTACCTTTCTTATCCTCTTCAGTGCAGCTAAATGGGGTTAATACGATGGCACAATTCCTTATGAACTAGTGTCTGTATATCGGTTGGTTATTGGCAGGGCCGGCGCTACCATTTAGGCAGCCTAGGCAATCGCCTAGGGCGCCAGGATTATTGAGGGGGCGGCATTTTGCCGGGGGGGTGGCAGGCGGCCCCGGTTGACCTGCCGCAGTTGTGCCTGTGGAGGGTCCGTTGGTCCGCGGGTCCGGTGGAGCTGCCGCAGTCATGCCTGCAGATGGTCGGCTGCTCCCGCGGCTCTGGTGGACCTCCTGCAGGCATGCCTGCGGCAGCTCCACTGGAGCCACAGACCAATGGACCCTCCACAGGAATGCCTGCGGCAGCTCCACTGGAGCCGTGGGATCAGCGCGGGGGGCGGTGAAATGGCCATGCGCCTAGGGCGCAAGAAACCCTGGCGCCTGTCCTGGTTATTGGTACTTAGTATCCTGGGCTGCATTTTCATGTCCCAGGGAAGGAAACTTTCACCGCGCAAGAATCAGGTTAAAAATGGCAGGAGAAAAATAATGCTGCCCGTGCTCCTGAGGAAGAGTGTTCCTACTGCTCCTTTCTGGCCAACTTGGGTGCTCGAATCTTGGCTTGGAGGGCTGCCCCTGCCTACTGGAGAAATTGGATCCAGGGACCCCAGCCTCAGCCTTTGGAGGGTGACTATTAATCATCTCCCCTATCATCATGTGCTGACTATTAAGCCTCCCCCACTGCTGCAGCCCAACTATTATGCCTTCTTCTGTGGCTTCTCCTGCCAGGGAGAATCTCCATTGGGGTATAGTTTGGGGGAACATACCCTCACAGAAAGGAATTCACAGGTCATCACAGTTCTCCCATGAGTGGGACAGGCGAGGGTTGCCCTGTCTGCTGTCCTTGGTCTTGGCCAAATGGGACTCGGGGCCCACCAGGTCAACCTGGGACCCCATAGAGGGGTGGAAAGCAGGTGACCAGACGCTCTTCCTGCGAGGGTTACTGTAAGCCGGTTGTGTCGGGGCTCGTCCCCCTCAGGCGCGGCGGGGAGCCAGGGCGCCTCCTTATGCGCTGCAGTCCGGGTAGGCTTAGCCCTCGGCAGGTGTTGAGCGGGGTACAGGGTCTGTAAACAGGGTAGAGCCCCGGCCCTCTAGCCAGGGTCGGGGCTCTCAAAGTCAATAAGCCCCAGCCCTTGGACAGGGTGGGCAGCAATAGTTCAGGCTCAGGCCTCTAGCGGGGCTGAGCAAACATAGTATCAGCCCAGACCCTTGGACAGGCCGGGCAGTAATAGTTCAGGCTCAGGCCCCTAGCAGGGGCTGAGCAAACACAGTATCAGCCCGGGCCCTTGGCTCAGGCGGGGCACCAAACACAAGTCTAATTAGCTCTGGCCCTTTGGGTCAGGGCAGAGCAGTGGCAAAGTCAATGGGGCCCAGCCCTTGGGGGGGCGGGCACCAAACACAAGTCTAATTTAGCTCTGGCCCTCTGGGTCAGGGCAGAGCAGTGGCAATAGGCGGGAAGAGGGGGAATCTGCCACCCGGTTACGGGTGGCAGGGGGAATGCAGGCCCTCCCACTCCACTGCGTTCCAGCCCGGGGCCCTAGCAACGGTCAAGACCCGCTGCGGTCAGTGGGGATCCTGGCCGCAACACACTGACATGGGTTCGGGCTCTTCCAGAGCCAAACCAGGGTCGGCTATCCCTGGGCTACTTCCAACCTCCCCCTCTCTGGGTACCTGGTTCTTGCCGGCGTCGTCTGGTGGGTCCCAGACCATAGGTTCCTCCGGGTACCGGTCGTGGGGAAGCTCAGGCCACTCCTCGGGGTATCGGGCACACGGCAGGTCAGGCCGACGTTCCTCCGGGTACCGGGTCTGAGGCAAGTCCAGCCAGCGCTCCTCTGGGTAGTGGGCGTGAGGCAGGTCCGGCCAGCGTTCCTCTGGGTAGTGGGCGTGAGGCAGGTCAGGCCAGCGCTCCTCTGGGTAGTGGGCGCGAGGCAGGTCAGGCCAGCGCTCCTCCGGGTAGTGGGCGCGAGGCAGGTCCGGCCCGGCGGGAGCCCGGGCACCAGTGTCTGTCCTCTCCGGCAGCCTGCTTCCAACTGAGTGCTGGGGCCGGGCTTTTATACTTCCTGTCCCGCCCCTTGACTTCCGGGGGGCGGGGGCAGGCTGTGCTGACTCCGCCCACTGAGGCGCCTGCTCTGGCTCGTCCCCCTCAGGCGCGGCGGGGAGCCAGGGCGCCTCCTTACACACACCTCCCCTCAAGGCTGGGTCCCAGGCGACAGGGCCAGGCTCGTCCATGCCCCCCAGGCAGGAAAGGAAGTCCGCGTTGGCGTGGTCCTTCCCTGCCCTGTGGCGGACGGTGAAGGCGTAGGGCTGCATGGCTAGGTACCACCGTTGCAGCCGCGCGTTGTGGTCCTTCATCCGGCATAGCCATTGGAGGGCGGAGTGTTCAGTGACCAAAGTGAACGGGGCCCCAAAGAGGTAGTAACGCAGAGCGTCGCAGGCCCATTTCGCCGCGAGGGCCTCCTTTTTGATGACTGCGTAGTTTTGTTCTCTGGGGAACAGCTTCCGGCTGATGTAAAGAACCGGATGCTCCTCCCCATCCACCTCCTGTGAGAGGACAGCCCCGAGCCCGACTTCCGACGCATCTGTTTGTAGGGTGAATGGTCGCTGGAAGTCTGGGCTAAACAAGGCTGGCTTGCTGCAGAGGCTTGCCTTAAGTGCCTGGAAGGCCTCGTCACACTCGGAGGTCCAGCGTACGTGTCGCGGGCTGTCCTTAGTGAGGAGCCCGGTCAAGGGGGCGGCCACTGCTGCAAACTGGGGAATGAACCTCCGATAATAACCCGCCAGCCCCAAGAACTGGCGGACTTGGCACTTCGTGGTTGGCGGTGGACAGGCGGCAATGGCCTGAACCTTGTCCACTAGAGGTTTCACCTGTCCATTGCCAACGGTATACCCCAAGTAGGTGGTCTCACGCCAGCCGATGCGACTCTTCTTCGGGTTGGCCGTTAACCCAGACTCCCGCAAGGAACTTAGGACGGCGGCGACCTTGTCCAGGTGGGTCTCCCACTGCCGACTGTAGATGACCACATCATCTAGATAGGCGGCGGCGTAGTCATGATGTGGTTGGAGGAGGCGGTCCATCAAGCGCTGGAACGTCGCGGGTGCCCCATGAAGACCGAAGGGCATCCGCGTGAAGTGGTACAGGCCGGTCGGCGTGGCGAACGCGGTTTTCTCCCGGGAGGCCGGATCCAGGGGAATCTGCCAATACCCCTTGCTTAAGTCCAGGGTCGTAATTTAGTGGGCCTCTCCCAACCGGGCCAGCAGCTTGTCTATTTGGGGCATGGAGTAAGCGTCAAATTTGGAGATGGCGTTAACGCGCCTAAAGTCTATACAGAAACGCTGGGAGCCATCGGGTTTAGGCACCAGGACGATGGGACTACGCCACTCACTTTGTGACGGCTCAATTACTCCCAGGTCTAGCATTGCCCGTACCTCGTCTTCGACAATTCGCCTTCGGTGATACGGCAGGGGTCTGGTCGTGGCCCGGATCACCACTCCCGGCTCCGTCTGAATCTGATGATAGGCCATGGAGGTGTACCCGGGCTTGGCTGTAAAAGTGCGAGGGAATGCTTGAAGGAGGCAGCGGGTTTGCTCCAGCTGCTCTTCTGTCAACGTTTCCCCGAGCTGGGGTCCCTCGGGGTCCTCCGTAGTGTGTACCGGGGGCCCGAGTTCGGGTTCTGGGGGACAGGGATTGATCAGCAATCCTTCTCGCTCCCGCCAGGGTTTAAGGAGGTTAACATGATATCGTTGCAGCTCTTTCTGCCGGCTGGGCTGACGAATATCATAGGTGACGGGGCCCACCTTCCGCACCACCTCGTACGGGCCCTGCCATCGAGCCAGGATTTTGGACTCGCTGGAGGGGAGGAGGAGTAAGACCCGGTCTCCAGGTTGGAAGTCTCGGGTACGCGCATCCCGGTTGTACGCCTGGGCCTGCATCTCTTGGGCGGCTTTTAAGTTTGCCTGTGCCAGGGTCCCAGCCTGCTTGAGACGCTCTTGGAGCTGGATCACGTATTGCAGGAGACCCTGGGCGGGTGAGGGGGTTTGCTCCCAGGTTTCCCTCATCAGGTCCAACAGGCCCCGCGGTTGGCGGCCATATAATAGCTCAAACGGCGAGAACTTGGTGGAGGCCTGGGGGACCTCTCGCACTGCCAAGAGCAGGGGCGGGAGTAGTTGGTCCCACCGGCGGAGGTCTTCTGGGGGGAATTTTCGCAACATATCTTTTAGGGTGCGATTAAACCTCTCTACCAAGCCGTCTGTTTGGGGATGGTACACCGAGGTTCGCAGTTGCTTGATCCCCAGGAGCCTGCACACCTGCTCCAACAGCCGCGAGGTGAAATTGGTCCCCTGATCTGTGAGGATCTCCCGGGGCAAGCCGACGCGGGCGAAGACCTTAACCAGCTCGCCTGCGATGGTGCGGGCGGTGATGTTCCGGAGCGGGATCGCCTCGGGGAACTGGGTGGCATAGTCCAGCATCACGAGTATGTACTGGTACCCCGCAATACTCTTAGGGAAGGGTCCCACCAGGTCCATGGCCACCCGCTCGAAAGGGGTCTCGATCAACGGCATCGGGACCAGTGGTGCCTTGGGTGTCCTCGCCGGCGCGGTCAACTGACACTCCGGGCACGAGGTACAATAGTCCTTCACCTCGCGGTATATGCCTGGCCAATAGAAGAGCCCCAATATTCGGGCCAGGGTCTTTTCAATACCCAGATGTCCGGCAGCCGAGACGTCATGGGCCAGTTTCATGACTGCCCGCCGATGACAGCGGGGTACGAGGAGTTGTGATCGGGGCTCCTTGGTGTGTGGGTCCCTCTCGACCCGATACAGGCAGTTCTGGCGCAACTCGAAGTGTGGCCACCGGGCAGCTCGCCCGGGATCGAGGATAGTGCCATCCACGGCGGCGAGCTGTTCATATGCCTCGCTGAGGGTGGGGTCCGCTCTTTGGTCCCGGCAGAAGTCCGTGGGGGCCGACGGATCCCTGGCCTCGCCCGGGGAAGCATCATCCCCATCCTCGGCGGAGGGGTCCTCCGGGGGGTCCAGCTCATCCTCCTCCATTTCTGGGGGCCTCTGCTCATCGTCCTTCCCTCCTGAGGCTTCTCCTTGCAAGGCTGGTACGGGACCCAGGCTGCCCCCGGCATGTCGGCGTAGGACGGCCGGAAACCCGGGCCAGTCCCGGCCCAGGATTACTGGATAGGCCAGACTCGGTGCTAGACCTACCACCATCCGTCGGGTCTCCCCGTCAATTGTCAGTTGCGCCCAGGCGCCGGGGTACGGTCGTACGTCGCCGTGGATGCATTGTAAACGAATTTCTCCCAGGCGTGCATCCGCTGGGGGACCTAAGTGGTTGCGGATTAAGGTCTGTCCGCAACCAGAGTCGAGGAGGGCCATGGTCGGGTATCCCTCCACCATCACAGGCGCCGTAATCTTGGTGGGCTGTCGGCGCCGGGCCCGAGCCTCCCCGGAGCAGACTTGGCCAAAGGTACACTCCATTTGGGGGCAACCCCTCTGGAGATGTCCCGACTTGCCGCAGGAGAAACAAGGCCCTAAGTCGGGTCGTCCGACTCGGGGCCGGGTCCTCGGGGAGTCCCTGGCGGGGTTCCAGGGCACCTTCCGGGGAGCGGGCGTTGGGGCTTGGGCCGGCCGTGCTGGTGGGGTTGCAGTCCGTGTGGGTGTCGCCTTCTTCCCGGGGTCGGGGCGTTCTGGTCCTCGTGGGGTTGGTCGGCCTGTCGGGCCCATCGGGGCTTCTGCTGCCAGGAAGTCCTCCATCAGGGTGACAGCGGCGGCCAGTGTTGCTGGTCGATGACGGAGGACCCAGGCCCTTCCTCGCGCTGGCAGGATGTGGGTGAACTGTTCGAGGATCACCTGCTCGGCTAGCTCTTCCGACGTTCGACGGTCGGGCTGCAACCACCGCCGGCAGGTCTCCCGCAGTTCCTGGGCCACCATACGAGGCCGGGCCCCTGTGGGATATGTCAGGCCCCTGAACCGCTGTTGAAACGTCTCCGGGCTCACATTGAGGGCATCCAGGATGGCGGATTTCACCTGCCCATAGTCCTGGGCGGCCTCGGCAGACAGGCCTCGGTAGACTGCCTGAGCCACTCCTGTCAGGTACGGTGCCAGGATGGAGGCCCAGTGGTCAGGGTTCCACCCCGCGACGGTGGCCACCCACTCAAAGGTGACCAGGAAGGCCTCCGGGTCATCACCCGGGCCCATCTCGGTCAGTCGGATCGGTGGGCGGGGCCCCGGGCCGCCATTGGTGCCCCCCGACTGGACCCCCTCTCGGGGCCCCTGCTCCGCTGCAAGGTGCTGGAGGCATTTCAGCTGGAACTCCTGCTGCTGCTGAACTAGGTCCTGGATCAGCTGGCGTTGTTGAGTCCCCAGCTGCTCGGCGAGCTGCTGCTGCTGCTGAAGCTGGGCAGCCTGCTGCTCCTCTTGCCGTCGTACCTGCGCCGCCTGCTGCCAATCCTGGTTCTCGGTCAGAAGGGCGGCGAGGTGGGACAGGTCCATCTCGGGGGAGGGGGCTCCCTCTCCCGCAGCCCCCCGTTCACCGGCGTTAAGGGTCCGCGCCCACATCCTGGCGCTGTGTATACTCCCAGTAGTGCCTCCACGTGTAAGCCGGTTGTGTCGGGGCTTGTCCCCCTCTGGCGTGGCGGGGAGCCAGGGCGCCTCCTTACGCGCTGCAGTCCGGGTAGGCTTAGCCCTCGGCAGGTGTTGAGCGGGGTACAGGGTCTGTAAACAGGGTAGAGCCCCGGCCCTCTAGCTGGGGTCGGGGCTCTCAAAGTCAATAAGCCCCGGCCCTTGGACAGGGCGGGCAGCAATAGTTCAGGCTCAGGCCTCTAGCGGGACTGAGCAAACACAGTATCAGCCCAGGCCCTTGGACAGGCCGGGCAGTAATAGTTCAGGCTCAGGCCCCTAGCAGGGGCTGAGCAAACACAGTATCAGCCCGGGCCCTTGGCTCGGGCGGGGCACCAAACACAAGTCTAGTTCGCTCTGGCCCTTTGGGTCAGGGCAGCGCAGTGGCAAAGTCAAAGGGGCCCAGCCCTTGGTCCGGGTGGGGCACCAAACAGAAGTCTAATTAGCTCTGGCCCTTTGGGTCAGGACAGAGCAATGGCAAAGTCAATGGGGCCCAGCCCTTGGTCCGGGCGGGGCACCAAACACAAGTCTAATTTAGCTCTGGCCCTCTGGGTCAGGGCAGAGCAGTGGCAATAGGCGGGAAGAGGGGGAGTCTGCCACCCGGTTACGGGTGGCAGGGGGAATGCAGGCCCTCCCACTCCACTGCGTTCCAGCCCGGGGCCCTAGCAGCGGTCAAGACCCGCTGCGGTCAGTGGGGATCCTGGCCGCAACACACTGACATGGGTTCGGGCTCTTCCGGAGCCAAACCAGGGTCGGCTATCCCCGGGCTACTTCCAACCTCCCCCTCTCTGGGTACCTGGTTCTTGCCGGCGTCATCTGGTGGGTCCCAGACCATAGGTTCCTCCGGGTACCGGTCGTGGGGAAGTTCAGGCCACTCCTCGGGGTATCGGGCACACGGCAGGTCAGGCCGACGTTCCTTCGGGTACCGGGTCTGAGGCAAGTCCAGCCAGCGCTCCTCTGGGTAGTGGGCGCGGGGCAGGTCTGGCCAGCGTTCCTCTGGGTAGTGGGCGCGAGGCAGGTCTGGGCAGCGCTCCTCCGGGTAGTGGGCGCGGGGCAGGTCAGGCCAGCGCTCCTCGGGGTAGTGGGCGCGGGGCAGATCTGGCCCGGTGGGAGCCTGGGCACCAGTGTCTGTCCTTTCCGGCAGCCTGCTTCCAACTGAGCGCTGGGGCCGGGCTTTTATACTTCCTGTCCCGCCCCTTGACTTGCGGGGGGCGGGGGCAGGCCGTGCTGACTCCGCCCACTGAGGCGCCTGCTCTGGCTCGTCCCCCTCAGGCGCGGCGGGGAGCCAGGGCGCCTCCTTACAGGGCGCCTCCTTACCTTGTCCACCTTCTTTGGCGGTTGGACCCTCTTCCCATGCGAGTTGCCTTGCCTGATTCTGGTGGCTGGACCCTCCAGCAAGGGTCAGCCTGCCTGCCTCCTCCTGGGAGCCCAGAGAGGGAAAGCATCCTTCACCACGGGTTGAGAGTAGTTTTCCCATCATGCTGGAGACTCTCCCATAATGGAGATGTTGGGAAAAGAGACAAAGTCTTGTGTCAAAGGCTGACTTTCAGTAGATCACAGCGAGGTAGCTGCTTTTCTGTGCACAAAACACTAACCTGGAATCAGGTCATCTACAAATGATTTAGCACCAGGTTCCTCATGAGCAGGTGAGAGGCAGCTCGCTTCTGTCTACACTCTGGTCTCAACATGAACAGCTCTCCGCACTGCGCCCTACCTCCCAGAGGGTTCAGCTGGCTATCCGGGCCAACTGAGGTTCCATAGTGTTGCCATATTGTTATGTTTAGGGGGGATACTGATTTAGAGGAATTCAGTCATAATCCCACAGATGGTAGCTTCACCCCATCGGCTCTTCAGCTAAGCACATACACCAAATACCTGAACTTGTGGTTTCTCTCATACTGAGCAGGATTAAAATTGCAACACATTTTCAATAGAGTAAAACTAATCTGTCTCATGATGGTCTATCCCCAGCTCGCATTCCCTGTTAATGGGTGAACAACCAATGACTGCTGAATTCTGCTTCACAACGATAGAAAGAGCTGACTCTGAAGGATCAAAAAGCTACTGATATGAACGCTTGGCTGCCACAAGCCAGTTATCCTTGTGGTAACATTTCTGACACATGCTGCTTAAAGAGACCTTTTTCTTCAGGAAAGGAGACAGAGGCACTGGATGAAGAGACATTGGGACTTTTCAGGATTGAGAAGGATTGTGAGGCCCCACTTTCAAGGTCTGTATTCAAACTGAAAATCAAGATCAAGTGAGCTTTTGCCCTTCTGTGCCATTCGAGATTTCTGTCCTCCCTAAACTCACTTTAGTACACTTGTGTTACTGGTGTACTGCTTTAGTCAAACCCACAACATGACACCTCTCCCAGAGCAGGTCATCAGGTGCCTGGAGCCAAAAGTGAGAGCCCCTCAGGGTTTGCCCCTTCTCCCTCCACCTCACTGGCAAACTGGCAAGTGAAAAAACAATATGAGTAATGATATTTCTCTGGCAGCCTGGAGGCCTCTAACTTATTCTACACCTCTCATGTCTCTTCACAGTACCAGACTAGTCACACTCAACAGGGTCTTCTTTCACTGTTTAGTATGCCAAGCCCATTTCATTGGCTGTGGTTTCACTAGATAGTAGGTGGGGACAGTGGGACTCCCATTCAGCCATTTGTGCACATCACTAATTAGCGGATGAGGTATTTATCTATGTGAAAATCCCTGTGGGTTTCTTTTCTGGGTTAGTCAGGATACTGACCACCTCAGGTGGCCTGTCCTACCATGTTCCGTCCATCTATAGGAAGCTAGAATTGTTTTAATCATCATGAGATTCCCAGGAAAAGGTGGGGGTAGATAGAGAAGAGATATTAGGAAAAAAGGACATCAAATGAGGGAAGGGATCCCGTGGAACAGGTATCATCAGGATCTTCTAAAACCAGCAGTACAAGGCATTCACTGACCTGTTTCAAGGGCTGGTGACTCCCAGCCCAGTCCTCTAATCCAGATTCAGCTATCCATGGCCATACCGGACTAAATGCACTCAAAATCATGTGAGCTCAGAAGATAAACTGTTCTGGGACTGGCTAGTACTTGGATGCAAGACCACTTGGGAATCTCAAGTGCTGTATGCAGCCTTTCTTTATAATGTTTCTCCTTGTTGTAATTGTTTTTTTATTTTATTCTTTTAAGAACATAAGAAGAAGCATATAGGGTGAGAGCGATGGTCCATCTAGCCCAGTATCCTGTCTCCTAACAGTGGCCAGGGCCAGATGCTTCAGAAGGAATAGACAGAACAGAGCAATTATTGAAAGATCCATCCTCTGTAGCCAGTCCCAGCTTCTGGCAGTCAGAAGCTCAGGGACACCCGGATCATATAGGGCTGCATCCCTGACCATTTTGGCTAATTGCCATTGATGGACCTATCCTCCAGGGACTTGTATAATTCTTTTTTGAACCCATGCTTTTGGCCTTCACCACATCCTCAGAGAACCAATTCCACAGGTTGACGGTGTGGTGTGTGCAGACCCCATCCTTCCTGCTACAGGCACAGGGAACCACCTCAAAACTGCCAGGAGTCACCTATGCCTATGCCTGGCCAGGCATGACTGACAGCCACAGCACGGGAGCATGTGTTAAGCCAGCTCCTATTTCCTCCCTGGGAGACCATGACCCGCCCCCCAAACCGCTTGGGGTATCCTTGGCACTTGGGGGAAACATATCTGTGCAGTCTGGGAACCAATCCTCCTCACCACCCACGCAGGGCAGCTTTCTAAGCCAACCAGGGTGCACCTAGGTTGGTCAGAGAGGAGGAGTGGCTGGTGGATGGATTCTGCACATGCAGCCTTGTCCCTGTAAGGAGTCTGAGCCTGCATGTGAGAAAGTAGAAGGATTTATTTATGAGGAGTATTCAACAGAAGTATGGAAACTTCCCAGGCAAGCACCCAGGCAAAGCCCTGGCTTTCCTGGACATTTTGGGCAGTGGGCCTCGCCTTTTGCCTGGCCTGCTGCAGATTCTGCATCTTTTCTGTGGTCTTTGCTTTCCTGATGTCAGTGGTACTTTGTGGATGAATTGGCCTTTGGTGAGTTGGTCAAAGGGAAAAACACTTCCATCTGCCTCGGCTTGTGAAGGGTTCTAACAAGTTCCCAAACAATGCTACCAGATACCCCTAATTCACTGGGGAAGGTACCTCTTGATATTTCATGTCCCTTCCCAGGGTATACTATGAAGTTGTAGAGAGAACCCATGGGCTTTCACAGAGGTTATAGAGTTTAATACCATATTATGCCCATTTATTGGGGATATACTGAAGAAGTCCTGTTCAATGACCTGTGAACCTCAGTGGGAACTCATCTATGCTTACACTCAGGCCAGGAATGTAGACTTGCATAAACCTCTCCTGGAGATGTTCCAACAGCAGAACTGGTCCAGGAAAGTTGTTTGAGCAAGGCTAATGTCTGTCTGCGTGTCTCTGGGAGTTTCACTGATGTGGAGAAAGCATTACAGGAGGAGAAATCTATCCTGAGTCATCATTCTTTGAAAAATTGGAGTCAAGATGAGTTGGTTTAGGGACCAGTAATGGGAAACAGTGGGGTTTCGTCTTATCTCCATCAAAAATTGAAGACCCCCAAAACCTCTTCGTTTCAGGCACATTTGTTGGGGTCCACTTCTGCACTTGGGAATCAGTTGATAAATGCTGGGCATGCTGATTTAGGTATGAATCAGCATATGAATTGGTCTGTGCTATGATAAAGGACCGGAATTTCTCAGTAACAACAGACTGAATAATCCAGGAGGTAAAATCAGTTGTATCCACCCTGCACGCTAGTATAGCAGTCCAGGGTAGTGAGGGAGGGCCGGAGTTGTGGTGTTCAGTCCATTGGAGGCTGGTAAATCATCCTTCTGCTCATCTTGGTGGATTCCATCCATGGGAGAACTTTCTCATAGGTCCAGGCTGCAGATTTATGAGGCAAAATGCATCCCAGGGTCAGGTAAATTCTCTAAAATTTATTGTTACCCTACAGGCAATGTTACTGAGGCTGAAGCTGCTGCTGTGCCTGCAGCCTGTGAGGTGAACATGGATGCTCTACTATGTGCATTAAGGCTGTGACATGTTCTGTATTTTGCCAGAATGGATATTCAGGAAACCTTTGGGAAGTGGCTGTAATATGGACATACTAGGTACTACACACAGCAATGAAGTGGCTACTCATCTGTGTTGCCCTCCTAATTCCCATCCTAGCAAGTCATTTGAGTGATGCAAAATGCAAACAACTTCCCTGAAAATTTTCAGAATAGCAATTGTGTTAGTCTGTATCCACAAAAAGAACAGGAGTAATTGTGGCACCTTAGAGACTAAAAAAATGTGTTTGAGCATAAGCTTTCATGGGCTACAGCCCCACTTCATTGGATGCATGCAGTGGAAAATACAGTAGAAAGAGATTATACACACACACACACAACATGAAACAATGGGTGTTACCGTACACACTCTAATAAGAGTGACCAGTTAAGGTGAGCTGTTACGAGCAGGAGAGAAAAAAACTTTTTGTAATGATAATCAAAATGGCCAATTTCCAGCAGTTGACAAGAAGGTGCGAGGAACAGTGGGGGTGGTGGTGAATAAACATGGGGAAATAGTTTTACTTTGTGTAATGACCCCATCTACTCCCAGTTTTTATTCAAGCCTTTTACTTAAGAGACCGTCCGGTTTGGCCAATGTACATGGCAGAGGGACATTAAAAGAATAAATGGACACAAATCAGACGTCAAGAATTATAACATTCAAAAACCAGTTGGAGAACACTTCAGTCTCCCCAGTCACTCGATTACAGACCTAAAAGTCGCAATATTACAACAGAAAAACTTCAAAACCAGACTCCAACGAGAGACTGCTGAATTGGAATTAATTTGCAAAATGGACACCATTAAATTAAGCTTGAAGAAAGACTGGGAGTGGATGGGTCATTACACAAAGTAAAACTATTTCCTCATGTTTATTTCCCCATCCCTACTGTTCCTCACACCTTCTTGTCAACGGCTGCAAATGGGCCATTTTGATTACCACTACAAAAAGTTTTTTTCTCTCCTGCTGGTAATAGCTCACCTTAAGTGATCACTGTCCTTAGAGTGTGTATGGTAACACCCATTGTTTCATGTTCTCTGTGTATATATATGTTTTCCTACTGTATTTTCCACCTCATGCATCTGATGAAGTGGGCTGTAGCCCACGAAAGCTTATGCTCAAATAAATTTCTTAATCTCTAAGGTGCCACAAGTACTCCTGTTCTTTTTCCCTGAAAATGTTGTCAGTCTCTGCAGCATTGCTAACAGTGGTAGCCTTCAAAAACTTACCTATAGTATAAACTAATAACTAATGTCAATCCCAGCCTGCAATTGTGCATTCCCTAACTCAGGTTTGTGGTTAGTGGATCCATGAAATTTCTGGACCTACTTCCCTGTTATTCCTTTGGCTTACCCATTTCTCCCATGCAGACAGCCACTGAGGAGCACTGCTATATAAGATACAGGGGCTTGCTGAGACTCCCTACATGCTGAGAAGTGCCACATTCCCACTGTAGTTTGGGCCTTGGCAATCCATGGTATTGCAAGTTTTATAGAGAAAATGAAGGCTTTACGTGATAGTGGATGGGGAAAGATGAATGTCTAAGGGTATCTGTATGTCATGACAGCTGAATCTTATACCTCTGACCTACTACGGTTACATGCAGAGCACAGATTGCATAGAGGATAGTGTGGATGAGGATTACCTTAAGGAAATAATGACTGCCCATATTGATAACTGGTAAAATCAGTGAAATTAGATTCAGTTCTTTGTAAAGAATTTTAAACTAAACATTAAAAAAAATGTTTCTTTGTGTTAGTGTGTGTGTGGCGGGGGCAGATGGAGTGAAGGTAACAGGAAAACTTCTGTGTATAGCTCAGTGGGTTCTAGATTTGTTTTGAGGGGAATTTTGTGATTTTGAAATGTGCTGCATTCCAGACCAGAACAAAAACAAACAATGTTGGAAATGTCCTCCAAATTAAAATGTTGAAAAGTCTTCCTATGCTGGTCAAAATATTTTGTTTTGACAAAATCAAAATGTTTTGTTGCAATTTCAGCTTTTTGGAAAAATAAAGGATTATAAATACATTTTTAAAAAATTGAAACAAAGACATTTCTAAATGGACAATAGAAAGGTTCCATTGCAAAAAGACTGAATGTTTTGACCTTATCAAAATGTATTTTTTCTATTTTTCTCTCTAAATGACTTTTCAACAAAGTTGACACACTTCTGCAAAATATTTCACCTTCCACAAACTGGCATTTTCCAAAAACTTTCCTTTGGAAAATTTCTGACCAGGTCTACTTTTGTGTTTCAAAGTAAGAAGCTTATAGCAAGAAATGTATATGAGTTGTAAAAGTGATACCACCAGCAAAATTCTTGGCAGGGCTAAGAGCAGCAGAAGCATTTTCCCTGTGTTGTTACAATGATTATATTATTATCTTGGTATGTTATATATCATTATGATATGGTTTTTAAAGACTGTCCCAAGGCTATATTGGGACTGAATATATGTGATTTCTGTGGACCCTTGTGGTCGAAAATGTTCCTCAACCTCCTTTCACTTAGCAAGCGACAAGCTGTCAGAGGAAAACTTCAGCAAAAGAACCAGTGCTGCTGTAGCAGTGTTGGTAATGTACAGCATTATTCATGTATTTACGTTTTAATATGCACACTCTGATTTATGTCTATGTGGTATCTTGTATTACTTACCTGGGAAAGGGTAATATCAAAAATTTGTTAAAATCACTATCTTGAACGGTATCTAGAAGTTGTTTGGCAGCCATGTTGGCTACCCTTCTCTTTGGAACTTTGGCGCCCTTTTGTTTGTGTTTGGCACTCTTTTGTGGAAAGGTGGGAAAAGGACTGGTCAGGTGGTCATTAATCTGCCTAGAGACTAGAGGATATAAAAGCCCCCCCCCCAAGGCTCTAGGGTGCTGTCCTCCCTAGTGGCAGTCTGCGTTCGTGTCATTGGATCAAGAACCACAGAAGATGTCTGGGAGATACCACCACAGCTACTTACCTGAGAAGTGATCCTGATCCTAATCCTGGTCCAGCAGTCCTCAAAGGTCCGAGTCCCTCCTGCGCCGCCTGTCATTCTCAAGTGCAGTGGTACGTCCAGATCCAACATCTCGAGGTCAAGGCAGATGATCAGACGAACTTTGATCTGTAAAGTATAAAATACATTTGTCTGTCATTTGTAGAGGGAGAGGTTTGTGGGCTTCATGCCCATACGAGCCACTGAGATGTTTTGTTCATATACATACCTTATGTTAAATAAAGCACCATTTTAGTTTACTCTTTCTTGCCCCTTGCCCTTATTTGCACTGAGATCAATTAGGTGATAGAGCCTAATTCAGGGACAGCCGTACCTGTGACTTCTTAGCAGGGGCCCATAACATCCTTAATTTCTCCCCCAACATTGATTCATTGTAACAGTAATGACTTGTCATGAATGACAGTGATTTGCAAAGAATTTAGTTTACAGTAAAAACGACTCAGGAGAGCAGGCCAGACGGAAGATAATTCATAACGGAGCCATAATTCCACCCTCAATTATAAACTCCGTTGCTCAACGTTTGGCAGTGCTGGAGAGGAGAGCATAATGTTCTGGATCCAAAAGAAAGACTCTTATTGATTCCAATGGGCTTTTGTTAATTGGGAATCTGGCTGTCCTAATTTATGAATTCTAGCTGAGATTATGAAGTGTTACTATGAAAACTGCTAAGTCATGAATGCCTCCTTGTATGTGTCTTTTCCCAGCAGCAAACTCCATTTTGAATGTGCAGCCTTTTGCTTTCTCTGTTGTTGATTTGCCTCCATGCTGTACTGAGATTCCAAAGGCTGGTGGCAAAAGGAAAAAAAAAAGCAGGCTGATGATGTTAAGTGCTCTCTCACAGAAATGGAATAGCTCTAAACAATAGATTGGCTCTCAACCAGGAGAACCGGTTTAGCAGATTGCCTTGGTAATGAAGTCACTTGGCAGGACTCTGGTCACCCGTTGACCTGATAAAAGGGGCTACAAGTTATGGAAAGGGAGGAGGTGCGCTATCTGGGGACCTAGGTCAGTTTGTCTCTAGCTCAAGAAGAGAGAGAAACGTTCCAGCCTGCAAGGGCCTGCAGAGGCAGGGAATTCTGCCTGCTTTTCTTAACCTAGATGATCTCTTAAGGGAAGGGTGAGCTGGTGAGGACCATTGTGGTTACAGTGTTTATTGTTTTCTAAATGACCTGTACTCTCCTGTGCTTTATATGTTTAAGTAAAAAGAGCAAATGTGCTAGACTGCCATGCAAAGTGTGTGAATGTGTTATTTGCTTCACAATTACATGTGCCTCCTGAGAGAGTTATAGTGTAGCCCACAAGACTCACATCTTTCAGTGAGATTCTGGGACAGGGTGTATTTAAGCAACTGAGGTATCTTCAGTGCTGGTCCTGGGGACCCAAGACTGGTGGGCTGAGGAGCACCATTTCCATAAAGGAGTAACTGATTGGGTTTGTGCCCAGGAAATGTGCCAGAGACACCAAGGGCGGAAACAATAATGCAGCCTGCTGAGACTAGGGTGACCAGACAGCAAATGTGAAAAATCGGGATGGGGGTGGGGAATAATAGGATCCTATATAAGAAAAAGACCCCAAAATCGGGACTGTCCCTGTAAAAGCGGGACATCTGGTCACCTTAGCTGAGACCCAGGGCTGCTGAGACCTAAGCCACTTAGGGGTCTAGAAGTCCAGAGTTTTGGATTACACGCAGAGCAGTTTGGTGGGTGCCCAGCAGGAGGCACCTGACTGGACCTCTTACAGTTTATATTGTTTCATTGGTGATTCCAACTACTCTTAAGCTTACTAATGATGATAACTGCAATTTTAAAAAAATTCCTTACAGACCCTTAGGTAACACCTGAAAAACACAGCTAAAACTAGTTGGGAATTTTCCATTGAATCTCTTTTCCATTGGAAAATGTTGATTCGTTGAAACTGAAACTTTTAGCAAAAACATATCCCTCTTATCTGAACACATGATGTAGATGGGAGAGAGACCAACTGACCTAGCCAGCCAACCACCAGTCCACCCTAGACTAGTCCAGTGGTTAAAGAATTCACTTGATATATAAATATATCAGGCTCAAGTCCCTGCTCTGCTTGATTGAAGTCAGGATGGAAACCTGCATCTCCCAAATCCCCAGTGAGTGTCCTTCTAATGCAGAACAAGAACTACAAAATAGAATTCCTGTTTTCCAGCCAGTCCTACTGACAGCTTCAGTTGCCAGATATGCAGTTTGTCCCTTTATAGTCATCATATACATTGGTGGGTGGGAAAAACACATGCTTGTTCATTTAATTGTTTAAACTTTTTTAGCCTTACAAACTGTCGGCAGCTTAAAGCACTACCTTAGACAGCCGTTTTCATTCTTTACAAGGGATGTTCGAACTACTTTGGGTAAAACAGGGACCCCTGCCCTTCCCCTGAACCTTCACCCAGAACTTGAACCCAATGTTGAAAAAAGTTTGGTTAACTTCCCTTTCCCATTCATTACTGCATGCCTACGTACTTGTAAGATCCGCTTGGACCAGATGTGGAAATGCTGAAATATTGCAAGAAAGGATATTTCCTCACTAGTATTGTAACGATTCTTTTTATAAACACACGGGCTGAGAACATGTGCTGCATGCACAGAGGTTTGTGTGCGTGTTTGGAATCTTCTCAAAAAGGGTCAGATGAGATTTTCTACTCCAGTCAAGAGTCCACCCCCCATCACTTGGGCCTCCTGATAATCCTTATATAGACCAGCAGTCCTGCATTCTGGTTCAGAGACAATTATTTGCTACCCATCAGAGGATAATCATAGGGCTAAGCTACACTGCTTTACTTTCTCAGTTTAGATAAAGCCATTTCCCCTTTCTAATGGAGTTAAGAGCCCAAAAAAACCCCAAACTCAGTTTTGTGCTCCGCTGCAACACTTTTACATTTGTCACCAAGGAATACTCCCAGCACAAGCTGGGAAAGGCAGACCAAGGGTATCCCCTGACTTTTCCCACCCCAGCAACTAGTGTAGGGGTATGATGGGGGAGATGGGGATGAACAGGAGTGGGAGGGGGCAGGAAGGGGAGTTGTGGAGAGTTATGCACTTGAGATATTTTAGAGCAGTCCACTTGTGACTGTGGATGGCTGCTTTAAGTTAGAACAGACCCTAGCAGCAGCGGTGGCACGGCTGAACCATGCTGGGTGTGTACCCACCTATTTCAGGTTGGGTCACAGTCGGCATGGCTCAGCCATGCCTCCACTGCTTCTACCAGTACTACCTCAGCTACACAGCTATTTAGAAACATGCTAGCTTGACACTGAGAGCTAGTGCACGTGTGGGTGTACACAAGCAGAAGAACCACTCCTCCAGCTCATAGTTTACACATAGCCTGGGGTCTCAGTTGATGTGATTACTTGGTTCATTTGAGCCCTTGTTCTGTGCAAACAGGTTGAGCCTAAATCATCTCAGTGGTGTAAGCTCATGGAAGTCAATGGCATTACACCAGGAATCAATGTGTCCCGTCCAGGTTTTGTCAGGAGCAAAATATTTGCTTTCTTTTCTAGACCTGGCTAATGGCCATTACGGTCCATGTCAGAATGTTTTCAGTAGAAGAGCGCCCCACCAGTACCAAAAATAGAGGCCAAAGATTTAGAAGTAAAGGTTGTGAGACCAAGTTTTAATATATGACAAGTGCCTTTGTCCTTACCCTTCACAACTGGTCCTTCCCACTGCCTGCATTGGTTTTCCTGGCTTGTTTTCTTAGATAACATGGGCTGTCTATTGTGGGATAAATGTTGGTTGTTTTTCTTGATATCAATTGCTCGTGTATTGTCTTCACTCTGTTTTTGCATCTTCTTCTGTTGTACAATCTCTGCTCACCCCATATTTGCTCCCTTTTCGCCCATTCCCTTTGCTATTCTCTTCCTCACCCCCTCCCCCTTCCTCTTTCCCCCTAGCATTAGACTTTAGAAGCGGGCCTATTGCTATAATGTTGTAGGTGCCAGAAGCTATAGATGTCTTCTCACATCTAATGATTTTAGATGCTGAATGTGCTACTAGCCTCAGATTTGCTGGTAATGCTCAATAATGCTTCGCACATCTAATGAGAGTAGTGCTGTGTTAGTGGAGCCCAGTGGGGCACTGCCCCATACTGTCTCAAGGGAATAATAATGCATGATGTCTGATTGGGACTGTGTCCTAGGTTGTAGGACTAAAGCCTGCATATCTGCTTTTATGCTAGCTCTTTAATCTCATGCTCACTGTTCACTTTTCTCCAGAGCCTATTCCAGCAATCCTACATCAAAACAGACTCTAATCTTCAGTGACCTGGTTCTTTCACTCTCGGGCACGACTCTCAGAGCTATAGCGGGCAAAATCAAAGTGGAGGGGAGCTTTGTTGGTTTGTTTTATTTTTTGTTTTAAATGCTTCGATCCTGCCAGATCTTTGCAAGAAACATCAGAATGGACTGAAGTACTGCCAGCCTGAAACAGCTCTCTCAAGAGCTGCCTCACTTCTCATCTATCATGGAGTCCTGATGAGTGAAATGAGCCACCTGCTCCAGGGCCACAATCTCTCATTGCTGTGCCACAGCAAAATACGTGCCGGGATGTTGCACTCTGGTATTGCTGTGAGGGCTGGAAAAAACAGTGTCTCACCGACCAAAGGAATTCTGGTGTGACAACAGGAAGATGGTAAGTGTCGTACTGCATCAGGTCCATCTAGTCCAATATCCTGGCTCTGACAGTGGGGAGCACCAGATGATTCAGAAGAAGGTGCAAGAAACTGGTGAACTGTTACAGAATAACCTGCCCATATGGGAAGTTTCTTCCTAGCATCAGTTGGGGCTTAGTTTATACCCTGAAGCATGAGCTTGTATATTCCTAACCTTATTTAATCATTTCTAATGTAATGATGGATGTTCTTATTATGCATGCAAACGCCTAAGCCATTTTTGAAGCCTACTAAGCTCTTGGCCTCAATGACATCTGGTGGCAGTGAGTTTCACAGATTGATTATGCTTTCTATTTAAAAAAATCCTTTTATCCGTTTTAATGCTATTGCCTTTCAGTTTCATTGAATGTCCCCTTGTTCTTGTATTATGACAGGGTAAATAGTAGCACTTCATCTATTTCTTTTATGCAATTCATTATTTTGTGTTTTACTACTTTGTCTCCTCTCTTAACTACAGAAAACCAATCCTTTCAATTTTCTCAGCTTGGACTGAGGTTCATTTAAACAGGACAGAGTCCTGCTTTTGATGACTGGTGAAACCCCACCCCAGCATCTTGGAATCTTATAAAAACTTAGAAACAATCTACTTAGATTAAAAGCTCTTTGGGGCATGGATTGCTTCTTTTATAATACATATGAGCATAATGCCAAGCACAATGCGGTCCGGATGCCTGATGCTACCACAACATGAGTAATAAATCTTCTGATGTTTCTTCCATTTCACTGTCCCACTCTAAAAAACTACCATCCAGATTTCCTCTCCCTGGCAAACCGATTTACCTCTAATTACCTGTGGCTCTAGACTTCTTCTCCAAAGGTCTACTAGTCTCTCTCTATAGCCTCCAATACGTTTTTTAGGATCTTTGACATCTCCTTGCACTCCACCATCAGACAGCTTTCCTTGTTAGGATCTCTTCTGTCATGGTTTTTAGCCAAACTGGTTCATCCACTCAAATGGGTTCTTTCTGGTAATGATGCTAAATTAGGGTTGAAGCACAGATTTTGGGGAAACAAACATGACTGCTAATGCACGCACAACCCATTATATCTTCACCCTGAGCCTGTGATGGAAAAAATAAAGAACAGCACTCCCCGAGGAAAAATTCACTGTGTGTATGTGGTGCACTCCATACTATGAACAATTCTGAAGTATATTTTATAGTGGTAGATCTATTATGACATGAGTGAAGAGAAGGGGAAAAACTCACAACAGTAAGCTGCAAAAGTGAAAGTAAATACCATAACAGTAGAGAGCTGCGGTATATTGTTTGTTTTTACACAGAAAGTACAAATTGCCTTTCTCCCACAGTTCTTCAGAATTGATGCAGTTTGGGGTAGTAAGAATAAGATAAAGAAGAGTCAGCTCATAGATGATACAATTTTGATTGCTGATAATTAATTGTAATGAGTTTTTAAATCTATTTTTTCCCTTAGGCTTTTAATTGACAGCTGATCAAGAGTGGGTGGTAACTGACTGGGGTTATTTTATTATTATTTTGGGATATGACCTAGGCTGTTATATTCTGATTGGACAGTTCACCTTTGTTAAGTGGTTTATATTTTTTGGACAATTGTCAGTTTTGATTAATGTTGTATCTAGAGCAATGGGGAGGTGTTATATACACTAGAAGAAATGCATAAATATATCCATTCCTATAATGCAGTTCTTCTTTCTCTTGCTATATATTTGTGCAACATAGTCTTAACTCATTCCATAAGACAGAGCAAAGCTGAGCATCAGGTTAGGAGTTGTTTTATTACTGTTAAGAAATGCCTTCACATATTAATGAGCGTGTAACATCTGTGCAGCAGGAAAGTGAGACTTTCAGGTCAGATTGTCTGTTGCCAGATTCATCCTGTGCTTTGATGTATACATTTGAAGGAGGGAATATATGCCACTAAAACTAATAGATTGGGTCTGTTTGTTAGTGTAAGGTATCTGGTAAAATTAATTCTAAGTATTTCTATCACATGTATATTAGATAAGAATTCTATATAAGATCTTGTGTTGTGCTCATCCCTGTAGTATCTGACCTCTGTCCAGTAGTGCATTAAGCAACTTGATTACACATCTGTCACATGTTTGTTCTCACATCCTCTCCTCAGGAGGAGAATAGTATACACTGGATTGTCTTGTTTGGTAGGGTTTTAGGTTTTTTGTTTGTTTTAAAATATACATGTTGCAATGTATTTGTTAAAGAAGGCAAGGTCACAGAAATGTGTCTTGCTCTAGGAGCGCAAGATGATGAGGCGTGTGATGATCCTTAGTTGCTAGGGAAGTTCATTCTACAGTCTTGAACTTGCGCGCAAGAAAATTCTGTCTTCCATACAGATGAGCTTTACCCTTATTGTTGAGAGTTCCACTATGCTTGAGGACCATGGTCTTTGTCCCACAGATAGACAATCTTTTAGATATCCTAGGCCATGGATCAACCTGAAGATAAGGAACTGAGTCCTTGAACTTGATTCAGCATTCTGTGGGAAACCAGTGAGAGAATACAAGACCGGTTTGATGTGCTTGTGGTAACCAGTGTTGCTGAGGAGAAGTGTTGCAGTGTTCTGTACTGGTAGGAGTTTCTTAAGTGTTGAAGACTTCATGTCCAGGTATATCAGATTGCTGTAGTCCATCTGAGAAAGGCGTGAATGACTGAGACCAGGTCATTGTCTGCCAGGATGGGAAGGAGCCGGCTAAAGATGATAGAAAGCATTATTCATGGGTGCTACTACATGAGAGCCTATGTCAATGAGGAATCAAGAGCAATGCTAAACCATGGACTGACCTGACAAACTGAGGTATGTACATTCAACCACAGGAGACTGTACTGTGGCTATAGATCTTTCAGAATGCTTCTCTTTGCTCACCAGCATCACTTTTGTCTTGCTTGGGTTCAGCTTCAGCCAGCTATTTTTCCATCATCTATGAGCTAATCTTCTCCAAGCACTGGGTCATCTTGATTTTTGTTTACCTCAATTTACATATGAGTAGCAAACAGAGTCCTTGAGACAGTAAGAGACAAGGCAAATCTGCATTTCAGCATACACAGGAGAGAAGAAAGAGCATGGGGCCACCTTTGCCACAAGATTCCATGTTGCCTTCTTTACTGTTTGAATAAAGTTTGCTTTGAGTGGTAACCCTCAGAAGAATCCACTTCAAGGGTGATTGGGACTATGAAAGTGATGGGCAAAAACACCCCAAGTCACCTATCCGTATCTCTCTCTCTTTCACTTAAAAAGACAAAGGAATCAACCCTTTGACTTTGAGGGGATGGCCTAACCTGGGAATTTGGTCAGTGTTGTTGCTGGGAACTTGTGGTAAGGATTTTACCTTGAACCAAGACTAGCTTGTTAAGCTTTAGCTACTGGGAAGTGCTTTATCTTTATTTCTCTTGTAACCATTTCTGACTTTAATGCCTTATACTTGTATTCAGTTAAAACTTCTCTCTTTGTTTTAATTTTAATCTAAACCAGTCCAGTGTTGTGTTTAAAATGAACTAGCAAACAGGTGAATATTGACCTTTAATGGGGCAATGGACCTTTGATATCTGAACTGTCCAGGAGAGGGCTGGACAGTGCAGAACAGATGTTTTTAGGAAAATTCAGGACTAGGAATATGTTGGGGTCACGCTGCAAGTAGTAACCAAGGATGGTGGAAACCAGACTGTGACTGGAGTGCTACTGACAGACTGCTGGAGTCAGAGCTGCTGGACCAGGGCTGTAGCTATACACAGACACTCAGAGTGTGACCTGTGAGCTCTCTGGCTGTCTGTGAGCAGCCCAGGTTGGAAGCTACCACAGCAAAGCATTGTGAGGCACCCAAGGGTGTAGGGCAGGTGGTGACACAACCCCCCACTGGGGGGGGGGGAAGATTTAATCTTGCTAGAAACAAACCTAATTCTGAGGTATGCACGTTTTTTCAGCTCTTTTGTCCTACCAAATAGGTCAGTCCCATTACACAGCACTAAAAATCTGGGCTGAAATCCTGGCCCTGCTGAATTCAATGGGAGCTCAGCTAGTGACTTTGATAAGGCCAGGATTTAACCTCTGAAACAGAAAATAGCCACTAGGTATGGCATTTGGTTCCTGGTCACGCCCCACCCCCAAAGAATATTGTGTATTTGTAAACTCTCCATGCTGTTGCTTTAATTCTGCATACTGGAAACTTCTCAAGTTGGTTGTGAGCTTTTCACAGGAAGTAATAAGATGATTTTATGCATCTGTCATAGTTGAAAGCTGTGTGGTACATTATGTATTCATTGAAAACAGAGAGCAAGTCGGCACCTCAAAGGACTGTGCTCTTTACTAGCAGAAATGAGCTGCTAATTTGAGTTTCAGACAGTTTATAAAATGGTCAGAGGACAAATTAACCAGTATTACCAGTCCAAGCCATTAAATCTGTATTTCACCTGTTTATTTTTATGGTCTAGTACCAACTACTTACACATCTAAATGCAATTCCTTCATGGTCTTGGCAATGGCCCTTCATCTATCTATTGAGGGCATGGATAGATACTGCCATACTTGAGCAACAAAAGATGCCCTATCAGACGGCTCTGAACTTGAGTTGTTTCAACAGATGCAGTTTTATGTTGGGCCTAAGAATAGTCCTTTTTATTTTAACTCTGAATACTTTACTTCTTTCTGTTTTGTAAATATTTTCTAGTATTGAACCAATCCTTTATCTGACCTCCTTTCTTCATGAGAGACTATAAGTTCTCCTTCTGAGCCCTTATAGTCTATCACTTTAGCACATAGTTAAACTGTAAACTTCATATTATTTGCCTTTATAGATTTTCGGGAGTCTTTAGGCCCAGCTACAGTCTGTGGGTCTGGACCAAAACATTTTGCATATTAAAAACCATAAATTTAAAAAATGAGTTGATAGCTGTCAAAAAGTTAAGTAACTGTAATGGATGCTTTGTAAAATGATAGCCCTAGGCTCCATGAATGAAAAAAGTGTCCCTGGCCCCAAAAGCTTAATATCTGAATAGACACAACAGAAAGGCACAGAGATGTGAAAGTTACTTGCCCAAGATCACACAGCAGGCCAGGGACAGTGCCACGAATAGAACCCAGATCTCCTGAGTCCCTATCCAGTGCCCTAAATACTGACCCACACTGCCTCTCAGATTTGGTTAAGATTAAAATATCCTGCCAATCCTATATAAAATATGCTAGTATTATTATCACTGTATTTATTTATTATCCATTTTATAGGTGAGGAATCTGAGCTACAGAGAGATGAAGGGACTTGACCAAGGTCAGAATTAAGAAGAGAATTAAAAAAAAATAACATTAAGGGTTACTGGTATTCTGAATTCTAATTGATTACTTCCTTCTCTATTACACAACAGAAATTAACATAGTTGTGAATCATGCCACTACATGCATTTTCGGGATCACAGTGAATGTCATCGAAGAAGTTTAAAGTAGTTTCTGGTAGGCTCCTTTCAGAGAACAAAGAAAAGTGTGTGTGGTGGGACCCTAACTTGGCAGTCTAACTTTTACATTAACATGTAATATTGGGTATATCCACAGGCAGCTGCCTGAGTACTATTTAAGCTGGGTGCTGAACTAGGCGCAGACATTGACAGGCAGTAGTTAAGCTGCTCTTATCTTTTTTTCCTCATGTCACTGATAATGATACTGTAATTCTCTGCAAACTGTGGTCCTTTGGCTATGTTTTGACAGCATGGTTGTTATTCCAGTGGTCTATGTTATTCTCTGACTGTGTCATTTCTGCTGGAGACATTTTTCTCCTTACATTTCTGTTTGAGCTCCTTAAAAGTAAGCTTGTTTTTCCTTATATCTTCCAACAGATTTGTATTACCAATATATATCTTGTTCAGATTAAATTCAAGGGCTCATATCCTCATTTGGTGTTAATCAATGTAGCTCTATTGAAGTCAGTGGAGCTATGCTGACTTATTCCATCTGAAGATCTGCGCCATATTCTCTCTATATTAGAAACAGTTGAAAAAATATGATTTTTTTCCCTGCAAGGCATTACAGTAAGAGATTTGCAAAATCTTGCAGAGACGAAAATAAATCTACATGACTAGATCTTGCATGCAAAATACATCCCACAAACTGATACCTTATTTGAGTTTAAATGTCTGCAGATTTCTTGATCTACAGTCATAGGGACCAAATCCCGAAGTACTGATGCAAATTTCACTCAGTCATTAGCAAATCCTTATTGAAGTCAAACTTACTTCTGTGGCATTTACATGACAAGTGCCCTAAAAATACTTTCTACAGCTTTAAAAACTTCAGGAATGGTCCATAACAATTAAGGGTAATTAAGGGTCAGATTTTAATCTCTTTTTTTTAGATGAGAAGTATATTACTCCCCAAGTTTCAGTAGAACTACGCTTCAAACAAAATATTACTCCATGTTAGTGTAGTTATTAAAATCTGGTCCTAAAAGAGTAGCAGTACACCTCTACCCTGATATAACGCTGTTCTCAGGAGACAAAAAAATCTTACCGCATTATAGGTGAAACCAAGTTATATCAAACTTTAACTGAGAACCCACCCTGGAGATAACTGTCCTTCCAGCCTGTTTCCTTCATGTAAATGGAACTGCCACACTATTTCATAGGTTGCAGTGATGGTCTCAAGAATTGGTTCTTGAAATCATGATCAGGTCCTGAAATCATGACAGGGTAACCTTCTTTTATTTGCTAGATGTTAATTGCCTAAGACCAGTTAATGCTGTGACCATCCATAGGACTGTAGAAACACACAACTGATCAACACTGAAAATGCCTTAACAAAGCCAAGCCCAGCTCACTCAAAAACAGGGTGACTAGATGTAATGAAAAGAAAGCAGCTTGCCAGCCAGTGAAAGAAACCTCCCATAATACATGAGTACCCTTACTTTCTGGACTTTGTGCTTTGGAGGATAGGATTATAATTCAAAATGATCTGGACAAACTGGAGAAATGGTCTGAAGTAATTAGGATGAAATTCAATAAGGACAAATGCAGAGTACTCTTCTTAGGAAAGAACAGTCAGCTGCAAACATACAAAGTAGGAAATGACTTCCTAGGAAGGAGTACTGCGAAAAGGGATCTGGGGGTCATAGTGGATCACAAGCTAAATATGAGTCAACAGTGTAACACTGTTGGAAAACAAAGAGAACATCATTCTTGGATGTATTAGTACGAGTGTTGTAAGCAAGACACGAGAAGTAATTCTTCTGCTCTACTCCATGCTTATTAGGCCTCAACTGGAGTATTGTCTCCAGTTCTGGGTGCTACATTTCAGGAAAGATGTGGATAAATTGGAGAAAGTCCAGAGAAGAGCAACAAAAATGATTAAAGGTCTAGAAAACATGACCTATGAGGGAAGATTGAAAAAACTGGGTTTGTTTAGTCTGGAGAAGAGAAGACTGAGAGGGGACATGATTACAGTTTTGAAGTACATAGAAGGTTGTTACAAGGAGGGAGAAAAAAATTTCTTCTTAATCTCTGAGGACAGAACAAGAAGCAATGGGCTTTAATTGCAGCAAGGGAGGTTTAGGTTGGACATTAGGAAAAACGTCCTAACTGTCCGGGTGATAAAGCACTGGAATAAATTGCCTAGGGAGGTTGTGTAATCTCCATCATTGGGGATTTTTAAGAGCAGGTTAGACAAACACCTGTCAGGGATGGGCTAGATAATACTTAGTCCTGCAGGGGACTGGACTAGATGACCTCTCAAGGTCCCTTCCAGTCCTATGATTCTATAATGTAAAGTATGCAGTTGAAGTCATTTTTAGAGGGTGCATAAGCCTTACTAACATGAACATTCAGCAAACTTCCGTACAGTAAGTTAAGTTGTCTAAAGGAAACAAGAAATACTCACAGTACTAAAGTCACTCAACAACATGAAAATTAGGCCATGTCTACACTTACAGTGGCACAGCTGTATCGATACAGCTGTGCTGTTGTAAGAGCACTCATGTAGCTGTGTTATGCCGACAGGAGAGAGCTCTCCTGTCGACATAAAACCAGTTCAACAAGCGGCGGTAGCAATGTCAGCAGGAGAGTGTTTCCCACCAACATAGCACTGTGCACATGACTACTTATGTTGGCAAAACTTATTTCACTCAGAGGTGTATTTTATCACACCCCTGAGCAAGAAAAGTTTTCTGACATAAGTGCTAGTGTAGACATGGCCTTAGTCAGTGCACAAAGAAACTCCCTGTCAACATAGTAGGCTTGATTCCCTTCTCACTTACATTAGTGCTAACTTGTGAATGGAGTTACGCTCGTGTAAAATGAGTATGACAGGGGAATTGGGCCGACTTATAGATGTACAGTGTGTATGAGTGATATAAGTTATGACATATTTTTAACTTCTTTCATTTCTGAAAATGAGAGATGAGCTAAAAATCAGCCCAGAACCCTTCTGAATTCTGTGTTTCAGACTTTGAGGTGTAAAACTGAATTGCTCTTAGGTGATTGTTGCTCACACGGACATGGGGCACAAAGGACCATGCAAATTCTTTGCTCCCAAGAAGATCAAGAAAGTGAGCCATTGCCAAGAGGAGGAAGGAAAAGAAGAGAGCTTCAGAGGGAGGGAGGGAGGGAAGAAGGAGAGAGAGATCATGTGGGAGTCAAGAACTCAGGTTATGAGGGAAAGGAAGGAGAGAGTTCAAGGAGAACAGACAGAAAAGTGAGATGTTACCTAAAGATTCTAGAAATGAAGTAGGTTGGCTCCTGAGTCTGCTGGTGGGGGAACTGGCCTACTGTCTGCCTCTGAAGACAGTAGATAGGAAAAAGCAAGCCAACTGCTGAAAATGAAGGAGGGATTATCAGGCTATGTAGCCTTCCCCAAAATCACAACACTAGAAAGGGATGGTTTCAGGATTGGTGCGTAGGGTGGTGGTTGTGGAAGTGTGTGGGAACCGAAGATGTAGGGCCTAGTGGGAGATTTCATAATTTTGCATAGGGCTTTTTGTGTGTGTGGAGAATAGGAGCAAGATGGGACAGGGCCCGAAGTCAGGCCTGTCAGGATGGGTAGGAGCTGGAAGGGACAGCAGCAGTTGGTAGTGGGTATGGAGTGTTGGTAACAGGGATGATAGCTAGGGAAGGGAGGATAGGTGAAGAAGGAGACATGAAGAGTCTGGGGGTAGAGGAGTGGAAGACTCTCGAAGCACTACAGCATATGCTGCCTCAGAACCTGGAATAGAACCCAGGATTCCTGAGCCTCAGCACTCCTTTGATGTCCCGCAAATATCTGGGAAACGCACTGGGATCCTTGCTTCATTTGTCACAGAAGTTGGAGCATCTATACTGAGTGAGCTGGAGTTGCAGGAAAAGAAAGGATGATCTCCTGATTAATACTGCCCTGAAGAACTGAATTCTATCCCTGTTTCTGCCATGAATTCCTGTGTGATGCTGAACAAGTTATGTAAATCAAAATGTTGTACCCGTGGTCAGTATCTGTGCCTTGCTTTCCATGTCTGCTTGACACGGGCTCTAATTTACAGATGTTCTGAGCATTTATACGTGCAACTGAGGTCAACTAGCATGCTGCTCTGATCATATGAAGTACCTTGAAAGGCTAAGTACTCTGACAAATCAGATCCTGAGAATCTCAAATTGGGCACCAAAAGTAGTAGATATTTTTTATCATAATCTCTGTGCCTCAATTTTCCATATATAAAATGGGGATAAATATCACCCTTCCTCTGCCGGGATGTGGTGAAGATAAATTCATTAATGTTTGTAATGCACTAACATATTACAGTAAGAGCACCATGAAGAAATTAATAATTCTGCAGTCAAGTGCACCATTTGAATGGTGTGCAGTAAATAATGCATAGGGCCACACCTTGAATACTGAGGTTTAAAAAGAATGTCAAATGACTACCCATTCAATAAGCACCATCCATCCTGTGCTCAGAGTGATGTGGGGTCTCATGAGCAAAACATTACATGATCATATATTTAGACTTATGATAATGGATAAACACGGAGTGGCTTTTCGTAATTTTTGAATGCTTGGCTTTGCAACAACCATCCATAACACCTTCTACTGATGTACTTACAAGCATCTATAACCTATGTTAATTGTGCCTATAACATCTACTCATCATGTATTAAGCTTTTCTAGACCATTTGTAAATAGAACCTTAAGATAAAGTGCCACCTGAAAATCTTTCCATGAGTTTCTTCAAGAAAACATCACAATCTTTGTAATTTTTCTGTCTCAAGGACAATATTTAACAGCTCCTACCTTCAAAAGCCAGGCACTGCTAAATATAGCATACAAATTGTAAAGACAGTTTTGGCATCATTTGTCTCAGGTAGTCAGAAGTCACTTCCAAGTCTCTTCTTTCATTTCCAGGTTCAGAAAAGTTCAGCCCATGGGAATGAATGTCCTGACCTCGTTCGCCTCTAATAGCTAACACACCCACTCCAGCCAATCAATAATTATAGAGAACCCTGGCTGAAATTAGCTGAGAGCCCTTAAAATAGTTGTCTTATTTACACAGAAAATAGAACTGACGGGGTGTTTTTCCTTTCCTGTCTCAAGATAAATTGAATGTCTTCTGTGAGTCCAGCTAGTTTTGTAATCCCAGCCAGGGCAAAGTGACCTGTAGTATTTTGTAAATCCCATCTAGATAGGCTTTCCAAGCTGATACTTCATTAATTACCATATTGGAGAAATTGGGTTGTTGGGATTGCAAGAAACTGGAATCTCCCAGTAAAAATAGCAGTCAAATCCAGTGCTAGGAGTTTATTTTTCAATATAAAATGCTTGCTACTACTGTTCTCTGTCTGACTACAATCTTCCTTCAAGTCTCTGCTCTGCAATTTATGTCTTAGCCTCTGTATTGTAAGCAAGGTATTAATATATGCCTGAAGAGCAGCAGTCAATGTAATTACAGTAGCAAAGTGATAAACGCATAGCCATTTTGCCTGGTAATATTGTGTATTTAACAGGTTTATTTGTTCAACAGTTCTGGCTTTAATTATATTTTGCCATTTGGGATTTTTAGACATATATAAATCATAGCTCTCCCATCAATATTATTTTAAGAAGTGTGGATGCGGTATTAAATATTTATTTATTTATACAAAACCTATTTTTTCAAGAGCACAAAGTGTCTAATTTCCAGAATTTCTCTTTTTCTAATGGTGTTGGAGTGAGTCATTGAGTGTCTGAGATGTAATGTCGCTTCTGTATACACCAACATCCCCAACAATGACGGCATAGCTGCCTGCCTCAAATATTTACAAGAATGGAAAGCCATCAGATATCGACCCCAAACACATTGCCAAACTCATGCATTTCATCCTCACACATTACAATGTTACTTTCAACAACAATCACTTTGTCCAAACCATAGGAACAGCCCTGGGTACTAGGATGGCTTCCCGATATGCCAGTCTCTTCATGGGTCACCTTGAAGGACAATTTGTGGACAAATGCACCATGAAGCCAATGATATACCCGAGATACATCAATGTTGTTTTTCATCCTCTGGACAGATGATTTAAACTCCCTCATAGATTTCCACCATAAATTCAACAGCTGCCACTTGTTCCATTAAACCCTCTCTAGAACACGTCCACACTAGCATAAACTTCCTGGACACCATCACCAACTTCAACAATGGAACCCTACAAACAACTATATGCAAGAAACCTATGGATCATACACCTACCTTATAGATCCAGTGTTCTTCTTTCATATGGCTTGGGTAGGTAGCAATGATTACAAATGCATATCTAGATTTGATATCCAGCATATTGCCGCAGCGGTGAGCTGGTGAATGTTCTTCAGGCCCCTGGTGAAAGAACGAAGGAGACACTCAGATATATGTTTCATCATTTGTGCCTGGTGACCACAGTCACATACAAGTGTTTGCCTCATTTTCAGTTTAAAGAGGATTTGTCCACATTTCTCATGAGATATCCTGATCCGATTCAATCTTCACGAGTCTCTCTGACATAAATCAAAACCCAGTGGTTCTTCAGCTGGGTCAACAACAAGCTGTTTATTTTGAGTGGTTGAAATGCTCCATGTGGCTCTCCATGGAGCTCCAGTTTCAAAGTTGAATGTAAGGGTCTTAACATGGTTTCATAGAGGGATGCAGGATTTTAATCTTGTCTTTGGTGGGTTCTGCAGCTCGTCATGCAACGGAATTCTCATGTTTGCACTGACATGGTTGAAAAGCGAAATGTCTGGGTGTGACACTCTATATCCCACTGGTGACTGTAGATGACTACGTCATCCAGATAGGCTGCCGCATAGTCCTGATGTGGTTGGAGGAGGCGGTCCATCAAACGCTGAAACGTGGCGGGTGCCCCGTGAAGGCCGAAAGGCATCCGCATGAATTGGTATAGGCCCGTAGGAGTGGCGAACGCGGTCTTTTCCCTGGAGGCTGGTTCTAGGGGGATCTGCCAATATCCCTTGCTTAGGTCCAGGGTTGTGATATAGCGGGCCTCTCCTAATCGGGCCAACAGCTCATCTATTGGGGGCATGGGATAGGCGTCGAACTTGGAGATGGCGTTAATGCATCTAAAGTCAATGCAAAAATGTTGGGAGCCATCGGGCTTTGGCACCAGGACGACTGGGCTATGCCACTCGCTTTGCGAGGGTTCGATCACCCCCAGGTCTAGCATAGCTCGTACTTCCTCGTCAACAATCTGCTTCCGGTGATACGGCAGGGGCCTGGTCACGCTCCGGATCACCACCCCCGGCTCAGTCTGAATTCGATGATATATCAGGGAGGTATACCCTGGTTGGGCCGTAAAAGTCCAGGAGAACGCTTGAAGGAGGCACCGGGTTTGTTTGAGCTGTTCCTCTGTCAGTGTCTCCCCAAGCTGGGGTCCCTCGGGGTCTTCGGCAGGGTTCACCTGGGGTCTGAGCTCAGGTTCTGGTAGGAAGGGATTGATCAACAGACCTTCTCGTTCCCGCCAGGGTTTGAGAAGGTTGACGTGGTACCGCTGGACCTTTTTTGCCGGTCAGGCTGATGGATCTCATAAGTAACAGGGCCCACCTTTCGAACCACCTCATACGGGCCTTCCCACCGATCCAGGATCTTGGACTCACTGGAGGGAAGGAGGAGTAGGACCCGATCTCCGGGTTGAAAGTCTCGGGTTCAAGTGTCCCGGTTGTAAGTCTGGGCCTGCGTTTCTTGGGCGGCTTTCAAGTTTGCCCGCGCCAGGGTCCCAGCCTGTTTAAGACGCTCCTGGAGCTGGAGCACATATTTTAGGAGACCCAGGGCGGGTGATGGGGTTTGCTCCCAGGTTTCCCTCATCAGGTCCAAGAGGCCCCGGGATCGGTGGCCGTATAGTAGTTCAAAAGGTGAGAACTTGGTCGATGACTGGGGGACCTCTCGTACCGCCAGGAGCAAGGGCAGGAGTAGCTGGTCCCACTGGCGGAGGTCCTCTGGGGGGGAACTTCTGCAACATGTCTTTCAGGGTTCAATTGAACCTTTCAACCAACCCATCGGTCAGGGGATGATACACTGATGTCCGCAGCTGTTTAATCCCCAGGAGTCCACACACTTGCTGTAACAGCCGCGAGGTAAAGTTGGTCCCCTGGTCCGTGAGGATCTCCTAGGGCAAGCCGACGCAGGCAAAGACCTTCACCAGCTCGCCTGCGATGGTGTGGGCTGTGACGTTATGGAGGGGAATCGCTTCGGGGAACCGGATGGCATAGTCCAGCATCACTAGGATGTACTGGAACCCCGCAACGCTCTTGGGGAGGGGTCCCACCATATCCATGGCCATGCACTCGAAGGGGGTCTCGATTAACGGCATCGGGACCATCGGCGCCTTGGGAGTTCTTGCTGGGGCAGCCAACTGGCAATAGGGGCAGGAGTTGCAATAATCTTTTACCTCCTGGTGTATAGCCGGCCAAAAGAAGCATCCCAGTATCCTGGCTAGGGACTTCTTGGGACCCAGGTGTCCGGCAGACGGGACATCATAGGCCAGCTTCATGACCGCCTGTTGGTGACATCGGGGCACTAGGAGTTGAGTCTGGGGCTCCCTGCGTGTGGGTCTCTCTCAACCCGATACAGGCGCTCTTGCCGTAATTCAAAGTGCGGCCACTGGGCCGCCCAACCTGGATCAAGGATGGTCCTGTCCACCGCGGCCAACTGCTTATATGCCTGGCTGAGGGTGGGGTCGGCCCTTTGGTCCCGGCAGAAGTCTGTAGGGGTCAAGGGATCTCCCACCCCTCCCGGGGAAACATCCTCCCGTTCCTTTATCTCGACGATGGGGTCAGGTGCTTCCTGCTCATCCTCCCTAGTTTCTGGGGCCTCCCGCTCGTCTTCCTCAGTCTCCGGGGTCTCCCGCTTGTCTTCCTCAGTCTCCGGGGTCTCCCGCTCCAAGGCTGATACGGGGCCCGGGCCACCTTCGGCATGTTGGATTAGGACGGTCGGGAACTCGGGCCAGTCCCGGCCCAGGATCACCGAATATGCCAGCCTTGGTGCGAGACCCACGACCATCTGTCGGGTAACCCCATCTATCGTCAGTTGGGCCCGGGCGCTGGGGTAAGGCCGTACGTCGCCGTGGATGCACTGCAGGCGGATTTCACCCAGGCGTGCATCGGCCTGGGGACCTAAGTGTTCACGGATCAATGTCTGTCCGCAGCCTGAGTCGAGGAGGGCCACTGTCGGGTACCCCTCAACAACCACGGGCACAGTAATCTTGGCGGCCTGTGGGCGGCGGGCATGAGCCTCCCCGGAGCAGACCTGGCCACAGGTGCACTCCCATCTGGGGCAGTCCCACTGGAGATGGCCTTTCTCGCCGCAGGAAAAACAGGGCCCCAGGTTGGCTCATCCGGATCGTAGCCAGGCCCCGAGGTTGTCCCTAGGAGGGCTCCGGTACATCTTCCGCGGGGCCGGAGTCGGGGCTCGAGCCGGTCGCCCTGGTGGTGCTGCAGCCCGGGTGAGTGTCGCCTTCTCCTCGGAGTTTGGGCATCCCGTCCCTGGTGGGGCTGCTCGACCAGCTGGGCCCACCGGTGCTTCCGCGGCTAGGAAGTCCTCCATCAAGGTGACAGTGGCGGTCAGTGTTGCAGGCCAATGGCAGAGGACCCAGGCCCTTCCTCGCGATGGGAGGATGTGGGTGAACTTCTCCAGGATCACTTGTTCCGCTAACTCCTCCGACGTTCACTGTTCGGGCCGCAACCACCGCCAACAGGTCTCCCAGAGCTCCTGGGCCACCATACGAGGCTGGGCCCCGGTGGGGTAGGTCAGGCTTCTGAACCGCTGGCAGAAAGTCTCCGGGCTCATATCGAGGGCGTCCAGGATAGCAGACTTCACCTGACGATAATCCTGGGTGGCCTCGGCAGCCAGGCCTCGATAGACTGCCTGGGCCTTCCCTGTCAGGTACGGGGCCAGTATGGAGGCACATTGGTCGGGGCTCCACCCCGCGATGACTGCCACCCGCTCGAAGGTGATGAGGAAGGCCTCGGGGTCGTCGCTGAGGCCCATCTTCGTCAGCCTGATCGGGGGGCTGGGACGCGGGCCCCCACAGGTGTCTCCCGGCTGGGCCCCCCCCGTGGGGCCTGCGCCGCTGCGAGTCGCTGGAGGCATTGCTGCTGGAACTCTTGCTGCTGCTTGACCAGGTCTTGAATCAGCTGGCGCTGTTGAGTCCCCAGCTGCTCGATGAGCTGCTGTTGCTGGTGGAGCTGAGCGGCCTGCTGCTCTTGTTGCTGCCGCTCCTGATTCTCGGTCAGGAGGGCGAAGAGCTGTGACATATCCATCTCTCGGGAGAGAAGTCTCTCCCCCCAGCCCCTCTCTCACCGGAGTCAAGAGATCGTGCCCACATCCTGGGTGGAACTCCTCAGAGAAGGCACCATGTGTAAGGGTCCAGTGCTGGGGCTCGTCCTTCTCAGGCGCGGCGGGGAGCCAGGGCGCCTCCCTACAGGCAGCAATCCGTTTAGGGCCTAGACCCCTCAGCAGGAGCTGAGCAAACAAATAGTCTCTAAACAAGGCAGAGTCCTGGCCCTTCAGCAGGGGCTGGGTAAGCACAGAGTCTATAAGCCCAGCCCTGAAGCAGGGCGGGGCAATAAGCAGTTCAGAGCTCAGACCCTGCAGCAGGGGCTGAGCAAACAAATGGTCTCTAGGAGCCCAGGCCCTTGGGCAGGGCAGGGCAGTAAGCAGTTCAGGCTCAGGCCTCTCACTCTCAGCTCCTTGTGCCTCTTGCTCCCAGCTCTTCACACGCACACCACAAACTGAAGTGAGCTCCTTTTTAAACCCAGGTGCCCTGATTAGCCTGCCTTGATTGGCTGCAGGTGTTCTAATCAACCTGTCAGCCTTAATTGGTTCTAGCAGGTTCCTGATTACTCTAGTGCAGCCCCTGCTCTGGTCACTCAGGGAACAGAAAACTACTCATCCAGTGACCAGTATATTTGCCCTCTACCAGACTCCTGTACCACACTGGTCTGGGTCTGTCACAACAGCTATGTGGGTGAAACAGGACAATCACTGCGCTCTCAAATGAATTTATATAGGAAAATGATAAAAATCAAAAACACTCTGTCACCACTCTGTCACCAGCTATGTGGGTGAACACTTTTCACAAAGCCATCACTCTATATCTAACCTATTGGTCCTCATCCTCAAGGGAAACCTGCACAACACTTTGAAAAGATGAGCCTGGGAGATTAAATTCATAACTTTGCTAGATACTAAATATAATGGTCTTAATAAAGAGATTGGATTTATGTCTTATTGTAACAATCTATATCCCATTAACCCCCCCCCCCCCTTTTTGTCCTATGACTACAGGAGTGCTAATGGGCCACTTCACCTTGAATGATCCCTTAGAATATATGCTAACTACTAATGCTAAACTGTTTGACCTTGTGTTTAGCTGTGACACTCTGAGTATCTTTCCCAGACCTGAGGTAGAGTTCTGTGTACTTTGAAAGCTTGTCTCTCTCACCAGCAGAAGTTGGTCCAAAAAAAGATATTACCTCACCCACCTTGTCACATTGAGACTTGGGGCTTGGCTACACTGGAGAGTTGCAGCGCGGGTGGTGGGTTTACAGTGCTGCAACTTAGTAACTCTCCACACCTGCAAGGCACATCCAGCGCTGCAATTCCCTGGCTGCAGCGCTGGCTGTACACCTGGTCTGCTTGGGGTCTAATGATTGCAGTGCTGGTGATGCAGCGCTGCTCATCAAGTGTGGCCACCAAAAGTGCTGTTGTTGGCCTCCAGGGTATTAGAAGGTATCCCAGAATGCCTGCTCACAACAAATCGGAAGAATGGCTGAACTCCGAGCTCCCCCGAGCTGCTTATCTAAAAAACAAACACAGAGGCTGTTTGCTCAATCGAGTGGAAGCAGGCACGGGAATTGCTTTGGAAGGGTCACAGCTGTTTGCTTGAAGAGAGAAGTCACATGGCAGAGGGGGAGGGGGGAGTCTGTGTTGAGCAGCTGCTTATGTGGTCTGAAGGCTATTTAGGAGTGCATAATTTGCATTTAGTGAATAAGAGAGGGGTGGGGGAAGGGCTCGAAACTTTTAAATTGATTGCAGGTTGGTGATGTGTATGTTCCAGTCCTTAGAACTTGCAAGGCAGGGAGCTGACAGATCCAAAAATCCACTCTCTCTCTCTCCCCCCCACGTTCCCCCTCACCCCCCTCTTTTGAAAAGCACATTGCAGCCACTTGAACGCTGGTATAGCTGCCCACAATGCACCACTCCCAACAGCGCTGCAAATGCTACAAATGTGGCCACACTGTAGCCCTGGTATCTGCCAGTGTGGCCACACTGCAGCGCTTTCCCTATACAGCTGTACGAAGACAGCTGTAACTCCCAGCGCTGTACAACTGTAAGGGTATGGCTACACTTGAAATTTCAAAGCGCTGCCGCGGCAGCGCTGTGGGAGCTCTGCCACGGCAGCGCTTTGAAGTGTGAGTGTGGTCGGAGCGCCAGCGCTGGGAGAGAGCTAGGTGTGAAAAAACACCCCCCTGAGCGCTGCAAGATACAGCGCTGTAAAGCCTCAGTGTAATCAGTGCCACAGAGCTGGGAGCGCGGCTCCCAGCGCTGCAAGCTACACCCGTAGAGGATGTGGTTTACGTGCTCTCTGCAGCGCTGGGAGCCGCGCTCCCAGCGCTGCGGTACTGATTACACTGAGGCTTTACAGCACTGTATCTTGCAGCGCTCAGGGGGGTGTTTTTTCACACCCCTGAGTGCGAAAGTTGCAGCACTGTAAAGTGCCAGTGTAGCCAAGGCCCAATTGTAGCCATACCTTTGCTCTGTCAAGCCCTTGTGCTGTGTTTTGTCGTACAGAACTTGGAAGTAAGTGCCACTTCTCAAGGACATGGTACCAGAGCATTTTGTTGGTCTCATAAGGTTCTAGAAATAAAATAAAGAAGCAATTTGTGTGGCAACTGATAGCTAATTACAAAGGGTTAGCGTTAATAGCAAATGAGCTTTTTCCTCTCTTTGAAATGCAAGCACTTTCTCACAATTAAAGTTTGGGTAAACCAGTCTGGAATGCAAGCTGCATATTCTATGCAAATTCAGTGCAAACTTTAACATACCTTTTTTTCCTGCAGTTTTGGATCTCAGATCACTGTGCTCAGTCAAGTCTTGGCATGGGTACACGTGCGCACATGCACATGCTTGCAAATATACAACATGCAGAATACTCAGTCCCAGAAAACAGATATAGGTCCAGATTTTTAACTGATGTCAACTAACAGATGTAGGGAACCAATTCTGAATGTAATCTCAGGGTTGCCAGCTCTCAGGATTTTATTTGCTGTTTTTTCCTTAAATCCTCAGCACTGGGAGTCATGTGATTACATGAGCATCTCAGCTTTCATTAAAAATAAAGTAAGCGTCTAGCCCTCATGGGTAAAGCGAAAAGCTTGAAAACATGAACACTAACAACTAACCCAACATTTATTATTATTATTTATTATTTTAATCTCATCATTTTTAAGTCAATCTCACTGTTTGTTGGGACTTGACTCATTATTTTTGATCAATGAGATTGGCAATACAGTGATTTTCACCTTTCAGCAGCTTTGGAATTTCCTCCAAGCTCAATGGAATGATTTTCAGAATGCTGCCCTCTTTTGTGAACACTGATGGATGAGTGGGCAGTGAGCTCCAGAACAGGGGAGTCTTGTTCGCCAGATCTCAAATCCTTGGTGAACAATCCACTCCAGCTCCAATTATAAAAACATTACAGTTCTAACAGTTGCCTGACCATGAATTATTCTGACAATGTTTAACCTGAAGATAAGAAACCACTATCAACCTGTCACATTTCCCCCACTAACGAGTTCAGCATCAGTTTAAAAGGAAGTGCAACTCATGAAGCAATGGCTCTGTGTCATAAATTATAGGTATCCGGCATGCATTACAAGGACTGGAACAGTAAAATAGCAAGGGACTCTTTATTATACATTCTGACAGTGTCAGAAAAACACCACTCTGCAGTGTTTGATCTATCCTAGCTTGTTTATTCTCTTTCACATCCATGCCTATTCTGAAACATTTGGTGCTGCATTTTGCTCCTATCTGCAATTAGCACAAGTATTTATTTAAAGCCCGGAGAGCAGGAAAGAGGTTGCCTTTGATAGCCTCGCTAATCACCCAGCCAGTGGAAAGTGGTGCTATCAGGGAAGGTCTGGGCCTATTTATTCTGATAAAACTGTTACTTTGGGTGAATTTCTTGTTTTGTCTGTAATGATGTACATGGTCACTTCTCAAAGCAAAACCTTGTAACTAGATCTGTCGTGCTGCATCTCAGCGGTATATGGCCCCAGAAAACAAGCTGTGCCTGTATATTTCTCTGATTATAAAATGAAAGAAAAGCATGATATGCTAAAAGGTGGGCTAATCTCCTAAGTAGCTGATGCTTCGAAGTGTGATATGAACGAAGCCTGGTTGCTATCATGAAGCAATGTGGTTAAATGATAGAGTAGGCAATGGACAGAGGGTTCCTACATTCTATTCCCAGGTTTGTATTTGACTTGGGTAAGTCATTTATGCCTCAATTTCCTCATTTGTAAATTGGGTAGGCAAACGTTACCTCACAGGGGTTTTGTGAGGCTTATTTACATAGTCAGATTTTGGCTTTCCCCTTGCATGAGTGTGCAAAGAGATGAGGAAACAGGATGCAGGGAGTTCCTCCTTTCCTTGCAGAATCCCATTCTCTAAAAGTTAGAATGCTGACATTTGTTTACTGTGTTTTAGTATATCATAGGAAAACCATGTGATCCATAGTGCATTACATGAGCTGGAGAGCATAGGGAGAGGGCAGGAGGCAGCAGCCACTCAAAGCCTATGTAGAAAATTACAGTCATCAACACAAAGCAGTTAAAAATTTAATTCCAAATCATTTTTTTACAAATCCGAACCCTAGCCTGTCATTCTGCTTTAGAGAGCAATGGAGAGGAAGAGGGAGATACTGGATACATTTTTCATTAGCACCTAAGTCCCACTGAAAGTCAACAGCTCTCTGTGGGAGACCTGGAGAGCAGTTTGTCCGTTCATGCCCCTATAGTGAAGACAGCAGCAAGAGGGGTACAGACAGTGCTTAATTTGTGCCAAGGCTTGCTGGGGCTGAGCCCCGACATCTCTCGGCTTAGCAGTTCATAGCCCCGGTACCTCTGGGCTTGCCATGGCAGTTATGAAAGTACAAAAATTGCTTGAACACGGGCACCTCTTTCATTACAAATAAAGCACTAGGTAAAGAGTAGAGCCATGCTGCTAAGGAATCACCCTTACACTGGTCAGAAAATGGTCAGAAAATGTTTTTATTTGCTGAAAAATTGAATTTTTCACCAAAGATTATGAAAACTGATTTTTTTTCGGCAAAACCAAAATATTTTGATTTGCGGTGTCTCATGGGAATTGTAGATTTGGCTACTCATGCGCCCATTCTCTTCTATCGACTGGGTTCCATCATTGGGCTACATCTCCCATAATGCATCATGGTCTCTCCTTTTGAAAACAGCAAACTTTGTAGCATAGGAGATGTGGTTTGGCTGGGGAGCCTGGCCCATAGAGGAAAGTGAGGACTTGAAGCCACCAAACTACAACTCCCATGAAGCACTGTGCCAGCATGTCAAAATCAACATATTTTGGTCTTTAGCCCCAATATTTCAATTTTCAAATGTTTGGTTTTTGATGAAAGATTAACCTTTTCAAGAGAAAGCAGGCTCATTTCACGAAAAATTTTGTTTTGTCAAAAAAACCCAATTTTCTGTAAAAAAAAAAAAAAAACAGTTTGTATAGAAAATTTTCGACCGGCCCTAGTGCCAGTAAGATGGTCCTGAAGAATATATAGCATGGTTCTTGGGTCTTTTGAGAGAAATAAAACTTCTTGTTTTTGTGGTGCACTGCAAATAGTTTCATTTGGGCAGCTCTTTACAGTCTCTCAGCAACAGGGGCGGCTCCAGGCACCAGCATGCCAAGTGCGTGCTTGGGGCGGCAAGCCAGAAGGGGCGCTCTGCCGGTCGCCGCGAGGCTGGCAGACAGGTTGCCTTCGGCGGCTTGCCTGTGAAGGGTCCGCTGGTCCCGCGGCTTTGGCGGACCTCCTGCAGGTGTGTCGCCGAATCCATGGGACCGGGGACCTCCCGCAGGCAAGCCGCCGCAGGCACCCTGCCTGGTGTGCTTGGGGGGGCAAAATACCTAGAGCCACCCCTGCTTAGCAATAGTCCCATGCACAGATCTGTGGTATGTTTTTCTCATTCAAGGCAATAATTCTTCTGCAGATGTGTGTAAAACAATTAACCATCTGAACCTAAGTAATTGAGTCAAAACACGCTATTAAATATGTAAGTAGTACTATCCCCATTTCACAGATGGGTCAACTAATACAGTTAATTGGAAAATGGAATTTCCATCCAGCAGAAAATTCCAACACTTCAATATTTGTTTTCATTCTATACCAGATTGAAAAGTTGAAATTTCAAAATAGTTTGTGGAATTAAAATTCCAATAACTTCAAAAAATTTGAAGCATTGATACTTTAAAAAGTCAAAATGAAGTGATATAGTTGTAATATTTTTACCTAATCAAAAAGAAACATTTCAGCATTACCAAAATTAAATAAGGAAATTTAAATTATTCATTTTGACACTTCCTCATTGAAAATTTGTCAAAACTGACTCATTCCCATGAAATGCATTTTCCAACAGAAAATTTACATCAACATTTTTTGACTACCTCTGTTAACTAAGGCATAGAAAGGCTAAATGATGTGACCAAGTTTACACAGAAAGTTTGTTACAGAGCCAGGTATGGAAACCAGACTTTTTGAATCCCATTTCCTTGTCCTAGTCACTTTACCACATGGGTATTTATATAAATCTGTTACACATGTAAATCTTTGTGAATTACATATCAAACATTAATACAGGCATGAAACTAATTACAGTTAAAATAGATTTTTAAAAATCACAATGTGTTTGTCTTTTTTTCTTCTGATATTTCTTTTAAAAATTTGGAATCAGGCCAGTATCCAGGCATACCAGACATATTGATATGTGCAGCATTACTGATTAAGGGTTACTTTTTCAAATGCCTAGCCCCATTTTTGTGAGTAGAATCTTGGAACTTGATTTAAGACGCAAATCTAAATACAATATAGTGCATCGAAGGGGAATATATTTTTATGTGACAGTCTTGCAGGAAAAATTAAAATAATTATAGAAGACTTTTATTATTTTGAAATAATGAAAGAAAGATTTTTCCTTTTTATGTTGAAGCTATAATTTGAGGTGTCTGAGGATTGGTGCATGTATTAAGATGGAGAGTGAACCAGGTACAATACTCAAGAATCTGAAGAACTGTACAAGAAATTTATAGTACTGCTTTAAAATGTCTAAGCAAAATCTAGTGACTCGCGGGAGGTATTTTTTCTTTTTTCTATTCTGTCTGCTATTGACTTCCTCCCCATCACGTCTGCATTTGATAGTCTATGGAAAAAAAATAATTGTAATTTCAGTAGTGAATTTTATGCAGATTCAGTATTTATGGTGGCGGTGCTTGAGAGAGTCTAAGATTAATGATCACACACAATGCCACTATATGGAAAGGACAGACTTTTTAGTGGAGAAATGTGCCCGTAGGCAGTGATGCAAATTTCATGTGTCTCTAAACATGAAGGCCCATCCTGACATACTGTTTGGGTTTTGTTTAAACCCTATTACAACACCCATAATTGTCAACAAAATTAATTTTGTATACTGGGTAGGAGATATTAATTTAGTTTCCCATGAGGGTCCTTTCCAAAAATGTATTTTTCAAAATATACCATCTGTTTTCTGAAAACTTGGTTTTCCTGAGTTGGATTTTGGTGGAATATTTTATTCCCACCTACGAACACTTTCTCTTAAGGCTGCTAAAAGTGAAACCAGGTTGCATTATGTTGTTTTTTTCATAAAGGGTGTAGGCAACTCACACAGACCAAAGGGGAAATTTTAGAATACTGAACCTGAAGGTAATAAAATTATTCTGAGCATAGTTTTGAGTATCAGAATTTTACGAATTTTTACTGTACTTTATGGAGAGGCAGTAGTCAAATTTTACCAAAAATATTTTTGCTGGAAGTTTTCAGTTCTTCTTCGAGCGCTTGCTCATATCCATTCCAGTTAGGTGTGCGCGCGCCGCGTGCATGTTCGTCGGAAGATTTTTACCCTAGCAACACTCGGTGGATCGGCTGGGTCGCCCCCTAGAGTGGCGCCACCATGGCGCCAGATATATACCCCTGCCGACCCAACTGCTCTTCAGTTCCTTCTTACCGCCCGTGTTGGTCGTTGGAACAGTGGAGTGCGGCTTAGCTGTCCTCCACTTCCCTAGCTACTCGTAGTTTCTTCGATATCTTTGTTGTATATAGTTGGAATTTATATAATTACAGTTAGTCTGATAGTTCTTTAGATAGTTAGTGTATATAGTTAAGCGGAGTTTGGGCATTAGCCCCTTCCCTGCACCCGGAGCCGGGGCCCATGCCCGGTTCACCGGGATTCAAACCTTGCTCAGCCTGCCACAAGCCAATGCCTACAGGAGATCCCCACGACTCCTGTCTCAAGTGCCTTGGGGAATCGCACATTACAGATAAGTGCTGTATTTGCAAGGCATTTAAGTCGAGGACAAAGAAAGAGACTTTCGCTTAAAGAATCTCCTCATGGAGGCAGCTCTGAACGCTCCACCCTCTGCACTGAGCGCTGAGCACTCTGCTAGAAGCTCTCCTCCGGCACCGGACCGTGCCGGCACCGTTAAGACGCCGCGGCACCGGCCATCTCTGGTGCAGGGACCTGCTCGGCACCGATCTCTCTCCCCGAAACTGAGGAGGTCGAAGTCCTCCACTACCTTGTGCCCTCTGCACCTCAGACGCAGCCTCGTTCGGACTGCCCGGCACCTACGCCTGCTGCGGCACTGATTACTGCGGTACTGTCGACTCCGGTCCCGTGGGGGCCGTCGAGTCCGGTCCCTGAGAGCTCCCCCCCCGAGGCCTGTGGTTGAGCTTACACACGGGAGATATTCTCCACAGCCAGGGACTTCATAGCTATGATGGAGTCTCTCCTGCCTCAACCCCTGGCACCGCCAGTGCGGGTATTACCTTCAGTCGACCTGGAAGATTGGCACCGATCACTATCCAGGTCCCAGCACTGTTTGCAGTCCCATCAACAATCATGGTCCCGAAGCTGCTCGCAGTCCCGGTGCCGCTCGCCTCTTCAGTACCGGTCATACTCGTGGCATAGATTGACGTCTCGGCCTCCGGCTCGGTATTCTCGGTACCGCTCCAGCTCCCGGCACCGCTCCCGGTACCGGGACTCTCGCAGCCGTTCCCGACACAGACCTTCGAGATCCAGGTCAACCTCCCGGCACCGTGCAGGTCGCAGGTCCCGATCTCGTTCTCGGTACCAGTATGGCTCCAGGTACCGATCCCCGGTGCCGAGGAGATCAGCAACGGTGAGAGGGAAGGACTCTCACCAGGGTTTTTCAGCTCCTCCCTGGCCGTCCTGGCACCCGTCCGTGTCTTCGCAGGCAGACAGTTCGTACGCCCAGGACAGAGACTCCGATGTGCCCGCCAGGATATTCCACGAGCCCCAGGCCCAAGATCATGGCCCTCACCGGTGGGCATTCTGGACACCTTGGGCATATCATCAGGCCCAAGGTGCACATCCAGGCCCATCTCGCTCTGCCACATCGGAGCACAGGGTGCCGGAAGCCACTATAAGCTGCCCTCCTCCTCCTACTTCGGAGGAAGTGCCGGTCCAGCCACAAGACTCCCAGATCCCAGGGGAGACAGAGGCTGGCCACCAAGAAGAGGCCTCAACTGACCCGCTTGTCCCTGGTCTCTCCTCATTCTCCTCCCCTGACGAGGCGGTAGCCGGAACATCATCTGTAAGCCCTCCGCCAATTGACCTGAGGGCCCACCAGGACCTCCTCAGGCGTGTGGCACTAAATATGAACTTGCAAGTCGAGGAGGTCCCGGAGGTAGAGGACCCAGTGGTGGACATTTTATCATCTGATGCCCCCATGAGAGCGGCCCTCCCCTTTATCCGGACGATCCAATGCCAATACGATCTGGCAGTCTCCGGCCTCTATCCCACCTGCTGTCCGGGGAGTGGAACGTAAAGATTAGGTGCCCTCCAAGGGCTACGAATACTTATACGTCCATCCTCCTCCCTGCTCCCTCGTTGTCCAGTCGGTCAATGAGAAAGAACGCCATGGCCAGCAGGCCCCAGCCCCGAAATCAAAGGACGCAAGGCACATGGACTTGCTGGAGTGCAAAGTCTACTCTGCAGGGGCGCTCCAACTCCACATGGCTAATCAGCAAGCCCTCCTTAGCCGCTATAACTATAATACCTGGGCGGCGACAGACAAGTTTAAGGAGTTGCTCCTGCAAGACTCCTGGCAGGAATTTGCAGCTCTCCTGGACGAAGGAAAAAACGTGGCTAGAACTTCCCTCCAGGCTTCCTTGGACGCAGCGGACTCTGCAGCCAGGACCCTAGCCTCCGGAGTTACTATGAGACATATCTCATTGCTGCAAGTCTTAGGCCTTCCCCCGGAGCTCCAGCATACAATCCAGGACCTCCCCTTTGAAGGGCAAGGCCTCTTCTCCGAAAAGACAGACCCTAGGCTGCAAAGCCTAAAAGATAACAGGGTCATTATGCGCTCACTAGGCATGCACATGCCAGTGACTCAGCAGAGGCCCTTATGCCCCCAGCCACACCGCTCTTACCCTCAGCCCAGACAGAGACAGGACTTTGCCAGAAGGCGGGGTAGAACCGGTCGTCGGAGGCAGTCAGGCACCCGGGGGGCCAGAACCAAGGTCCCTCCAAAGCAACCACAGAGCCAAAACGCACCTTTTGAAGGTGCACCCAAGGACAACGTACCACTTTCATTAAAGGCTCCGTTCCCTCCTTTCTCCAACCACCTCTCCCTTTTCCTCCCTGCGTGGTCCCAGCTAACGTCAGATCGCTGGGTCTTACGCATGCTGGAATTTGGGTACCACCTCCAATTTATTTCACGCCCACCCTTCCACCCCCCTTCCTCGTTCCCCTTCAGGACCCCTCTCATGAGCAATTCCTCCTTCAGGAGGTGCAGACGCTCCTTGCCAAAGGAGCCATAGAGGAGGTACCAAAACCCGCAAGGGGCATGGGGTTTTACTCCCGCTACTTCCTAATCCCCAAGGCGAAGGGGGGGTCTCAGACCTATCCTGGATCTGCGGGAACTCAACAAATTCATGATAAAGTTGAAGTTCCGCATGGTATCCTTGGGGACCGTCATCCCATCCCTGGATCCCGGAGACTGGTATGCCACCCTCGACATGAAAGATGCGTATTTTCACATAGCCATCTACCCTCCTCACAAGAGGTACCTCTGGTTCATAGCCAACTGCCAACATTTTCAATTCACGGTCCTACTGTTTGGCCTCTCTACAGCCCCAAGAGTATTTACGAAATGCATGGCTGTAGTCACCGCCCACCTCTGCTGCCGTCGGATACACGTTTTTCTGTATCTAGACGACTGGCTCATCCAAGGGACCTCCGAGGCACAAGTCACCCATCACGTCGGCATTGTCAAGGACCTTTTCCTACATCTAGGCCTGATGATCAATGCCAAAAAATCCACTCTGATTCCCACTCAGAGGATAGACTTTATTGGTGCCACCCTTGACTTCAGTCTCGCCAGAGCCTTCTTACCGCTGCCCCGGTTCCAGGCAATGGTGGCCATCATCCAGAGCCTGCAAGCTGTTCCGTTGACTTCAGTTTGCACTTGCCTCGGTCTCCTGGGTCACATGGCGGCCTGCACGTTTGTGACGAAACACCCCAGACTGCGCCTCCATCCCCTCCAATCGTGGCTCAACTCACTGTACCGACCAGGCAGTGATGCTATAGACATGATAGTCACCATTCCCCCGAGCATCCTAGGCTCCTTCGAATGGTGGCTGACCCCCTCCCTGGTGTGTGCAGGGCTGCTGTTCCATCCGCCCCAGCCCTCTATATCCCTGACGATGGACACGTCATCTCTCGGCTGGTGTGCTCACCTTGGACATCTACGCACTCAAGACCTTTGGTCATCTCAGGAGCTGGCCTTGCACATCAATGTCTGGGAGCTGAGAGCATTCCGCCTTGCGTGCCAGGCGTTTCAGCTGCACTTGCAAGGCCGTTGTGTGTCAATATTCACAGACAACACAACAGCCATGTACTATATAAACAAACAGGGCGGGACAAGGTCCTTGACCCTTTGTCAGGAAGCCATGCGACTCTGGGACTTTTGTATAGCCCACTCTATATTCCTCATAGCTTCCTTTCTCCTGGGGGTTTGAAACACTCTGGTGGATCACCTCAGCAGATCCTTCCTTTCTCACGAGTGGTCGTTTTGCCCGGACGTTATTCTTTCGGTCTTCCAGAAGTGAGGATTTCCCTGTGTAGACCTCTTCGCGTCCCGTGAGAACAGAAAATGCCAGATATTCTGTTCCTTTCAAGATCTCTCCCAGGGTTTGATAGCTGACGCTTTCCTGATACCATGGATGACTCACCTGCTCTACGCTTTTCCACCGTTCCTGCTCGTCCACAAGGTCCTGCTGAAAGTACGCAGGGACAAAGCCCTCTTGATCATGATTGCTCCAGCGTGGCCCAGGTAGCACTGGTACACCATGTTGCTCGACCTGTCAATAGCCAACCCCATCCCTCTATCTCTTCACCCGGACCTGATAACTCAGGACCACAGCAAACTTCACCACCCAGACCTACAGTCCCTCCATCTCACAGCATGGCTCCTAAGTGGTTGACCCAGTCTGAGTTGCATTGCTCTGCCCCAGTGAAACAAGTACTCTTGGGTAGCAGAAAGCCTTCCACTAGATCAACATATCTGGCCAAGTGGAAGCCTTTCTCATACTGGTGCGGAGAGCAGAACGTTCTTCCCGCCGAAGTCTCGATCCCCACCATCTTGGACTACCTCTGGTCTCTGAAACAGCAGGGCCTAGCAGTATCATCACTGAGGGTACACTTGGCAGCCATCTCTACCTTCCACCCAGGTGAGAATGGCCGCTCAGTGTTTTCACATCCTATGGTATCTCGATTCCTCAAGGGCTTGGAGCGCCTATACCCCCAGGTACGCCACCCCGCCCCAACCTGGGACCTCAACCTGGTTCTTACCAGGCTTATGTCGGCCCCATTCGAGCCGTTAGCAACTTGCTCCCTTCTGTACCTGTCCTGGAAAACCGCTTTCCTCATGGCCATCACATCGGCAAGACGAGTTTCCGAGCTTTGGGCTCTCACGGCGGACCCTCCATATACTGTGTTCCACAAGGACAAGGTGCAGTTGTGACCACATCCGGCCTTTCTCCACAAAGTGGTATCGGCCTTCCATGTTAGCCAGGAGATATTCCTTCCGGTCTTCTTCCCGAAGCCGCATTCATCACACAGGGAGCAACAATTGCACTCCCTAGACGTCTGTAGAGCACTCGCTTTTTATATAGAGCGGACAAAGCCCTTCCGCAGAACACCCCAACTCTTCATCACGTTGGCAAAGCATATGAAGGGCCTACCCATTTCCTCACAAAGGATTTCATCCTGGGTGACATCGTGCATCCGCACTTGTTACAACTTGGCTCATGTCCCCTCGAGCCGCATCACTGCACACTCTACCAGGGCTCACGCTTCATCTGCTGCCTTCCTGGCTCACGTGCCCATCCAAGAGATATGTCGCACAGCTACCTGGTCCTCGGTCCATACCTTTGCCTCTCACTATGCCCTGGTTCAGCAGTCCAGAGATGATTCAGCCTTTGGCTCCGCAGTATTACACTCTGCGACATCTCACTCCGACCCCACCGCCTAGGTAAGGCTTGGGAATCACCTAACTGGAATGGATATGAGCAATCACTCAAAGAAGAAAAGACGGTTACTCACCTTTGTAACTGTTGTTCTTCAAGATGTGTTGCTCATATCCATTCCAAACCCACCCTTTCCCCACTGTCGGAGTAGCCGGCAAGAAGGAACTGAGGAGCGGTTGGGTCGGCAGGGGTATATATCCAGCACCATGGTGACGCCACTCCAGGAGGCAACCCAGCTGACCCACCGAGTGTTGGTAGGGTAAAAATCTTCCGACGAACGTGCACGCGGTGCGCGCACACCTAACTGGAATGGATATGAGCAACACATCTCGAAGAACAACAGTTACAAAGGTGAGTAACCATCTTTTTTCCAACGTGGCCTAATTATTCTCTGGCTAATTGAATGTGGATTCAAGTCTGTCTTTTGTATGAGTGTATCTATGTACTGTATCACCAAGGACATTTTGTGATACTCATCATCTTAATACCTAGGCACCTTCCAAGTTATTAAAAATAAAAATGTTAACAGTCTCTTTTTCTTCCTTCCCCCCCTGCAGACTTTGATTCGTTTTGTGTGTGGAAAGCCAAGTATAAAAAAATGCACGTGAGCTTCAAAATCTAGGTCCAGTTCCTGCAAGTGTTTTGCCTTGCTCTCAAGCCTACTCCTATTGATCACCAGTTTCCACTGTTAAGGGAGACCATAGTTGCAGTGGGAGAGGTAATCTCTCTACCAGTTAGTTCCAAGCTCATGGGGATCTTTGGTGTCAGGGCAGAGATCTACGGCTTGATTCCCTTCAGCTTTTGACAGTGAATTACACTTGGGGAAAGGGAGCATAACACACTACCATGTCGGAGCAGTGGTAGCATTTTATACTCACACTGCTTTAACCTAGCGCAAGTATGAATGATTGCAAGGCAGTGGAGCCTCAGTCATCCAATCTAATCTAGGCATAGAGTTCCTCATCCCTCTGGCACCTGGGTGTGTGTCCTGCACGCTTCTGCATTTGAGGTGCTTGAGGCAGGAGCTTGACCATGTGCACCAAAATGAAAAAATGGCTCCCTCTGGCAAAGTCATTAGAAGTTGTGCCAACCTTGTCTCAGCTGGAAGTGGCTCTTTCCATCTCTTACAGTTTCATATGAATTGTTTTCTCTTCCAAGGGCTGTAAAATATCTGGGACAGCAGATATAATAGAAAATCTGACCAAGTGGGTATTCACCCACGAAAGCTCATGCTCCAAAACGTCTGTTAGTCTATAAGGTGCCACAGGGTTCTTTGCTGCTCAGATGATAATGTCTATCCTTTGTTAAAATAAGCTCTGCACCCTATTGTTCATTTCAGGTACTGGTTCAAGTTGCCAAAGATTTACTCCACAGAAATTGCTACTGGAAAAAAATAAAATCAAACTATAACTCAAAACAAGCATCCATGACACTGAAATTTCATTAAACTGCTGAGCACTCAGCTGGTGCTATATAGGTCTCTTAAGTGTGAAAGGATAGAAGATTTAATGCAGTCATCTTATTTGCCTTGAGTTTGACTAGTAAACATCAGTTTTTGTCATTCTGATTCCTCTTGTGGTCATTATTTTAGCCCTCTGTTTCCCATCTGATATTGAACTCTAGTGATATGGATGCAGAAGCAGCAAACAACATGCCAGAGTAAGAGAAAAGGCTGTTTTTACTGCTTTTAGCAATGTGACCTTAGGTATTGATTTATAGCCTGCTGCAGTGCTCCAATGCAAAAGGGAGCTGTGGTAATTAAGTTAGTATCTGCACTTTCTAAAATAGTGCTGAGTTGCAACAAAGAGAGACCCTTTATTTTTCCTCTCTGTCTCTCAGTGAATGCAGATGCAGGCACTAACCTCTGACCCTTTTCAGCTCTCCCCAGCTGCAGCTGTTATTTTTCTCTCTGTGTGCCTTTACGTGCTGATAGACTGAGTAAGATTCATTAATTTTTTGTGCTTGACTTTCTTTTTAAGCTAGCATTGGAGCAAATTTCTACTCAGTACCTGACGCTTTAAAAAAAAATCTGAGTATTTATTTGGGTAGATAGAAAAGCAGGCAAGAAAATATAGACGAGACAGAAAATTCAGCAGGGTGGATGGCTGTGAAATGGCTCCGATTTTAAAACAAAAGCTTCTGCGTGAAAATTCTCATATCTCAGCAAGATGCATTATTACAAAATACATATAAAGATAATAGAACAAACGCAATGGGGAATCTCTTTCATACTCCAATACAGTCATTAGAGAAATAGGGCCATGGAAGGTAATAAAATTGAGTACCTTAAGGTAAGCATGTAAATAGCATGCTAATATATGCAAATTAACATACTATGTTCAGTGTCCATAAAAACTACAGCTAATTAAAGATAGGTAAGTTGCTGCATTTTATACTTCACAGAGTTATGAGGGAGGTAGCATACTATCATAATTGCACAATGTTTGCCTTGGGGAATGCATCAAATGTTCTATTTTTTTTCCTAGCAGTTTTGTCTATTTCGGTGGAAGTAATTACCTTTTCACTTCCTCACTAAAGGTCTGAATCTGAGTGAGGGTTATGAAATTAGAAACAAAATAAAATTACAGCCAATACTGTAATTCTGCAAATATTTAGTAGTGAAATTAGTTCTTACTCCTGTGAATATGCTTCTCAGCAAAAAACTTAAATAAATGCTTAACTTCAGTGGGACTTATGCAAGCGCTTAAAATTAGGTAGGTGCTTGAGTGTTTTGCTGAATCAGGGCATATATCCACTACTAACTATTTGCAGAATTGTGTGCTTATTGATTAGGAGTCAAATACAGCTTGCCTTGCTCATGAAGGCAATTTAACTATTTTTGTGAGTTAAGCAAATGAGTTTTGGCCCTAAACACTACTTGAACATGATCAGATCAGCTGCCTTAAGAAATGGGCATCAAATCTGATGAATGCGCACCCTTAAACTTGTTGTTGCAGTCACAAATAGCTCGATTAACTTGTTTTCAATGCAGTAATAGGCTTTTGGGGGTGAGAAGTTTACTTTAGAAAAAGATGGGCCCCAATTTTTAAATGGCCAACCTCTGCATGGTGCAGTACCTGAGGAGGGACAAAAAAGACTATATGTGTCTGACCCCGGTGGCAGCTACAGGATGATTCAACCTCTGGTACAAATTAGAGCAGCCCCAAAGCTGCTCTAATTTGCTCCCAGCTACCCACATCCTCAAGGGGCTGTTCTAGTGGCTGGGGATTACCAGAGTGTAATGGTGTTCTGAACATGCTCCTGTTACACAGTCAGGTTGCTGATGTAGCTATCACCTCAAGTCTGTCAAGCAGAATGATGGAAAGCCGGACAAGCCAGCTTTACAGCACCTGAGGATTCTCCCATGCTGAGGGCTTTGTAGCCCTTTGAGGCCATAAACAGGGGGCCAGGATTTGGTTCAGGGGTTTTAATATTTTTATGCTAAATACTTTGTTAAGTATTAATGTTATGAATTGTAATGTATGTTTCTGTGGTACATTTGGAATCTGCCACACCAGAATTTCTGGCCTGTTCTCCAGCTGTTGAGTACTTGAAAGTCTGATCAAGTCAGAACCTCTGAGATAATGTGAAAAGCTCACCTCCCCTTGCTGTCATTTGCACTAATGGGTTCTCCTTCAAATTACTTCAGGCTGATCTTCCATATTTTTTAAGCTATGCGCTACTCTCCCAAGATAGATTGAGTACGTGTCTGTTGCTGTTTTGTCTTCAATGTCCTACATTGTTTTGTGTGGGATTTGGGAGCCTTTGAAATAGTTATGTTATAGCTGCAGATTAACCCACATTTTAAAAAGAAGCCTCTCTCATTCCTGCTAGAGAATGTGGTTTATGCAAACCATTATTTACTCTTATAAGCACTGAAGCACCATTGTGATGGATGTGGTGTACAGACGTGGTGAGTAGAAAATGGCTCATTACAGTTTGCCTGATGCTTCACTTTGCTATCAGTGATGGTTTATGGCTCCAATTCAGCAAAACATCTAAACACATGCATAATCTGCCCCTGTCCAGTAAAGCAGTTCAGCATGCGCTTAAGTCTCGTTGAAAAAAAATAAGCCCAATATTAAGCACATGTTTAAATGATTTCCTAAATAGGAATGGACTGCTGAATCAGGACCACTGGAGGGAAAAAAGAGTGGGTATTCTTGGGGCAGAAGAGATGAGTTGACAGAAAAGAGAGATTGTGAACAGCAAAGAACCCGAGAGGGCAATAAGAAAAATTGGGGTGTAGAGGTGACAAAGAACGATATCAACAGATAAGGGACCCATAGGGGTAAGCAACATACTAAAAAAGAGTGAGAATAATTGAGTGAGAGAAAATATGGAGAGATGAACAAATCATTTTAACAAGCTGAGAAAAAATATTGAAGGAAAGAAAAGAGACCTGTAGCAAAATGTATAGAATGACAAAAAAGGGGTGTGTGTGGAGGGAGGAGGCTAAGGGAGGAAAATATAATAAAAATAGGGGTTATAGAAATGTTAATTGTATTTTGTTTCAAGTTTTCTCTTACTTTTACATGTGCTATGACCCACCTACCAAAAAAATCACTTGCAAATCTGGATGCTGCCCCCAGTTGCACGCATGCAATACCACATTTCAGCACTTTCTCTGATTAGGAAGTTTCTGAGACATGTTCAGAAGCATCATATTGTGTGCGTTAATCATTAGAGTAGGGGTGCAATTACTCTTCAGATTCTAGATGCAGAGCCATGTTTTCAATTGCTGTGATCTGGAGTACCAGTGTAAATCCACAAACAGTATCTTGCAGGCTAGCAAGTGTTATGCAGAGACTCTAAAATTACCCTGCTGCTGCTTGGCTGCTTGCCCTTCTCAGTGCTAAGCTGACATATCCAAAATCAGTGCCTGTCAGAGACAGCACTGTTTTCAGAACTGCTGATTCAGCATGTGATTGGGGTGGAGGGGAGCTGATGTAATTTAGCTGCAGCAATAAGAGGCTTTTAACAACATGCGTACTGTATTTTGATAAGAAAGGGAAGAGCAGGAGACAGGAGTAGAAGGAGTATATTGTAACCCCTTTTGATAAAATATTGCAGCATTGTGGTATCCCCTGAAAGATTCATTCTTACCAGACCTCCACAGGGCTATCTTTGTCACAGGTAGTCTTGAATAAGAACACTCTCCCTCCCTCCCACTTTTTCCTCTCACTTTCTTCTGTTGAACTGATACCTTGAGATGCTCCAGAAGTCCCTAGCAAGGTTGTGACCATTAGTATGAGGCCCCCTGCATACAGCTGATAGCGTGGATTGACCACTGCAGCTCTAGAACTGACAGGCCCCTTATTTGCTGGGTCACTTGCTTGAGGATTCTCTGCAGCTTGAGATCTTTAAACCACGATTTGAGGACTTCAATAGCTCAGATATACATTAGGGGGTTGTTACAGGAGTGGGTTGGTAAGATTCTGTGGCTTGCATTGTGCAGGAGGTCAGACTAGATGATCATAATGGTCCCTTTTGACCTTAAAGTCTATGAGTCTTCTGACCTTTGGTGTAGTGCAAGAAAGAAGGTGGGTTGGTTGGGCAAAAGAAAACTAAACTGTCCTCTTGCAAAATAGAGATTTCTGCAAATGTAAAAGGTATCTAAAGGGTGTGGTGCAACTTCCTTTCAAGGGAGGAGGATCTTATTCCTTTCAAGAGAGGAGGAGAGAGTGAGCTAGAGAGAATGCTGCTTTTGGCAGAGGGCAACTGGCTGCTTTATGACTTTGCCTTGATGTATGTTTAAAAAACATCCTAGAGTCTGGCACAAGGAGGATTTTTCCCACTTGTGTTATTTCTAAACATTCTTCAAAAGCTTCAGTAGAATATAGTATATTTGTTTGATCAGGCAAACATATTCAGTACTGAAGCTCATGGGTAATACCTACCTCTGACCATATTCAGCCAATTTTTTTACGTCTAATTTAAATTCAATTTTGCTGTAATCTGTGCAGAATAGAGAGCGATGTCTCAAGCACAGTTGCTTCTCTTGAATCAAATTGACTCCATCCAGGCAGCTGCAGAGGCAGGGGGCAATGTTATCAAACTGGATTCCTCAACTAAATATAAATATGGTCAAAAGTTTGAATATATTTACTGTGTACACACTAGTCTCAGATAACTTGCAAAAGAGTCGGAGCTTGAGTTTATTTCAGATAAACATTCAAAAGTTTGCATGCTTATCTCAACCTTGTCTGAGCTATCCAAACTTCCTGAGGCTTCAACATTTTGCTGGAGATTTCACAAGCACTGTATAGGCTTTCTTGTGAGATTGCTGTTTTCATTCAGCCTTCAAATACCATCCAAACAGCCCTTTACACAGTATTTAGACATTGATGATCCCAGTTGTACCCTAGAAATGCAGACACATGGATTTATTCTACATTAGTGTTTTTTGGGGCCTAAAAGTATTTAAGCAAACATTGATTTAGGCTCAGAAAGCTTGAATCCAGAGGTGATGTTCAAAGTTCAGGTGTTTGGGTCCACGATTTTCATTTGGGCCAATATTTAATTCACATCTTTTAGGTTAGTAATTCTTTAGTACTTCTAAATGGGGCTATTCTTGAAGATCACATAGAAACTTTAGCAACTGCAAAATGCAGCACTCACTTATTTTGCAGTTTCAGTCCTGTGGCTCATACGTCAACTGTTTTGGGCAGACCTCACTAGTTTCCATCTGTCAAGGTACAATTTTAGGTTTGAATCTATTGTTTTTTAAATCCTGAATATTTGAGACACTACTTCTTTCTGTGGGCACCATCCCAGCAATTGAGATCAACTAGAATGCTGCTGTTAAGAATCCTCGATATGATTGTAAGTGGACTAAAGTTAGGGCATTCTCAGTGGATTGATTACGGAACTGACTTTCCCTGTTAGTGTGACAGAGGCCAAAATTGTTGGGATTTAGGGAATGATGTAAGGTTCATCTTTTTTACTTTTTTTGTGTTATGACTCACTGAATTTTACTCTATTGGGGACAGTTTATTTAATTGTGACAGTTAGTTGTTGTTTGTAATTATTGTGACTCAGAAATCTCTTGATGCCAGCTGGCAGAAGGCATAATGGATACTTAGTATTTTACAAAGATCTCTGGGGTCAGGTATCTACATAATATGTGCCAAAGGCAGATAGGCTTTCTGTTGAAAGCCAGTAGCTTACTGGTCATCATAGTCATAGTGAAATGTATGGATGGATGATATTTAAGGAGTTATATATCTATACTGAAAACTATGTTTTTAAGGTATATAAGTTTAGACAGCTCACCAGAAGGTGCTAAACAGGTTCTTTTTAGGTAGGGAGTAGTAAAAGTGTCTTTCTCTGGGTGGTCATTGGGTATTTTGTGTCTTACAGTATAAAACCGAACCTACACTAGAAAATTAGGTTGGTTTCATTATGTTAGTTGGGGGGTGAGTGGCATTGTTAAGCTGACCTAAGTCCTTGTGCAGACAGCACTAGGTTGATGGAAGAATTCTTCCATTGATTTAGCTACCGCTTCTTCAGGAGGTGGATTAACTACACTGACGTAGTAGTGTCTACACCATTGGCATAGGTAATGTCTACACTAAAGCAGCTGTGCTGCTGTAGCCCTTTAAATATAGACATACCCTCAGTCTATGTGCATTACTGAGCCTAATGCACATGAAGAAACTGTGAATTGACATAAGAGAAGCTCTTCATAACAAAAATAGTGAGGGGCTGTCCTTTTTACAAATAAAGACAATGGATTTGGGGAGCATATGAGGTTTTGAAGTGAACCTGGGATCTTTCACTGTGGAGACAAGCTCAGAGCGTGGTCGGTTTCATGGAAAAGGGATCACAGCTTACCTGGCTGAAAAACACCTCAGTACTACTGTAAGACATGATAGTAACTAGTTAAGTAAGTCTAGGTTCTAAAATGCTTGTTATGGTTTTATTTTACATGTAACCATTTGTTTTCCGTGTTTCTAATTACTATTATTTTAATCTCTCCTCTTAGTTAAATAGCCTTTTGCTTGTTTTCACTATAAACATATATAAATGTTAAATGGAATGGTGATCTTGAGCTGAAACTGATATGCTTGTGAGTACTATTTATTTGGGAGCAGCTACCTTGTGAATTCTGTTTCTAGTGGATCTGGGGTTGGTCACTCCGGCGGGATGCTTGGAAGGCTTGGGGGGTTGCAGTGTGCCAATCACTAACATGGAGAGAGAGAAAGTGGGACCTGTGTAAGCCTTTTGGGAAATGATTGTGTTGCCTGTGGCCAGCGGAATTGGGGAGCTGATTCCCAGCAGGCACAGCCAAGGAAGGCTTCCTTATGCTAAGGGTAGATGCTAGAGAGGTACCTTGCAACCCTGGCAACTGCCAGGAAGTGTCACAATGATCTTTTGCTTTAAGACCACCCTATTGATATAACATGAGAACTCCAACTAAGAACATAAAAATGGCCTTACTGGGTCAGACCAAAGGTCCATCTAGCCCAGTATCCTGTCTTCTGACAGTGGCCCAAGCCAGGTGCCTCAGAGGGAATGAACTGAACAGGTAATCATCAAATGATCCATCCCCTGTCACCCATTCCCAGCTTCTGGCAAACAGAGGTGAAGGACACCATCCCTGCCCATCCTGGCTAATAACCATTGATAGACCTATCCTCCATGAATTTATCTAGTTCTTTTTTGAACCCTGTCATAGCCTTGGCCTTCACAGCATACTCTGGAGGAGGTCCACAGGTTGACTGTACGTTGTGTGAAAAAATACTTCCTTTTCTTTGTTTTAAGCCTACCGCCTATTAATTTCATTTGGTGACCGCTAGCTAGTTCCTGTGTCATGGGAATAAGTAAATAACATTTCCTTATTTACTTTCTCCACACCAGTCATGATTGTATAGACTTCTATAATATCCCCCCTTATTCGTCTCTTTTCCAAGCTGAAAAGTCTGAATGTTTATTAGTCTCTCCTCACAGGGAATCTGTTCCATTCCTCCTAATCATTTTTGTTGCCCTTTTCTAAACCTTTTCCAATTCCAATAGATCTTTTTTTGAAATGGGGATACCACATCTGCATACAGTATTTAGATATGGGTGTACCATGGATTTATATAGAGGAAAAATGATATTTTCTGTCTTATTATCGATACCTTACATAATGATTTCTAACATTCTATTAGCTTTTTTGACTGCCGCGACACACTGAGTGGATGTTTTTAGAGAACGGTCCACAGTGACTCCAAGATCTCTTTCTTGAGTGGTAACAGCTAATTTAGATCCCATCATCATCTGCAGGAAGTTAGTCCCAGAGTATAGAACAGACTGGTGGAGTTCTGATAATAAAATTGCATTAATTGCATGATCTAAAGCTCAATGAAGTCAACAAAAAGACTCCCACTGACTTCTTAGGGAGCAAGATCAGAACTTAGAAGTCGGATCTTGCACCATTAAAGTCAATGGGACATTTGCCCAAAGCAGGATCAGGTTGATCTCTCTGTGTCTAGATTTACTCCCACATTCTACTGTGGTGTTAGGTACTGTTTTTACTCCACATGCACTCAGAGGCTCTGCAATGGGAGCATTATATAAATTTCAAAGCAAAAGCAAAAACAAAAAAAACAAAAAAAAAACCCAACCACAGAAATGCCCTAGTTCTGCACCCTTCTAGCCTTAAGCTGTAGTGACCTCACTGAGCACGAGATTTTTTTTTCTAATCTTTCTGAAAGGAGTCTTGTTTGCTTGCTGGCCCTTATACACCAAGGCACTGTTGTGTTACTTAAAATTGTAAATTATGTCTGTTTAAGAAAATGTCAGTGTTTTTTAAAACAGAATAACAGAACTGGAAAAGTCTTGGCTGTGCCGTTTGTTACCAAAGTTGCATGCAAGCAGAATGATGCATTCATCATTATGAGCAGATTCAAGGAGACTAATGACTGGTACACAATACAGCTTCAGTTCTTTCAAGTAACATGATAGCTGTTTCTATTCTTGCCAGCAAGATTATCTGAGTAATGTTAATGCTCATAAACTAGCCTATAGAGGTACTATGACTACAAGACTGTACTTACAAACAATGAAAACTTAAAGAAAATAATCCCTATTAATTAAATGGATCTTTCTGTCAGAAATAGGGCTGCAAGGTAACTATTGCCTCGTTGGGTGATGTAATTTCTTTGGGATCTGTATTTGTGCTCTGATTATATTGTCTATTCCCTAACAGCTCTGTGGAATGGTTCTTCAGCATTAGTATGGGGTAAGTTGCTATCGGTATTGCTTATCAGCTGCCTGGTGAAAAGCTGATCTTGCGATCACATTACACAGGCCTCTTTTATGTTAGACAATACTTGGATCCTGGTAAAAGGCATCACCATCATGAGAATGACACTCATGACTTTGAAATACCCCAATCAAACCAAAACCAACCAACCAAATAAATAAATAATAACAAAAACAGAAATTAATAAAATCTAACCTCACCTCAAAAAACCCAGTCCACTAGGACTTTGATATTGCCATTGATTGTATGTAGACGGCATTCAGATATTACAGTGATGGGAAATGGTATAAAATCCTAAAAGAGCTAGCTAGATCCTATATCTGGAGAAATGCTGCACTTTGCAATTTTATATTATGAAATACCATAGGAAAAACAGCCCAGGTCTCTGAACTATTGGCCTGGAGTTGGGTATTTACTTAAAAATCCTTTTGCATGGCTTTGTTTGAATCTCCTTAAATAGCCACCAAAGAGAGGCACCGACTTTCTAGTGGCTGCTTTGGTGGTGTGTGGTGGCTTTTTGCATTTGAAATACTGCTTGTGCTTTTGCTCTTTTCCTCTTCCAAAAGGGAGGAGCTGCTTTTCCTGTATTTTTTTACTAAACATTGAGGTTATGCTATGCTCTTAAGTGACGTCATTTTGGAAGCCCGTAAGTGAGACTTTACCCGTCTTTGTGTGGGTGGAATGTGTTCACTGTGAAACAGGAAGAGATGTTTACCAAAACTTTTTCCCATGAGAATCAGAATTTTCCCTCTCTGACATCCAGGTTTCGCTTTGGTGGAACTTTACAAATAAGTTATTTCAGTGACCATTTTGTTGACTCAAGGTTCTGACCCTAGAAGGTGATTGCTCTGAACTGTGACTGCCCTTTTGCCTACCAGACTTAATCACAGATAATTGCCTGGAGCATTTGCAGTTAAGCTGCTGCCCAAAACATATACATATATGGTCATGATTTTCAAAAGTGGCTAGTGGTTTTCGGTGCCCAATGTGAGACACTTTAAATTATTTTAAAAGGCGGACAATCAGGCCCCTTTTAAGGAATCTCAGGCTGGTTCCCCAAATCCTTTCTATCTGTGCTAGCACCTGATCACCGTTAAACAGATGCTGTGTTCCCAGGGGGGGCTCCAGGCACCAGCACGCCAAACGCGTGCCGGGGGGGCAAGCCACCGGGGGCGCTCTGTCGGGCGCCGCGAGAGTGGCAGGCAGGCTGCCTTTGGCGGCATGCCTGCAGAGGGTCCACTGGTCCCGCGGGTTTGGTGGACCTCCCGCACGCAAGCCGCTGACTCTGCGGGACTGGGGACCTCCCGCAGGCAAGCCACCAAAGGCAGTCTGCCTGCCGGGCTTGGGGCTGCAAAATACCTAGAGCTGCCCCTAAGTGTTCCATCCCCAGTGGTGACTGCATAATGTTAGATGAATATGAATATATATAATACACATGTGTTGTTTTGAGCAGACAATAATTTGACTTCAATAGGCCTCATGCAAGTAAAAGGGTCTGTCCATGTTGAGTCATTTGTGAGGTTCAGGTCTCATCTTGCAATTCTTTAAGGAAAACATGAGAACATATTTGATTCCTCATTTTATATCTATCTATCTCATAGAACTGGAAGGGACCCTGAAAGGTCATCAAGTCTAGCCCTCTGCCTTCACTAGCAGGACCAAGGACTGATTTTGCCCCAGATCCCTAAGTGGCCCCCTCAAGGATTGAACTTATAACCCTGGGTTTAGCAGGCCAATGCTCAAATGCTATCCCTCCCCACCAATGTTGTAATAGACAATCCTGGCCCTGGAGAGTTTACCCAAGATGGATGAAGCCTCCATCACCCACTTGTTGTGTTTTCAGACAAGCACCTTCGTGTTTTCTCCTGTGCTGCCTCTCACACTTGGGATAATCTCCCTGGAACCATCCATAAAGCCACCCCTTTGTCCTCCTCTGTAGTTAGGCCTATCTTTACATACTTATGCTCTTTTACCAGAATCCAAGCTCTCCTATATGACCAAATCAATCCAAAGGTACTAGAAAAAATCTTTATTAAGATTGAGTTGGTTGGACAGAAGAGCAGGTCTTTTAAAAATTGACAAAATTTCACATTCTATCATCTTTTCTTCCAGTCTTACTTCTACAGTTTTCTACCATTTTGGATTTGTTCCACAACTTCCACAGCAAACCTAGATCAGCGTAGAAATCTGGATTTTTTTAAACCCGAGAAGGAAAGGATTATGTTCTACCAGCCACATATCGGCCTCTGCTTCCTAATTTGATCTCGATCTGTTACCTTTGTATTTGGGATCAGCCGTGTTGGCTAAGTATGAGGTGCCATAACTTCCCTTAATCATGTTATAATTTTATCCTTGCGTGAGCCTAGGGTTTTTTTTTTTTTGTTAAAGTGGCTCAAACACCTGTATGAATACTAACTTAATTCCTTAACTACAATATTGTGTGTCATCTGACTAAGGTTGAGATTTTCAAGGAAGCATAACATGACTGATTCCTATCAAGTTTCATTGTGAGTTGAATACTTAAACCCCATAGGTTCCTTTAAAAATCCCAACTTAAATTGGTAACCAAAGCAATAACTAGACATGGTTTTAATAGAATGTTTTAATCAATTTTATAATAAGTTTTTTTTTATTTAAGGTTCTTCTCTTTCAAACTATTTGGGGATAACTCGCCGTTCATCTTAAGGTTAAAGGAGAAGGGGCTGTTATGAATAAAGTTGGAAAGTTTTTAACAAGTCTTTTTTTCTTTAAATTTAAACTGTTTGTGAAATGGGATAATTTCTGATGAATCTCTTAATTCAATTTTTTTTTCAAAATTAAAAAGTTTCAAAATCATTGAAACAGAATATTTTGATATTTTTGAACCAGAAAGTTTTGGTGTTTGAGTCAAAATACCTTTTTTTTAAATTTTTTAAATAAATTTTAATAAATTTACACTAAAATTGTTTAAGAAAAAAAGTTAAAAATGGAATCAAGTATCAGAGGGGTAGCCGTGTTAGTCTGGATCTGTTAAAGCAGCAAAGAATCCTGTGGCACCTTACAGACTAACAGACATTTTGAAGCGTGAGCTTTTGTGGGTGAATATATGCATCTGATGAAGTGGGTATTCACCCATGAAAGCTTATGCTTCAAAACGTCTGTTAGTCTGTAAGGTGCCACAGGATTCTTTGCTGCTTTTAAAAATGGAATGTTTCAAAATTATCCAAAATAAACTTCTTAATTGACCCAAACTGATTTTTTTTTTTGGTTTGTCATTTTGCGAACATTTTTGAGACTTCAGCTTTTCATTCTGATGCGGTGTGGGGAAAGAAATTAGAACTCTCTGAAAGTCTCACAGGATGGGAGAACAGTTTTCTGCCCAGCTCTATCTGTGAACCTATGTCAAATTCAGGTTCTTGGCTAAAGACATGAACCAGAGTGGGTCCCATCCAATGTAGACAGCCCCAAAATGTAAAGACAATAGATAGAGACAAATTTGGGGGTAGAGGTGGCAGGAGTTCATAATTCTGATTGTCTGGTCATTGCATGAAAAGCAATGAAGGTTTTCCCCCTCCCCTCCAAAAAAGAGGACTGAGAAAATGAATTTAGACCATTAGGAGTTGCTCTGAAAATAGGATCTGAGTGGCAATGGCTGGAATGGTATTGGCCTTCCTCTTTTCTATGCCCAACTGATTGGAATCCTTGTGAAAAGATTAGATGTGATGTGACTGAGAACACTTAAGAAAAAAGGGACTGAGAGATACATATATGTTCATTTATTAAAAACAGGTTGTCAGATATTCTCTGTGCACACATGGTTGTGGTTTTCTTTTCTTTTTTAAGATGCATTGGCTTTAGCTCGAAGGTTGGAAAGTAGCTTTACACAAGGAATTTTAATTGCACTCCTTTTAAAAATCATGTGCTTCAAAAAACCTGGTCTGACTGGAAAGATTTATTTAATGTATAGACATTAAAAACAAAACATTGTTTCAAAAGTTCCTCTTCTGAATCTTGGCAACTGTATTCTACCATTTTCATTCTTTCCAGGTCAGCCTCCCACTGCTATCCCAGTAATCTTAGCACCACAGATGAATGAAACTGGAGCCTAGAAAACAGGCTTGGGACCAAGCCGTGGCATTTAGCCATCAGCCTGAGCAGGAAGCAATGCAGAATTACGCTGCTCAATGAGCATCTCTAAGAGGAGTTGGGCCCTGCCTTAGGCACAGTCAATTCCTCTTCCACCGATGTCCCAGGATGCAGTGGGACTGTGTTGTGCCATGAACCAGGACGGTTGTCCTGTCTGTGGGCTGCTGCATGTGGGGCCATGCCTTCTCCCCCACCCGTTTTGACTATAATTATAATGGTCCTTGCACTAATGGAAACACAGGGACAGAAATGGAGAAAAGCTCTTGAGTGGGCAGTGCTGGTAAGGGGGAGGCTCTTTGTCTGCTGCTTTGCTTGTGCGCTTGTGTTAAGGGTCTGTCACACTGCGGCATTTGGGAAGGTGCCAGTTGTACATGCCCCAGTTGACTTGACCGAGTTAGAGTTTAAACAGATTATTTTTCTGCTGTGTATTTTGCTTGCCATAGTTAAGTGTACAAGTGCTTCCATGGCCCTATGGTATCTGAAATATGTGCTACTTTGGGGCATGTCTATTTCTCTGATAGAATTTTAGTACCATGATCCTGCTTGGTGGGTAATGAACTGGTTCAGAAATTAACAACAGGAACCCAAAGTAATTATCATAATATTCTGAGTATCATTTAATTATTTATTTAGGCCAACAGCACACTGGACACTTCACAGATAGTATGACGACAACATCCTGTACCAATGAAGTTGAGTAGGGTTGATTTTTTATGTAGTAGATCCAAAACACAGAATTAGAGAAACATTCCCAGGGACTGTTTCAGCAACATTTTCAGACTGGCCTATTCTGGAAGGATGATATTTTTTGGTTAGACGTGCAGCAGTTCACCAATGTTTTCAACATACTTTGAGCCAATGCGGTAATCTCAAAATTTAAAGAAGTGTGGAACAACTATTCAGTATCATTTACTTGGAGAATGACCATCTATGGGTATGTCTATGCTATGAAATCAGGTCAATTTTATAGAAGTCAATTTTTAGAAATTGATTTCATACAGTCGATTGCGTACATCCACACTAAGTGCATTAAGTTGGCAGAGTGCGTCCTCACTACCGTGGCTAGAATTAATTTAAAGAGCGGTGCACTGTGGGTAGCTATCCCACAGTTCCCGCAGTCTCTGCCGCTCTTTGGATTTCTGGTTAAGCTCCCAATTCCTGATGGGGCAAAAACATTGTTGCTGGTAGTTTTGGGTACATGTTGTCAGTCGCCCCTCCCTCCGTGAAAGCAACATCAGACAATCGTTTTGCGCCTTTTTTCCATGCCACGGCAAGCATGGACCCTGCTCAGCTCACCATCACTGCTACCGTTGTGTCCTGGGTGCTGTTGTCAGCAGACGGTGCAGTAGGACTGCTAACCATCGTCATCCACCACTTCCGCTGCAACTCTGCTCTCCTGCTCTTGTAAATGAGCTCAGTCTCAATAGCAAATTTCTCCAAGTTGTCTGAAATCTGCATGGTGCTAACCATTATCATCCACCGCTTCTGCTGCAACTCTCCTCTGCTGCAGACTCCATACCAGAGCAAGCATGGAGGCTGCTCAGCTCACCTTCACCACTGCTGTTGTGAGCATTGTAAACATCTTTCACATTATCTGGGAGTATATGCAGAACTGGGCTAAGAGACAGCAGCACAAGGAGAATTTTGATGAGGACATGGACACAGACATTCCTGAAAGCACGGGATGTGGCAATTGGGACATCATGGTGGCAGTGAGGCTGGTTGATACAGTGGAACGCTGATTCTGGGCCAGGCAAACAAGCACAGACTGGTGGGACGCATAGTGTTGCAGGTATGGGATGATTCCCAGTGGCTGCGAAATTTTTGCATGGCATAAGGCCACTTTCCTGGAACTCTGTGGGTTTCTTTCCCTCACCCTGAAGTGCAAGAATACCAAGATGAAAGCTGACCTGACAGTTGAGAAGCGAGTGGTGACAGCCCTGTGGAAGCTTGCAATGCCTGACTGCTACTCCCCTTATAGTTGCTTCTGTCTCCCAGGCATGGCTGTTCCCTCTTTCCACCCTTTCTGTCCCATAAGGACTGACCTGTGTGTTTCATGAAGATTCTTCTCCGGGCTGCAATTCAATTGCTTGTTCCTTGCTGGCTGTTTCTCCTTTTCAGCTCCAGCAAGCTCTGGCTTTACTCACCCTCTGTGAACAGCTGAAAGACAGCTGTAGAGGTCGAAAAGCTGGAGCCATCTGCTGCTGAGAGAGGAGAAGCAACTATGGGTTGGTGAGGAAGGGGATGAGCTGTGGTTATACAGTTATCCCACCTAATTGCATGAATGCCCATTTGTCCATGCAAATGCGGGTTTTATACCTGCACAAATGTTTTGCAAAGGCAGACAATATGGGCCCATATAACTCTGTTTGCCTTATTAGGATATCTGTAATATATAGGCTGTATTTCATGCCAGAGGGGTATAGCCATTTGTCACTGTTGCTGCTAGTCTTGAATTAAGACAGGATGTTTGTGATCCAGATGTAGTAGAGAGTCAGATAGTGGAGCTATGGCCAGAGGGCTGGGAATGAGCAAACCTGGGTTCTGTTTAGGGCTCTGCCACTGACCTGGTGTCTAACCTTGGGTAAATCACTTTGCCCATTTTCCCATCCTTTTGTCTCTTATTTAAATTGTAATGTTGTCAGGCAAGCACTGTGGCCATGGTCTATGCTACGGGTCCTACAGCAGCATAGCTGTAATGGTGGTGCAGCTATGCTGCTGTTGTGTAGATATTTCCTACCGTGATGGAAAGGGTTTTTCCATTGCTGTAGGTAATCCACTCCTCTGAGGGATTATCGCTAGGTAAACCAAAGAATTCTTCTGCATAGTTAGCTGCTGCTACACTGGGAGTTAGGTGAGCACATCATGCTTAATTTGTAATGAAAGAAGTGCCAAGGCTCAAGAAATTAGGTTCTGGGGCTCAAGCAATATTTTTACTTTCATAACTGATGTAGCAAGTCCAGCCCTGGCACAAATTAAGCACTGACAGCATAGCTACAGTGTTCAGGGGTGTGAATTTTGCACACCCCTCAGCACCATAGCCATGGCAACCTAACCTTTAAGTGTAGGCCAGGCCTGTCTCTTATACAGTGACTAGCATGGCGGTGATGAGATCTCAGGTGGGGCTCTCTCTAGACCCTACTGCAGTATAAATAATAATGAAAGGTGGTGCAATACATAGCTGGTTGCATCTGGCCAAATGCCAGAGCACAAAGGGCTGCGTCATTTAAGCAAAAGGAGTCAGAAGAAAGAAAAGAAGAGCTCGGCTGGATGGGGTGGCGGGAGCATTGATTTGAGGGACAGGAGACAAGTGGAGTCAGGAATGAGAGGAAGAGATGGGCTGGGAGCCCTGACAATGTTGTGGTATCTCAAGGTATTTGCTGGATTGGGAGAATTAAGACTAAATAGGGGATTTAATCCCTTGTTGTTTGTAATTTGTGAGCCTTTGTCTCTTTTATATGCTGAGTTATCCCAGAGGCTCAAGGAGGGTCTGTTTCAAGCTATATCTGCTGCAAAGTCACATGCTGATGAGTAATTCAGAGAAAATACAAAAGATCCTTTTTTTCTTTTTCAGAGTTGCTTAGCTCACGCTCATGAGCTGGAGAATAAGAAGACAGGCAGGAAGATGATGCATGGTCTGGACTCAACACTTTGTTTATGGGACCTTCCTCCTTCCAGTAAACTGTGTGTCAGGTAAAATTATTATTTGAATCCTGCCTTGGCAATATGTATCACAAAAATGTTTCCGTAAACTGCTTGTTTTGGAGTTCAACAGGGCAGAGTAGGCAGAGATTGCCTAATGTGCTCCAACATTCACACAGACTGGTGGAAGTCAGGCCACATACCTGTGGTGATGTGAATTTGATATCTCTAGGAGGAGAAAAGATTAGTTCCTTTCTATCAGACTTCATAAGAGTCTGTCTACAGGCTCAGTCCTTGAGTCCACACTCCCTGCCCCATTCTCACTCCCTGCCCCATCTCCCTACTCCTCATTCTGTAACATAGTCTAGTCCTTGTTTTTTTCTCTCTGCATGAGCTTCCTTATAAAAAGAACATAAACAAACAAATGACATCTTAACATAGAACTTCCCTAAATTTTCTCTCCTGCTAAAACCAACTTGAAACGTCCACTTGGTTAAGAAATATAACCTACCACCCCTTCCCCAAAATAAAACAACTTAGAAGAGGGAAAAAATGGGTGTTAAATGCAGTTAGATGGGAGTCATAACTATTATTATGGAAGCTCAGGTCATGTATATGCACTAAAAGTGACTGAGGAGGAGATTTTCAAAGGCAGAAATGCTAATTAGGCACCCAACTCATTGATTTTCAGAGGGAATTAGGCATCTACTTGCCATTTATACTTTTGCAGGTTTCCTGAGACATAAATTCTTATCTGAAAGATAGCCTCTCTTTTGTAAATGTAGCAACCAGAAAGTTCCAGCATCCTAAAGATGTCCTTATAGTTCTTCAGTTTGAATGCCATCTACTCACAGGAAACAATGAGAAATGGGGATGATCTCTTGTCTTTCACCATATTGGATTTCCAGTTTCTCAGCATGACTGTGTTGCTGTCAATTCAGTCATCAACCAAGCCCTTCTATTCTACAGTCAAATCCCCATTAAAAAAAATATTTTAAATCATATAGGCCATAGTAGCTGAAACACTGTATTTGAGAATAACTGCTTTGCTCTTTCCATTATTTGTGTGGCACTTCAGCAGATGGTTTTGTGTTAGATTTAGACAGTGTCAGGTACGGTAATCTCTAGGACAAAAGCATGTGACTGAGCTTTATTTCAATCTGGTAAACTCATGATAGCGGCTTTGGGAGAGCACCGAGATAAAGCAAAGTAAAATATGTGTGAACAATCAGAATGACACGGTTGGGTTGCTCTTTGTTGATGTTGGAATAGCTTGTTGGTCAGTTCATTCTCTGGATACTGTGGAGAAATTAAATCTACGTCCTAAATCCTAGCGAGTATGGACCAAATGCAGCACTAGCAGAGGTTGGCACAGCTCCTATTAAAGTCAATAGGGCCTGTACCATGGTTAGCTTATTTACCTAAGGTACTTCTGTTGCTCACAGCACCATAGTGTCTGGGCACCTCATAATCTTTAATGTATTTATCCTCAACACCAGTGTGAGGCAGGGAAGTGTTATCACCCCCATTTTACAGATGGGGAACCAAGGCACAGAGAGGGTGAGTGATTTGCCCAGGATCGCATAGGAAATTTGTGGAAGAACAGTGACTTGAACCCCAGGTCTCTCATGTCTAATGCCCCAACCTCTGGACCAGCCTTCCTCTCCATGAATAACTATGGAATATAATCTTTTAAAATCCACAGACAGAAAGGCCTATAACATACATCCCCTTTGTGTGGTTTGACACCCAAGCAATAGTTTTTCAAAAACAATGTTAAAACACGTGCTGTGTTAGGATTTGGGGTTAAATTCCTGTGCAGTGCATGGAAATTTATTATTATTTTTGTTATTTGTATTGCGGTAGTGCCTTGAGGCCCTACTCCAGGGTTGAGGCAATGTTGTCCTAGGCAATGCAAAAATCCATAACAGGCAGTCCCTGCTCCAAAGAGCTTGATACATTGGAATGACATTGAGTCATTCAGAAAACTCCCACCATACAGTAGTGGGATTTTCCTCTTCTTGAAGAGAAAGTTTGGTGCTGTTGGGTTAATTTTACAGTACAATACAATTCACGTCCAATGTGCAAGGCAGAACTTTCCAAAACCAAAAACCAATACATTTCTTTCTGGCTTTCCTGACCCCTGCCACCTCTTTGTATCTTTCCTATGTGCCTTCAGTATTGCTGGTGGTAATCTAGTTTAATGAAACCAGTATTGAAATTCCCCATCACTGTCCCAGGGCAAGCAAACACAAAATATTTCCCTTTCTTATTTGCATCAAGTTGAGGGAGGATACAGAAGTGACAGGAGCAAGATGAGAATGTTGGAAACATATATGCTATCTGCACAGAGCACTGAAGGCCAAATCTGTCCTAGCTGAGAAAGCATAGAGTCAGCTGGAGCTCCACAGCTGCAATGGTGGATGCTTATTTGATGACCAAATGGTGGAATCCATGGCATTCAAAGTCTTTGGGGATGACTTTCGAAAGGCATTGCACTTGTACAGACCCTCCATAAATCAGCAGAGGTAGGGCTTGGGTCTAAGAAGCTGATTGATAGCTGCAGGGAATCTTAAATGCACAGCAGAGCCCAAACAAGTGTCAGCGAGGTGATCTCACTTCTCCTCGGGGAGTTGGGCAAAGTACATAGCCCTGCCCAGTCCAGCACCGGAAGAATTTTGTTTTCTTATTTGGGGTTTCCCATTGCTGCATACTTGTAGTTACTGCAGCTGCAATGTTGGTTTTGTGGAGCAGAAATACGTGGAAATTTAGTTGGAACTGTGGGGTCTCATTTGTATGACCTCCCCAGTTCCCTTCAATAGCTCCTCAACCCTTTCCAGGCAAGCCTCTGCACTGGTCAGGAGTGCATGTATGTAGGAGTAAGGGATATGTGCATGCCTTACTATCTAAACCCAGGTTCAAGATTTGGCCTTCAGAAAATTATCTGTAGAATGTTATGTGTATTCAGTTCCCATGGAGCAAGTAAGGAATACCAAACTCTGAAAGCTCAGGCCAGGACAAATTAAATAAATAGAAGAAATTATACTTGACAGTGTTTTATACACACATTCCCTGTGTCCTTATAGAAAGCAACATCCCTCAAAGAAGTGAAAGTTAACTAGTCTTTCTGGGGGAGAAACCTTCCTCACATGCAACTCACCTCTCACCCATATCATCTCAAAAAAGCCAATAGAGGTAATAACCTGAGAAAACCCCATTTCTGTAGCTGTGTCTGAATTTGTACTTTATTTGATTCTGTTCAGTGTCAATGATGCTACATTACATAATCATAATAAATTAAGTATCTTTGGCACCCATGACCAAAGACCTCTGGATGATTTAGCAAATGCAATTAACAAATGTACGAAGATGTCAGCCTTTGTCTTTGTCCAGAGGAGACTGGAAACAAAAACGAAGAGCAGCCCTTGCATAAAATGCAAATGAAATCCCAAATGACAAAAAAATAGAATAAAATAAATTCAATCTTGAAAGAAATCAGGGACCTAGAAGAGCAGATATCCAGAGGGACAGAATTCCTATAGTGCAGGCCTTCAACAGAAAAAATCCTGGTTCCTATTCTCTCTGCATTACATCTTAGGATGTCAACAAATTCAGTTAAGTCAATCTTACTGCTGGGCCATAAGGCAAAATGCTTTACTGAAGGTAGATGAATCCTATATTATTCAGGGCTTTATGCACTAATGATATATCATGAGGTACACCCATTAGTATATAGGTAGCCAAAGCTGTTTGGAACTTAATTATTCTTAAATCTCATGGATGAAGTCTTCTGAGAAGTCAAACTGCCATGTTCTTGTTATGCAGCAGCTGAAGTCTATAAGTGGTTTTCAAGAGTAAATTTGCATGTAATCTAGCCTAGAGGTCACTGTCAAAATTGAATTAGACCAATTGTTGGAAATTGCTGATAAATTTAAAAATAGGGAGTGGCTTCAAGGAGAGAGGAATGGAGGATTTTCAAACCAAGGTGTCTAAAGTCATAGTTAATGGCCTTCCGAGGTGCAATCAACTGCAGCTCTTATAGATTCCCTTCTTTTCTTCCCATAACTCCCATTTTGATTTTCAGAGTGTAATGAACATTAAATATCTATAGATAATCTGTCCATCTAGTGTTACTACCATTAAAAAATCCACAATTACTGATGTTTACCACGCCTCTGGATCTGCTATCCTGCAGTTCGTTCTTCTTCATAAGCGTGGGCAGATACTACGATGGGGAAACGGTTGGCAAATGCTGACTTTGTAGTAAGAATTACCATACGCACACATACAAGTATAGCTGAATTACTTCTCTGAACAACTCTGTTTGTGGGAATATCCATTAAGATAGACCAGACCCATGCAAATAATACATATATCACAGAAAAGTTCAACATAAAAATCGTTCACTAAGGTAAAGAAGTACCCTTAAATCATTCTAAAACCATTCCAAGTAAGCATGTTCTCATTTACAAATTAGTGCTAATGATTCTCTTAGATTTGCTTTGACACCATTGTGAATCTATCTCCATAAAAAAACAACAAACAATTACAGAAGCAGACAGAGGATAGCTCTATAGTCACAAAAACGATGCCAGGTGATTCTACCTAGCAAATCAGATTCTTTTAAAATACTTAAAAATAATTGTACTCAAGTGCTCAGGAAGCTTTTGAATAATTACTGCTTTTGGGAAAGAGAACCACTGGTGATTTCTGACCCCTAGTGCTTAGTCTTTTCATTTAAGGGGCCCTAGTGTAGTACCACTGAATTACACATTGCTTTTAGCTGCACTAGCAGAGAACTATAATACTATAACACATATTCCAGGGCTTTAAATACCTGGAAGCTCTGTATTCAACCCACATTTTTCAGATTCCTGAAGTGAATTGCCAAGTATCTGGATTTTCATAAGTAGAATTATATTTAAATAGCAACTTACTTATCTTTGCAAGCTTTGTTAGCATCCATCTACACCTTTCTTTCTGCACAGTATTGTATAAGCAGTGTACGGCTTTTTAATGCAGTTCTGCAGCAGGGCATGAGATTAAATATTCAAATAGCAACCAATGCAGTGTATATGTTTTTTACCCAAGAAGAATCTCTTCAAGAAAAAGCAGTGGTAAACTCTGTATTAGTAGCCACACAATTCCCAGTTGCAGATTGACAGTTATCTTTGGGTCTCAACACTGCAGTGTCAAACCTCTGCTCTGTTTCTGCATCAGGGATAATGACCAGGAGAGAGAGAGAGAAAAAACAAAACACGAAAATGATATTTAAACAGAAGTTGTCTGGCCTACAGTGATGAGATTAGATTCAAGAGACCATTGCCATGGTTTAATACTAACTTAAAAAAACATTTGTCCTACCACAAGTGAGGATGTATTCATATGTCAGAAGCTTTTAGCAAACAACTGGTTTATTTTTGAATGTGGGGATTTTAAATGTCAGAGGGCTACGTTTTTGGATTTGTAGTCATGGCCAGCCAGCAATACTGCAGCACATATACATGACTAAACCTATCTCTTCTAACTTGATTTTTTCCGGCTACAAGGAGATCTCATTTCAAGTCACAGAGCTGTAAGGTAAACCCCGCTTCATCTTCCTTCTCATTCTTAACACCAACTTTTTCTTTCTTCAGCCTGAATCAAAAGTCCTATTCAGCTTGTTGCCAGATGTGAGCAATCACAGCTTGACATAGGGGACAAATAACACCTACTCCAGCCATCTACTTTTAAATTGGAACAGGGCCCTTGATGTGTGCTAGAGATTGCTCTGGTTTATGTAACTTGCACATGACAGTAGTAGGCACCGAGTGAGAATTACATGAGAGAACTTGGGCCTGCAAGCCCAGCGGCAGCTTTGGAAATAAAGCTAGCCATTTTGAAATGGAGGTAGGTCAGAAGTCACAGTTCAGCCTGATTTTTGTAAGTGGCCTAATGTTCTCCATAAGTATATATTCAGCAGAAAGGGTCTGATTTGAAACCCAGCTTAACATTTTGTTTTCATTTTTCAGGAACTTCAGAACACACAGGGGTCATTGAACTGTTCGTGCTAGCGCCATTTAGCATTCATGGTTTGGAGGAAAATACAGTCCTAACCTCTGACCTTTCATTAGAGTGTAGCACACACAAATGGGGGTGAGGGGAAGAAAAATAGGGAGTAAAAGTGTTTTTTTCTGTCTCGGAAAACGGAGGTGATTCTGTTAGCAATCACAGGTTTGCCTATAGCATAAGATTGTGCTTTCAAATTGTAAATTAGAATGCTCTCAGTTACAGTGAAACCATTTTTGTTTTTGCAGATGGAGTAATTTTCCTTCAGTACAGCAGTTGTACCCCTTTCCTCTGTATATTTAATGCTTGTTGTGAAGAATAACAGCATGTCCTGTCAGCAGTGAGAGCCCATGCTGAGGTAGTGTTCAAGTCCAAGACATTATGTTAGGCATAGGCTTTGCTGATAACTCTTTCTCCATGCCTCATTCTTAAATGATTTCTGTAGTGTGTTTTTTTTTACTTTGACTTCATTTTTTAAAAAAAGTTTTGTTTGCCAAGAATAATAGCTTGTCCCTTTTTTTATTATTTATTTTTGTTTTTCACTCAAAATGCATTACATTGACTCCCTTTGAGAAAATATGAAATGGTGTCACCTAACAGCATTAAAATAAATACCATTCATAAATCTTGGTCAATGCTGTGTTTAGTTCACTGTTGAACACTGGGGAAAGGAACAGAATGGATATGTATTGAAACACTTTGCATATTACTTGCACCATCTAACAAGTTCAGTTAAGGGCCTGATTTTCACAGCTTTCCCTAGGCTAGTAATTTAGACCAGTGTAAATAAGGATAAAAACTCAACCAGTCTGAAAATATAGCATTTTATACCCCCTCTTAAAGACATGTAAATGGCTACCCGAAGTGCAAGGTAGTGGAAAATCAGGCCCAAAGTCTAAAGACCACTACCAATTAAAAAGTAATTAAAATGACACAAAGAAAATAACATTTGGAATAAAATTTTCAAAAGTGCCTCAGGCCCAGAGTCTCAAAAACATTTAGGTTTCACTTTAGCTTTCAGTAAGACTTAGGCGCCTATGGGCTAGATTCACAAAAGGCCTCAGGCACCCAGGGGTGCTGGAACAATTTGTATGGTGGGGGTGCTGAGAGCCTTTGAACCAAACTGTAAACCCTGTATATGATGGCTACGACTTCAAGCCAGGGGTGCAGCAGCACCCCCAACACCACTGGTTCCAGCACCTATGCAAGCATCTAACTGCCACTTTAGGTACCTAAAATTCTAGAATCAGCCTCCCCTCTGGAATTCACAACCCACTCAGCTGCCTCTGGACCCTGTAGATGCCTACATTTGCCAGTGCCTAAATTTTTGCAGTAAAGTTCCCTGGGTTCCTGTTTTTCTGCCTCTGAGCATGCACAGTACAGCAGCACAGTTATGCACAAACTGGGGGAAGATAGGCATTCCTCTGCCTAATTTGCCTGTGGCACCTAATCAGGTAAGGGTGCTTACACCTTGCCTACTAGATCACACCCCTATAGATGAGCTTACACAAAATGGAGGTGGTGGTGGAGGTGCTGCTGCTTTATAAGTTTTATCCCAGTGGTTAGAGGTCTCACATGGGAGGTGGGGGACCCTCAGTTCAAATCCCTCCTCAGGTGGATGGGGAAGGGATTTGAATAAGAGTCTTCTACCTCTCTCTCCTGTTGATACTGTTCCACTGTGACTTTGGGAAAAAAGTCACTGCAGCAGGGGGGACTGGATCCTGGGCATTCAACCTCCTAGATGCTATTAACCAGGCTACAAAATCATTCTCATGCTTGCTCTCTGTGTCTGTCCCAATGATTCTTTCATTATTTATCCACAGTGGAACAGCCTCAACAGGAGAGACTGAGGGACCTCTGCACAAGACTATCCCATAGCCCAGAGGTTTCAGCTCTCACCTAAGAGGTGGCAGATCCCAATTCAAATTTCCTCCTCCTCCTCTCCTTTTTGCTAAAGTAGTGCAGGCGCCTAACGCCACTAGAGGACTTTCAGCTGAGATTCCCAAACAAGGGGACTTAGGTGCCTGTCTTTGAGAGGGGATGGGGCTTGGCATCTCACGTTAGGTATTTTAGATGAGAAGATGCCTATTATGCTGGCCTTTATGAATCCCATTCTGAGATTCCTGGTTTTCCACATTCATTGCATAGGGAGCCTAGGCATTGAACTCAAGCTTTGTGAAACCCCAGTGATTGTCTAGGCACCTAAGCTTCTTTGTGAACCTAGCCCTTAAGTGTTTAAGTCACTTTTGAAACTAGGACTTGGGAGCCTATGTCATGTAAGTGCTTTTGAAAGTTTTACCCCTTGTTGTTTTTCAGATGAATCCTTAAATTCCAGTTTAACTTGAGACTTGTATCTAGGTGTCAAATGAATGTCTTAGGAGATAGGTATTTGGCACTGGAATATGTAGCTTTTTACCTCTAAGTTATCTGACATATGTTCCAGAGCTGCTCAGGTACAGAGTAACTGAACATTGTTAACATCCATTAGTTGTTTCATGGACAAAAGAAGCTTATGATGCCCTTCAGTTCTTAGTGGACAAGTGTTTACAACAAAAAAGCCACCATGGCTGTTGGTTGCAACTGTTGTCCTTGTTAACAGCTTCACACAGAGGCCAACAGCTGAATGGGCATCCATTTATCTATCTTAGATACTGTGGTGATAGGTGCTTTAGAAACCTTTGAGTAATGGAGATTGAACAAACTACTTATTCTTAATGAGAGTCTATGGAGTACATTGGGCTGATGTGGAAAAGCTTATAATGCAACTGCCCATCCTATATCTGCTCTGTGGATAAATAGAGGAACCTCAAATCCTTTCTGGATCTGGGCTTTAGTCTCCAGTGTAGTCTGTCTGGAATCTTCTATGAGCACTACAATTCAGTTTTAAAGACAAATGAAGGCTACTACTAATTTGGTATTGATGCTTTGTGTAAAGGTGTAACCGGTTAATTCTACAAATAATAATTTTATAAAATCCTGCTGGTTGTTATAACATACATAATTTGTCTAGATAAATACATCAGAACATTGGGGTGTACCATGATGAAACAGAGTTTGATTTTGACCAGCTCCTGCACCCCTTATTTAGAGAAAGGAACACACTTTACTTACCCTATCCTTGCTGGAGCCCTGAGAAGAGGAGTGCCTCTTGGAAATTCCCTGGGGTATTAGGGCTCCATACTGTTTACCACCTCTTAGACAGAGCTTGACCCTTAGACAGCAAATTCTCTCTTCCTCATTCATGGATATTACTTTTGAATAAAGTCAGATCTTTAAGCACAATCCCAAGAGGACCAGGGCAGATAGCCAAATGGAATTTAAATCTGCCACCTGCTGTTAAAAAAAATCTCCTGCTAAAATGATCCTAATAGTAGATCAGGCTAAACATCCTGCTTGTTGGATCATAGAATATCTCAGAACCATTTCATATAGAGTAGAAATGTGCTTAAAGGTTGATTTACTCCAGTGGGAGCTAACAAAGCCTATGGATTAGATAGAAATGTACCATCTGTATCTGCCAGAAGTGGATTTGGTCATAGCTAGACTTGCAGCTTGCTGCCAGATCCTTTGGAGATATAGGATCCTTATGTGTTTGCCTGGCCCCATTCATATGTCCCTGTTCATCTTGGTAACGTTATGCTAGGTAATCAATAAGTCCTGGCTACAAAATGTATTAAGAAACAATCCAGCTACTATAGTTTAAAGAAACAAACAGCCAAATGGTGTACATTATTTAATATTGCAATGCAGATTTAACAATGTTTTCATTTTAAAGGCAAAATATAGGAAAAACCTGAGACTGGAGAATGGTGAAAAAACTATTCCATTAATTTTTCTTTTGTGTCTAAGAACAGATCATGAAAATCAGCTAGTTTTATTTGTTATTCAAAATTGTTTGTTTTTTGTCAGAAAATAATTCTTTTTGAGAACATCATTCAAATTTCAACTTGTTAATTTTACAATTGTTTATAGACAATTCCCAATGCATGCTGTGTTGGTTAGTGACATGTCACACATAGTATTCCCTCGGTTCCCTTTTAGGGTGTCCAATATAACTAGCTAATAAGGAGTAAATTTTAAATTATGTTGTCAATTGTAACACTTACAATTCACATTATTTTGGTTGGTTATAAATGTCATGCAATCAGGAAACAAAAACAATACCATGTGATTTGTGTGTCTGACATACTTCACGACCTGTGAATTATACATTTAGAAGTAAATACCACAATCTGTGTTGTGTTGGTTAATGGGTAATATTGATTTTACAATTGAATAGGCAACAGAAATTCATGTAGGGTGAATGAGGTAGAAAAATGTCTGCAATGCAAATATTCATGCTATTACAGCTTGAATTCTCAAAGGTTCACGTAAGGTGTTCATGAAAGGTTTGCAAGGATTTTCAAATTGAAATGAACTTTGAATTAGAATAAATATTTGCAATTCTCTCCTCTCCTTTAATCTGTCAGCAGGTTGGAGAAGGGACCAGTTATCCGCTTGGTAATGACCTACAGCACCACTGTGCATATTAGGTAAATAATTTAGAAAGAGGGTAAAAAGGAGTTACTTTCGACACAGGCGGTGGCTTTCTCCTTGTCCTGGGGGTGATCAACCCCTGCTTCACCTTGGGCCTCACCCCCACTCTACCTCTTTCCCCCAAACCCCCACCTCGCCCCGCCTCTTCCTGTCCCTGCTCTGCCGTTCTCCTCTTGCCACCCAGTTCCACCCCCACCCAGAGCGCACCCATCCCTGCTCCTCCCCCCTCGCCCCCAGTGCCTCCTGCACGCTGCAGAACAGCTAATTGCAGCAGACGGGAGGTGGTGGGAAGGAGCAGGAGGAGTTGATTGGTGGGGCCACCAGCAGGCAGGAAGCACTGTGGGGGATGAGGTGGAGCTGGCTGTCACTGGATTCTAAGCACTCATGAATTTTTTTCCATGGGTGCTCCAGCGCCTATGAATTTAGATACCAATTTTCTTTGATCTCACCTCTGATATCTAGATAATTAGAAAAGGTGATACATTGATGGGTTGAGTGCCCAATTCAACCTCCCTTGAACTCAATGGGGCACTTTCATTGATTTCAGTGGGAGATGGACTGGGCCCCTACAGAGATCAATGTTTGATGTAGGAGACCACCATTGTATCCAACAAATCTGATGCCACAAACAAAAGAAACTGGATGGAGATGTGGGATCTTAATGGAGACTGAGCTTGGATTGGTTGTGTGGGAGCATTCTGACCTCCAGGGTCACAGCGCTGCTCAGGTTTGGCTCCACCTCTCCGACAAGTGGCCGACAGGCGGTCTGGTGCATGGGGTCATACTGCCACACTTTGAAATTTGGTGTGGCCACCCCTGCCATCATGACAAAGGGGCACCCGTTCCAAACCTGAGTGGTGCTGCAACCTGAGAGGTTGTAATGCCTGAAGCAGGGAGCCGGGCCCAGTCAGCTCCGCAGGCCATAGCTACAAAAGCCGCCACATAACCCTTTGAAACCTTGTGGCAACCTAAGTTTGGATTGCGACCTCCAAGCTGAGAAACCATGGCCTACAGGATGTGTGCAAAGCAGGTGAGCAAGCGCACAAGACAGATTCTTGCTTCCAGTGCTACCTTCAGTCAGATGTCCCAGAATGTATGTAGTTAGGGTTCCCTGGAAAAGGTGATGAAGACTTGTTTTGTCAAAATTGTTTGGGCTATAGGCTTCTCACACAATGGGCCGTTGCATCCCACCAGGGTCAGATTTCATTGTCTGTTTATTCTGTTGTTCATTTTCATTCTCCATAGAGGAGAGCAGATAAAGGGGCAGGACAAAGATGAACTGAAACAGTTAGGCTTCACTGTTCACATATCCAGAATGAATAACTGACTTCCTTCTGCCTCTTGCGTGAAGTTTATAAGAAAAACAACAGTGTAAATATTTGGTAAGATCAGCAGTAAGTTAGTGTTTTTAGATACTTTATAGCAAAGCCCTTATAGTAGAGTAAAACTAAAAACATTATATTTTGTATGAGAGCTCATTCATGCTTTTTTTTTTCACCTTCCACCTTTCACCATGCAGTTGGATATTTTTCTCTCTGTCTGTAGAAGTTGCCAGTATAATCTTTTACTGATATGCCTTATTCAGTTAACTGAGATGTGGACTCATGCAGCTCCTCCTGCTGTCTGAATGTTTAGTTGTGCAGTCAAGAGTTCACAATAACGAAGAGATACAGAACAGGAAAATATCAGCCTCCGGGCATGAAACTGTGCTACAAATTATAATAGGTACAGCAAGCTGGAAACCTTTTAGCAGGTGAGATGAATATTATTCACACATACATACACTATAGATAGATATACACACGCACACCACAGTATAACTTGAACCATTGTTTATATACATTTTTCAGGCTAATTGTAATACAGTTTTAAGTATTATCCTGCACTTATCCTAAGTCAACATTTTTCCTCTTTACAAAGGACAACTGATTTACTGAATTATGATTTCAAAAATTAAATACTTCACCAACTGCACTGGGGGCTGGACTAAAACATTATCTGCTAGTTTGAATGATTGCAAATCTAGCTTTCCTGCATTCCTTTTTTCTAAAAGGTTAGTATGTTTCCTTGAGAAACACATGACCAATAAGTCAGAACAATCAACCCTTTGATGTGAAGACTGGCTAGCCAGCCCATCAGGCCTGTGAAATATACCAGCAGCAAAGCACTAGCGTGCATTTAGAGAAGTGATCAGTCTGCCTGGAGTAGCTAACATGATTCAGGTTGGTTGTCAAGGGCTCACAAAGGTCTGATAGCAAGAGAATGCTATAATTGGTTACAGTATTTCATTAGGGTGGAAATCAAATCATACAACCAGCACCAAAGCTCTTTGTTGCCCTCTGCAGGGACGGAAATCAGGAACCTTATTCAGCAGATACTGAAAAGGGGAAGAGGGGACAAAAACAGGAGTGGGGAGAAGGTGATTAAAGGAGTCTTGAAAGAATATACATTCAGAGAGCAGTAAATCTTGATACATTTCTGGCTTATCTGTAGTTCAGTGATTTAAACGGTAGGCTATATTTTAAAGAACTGATGTCTTTAATGCTTTAGAAAGGTAAGGGATTGCTGTCCATGGAAAATGGAGGGTTTTTTCATGAGCCAATGCAATAGGGAAGAGGTAGTATGTTTTGCTTGAAAGATATTGTTACTGTTATGTGCAATGTATAAATAAGTAAATGTTTCAGTTCTCACCTTAACAGGTGAGCTTAGGGTTAAAGAAGAAATAATATTTTTGCTCATTTAGTCGAACAAATGTTCAGTCTGCCAAAAATATAAGAAATGTATTCTAAGGGCATGGGTATAGGAGAGAGTGGTTCTGATCCAGCTTTCTCAGATAGTCTTCAGAAGCATAAATATTATTCCACTGTAACTATTAAAAAATTACAAAGTAGCTGAAAAAAATGAAGAGCAGAAGGAAAATTATTTGGTACGGGGAGAAAATAGAAACATAGCTCCATTAGTAAAATGTCTCTCTCTGCTGCTTCTGCTTTTCAAGGCTGATGGAAGGGCAGCTGCTTGTAAGTTTCTGTAGGTTTCTTTACAAGAGCATAGCCCATCAGCTGACAGCTGAGATATATGCATAATACATGCATTCATAAATGAACATTGATCATCCTTGGAATATTAGATTACTTTGTGATGAACTCATATTTCTTGGGTTCCTTAGGTATTAACACGACAGGAACACCTTGTAAAACTGCATCTGCTCAGATATACCTTATGGCTTATAGGCTATTTTTTGGCTTCTATAATCCAAAGAATACAAAATCATTTTCTGAATAAGGTCTGCATGGAGTTGTGTTAAGGCAATCAGGGTTTAGGAGCTGGAGAAGACATTGCACCTATGTACATTTCCTTACATAGCTGCTGTGCTATTTTACCCTGGAAAGTATCATTTGTAGTAAGAAGAGGAAATTGGCATATTGCCAGAATGCCAACAGGAAGCTTAAAACGATATCATCTACATGTGCACATGAATGCATGTAGAGGCTGATCCTGCACCATAGGAGTCAATGACAAAACTCCTATTAGCTTCAGTGGGTGCAGGAACAAGACTCTATATAAATATAAAGTGTGAACACGTATAACTATATCAGAGAGACTGGCTGAAGATTTAGGACTATGTTTTGGCTTTTAATCTGTATCTCAATTTGGAGGGTGAAGAGGCATTACACAACAGGAGTGCTCAAGGGCATTACGGCGGAGTCCAGAGGACATGTAGGAACATATACCCAAGTGGGAGCTGCATCACTCCTTAAAACCATATAATGTATATTACTCTTCGCTTTCTCCCAAATGATGGGAATTCCATTAGTAGATTCAATGGAAGCAGAGTGGGGCCTTATCTGCGATCGGTTATCTAGCTTCATCCACCTAACCCAGGCAGGAAAAAAAGGATGTTCCAAGGACAGTATATGTTTAACAAACATTGTCTTCCCTATGTCTATCTTTGAGATTGTGATCTTGTCAGGACCCGAACAGGCCTTAAATTTGAGTCTTGTACTGCTCTAAGCTCCTTGCTGGCATATAAACAGATAGGTAAATACTATGATATATTTCATATATATGAAAACCAATGTAAAATACTACATTTACCTAAAATATCCTAAACTTAGCCAATGTCGGTCATATTTTAAAATGTGTACACTCACCCAATTTTTAGTTACCATGAAAATGGGCGAATTTTTATTTATTCAGTGAAAATATATGTGAAATACAGGTAGTGATGCTTCTGAAGAATGCAATAATTACATGGACCATGCAGTATTTGCTGCAAGGGAAAGCACTGAATATTCAGATTAACAGCTCTTCTATATGTTGGTGTGACTCAACTTCCAACATGGCTACAAAGGTTCAACTGGGGGCATCATAAACTAGCAATAGCATGAGGTGACCACATAAATATCCGATCCCACAAAACTACAGCAATGACCTTGTTAGAAGAGGGAAAGGGGGAAGGAGGCTAAATAGTTGGCCAGATCCCTCTTTTTTCCCTGAAACTGCTGTTCAGTCCTAAAGTTGCCAACTTGTCTGTTTGATGGCTTGGCAAGGCTCTGTCAGGAAATGTACAAATTGCAGCTTGTGGAAACAGAAAAATATAGAAATTTGACTAATATGGAAGAAGAGTATATAGCCTTATAAAATCAGTTTTTAACCTGGAACTGCCAGGCCTGGTTAAGGAGAAGGATTGGTTTCTTGTAACCTTAATCACATTTGAGTAGTTAGCCTATTAAGCCTAGTTTAGTCCATGATTCTATTAGCAGCTTTGATCTGCGTCCACAGCACTTCCCTACATTAGAGAACACATACTGTACATAGCTGTATGGAAAGAGAAGGAAAACAGCTGTGCTGGAATAAAGTATTTGGTTTTTACACCTGTCGGGAATCTTTATGAAGTGTCTATTCTCAGCATTCATACAACCGTAGAAATGACAAATCTAGGTGGAGTAGGACGGGAAGAGGAAGTAAACATTTCTTAGGTGGTTTTAACTAGCACTTCTCTTAAATGATGGTCCTGAAAGACTGAATTTCAGTCAGTCAGTGGTCAGGGAAGGAGGGGTGTCTTGGTTTTGGTTGGGCCAGAAATACTGTGAGAATAGGCTTGTTTGTGGTATTTTGATATTTTTGTTGTCATTTGCAGCCAAAGGCTGGAAGTGCAGAGGTGCAGTGAAAAATTAGGAAACAAAAATGAATCAAACTTTCTTGGACTTCAGAGAAAGTTCATGTCATTTTATCCAAACCCACAGGCCCATGCTTGCTAAGGACATTCATATTTTCTTTTCTTCCCCTGCCCCATGAAACTGCCCTACTAAAATAAAAAGGTTCTGTCAAACCGTACATGCCCCAACTTTAAACTAATTAAACATACTGTAATAAGTTGAAAAAGTCCTTGGGATTCTAATTGTCTAGTTTCATTGTGATTTTTTTTTCTAATTCATCAGTCAAATTACTGAACTTTTAAGAAGTCTATTTTGTAGCAACCAGAAAACATTCTTTTGTATTCTCCCTGCAGGTTTTGCAGAAGGAAACGAACTAACTTGAGACCAGAGCCTGCCAACCCTTACTTGTGTGAGTAAAAGGAGTAAGAAACAGTGATTACAAAGCTGTAGCTATAGCTAGCAAAACCTGTCCCAAATTCTGTTCTGATTTATATCCTGTGCAAATCTCAGTCTCGCCAACCTCAAAAGTTTAAAAATCATGATTCAGAGCCACAAAAAGCATGAGCTTGACCTCCAAACCCTGATCTTTTTATATATGGTTCTTGGTCTGTCTTCTGCACTTTGTGCTGTGTGTTTGGGTAAAAGACAGACAGAGAGAGTACTGCCAACCCTTGCAAATTTTGGGTAAATTAATTTGGCCCTTGTTGCAAGAGCTCTTGAAAGAGGACCCAACCAAGATAAGGGCCTCTGTTTGCTAGGACCATACAAACACATGGTAAAAGAGAGTCCCTGATGTGTGTGTGGGAGGGGTCAGTTTGTGACATGGTAGCTGGAAATGACCAATTTCATCTTGGAGAGGGGCTCCCAAATATCCCATAGCTAAGTTGCACAGGACTCAGACTGGTGACCTATAGGTGAAAGATTCTATAGATCATTAGCAATGCTCTGAGGCATCCAGTCCCCCACCTGAGCTAATGTTCCCCCTTTGAGCATAAGACTTGCATTCTGGAAATATACGTTTATTAAATCAAGCTCTGACCTTTTTGGCCCTGACTAGAGTGACCAGATGTCCCAATTTTATAGGGACAGTACCAATTTTTTAAGTCTTTTTCTTATATAGGCTCCTAATACCCCCCACCCCATCCCGATTTTTCACATTTGCTGTCTAGTCACCCTAGCCCTGACACCAACAGGATCTTTCACTGTCTAGGCACATGGACAAAATCTCCCACCTATGTTGGTCAGTCTCAAATGAACACCGTTTGTAAAGGGACAGCCCCATTTACCATTGCAACAGTAAAAGAGATACTAATACAACATCCAGCTCATCCAAATTCACTTCCTAATACACCATTTTGCAATATAAAACCATTCTAACTATTTCTCCAGGATACTTATAATAACTATTAATACATATATGTACACTATATATCCTTACATAGGTCATCAGCGGTGATGGAACCCGCAACCTTCTGATTTACTGCATATATCTCTTCCACCCACTATAGCAGTAAATGACAGTATGTAAGGGAATATCCATTACGTGGTGCAGCCTATAGATGGGAACACAACACAGACATTGCCAGGAAGTTACAGAAGTGTGTGTAAGACAGCAGTGGAGCACTGGGCACCAGGATTCTTATTGCTATTTCTGGCTCTGGGAATAGATTGTGGTCTAGTGGTTACAGTCAGAACAACCAAATGTAACAGTGCCCATATCATCAGGTAATCTGGGGGGAGGGAAATGAACCTGGTCTCGCTGATGTAAACAGGGGAAGCTCTAGACATTTCACTGCCCCAAGTACGGCGGCATGCCACGGGGGGGCGCTCTGCCGAGAGCCTCCGCAGGCATGCTGCCCCAAGCATGCGCTTGGTGTTCTGGGGCCTGGAGCTGCCCCTGGATGTAAAAGCGTAATTCGCTAAATTGCTTGACTTCTTGGTGTAAAAGTGGTAGCAGAATCATCAACCTACACATGTGGTCATCCTGCTAAAAGGTGACACACTGTTTGTATGGGTTACAGAAGCCCTTAATTTGACATGCTTTTTTGAAAGTGTGTGTGGCAAAGTGGATAAGCATTGGTTCTGCAGTAAAGAACCCTGGATTCTACTCACAGCTTTTCCTGAAGTGGCTTTCCCCAAGCTCTCAGTTAACTTAGCTGTAACATGGGTGTTTTGTTTCTGTAATATGGGTCTCTGTAATATGGGGGAAAGTTAGCTACTTCTCCAAGGTAAAAAACTTGGCTAATGCTAAGGGTGTTTAAGAACAGCAAGACTAGTCTCTTCCCCAAAGTGTGCAAAGGCTTCAGATCTTTGCATTTTGTGAGACTGCCTTCAGCTGGGATCAAAATCACTTTCACAAATGTATCACAAGTAGAGATCCAGTACCTGGGAGTGTTGGAAATATCATGGGAGAACCTAATCTTACAAGATCACTGACCCCAAACCCAGATGTTCCAATACGCTTACACATATTATTCATCAGGATGTAATGACTTCTCAAGGTGTCCTGATGATAAATCTTTCCCCTCATTCTATTTAACAATGCTATTTTCCCATTAATTTCACTGGGGGTGATTGGGGTATAAGGTTTGGCAAACTTGCCCCTATTTTTAGAACTAATCACCTGGATGAAGCCAGAACACAAATGTAAATGTCTTAGGTGAGATAATGAAATTTGCTGATGATACAAAGATGGGAGGCATTATCAATACAGAGGAGGATTGGAATTTTATACAGAAAGATCTGGATGAACTCAAAGACTGGAGTGACAGAAATAGGATAAAATTCAATAGTACAAAGTGCTAGGTCATGTTTTTAGAGTCTAATAATAAGTGTTTCTGCTATAATCTGGGGGCTTATCAGTTGGAAGCCACAGAGGAGGAGAAAGACCTGGATATCTGAGTTGATCACAGGATGGCCATGAGCCACCAATGTGGTGCAACTGTGAAAAAGGCAAATGTGATTCTAGGATGCATCAGGCAAGGACTTTCCAGTAGAGATAGAGAAGTACTAATGCTAGTGTACAAGGCATTTGGAATACTGTGTACAATTCTGGTCACTCATGTTCAAGAAAGATGAAGTCAAACAGGAAAAGATGCAGGGAAAAGCTATTAGGATGACTAGGGAAAGTGAAGGGTCTGTCTTATGGAGAGGAGACTGGAAGAGCTTGGTTTGTTTAGCCTATCAAAAACATGGCTGAGAGGGGTTATGATTGCTCTGAATAAATACATCGGGGAGAGTGAAGAGCTATTTAAGCTAAAGGATAACATTGGCACAAGAACAAATGGATATAAATTGGCCATGACCAAATTCAAGCAGAAAATTAGAAGGAGGTTACTAACCATCACACCAGTGAGGTACTGGAACAGTCTCCCACTAAAGCTTATGGGGGCAAATAACTGAATTAGTTTTGAGAGAGCTGGATGGCAATACTATGACAGGGTTGTTTGTGGTGGTAAGGGGCAGAGTTCAACAGGCCTGGGCTCACTTCAAATTTATGTCCTACGTTCCTAAAAGCTCATGCTTCAGGGGTCAGGAAGGGATTCCCCTTCCCGCCTCCCCATGTATTCTGAGCTGGAGGGTTGGTCTCCTTCCTCTGAAGCATCAGAGATGGCCGTGGCTGGAGATAGGACATTGGCAGGGGGAAATGGGGAGTAGAGCTTCGAGGTGGCACAGAGCATTCTCTCTCCCAGGTGCTTGGCTGGCTGATTCTTGCTTACATGCTCAGGGTCTCACTGGTCGCCATATGTGAAAGCAGTTCCCTGGGTTTTTTGTTGTTGTTGCTGCCTTCTTCTGTGGTGTGTGGGTGTAGATCACTTGCACGAATTATCTGGGTATTTCTTACTTAATAATTTCCCTCTCATTGCAGGGGCCTCAGGCACTGGTGCATCCTGGTCCCACCTATTCTCTGCCAGTGGCATATAATAGCCTAGACTCCTGTGGACTGTAATACTTTGATCTAATTTTGGTTGTTGGGTTTATTGTATGGGTGTTGCATGGCGTTGGTGGCCTGTGATAGACAGGAGGTGAGACTAGATTGTCTCGTGGTCCCTTCTGGCCTTAAACTCTGACTCTGTGGTTCTTAAGTACTAAAATAACCTGATTTTGTTGTGGTTGATAAGCAAAACTGGACACATTAACATTAGCTTTGTTTAAAACAAAGAGATCTTTATTAATGGAGAAGGACAGAATTGGTAGGTGACCACCTTTTAATTTTCAGATCAGATGGTAAATGGAAGGTAATCAAAGTATGTGACAAATGCCACGGATCTTACTCCCTTGAGTCAATGGGAATTTTCCCTTAGTAAGGACAGAGAATTTCAGGATTTGACCTTATAAAGATCCTTTTAAGTTGTGTTTTTAAATGTAAGTACATTTATTTGTTGTACGTGTGCAGGAAATACAAAACTAAAGCTACCATTCATAATATCACTTAATTGGGGCTGCTGGGAGCAGGGCCTGGTTGTACTGGGCACTTTCCAAATGTATAAGATACAGTCCCTGCTCCAGTCTCTACCTGCTGAAGAACATATAGCTTAAAAATAATGCCCATGAATGTGAAAGAAGTATCAGACCAACCTTGAATCTCTTCTCACTCACTTGCTGCTTTGTGTTTCAGTCTTTTGGATGTATTTTCTTTTTGGTTTTAATTTCTTTGCTTTTTTTTTTTTAAGGGTCACCTCCCACCACCATCTTATGAGAAATTGTAAATATTTAACTCAGTTGTTCTCAACCTGTTTACCATTGTTGGCCACATATGCAGCCCACAATGTGTTATGTGGGCCACATCCAATACTAGCTGTATGTCTCTGAGGTTGTCACATGGGGAGGGCCGGTGCAGCCATTTAGGTGACATAGGTGGTCGCCTAGGGCCCTGGGATTGGGGGGCACCATTTTCTTCGGCAGCGACCGCGGCGGCAGGATCTTCGGCCGCCCCGGTCGCCGCCGGCATTTAGGTGGAGGGAGCTGGGGCAGGGAGCATGGGGAGGGCTGCCTTTGGCAAGTAAGGGGAGGGGGCAGCAAGCAGGGGAACTCCCCGCCCCAGCTCACCCCTGCCCCGCCTCCTCCCCGAGGACACCATGGCTGCTTCACTTTTCCCAGGCAGGGGTGAGCTGCTTCACTTCTCCTTCCTCCCAGGCTTGGGGCACCAATCAGCTTAGGCGCCGCAAGCCTGGGAGGCGGGAGAAGTGAAGCAGCGACGGCGTGCTCGGGGTGCTCGTGCTCGGATCAGGAGTGAGCTGGGGTGGGAGGGGCGCCTCAGGGCAGAGTGGGGGAGCTGCCACGGGGGGCAGGGAGTGCCTCAGGGCAGGGGTGCAGGGGAGGGCGCAAGATGGAATTTTTGCCTAGGACACGAAACATCCTTGCACCAGCCCTGCACATGGGCTGCAGCTGTGTGCTGATGGCCTGCAAGCGGTCCATGGGCCGAATGTTGAGAACCACTGATTTAACTCAAGATACTGTTTCTTGTTAGAGGTAGGTAGGGTGACCAGACAGCAAATGTAAAAAATTGAGATGGGGGTGGAGGGTAATAGAAGACCCCAAAATTGGGACTGTCCCTATAAAATCAGGACATCTGGTCGCCCTAAAGGTAGAGAACAATGTAATTTCTAGTTTGGAGCAGCTTGTCATTTTGATTGTCCCTCTCATCCCAATCCCTCAATACTTTTGTATTCAAATACACTGTCTTCCACTTATGTGACTACATTGGGCAAAGGACACGCCTGAACTCAAATGTGCATACTTGATGCCTTGTGGAAAGCAAATGAGTTTTAATTTTCACATTTTCAGGTGGCTTTGTCTTTATGGGGTAGGCTGGATAGCAGGCTTCTTGAACAGGCCTGCTGTGACAAGTTCAGGAGCAGTTCTACCACTCTCCCGACCTCTCTCTTCCTCTAATGTGTCTCTGCTCTTTTCTCCCCTTATTCTGCCTCCTCCCTATTCTGCATCTCCCCCATGTTTCTCTATTCCTCCTCTGTAGCAATCTCTTTCCCTTCTCTCCGATCCCAGAATATCAAACACCCATCATCTGCTACAAACTAGATCTATCAAATGATCCAATCAAACAGCTCACCCTTCAAGGACGTAAAACAGTAAAACTGGACCACTAGGAAGAAAGTGGAAAGAAATGTCCATATCTGTCATCAAAGAACATTGGAAACAGTTATGGCATAATTTTTAAAGGTGTATCAGAATAGAGACTCACATCTATATTCTTTTAGCCTGGTATGCGTCAGAAGATTGGCCAACTTCTGTCTGAAATGTCCACATGTATCCGCTATTGTGTGTATGGGAAACACAAATGAGCCAGTGATACCATATAAAATGCCGTAAGCACTGTCTCAGTTCATTGGCATTGATTTGTTTATATGAAACAACATAGATTATCATTTTTATAGATCTACAGTAATTCTTTGAATAAGAAAATAGCACAGTACCAGAAGTACAAAAACAGTCAAACTAATCTATATTTGCCACACACAGAAAATGACTCTTGATCATTTTCTTTCCTCAAAACTGAACTCAATCCCTTTATATGTTTCTATACATACAGAGCAACAATATACTTTCACTGGGAAATATCTATATTTTGTATTAAGAGAACAAGGAAAAAACAAAATCTTGAGGAGGGAGCAAATGGACTATGTCCCCGCTGTACAGGCTGCAGAATATCCAGTAAGAAAATGGCTGAAGTCTCTGAAGTCCGGAGGGGGAATTATCCTTATCTGAAAGTGCAATGCACAAAAAACAAAAGACCCTTATAGTTTCTGCACCACAAGCCATAGCACGGATTTGGGCTCAAACTCAACCTTGAGTCCTAACCTAACGTAATCTGGATCTGAGCAATGACTCATCAGTCCTTCTCTACTTTTAATTATTTTTATGAATCTATTTTAACAATAAATCTAGTTAATAGTACCTTGAAGGTAAGGCTCACAAACTCTTTGATTTAATTTGGGACATTTTCCTATCAAATCTGGGCTGATTAACGATTTTGTAGTGAAAACACAAGGATTTTCAGATACTTCACTTTCCATATGACAGCAGGTCTCATCTGAGCCTTGTCTGAGATTTTGAGTTTGTCTAAACCCAGACACCCATGTCCACATGGACTGAAACTGAGGCAAACCAAGAACCACTAAGTAAAACTCTCAAGTTTCACACTGCTCTAAAAAGGACCAAAAGTCTGTAATTAATGAGCCAAATCTTGAGAGACACTGCGCACTCACAGTGCTACTGAAATCAGCTGGTGATGGAGGTGCTCAGCAACTCTGGAGAATTTGGCCCTTAGAAAATTCACTCATTTTAATACTCCAAATACTTTGAGTTACCTGTAAGCTTTTTGGGGCAGTGACTGTAGTTTTACTCTGCGTGTGTACACTACCAAACTCAATGGGGGCCTGGTCCATGACAGGGCTCTTAGGCACTACTGCAATATAAATAATTAATAATAGCAATTAATCATCTCTCTGAAGAAATCAAATTATTATATCACTCAAACCACTTGATAAATAACAAACAGGAAAATTCAACCTTACTCCCACTGAAATATCCACCTTTGGTCCCCCATCATTTATGCAGTCAAGACTCTGGCATTCACATATCTTCTGATCAGAGCTTCAAGGGTTTATCCTTGCAAACTGTAATGCTGTCACACATATCAAGGTTTAGTTTTATCCCTGAGACATTTCTGTTATTCCAAATACTCACATTTCCAAAACCTCTACTACGTAGCACACAGGTGAAATATAACTGTAACCGTTGATGGAGGTGGAGGGTGCACCAATCATTCAAAAGGACATCCCTATCATTTCCCCTCAGAGACCTCCATCAGGGTCTCTGTAGCACTTCTGGGAAGCGGGACACTCAAAAAATCCAGTGGTCACATATGAGACTTGAACTGCGGGCGCAGATGTTTTTTTCAGAGCTGGCGCAAAGAGTTGCTAAGCAGTGAAGAACCAATCCTCCCATTGACTTAAATGGTAAAATTCCTGTAGACTTCAATGGCAGTAGGATTACGCCACAAATAGAGGATTCTTTTGCAGGAATGGCATAAGGCATTGAATGATTTCCTTTTATCACTACCGACCCTGCCTGCCTGTCCTGGATAAGAATGCTTCATTCATGGTGGTAGACTTAATTCCTCTTTCTTCCCTTGCCAGCTCTCCCCTATTTCCTGCTGAAGGGCACTGTCATGCAACTTTCTGGGGTGTGCGTGCATGTGTGCGTGCGTGTGTAGATTAAGGGTTTAATGAAGATTTATGCTTTACTCACTTTTCCCTCTTTATTTCCTACTCTGAAGATGGGTTTCTTGATGACGTTTTTGACAGGTGATTATTTCTAATCACAAACCTCCTTACAGTGGTGGTACTGAAAATAAAAGTTAAATAAACTTGAAAGTGAATACAGATTAATAAAATTATAATAAAAATAAAAGTGAATAGAGATTTTTTTTCCTTAGGGTATACAGTTTGTGACGCTCACCAGGAGTACCTCTCCTCCACATGCCTTTTGCATGAGGAAGTCTGGTCTATGCCTGCTCTGTCAGCTCTCTGAAACCACCAGCCTCTGGCAACATAAGTACTCTCTTCCAGGCCTCTGCAGGTCTCTCTCTCTCTCTCTCTCCAGTTTAGTGATAACTACATACCAACCTCCAAGTGCTAACACTCCCAGAATTACCAGTTCTGCTGTCCCCAAAGAAACAGTACATACCAGCTTGTAAGATTCAGCTCAGGATCACCACTTTGCTTAACACCACAGCACATAGCTTTATATTATATCTATAGTGAAAATAAGGATAAGTGTATTATTATCTAAGAACAAAAAAATCAAGTGATAGTGAGTAAGAATATTAGAAACAAAGGGATACATATAAAATCATAACATGCTGTCTAGAAACTAAACCAAACTAACAGATTAACCTCCTGCCTGAAGAAGCTTATCTCACCAGCATTTTCAACAAAGCCCACTTGAGACCCATCTTTCATGAAACAAACTCACACTGTCTTTACTTCCTAGTTGGAAGATGCCACTGCCAAGGTGTCATCTTTGTCCCTGAAATATACTAGAGCAAACCTTGGATGTGCACTTCCAGATAGGGTTCCTCCCTCTGCTCCCACTACTTACTTTTCTCTCTCTGAAGTTTTCATAATCCTTGAGACAGGTTCAGACTTGTGAGAGGAGGCCCATTGTGAACCATACAATACTTAATTTACATGTAAGCAGGGAGATAGATAAACATTTCTTGTCAGACAGAAAACCTGTTTTTCACCTTTGCTGGTGATCGGTCCCTAGGCACAGATTTTAATAACATAATCTTCAGTGTACATACATACCTCTTTACACAACACCCACACATACATTTTGTGATAAAACTGATGACCAGTGTGACACACTGGCTTTTATTTGAGAACTCACATGACACTCTTCGGTGAACTAGAATGTAACACCAGACACAGAGATGAAAGTGGGCTGGTACAACAAGAAGTGGCAACCAGTACCGGACTGCACACAGCCGAAGTTAAAGCGCTTTAACGTTGCTTCCCCTTTTGCCCCCGGCCAGGGCCACCGATGTGGTGGTGGGGAATGGACAGCTGCCCCGGGGCCCGGCAATTTTAAAGGGTCCGGTGCTCCTGACCAACGCTACCTCAGCTGTGTCTGGAGCCCCGAGTGGTGCACACTGGGTAGCATGGAAGGGCTAGCTGGGGGAGGCTGACCCCCCAGCCCTGCCACTTCTGCCTGGGCCTGGAGCCAGGCCCCATACCAGTAAGTCTTTTATGTTACTTTCACCCCTGACCATACATGAGTGGTTTCTGTAGCCCCCATACACCCCCTCTGTGCTCTGTGCCTGTTGACACTAAGAGGTTTCTGGGTCACACAGATATATTTCCCAATTGCCTCTCAAATATACTCAGAGTTTGTTTTTGGGGAGGTGGGGGTAGGGGAAAGGGCGGCCTGAGACTGAAGAGCACTTAGTAGCAAACTGTTTAGGTAAGAGTCAGGAGTCAAGTCTCAGATCCATATGGGAAGTGTAAACTAACCTATTAATTCCCTCTTTGTCACAGAAATGTTTTAATGCTCACAAAAGGAGCAAAATTGACAGCATTGGTGAATGAAGTTCTTTATATACCTGCAGAATAGGTACTGGGTGGCTGGGCAGCAGTAGCTTCCTTAGTGTCTCAGACCTGACTGTATGAGTGAATAACTCAGTCTCCATGGGCTATTCATTCTTCAGCGATTCCTCCTGTGACTAGCACAACCCACATAGGCGCTGGAACTAGGGGTGCTGGGGTGCTGCAACACCCCCTGGCTTGAAGTAGTTTTATTCATATACAGGGTTTACAGTTTGGCTAAATGGCTCTCAGCACCATACAAACTGTTCCAGCCCCTCTGCCCCCATAGCATCTCTACTTCCAGCCAGGCTGCCAGTTGTGGTAGTAGTTACTGTGATGTGGCCATCTAGTCATTGGTGATAAGACTGAGACCAAGAAACCCATGTAGGCCATAAATGGCTATCAGAGAGTAATAGCTTTTGGCTACCACTGTCCTGGCTTAGAGTGAACCTAGTGACCTAGAAGTAAAAGGTTATGGCTCTTATTAAAAATCTGCTAAGCTACGCTGACCTCTTTACTGTTCTGGAAAAACTGTGTTTAATCACAATTGGTAATAACTAATTAGCTGACTTAGAAACTATGTGATCTCAACAGTTAAAAACAATGGCATAGAAACCTTGTTTACCAATTCAGAATGCCCAGACATTAGACAGATGGGATCTGCTTGATATGAGATATACAAATAGCAATTTCCACACGAGACAACTTCCATCTCTTGGTAGAGTTGCTGCCTAGGAATCATGCAGGTCCTTTTTTAGGGTTATCTGGTGAATCCAGCCAGTGAGTTGGAGAAAGGGCTAATAATTTGTTATTGCTCTAATATGAGGCCACAAGTTGGTAGAAACACAACATTTGTTCACACATGTATCTAAATTAGGGCCCCCCCTCAGGGTCAGTCTTCATGGGAAAAGATAGAGCATCACAATTTTACACAAACTGTCTAGTATAACAATATAAACTAGAGATTTGCTGCATCTGCCTTGTAAGCACTGTGCAGCTACACTGCAACTTCAATCAAAATATAAGTCTGCCTGTGATGATTAACTGTAAAAGAACAAAGTGGCAATCATCTGATATTTGTGCCAAGTAACAAATTTTCCCTTGTTTTTCTTGTACGGTGAGTTTTTAGCACCATTTTTGCAAAAGCCATGTCTACTCAGAATTCCCAGACTATGAGTCAGCCACATTCTGTTATGAACCTGTAAGGTCACATGATGTGGCGTGATGAAACTTCACCTTATGAAGGGGTCAGAGGAGTATTTCAAAGGCTCACTTTCAGATGTAAAAATATAAAGCTGTTTCCTACCGCTTCCTTTTATTCTGTTGGGACCTTGCCAGACAGCCAACAGTCCATGATATCTAGTATTCTGATTAACTGAAGCTACTGCTGTTTTCTAGATAGTTTATAAACCTCAGCACCACAGGGTTTCTCAAAGATTGCATCCTTTATTCTCACAACAACCCTGTGTGATAGGGAAGTATAATTATCATCATTTTTACAGATGTTGAGGAATGCCCAGGTGTTAATTTACATGTAAGCAGGCAGATAGAGAAACATGTTGTGACTTACATAATGACCTCTACACCATCCCACCTCCTGGAGTAAGGGGCATGGCTGGGTAGTCTCCAGCAATGCTTAGTGACCAGAATAGCTCTCTGGGGCCATGAGCTGCCAGGCAAAAGTTAGAGCAGCCCTGAGGCTAAGACACTTGGAAGACAGTAATTGACTTAATCTGAGCTAGCAATTACTAAGTAAGACAGAAAGTTTTCCATTCTATAGCCCTCCAAACCATCGCCATAAAACACTCAGGTGACATAATCAGGTCTCATATCGCAACAGGTTGTGCTGCCTTGAGGAACAGCTTGCCACTGATTCTGTAAGGTGAAAGCCATTAAAATGAAGATATTTGTGTAATTTGCCAAATGTAAGCCACAATTACACAAGCAAGTCATTCTTGTCATGCCATTATGGATGACATTATGAAAAGACAATACAGTATTATGAAATTAATAGGCTCAGCACCAAAAAAGAGTGGATAATTAAAATGATCATTTGTGGCCTGCCTATTAGCTGTGTATGCTTATTCCTTTGATTACATTTTACACTATTTTTACTTAGGTGAGTAAGGGCTGACGCATTGGACACCTGTAATAGGTTGCTACTAAGTGCCTATTCAGGAAAGCATCCTGATTCAGAAAGAGCAGTTAAGCATATACTTGGCGCTTTCCTGATGGATTTTTATGTGTACTTAAGAACAGTGCTGTTTGGAACTGGAATCTAAGGGGCTGAGTCAAACCCACTGAGGTCAGTGAATTTAGTGGACTTTGTATCAGGCCCTAAAATGGTATAAAAAAGTCCCTAATAACTAGGATGATGTATGATTTAATAGTGAGTTGTGATAAATAAACTAATGTACAATCTATATTTGTATTGATTTATTTAACCTTCTTGTCATCCCTTATGGGTTTTTTAAAAATTGTTATTCTTTGTTAAAAAAAAGAAAATATGATGAAATTTTTGTCTGTGAACTGAGTGAAAGATCGATCAGTTCCATTACTTTGAAATCCTAACAGCACCATCCATTCCCACCGCCATTGCAGCCCTTTTCAGTCTGGGTTTTGGGAAAAGGTGTGAGCTGAAGGCTGGGAGCTCAAACGATTTCCGCACAATACACACAAAGTTCCTATGCCTGATTATGTCGTAGCTCATTTTTAACAAATGTCAAAATGGAAAATCAAGCTGTCATTCTACATACTGAACCCTTGTTTGCAAAACAGAGGATCTTTGTGAGGAAGCAATAATTTATGGTACAGTATCGTAGGTGTCCAGTGAGTTGCATGATGGCTGTATACAAGTTGGAAATGATGATTTGCATCTATGAGTTTCATTTATCCCACAAGTTTCTTATTTTATAAATGAGCATATGGTGTAATTTGGAGTCATGGTATGGAGTCTGGCTTGTGAATGCTTTCTTTACAAAAACATTCATAGAATATGTGGGATAGTAGTTTTTATTATTATTATTATTATTATTATTATTTATTATTTATTATTTATTATTTAATAAATAAAACAACATAAGTTGTTTGGAGTATTTCAGTCATCATTTATACTGTCATGGACTGTCACAGTGACCTATATTCAAAGAAAACACTATAGAATGTTTAAAAATAATTCTATAATAGCAGCACCTCCTCCTACGTATATATGTCATACAGATTTGGCATCTTTGTATTCAGAGTTTTCATTTTTTATTTCAGACTTAAGAATTAAGTCTTTAGTTACCTTCAAAACTCTCAGCATTAGGCCAGACTTTATGCAAACAATCTAAATAGGAACAAAGTTTCTTTAATGTTGAGGAGCTGTTAAATATTACAATAACAGCTTATCTTACTTTTCAGACCTTGGAAACCATACCTGGATTTTTGGTGCAGTTTCTCTTGCTAAGCAGTGCTAGCAATATGTATCTACAACTAGGTTATTCTACTTCTTTTTCAAGCCCCTGGGGGCATATTGGTCACTTTACCTCTACTGAACTTGAAGATAATGCTGACCGGGCATATCTTAATTTGTAACAAAAAGACCAATATGGCTTATTCCTTATCTGTTTGCTAGTATGTTCCGTACAGCACTATGCTGGAAAAGGCACTTCTAAAGAACAGGACAAGATAAAAATGAAAAATGTCAGTTCCTGTTTTTCTTTCTGGATGCAATTCATCCTGTGCAGAGACCTCAAGCGCAGTCTTAATCACCATTTAAGACCACTGGTTACTGCTCTCTCTTTCTGTTGCCAGTCCCCAGATGGCATGAGCCTGTTACAGCTCTCAGCTGGACAGCATCATTCTTTAGCTCAAGTTGTAGAGACTCATGTTCTTAATTCTAGAGTTCTGGGGTTCAGCCGTCATCTCTGTGGAAATGGCGGCCATCACATTGGCACATAGGAGCAGGGGCGGTGAGTTGTATGGGCCTGTGGTGCCTAGGCTCCAGCAAATTCAAGGTCCAGGGAGTCTGGCTCCACCAGTGTTCAGGGCTTGGTCTCTCCCTTGGCCCCACCTGCTGCTCCAGCGCAATGCCCCTGAGCAGGGGGCTGACCCCGAGCAGGGGGCTGCCCCCTGACGCTCTGCACTGTGCTATTTTGCCAGCTGCTGCTGGCTATAAGGGAGCTGTTCTGGGATAGGCTAAGGCAGCTGCTGCACCTGTGGAAGGAGGAGGGAGTGGGCTTATTCTGGCTGGACCTCCTGAGCAGCAGCCTGGGGGGACTTGGGTGAGTGTTGTGCCAGGGGGATCAGGAGGGCCCTCCTCCCCCGAAGCTCCCTGCTGTCCTCTGGGAGAGGTTGGGGGGAGTCCTCCTCTCTGCCTCCTCCACTCCAGCCTGGGGCAGCCTGCCTGTTGTACCCCAAACTCCACATCCCTGGCCCAGCACCATGCCCCGCACTCCCTCCTGCACTCCAGCCTTCTGTCCCAGCCCAGAGCTCGCACCCTGCACCCCAAACCCCCTCCTGCACCAAACTCCCTCCCAGAGTCCGCACCCCTTACTGCACCCCAACCCTCTGCCCCAGCCTAGAGCCTGCACCCAGCACCCAAACTCCGTTGCAGAGCCTACACCTCAAACCCCCTCCCACATCACACTCCCTCCCAGAGCCTTAGGCGGGAGGGCAGGACTTGGTGGTGCCCAGAACAGGTCCAAAAATTATACAAGCCTGCCCCCCCTGCACAGGAGCTACCACAGAGCTGGGCCCTCTGCCATTCCCATCCCCATACATACCCAAAAATCTTGTTTCCTTTTGCAAAGGAGAACCATATTTGTTTTAGGAGACCTTTCTATGCTGGCGGATGGAAGGGTTGAAATTGCCCCTTAACCCAAGCTTTACGTGTGGCTTAAGAGTTGCTGAGGGCCTTTCAAGGGGTGAATTCCACCTTGGAAATAGCCTTGTTGCGTAACCCATGCAAAGCTCTACGTTTGGTAGCATACAACGTGTATTGTACTAGCCTGCCCTTTCCCCCAGTTCTTTGCTTCCATTAAGGGGAATGTGTGAGTGCGGGAATATGCATCTGTCAGTTTATGTCTGAGAAAGCAAAAAGGAAATTTGAATCAATGTGGTGTTCAGTTCAGGAACACTGTGCACAGAGGCTTAATGTTCAGCATTGCTGAGGACATTCTCAGATAATGACTTAGTTTACTTGGCAAAGTCCAGTCTGAAAAGGGGAGATGCCTACAAATGAAGCCTTATAAAAGGCTATAATTAAACACTGATGCTCCTCAGAATGAAAGAGCTTCGAGATAATGACTACAATGGTACACTATACCAATGGTAACAAGATATGCCACATTTATATATTTGCAGGTTGATTTAATCTGACAGCATTCTTAGCAATAGTGGGCTTGGCCTTGCTGGGCAAAAACAGTATAGTCCTGTGTGCCCTATAAATGAGGCATTTATTTATCTTTTATAAACGTATATGTATCAATTAGCAGACTTCCTAACCCATCTGGAAGTTAACGTCTGTTGAAAATATATCGCTTTATTTGCCATTTTGGCATAGAGTAATTCTTTATGCTCAGACTAGGAGGTTTCTACAGTCTCGCCCCCCTGCTGACCCCCTCCCAAGGAATTATCTTTAATTTTCAACAGATGATTATATATATAATAGCAACACCTCCCTCTACTGTAAAACACTTTTAATAGTCATGAGCCAGTGCTGTAATATACACAGCTACCATAAATCTAGAGTGTGCTCAAATCCTGGTGCTGTAGAAATCCCTCTGTAGGGATCTTGGAATAGTGCCATAGAGGCAGCTAATCCACTCCCCCCCCTCCCCCCCATTCACGAGTGGTAAAATCCGCACACAGGATTCCTCACTCATGTGAATCTTGGGTCACAGTCTGACTCAAATTGTCTTGCAGCTTTCAGGCATACAAATAGATAAGCTTAACTCAGAATTTGCAATGTGGCATTATACCACTATTGCTCAGGTAAATTTCTCTATCTATGGTTCTAAGGCTGAAATGTTTTAAGGGCCCTGCTGTATTTTATTATCAAGCTACAGTACTGGAACATGTTTATTAAAATGTAAGATAGGAAAAGGAGTATGCTGGTGTTATGATACAAAAAAAAAAGATACTGAAAAGAAAAAATCTCTGACTCCTACAGATACAAACTACTAGCAGAGTTAGCAGGACAAATGGCACCAAAAGTCCAGATGTGGAGGAAATATCTAAAGGGCATTACAGGATAAACAAACCTTAATAGTATACTGGAAAAAATTTGCTTTCCAGTAGTCATGGCGGATCTTAGCTCTGATTTTCTTCTCACTTTGCATATGCCGAATTCCACTGGGGTTCCTAGCAGTCTGGGACTTGTAGGGACATATCAAAGCTGAAAACAGTGTTCTGTCCTTGATCTTTTAAAATAAAAATGTTACAGATTCATTTAAGATCTTGTGACACCTCCATGCTTGATGTCCTTAGTATTTGCCAATATTCTGTAGTTTGGAGTGGTGAGCTGGCAGCGTTTTACAAGCAACAGTTTTGGGAACTATGTTTACGAAAAACAACCACCCTTCCAGGTTTTGTTTATAGTCTTACTCTCTGGTAGCAAAGACCTTTTATAGTTACCCAAGGCAAAGGCAAGGAGCAGGCATTTGGATTCTTTCTCAGATAACAATATTAGGAAGGGGGAGGAAGATGCGGCACATGGCGTGGTAGTGCATATTTACTAGATATTGGTGAACAGAATAAAGACTGCAGTAACATTCCATAGACATGGGCAGCATTTAAATCAAGTCAGCATTGACTTCTTGATTCTAGCTTTGGAAAACATTTATAGTTTTTTTTTCCTTTTAAATTATATGTGCACTGTTTCAGGTTTGGACAGGGTAGGGATAGCATGTCATTTTGGGAGTTGGTTGCATAGCTTTCACGTGTACAAGGGGAGAGGGATTGAGTTATCATGGGGCATAGAGGTTCAGTTGACTGCTGACAGTACACTGTGCTTGGCATCTTTTAAGGGAAGATGGAGGGGTTCATTTGGAAACGTTCCACTGATTTTTTTAAACAAAACAGACTCCAAAGGATAGGAGCTGAAATTCCATCTCATTCATAGCAACACCCAAGTCTGCATATTATGTTACAGATCTCGCTCACATTTATGATTCAATTTAGGAGATAATGTCAATGAAATTTAACATTGTGACTGGATAATAGTCACCTGCTGAAAGATAAATGCGGAGGCTAAGACATTTATTTTCAAAGCAGGAGACTATTTTTGAGTCATAAAAGTTCAATTCCATTGATGATATTATGATTATATCAAATGATTTGTAAAATAAAATAAATGAGGTCTACTCTCCCTGGCAAGCCAAAAGAAGACCCATGTATTATACTCCATTGTGCTTTATTGAAAAGCCACATTATGACTGGCTCAGAAAGAGGGAGAAAGTCAGAGAAAGGATTTGTTCTGTGCTTCAGCGAACCAGAAAACTTATTTTCTTTCTCTATAATCTGTCATCTCTGTCTCTCTTGTTTATCTATCTAGGCACCAATCTTCATAGTACCTAAGAATCCTAGACTAGTGTCTACATTTACTGAACCATTGAATTTTGACTTTTGAACGGAGTTCTGTGGGTGCATTTTTTCCCCTATACTTGGGAGCTAGACCTGACACTACTGGCTAACGCTGATTTCATGCAGTATATTTCATACAATAACTATGTTAAAAGAAGCATAGAGTTGCAAGGTCAAACACTAGTCAGTTAAAAAATGCCAGACTGAAGGCTGTCTTTGCAGCCTTAATTCAGCCCCCTTATACATATGAATGATGACACTGTTTTTTAATTACATTGTCTCCTGACTGCTCTGCTTCTATCCCCCTTTCCCAACCCTTGCTTCTAGTCTCCCCGCCTCCTCACTCCTGCCCCCATCCTCTCCCTCTGTTCCTAGTCACCTCTGCCCTTTCCTTGTTTCTATTGCCCTCTTCACTCCCATCCAGACCCAGCCCTCTCCTCCCTTCTCTCCTCTCCATTCCAGTCAAGCAATTTTCTCTTCCTTCCCCTTGCTTCCTGGGCACCATGAGGGGGACCACTGAGACATGAGGAGAGACAGTATCCTGCTTTCAGTTCCCATGTCCAATATCATAGCAGGCAGGAAGAGAAATTGCAAGGAAAGTCTAGCTCAGCCCCTGCAGCCCTGGGCTAGAGCACACTCAATCATTCTGTTGTGATGGCACATGTACAGTCCAGTCAGTATGCAGAAGAGGTGAGGGGCTGGAGCATGCTCCGAACAGATGGCATCTTCCTAGAATCTAATAGACAATCTCTAACAAGGCTTTACTGACCATGTGCAGATTGAGATTTTTCAGAGGCTCATAAATTGGCCAAATTTGGGCAATTTTTCACAGGGATGGCAAAAGGTATATCCCTGATACCAGGGTGTCCCTCTTGCCAAATTTCAGTTTCCAGTTCTGAAGCCTGGGAGTGTGAGAACCTCTCAGTGAAATGATTTTAAGATTTTTTTAACATCGGTAGAATAATGTATTCCCTTCTTCTCAGAAATACCTGGACCATTTTAGCTGAAACTTTCAAACATAAGAAGCATTATTAGTACTAATGCATCCTGAGGCAGACACTTAGCATTGAAAAGTTCATCCCAAAGTTACAGTTTGGCATAGTTATAAGCAAATTAAAACAGGGTCAAAAAAGTGTTCGGTAACCTTAAATAGAGGCAGCACTACCAGCCCTCCCTATAATAATAAATGCTTATCTGACTGGGTTATAGTCACCAAAGGAGGCATTCACTGCAAAAAAGGTCCACTGTCGGCACTGATAGGTGTGATCAGATTGAAAATTTGACTAAGACTTCACAAAAGTCTACCTGGTGGAGGCTGCAACAAGGCTGGCTCAGCACATCTCCTGGCCCAATGCTCCACACACATATATTGCTAGCTATTAGCCCTCATATTTTGTACTGTGATGCTCCTGAAGGGATACGAGAGTACAACAGCTTTCCACTGCCACAATGTCCAGTCCTCCCATCAGGCTGACTTTCCACTTTGGCCCCCTTCATCTGCAGAAGCTGGTGGAAATGTGGCCTGAATCTGACATACTGCACAGTGGTTGGCATTACAATCTTTAAAATATTGCCTTTTTCTTAATGAATTTTACTGTGGTATTTATGGCGGTCTTTATAGGTAGTACAGGAAATCCTGCAATAACATCTGTGACTTTCAAACACTCTATGCTATGGGACATTTTATGTATTTTAATTTATATATAGTATAAATAAAATTATTAAAGACTAAGATATTTGGGGCTAGGATTGCCTTTGTTTTTTATATGTATGTACAGCACCTAGCACCTGAAGCCTTGATTAGAGTCTCTATGCACCATTATGTTACAAATAATAAATAATAGCAAAGATATTTAGTCACGCTTCTCAGACAACTACGGAAAATAAGAGTATGCTAGTAACAGTCTCACTGAGAGGCAAAAAGAAAGCCTGCAGCTGTTCACCTTCTTTTATTTGTTTAGGTGAATACACTGCAATATGCATATTTAGTTGGCTCCTTTGGGAAGAGCATTACTGATTCTGTCTTTCTATGTCAATTAAAAAACAAATTGCTGCAAATCAAATAGTTTACTACCAAAAGACAAAGTAGGATTATGTAAAAATAGTAAAAATCTATCAGTACTATGAAGGGACTGCCTATCCTTGAAACATTACACCTGGGTGTTGTTCAGAACCCTACCGTGCTCATGGACAGTCCAATTTGCTTTCTGTGCAAAATCTTTAAAAAAAGCATAAAGCAGAGTACATTGCTTGATGTTTTCATTAATTTTTCATAAGAAGTCAGCTATAACACAAGTATTTCATTTCACACTGTACATAGGAGGTCTTGCATGCTGGGCACAAAACACAAAAGACAAACTCAGATTCAAAAATCCACAGATTTTATTCTATCCATAGGGACTACATGGGATTAATTTACAGAATGTGTTTACATTTTTGACCATCTATATTGGTCATATATCTTCATATGAATATGAGCTGCCTCAAACATCAGTGAAATATTCTAAGTATGCTGGAAAGAAAAGCAATGAATAATTTAATAAGGAATACCAAAGGGAATGTGCAATCCTTGACAAAGTTTGGAAACTGTTAATCAAAAAAGGTGTCCCTGGAGACAGCAAGCACCCTTAATAGTAGAGGTGTTCGATGCATTTGTTATTTCTATGGTACAATGAAGGAAAATGATTTCTATGGGGAACAGTCTTAAATTCAGTATTGCAGATACAGTTATATCCACCAGTAGTTTTGTAAATGCAATATAGTTAAGATATTCATAGGAATTATGAATAGAAACCTGGGTTATTCCACAAAGAAGCAAGACAATGGGAAGTGCATAACTCTCATAGTTCACCAGGGAAAAGAATACAGTTTATCTACTTTTGAAATTAAATGATACACGTACTGTAAGGCATCCTGTGCAATACCGGCATTGTAGCAAATTCAGAGGTGATGATAAAATGGCATTAATTAAATATCCTTTCCTTTGCTCAGAAGACGTTATGCTCAGACACCCTTAGACCTACTGACACTGACTCACTGATGTAAGAGCTTAAAGGAGTATAAGTTACACATCAATGAGGTGGACGGAGTTATAAATTAACGTAGACTCAGAGTCAGTGGACCAAATTCAGAAGTGTGTATAAAGGAGCTTCATAGTAGTAAGCAGGTGTGAATCTAAGCAAATCTAAATCTAAGTTAATTTAAGTCTAAGGAGCTGGTGAAATGGATACATTGAGGGAGGCCAGACAATGGTATAGTACACCAACTTAGACTCCCTCTAGAGTTACTTAGACTCACCCCTAACAACAACCTCCCCCCCCTTCCCCCGGCTAGCTTACCAGAAAACCAAGACCTTGTTCTTTCTAAGAAGGACTAGAAGTGACACTGAAAATATCAAGTAGACTAGGAGCTTGTTCTTACTATCCACTCTTCAGCATAACGAAGTTCAGTCAGGGAGACAAAAAAACAACTGGGATTCACACACGGTGCATAAATCTGCCATGAATGCAGGCTTTTGCTTTGAGAGTTGTCTCCTACAGTGGTAGGCTGAGGTTATGCCACTCGCCACTAAAGAATTTCAACTTGTTGGGGTTTTTTAATCCCAAAGTAGCCATGGGATAACCATGCTATTATGAAACCCTAATTGTTTTCCGATCATTTGGATAGGAGGCATATATGATGTTATCCATTGTGACAATGTTATTAATTCACTGCAACAATAAACCATGACTATCTATAATGTGCACACTGCGCACTGAAATTCATATGCTATATTAGCTAATAATGTGGGATTTTATCTGTCCCTTTTCACTTGTTTTGCAGACAGCTCTTCATGCAAATTTCAGATGTCTCCCTCTCAGTGGCAACTCATTGTATCTCTTTGTATGATGCCAGGGCCTTCACATCATATACAGGATAAGAAACACTGGACCTTATTTTCCCTACTTCCAATATCATTTATTTTTGTACAATTTCTGTAATTATCAGCTGAAACTTCTTTTCATATGTGTAAAATCATAACCATAACAAAACAGAGCACTTTTCTATATCACAGTAGTGGAACAGATTGGAATGGAGTTTGTGTTGTCATATACATGCATGTGTTTAGAAAAATGCTGGCCTAACCAAAAGCTTTCCTTCATTCTCTTGAGAAACAGCTTCATCTTGTTCTCCTTCGGTGGGCATGGAAAGCATTCAGGGTTGAGGCACCTGATCTATCGATAATCAGAGAAGTTTATTTTCTAGTATGAGAAATCTGCCACTTTCCATGGATGCTAAAAAGACTGCCCTTGAAAGAATCAAGATCCCACGACACATGTTCCTAATTTGTGAGTTCTCCCATTCACTTCAGCAGAACAACTCCCATGTAAAATCAAGCATTTGTAGGATTGAGGATTTAGCTTAACAATCTGAGGCCTCACTGTAGGCAAAGCTGGCAATGCTCGCTTTAGTTTAGGCTGCCTAACAGTTTCCTTTATAAGATCCTGTTTCCATTACTTATAACTTTAACCATTTGTGGTGAAATTTTCCAGAACAGGTGCCTGCTTCAGGCTGAAGTTATTTCTGAAGTTTCAGCAAAAACAGTTGAGAGTTTCTGAGAATGAATTCATGTTGTTTTGCTAATGTTAGAAAATTCTTACAGACATTTAACTGAGAACCTCCCGTGCCTCCATGCTTTGGAGCAGTGATTTGAAATGTAGCAGTTATAAGCCTCTGAAAATCATGCTTAGGAGACTTATCAGAGTTTGGCAGCAAAATTCTCTAAAGCTTCTGTCCACACTGAGTACATTCTTCCACTCCTATAGAGTTCCATGCCCATCCCAGTGAGTGTGCTTTAGGGATCAGAGACACAGCAGGATTTTTCCGCAATTGCTACTCCTAGTTGCCAGGGGCTCCTGTGGCCCAACATTGGAACTGAGAGCAGGGAAGCTGTCTCTCCTGTGCTTTCCATCATCCCCTGCTTGTATCTAGGCAGTGACAAGGAGGAGGAAGGAAGTATCCAGACTTGAATGCAGAGGGGTAAGAAGTAGGCAAGCAAGCGCAGAGGGAAGATCACTGAATCATAGAATATCAGGGTCGGAAGAGACCTCAGGAGGTCATTTAGTCCAATCCTCTGCTCAAGGCAGGAGCAACCCCAACTAAATCATCCCAGCCAGGGCTTTGTCAAGCTGGGCCTTAAAAACCTCTAAAGATGGAGATTCCACCACCCTTCTAGTGAAATAGTTTTTCCTAATATGCAACCTAGACCTTCCCCACTGCAACTTGAGACCACTGCTCCTTGTTCTGTCATCTGCCACCACTGAGAACAGCCAAGCTCCATCCTCTTTGGAACCCCCCTTCAGATAGTTGAAGTTGGAGAGGAGAACAGGTTAAGAAAAGGGAAAAGGAGCAGAAGACAGGAGCAGACAGGGACAGAAGTCCTGAGGTAAAAATAGTATGTAATGAAGATGCACAAGAGACCAAATTGAGGTTGCACAGGCAACCTTAACTGTCATTTCTTAACTGTCAAGTGTTTGACTTTGCAAGCTTAACATTCTTTTAAACTAGTTAGGTTTGTCTTTTGTTTTGCTGTATATATTGTGTATAGACATCAACTCCAGTTGTTTAAATGCGGTTTCTAAAGGAGATTTCCCAACTTCCAGCTCCAACAACACAGTGAGATGTACTAGCAGCCACACCTGTAAAGAACTTACAGGGCCTGCAAAATACATTCACGGTTCCACCCAATAAAAGGCAGTGGCTTGCAGATGCAAGCCATTCATCATATACTCCAACTATTGAGATACACATTGTCCTTTAGCACTTTGTTACTTGGATGCCAAATAAATAGACTTTCAAAGACACAGAGTCTCTGTTCATAAATTAGCATCAATTTGTTGTAGAAGCATCAAAGAGGGACAGGCAAGGATTAGTAACTCTGCACATTGTAACTGATAGCCACCTTTTCTCATGAGTCAGATGCAACCTTTTACCTGTGAGCCTGAGTGCTCACCTGGCACTCACTGAGATCTCTGCTCACCTTACTAGATACTCAAATGAAGTGGATTAGGCAAGATGGGCTTTGATGTTTTTGAGATGAACTCCACAAATGTAATGTTAGTGGAACATGGCAAAGAGAGACTCTGTACTCTGTCTGGCAAACAAGGAGTTATTAACAATTCAGGCTAACACATGCTCCAGGGTGGGGTCATAAAAGCAACTAGTAGAACAGTGGTAGGCAACCTATGGCACGGGTGCCAAAGGTGGCACACAAACTGATTTTCAGTGGCACTCACACTGCCTGTGTCCTGGCCACCGGTCTAGGGGGCTCTGCATTTTAATTTAATTTTAAATGAAGCTTCTTAAACATTTTAAAAACCTTATTTACTTTACATACAACAATAGTTTAGTTATATATTATAGACTTATAGAAAGAGACCTTTTAAAATGTTAAAATGTATTACTGGCATTGAAACCTTATTTTAGAGTGAATAAATGAAGACTCCGATGAAGTGGGTATTCACCCACGAAAGCTCATGCTCCAAAACATCTGTTAGTTTATAAGGTGCCACAGGATTCTTTGCTGCTTTTACAGATCCAGACTAACACGGCTACCCCTCTGATAAATGAAGACTCGGCACACCACTTCTGAAAGGTTGCCGACCCCTGTAGTAGAAGAAAGCGAGTGGGTATTCACCCACTCATTAGACGCAAGTGGGTATTCACCCACAAAAGCTTATGCTCCAATGCATCTGTTAGTCTATAAGGTGCCACAGACTCTTTGCTGCTTTTTACAGATCGAGACTAACACGGCTACCCCTCTGATAGTAGAAGAAAGTGGTTCTTGAACTCAGGGCTCTGGGTAAGAAGCTCCCAAACTGAGGGGTTTTGTTTTAAATTTTGTTGTTTTTCTGTGACTAAGAGAGAGGTTTTCCCCTAGAATAGGAGAGCTGGCTTGACGGCTGCTCCTGTGTTTTTAGTGTTGAATTCCTTCCTCAGTTTCAATGTGATCCAGGCTTATAAAGGAAGCAAATGAATAAAATATCCTGAAGCCTGAAAACTACCATTTCCAAATGGTGTAAAATCCCACTGTTCATAGCTGGCTGGTGTGTACAAAGCAGGGGAACACATAGTACACCTGCAGGAGGCAAAGACCAACCTCCTAATAGTCCAATATGATCACTGATCATGGGTGCCACATCTGAAACAGATTTATGTGTCTTGAGCTGGACACTCAAAATTAGTGCCCACTTCTGAATGTTTTGGATGAAGTGTATCTTGCTCTTAGAACAATTCTTTTCTCTTTGAAGTCACTACAAAGCATGTAGGGGATTATGGGACTGAACATATAAAGGATACTGTAATAATGTGTGGCTGTTATCTAACTGCTTACAGCCAGCCAATATGGAGTAGAACCTAGAATTTTTCCTTTCCAAGCCTGGGAAGTCGTTAAGCATGCGTAATTCCCTGAGTGTCAACAGGAACTGGATGGTGCTTTGTGCAGCAGCGCTCAAGAGACTCATCCACCCTCCAGTGAAGTCAATGAAAAAAATACCGTTAAGTTCCATGAGAGTTGACTAGGACTTCCAGCCTTTTGACTCTATAAACATAGATTTCTATAAGTTGATCAGAAGAAGCACTTCAGCCAGCTTAGGCACTAGTGAGAATGGTTAAACACTAAAGCAGACAGTATATGTAGTCTTTCCAGCATCCACGTACATACAAGCCATTACATCTGTGTGTACCAGCCATTCCTATTAGCAGAATCTTTGTTATCTCTTCAAATTTTCTGATAAAATATGGAAAGTCCCAGCAAAGAGCAAATGTATGTGGCTACATTATTATAAACCTCCAAAAGCAGGTGTTTACAAGGGAATTACTGACACAACCTCTGATATCAGGGTACATATCTCCACCTGCAAGTAGTAAATGCTGCTATTCATTCCAGAACTAAGGTAAAGAATATTAATAGTTTTACACCTGCACTATCATGAAAAAAACTTTATGTTGAGCTATATTCTACAGCAGGGATCGGCAGCCTTTGGCACGTGGCTTGCCAGGGTAAGTCCCCTGGCAGGCTGGGCCGGTTTATTTACCTGCCGCATCCGCAGGTTTGGCTGATCACAACTCCCACTGGCTGCAGTTTGCTGCTTCAGGCCAATGGGGGCTGCAGAAAGGGTGGCCAGCACATCCCCCGGCCCACGCCAGTTCCTGCAGCCCCCATTAGCCTGCGATGGTGAACTGCGGCCAGTGGGAGCTGTGATCGGCCAAACCTGCAGATGCGGCAGGTAAACAAACTGGCCCGGCCCGCCAGGGGGCTTACCCTGGTGGGCTGCATGCCAAAGGTTGCTGATCCCTGTTCTACAGCATAAACTCCAGCAAGACTTATTTTACCCTTTCTATATAGCTTATGCAAAACAGCTCATTTTAACTGTACAGTGACAAAAGTCTAGAAGTGGAAGTATTTTAGTTCCAGTTTATGCTCCTTGTCATAACTCTCCTACTCAGATCTGAACCTTAGAGTTCAGAACATGAGAAGCTAGCATGAGACCTCCAAAGCTTGATTACCAGCTTAGATCTGATAGCGCTGCCACCAATCAGGAATTTTAGGGCCTGATACCCTCTGGTCCCCCCAAACCTTCCCAGGGGACCCCAAGTCCCAGATTCCTTGAGTCTCACCACAAAGGGAAATAACCCACTTCCCTTCTCCCTCTTCCCCTCCAGGTGTTCCCTCCCTGGGTTCCTGGAGAGATATACAGACTCAAGCTCCGTGAATCTAAACAAAGGGATTCCACCCTCCCTGCTTCAAGTCTTTGAAACACAAGTACCGAGAGATCTAATCTCTCTCCCCCCTCACCCAGAGGGTATGCAAAGTCAGGCTTAGTAAATCTAACACAAAGAGATTTTCCCCCTCCCTTCGTTTCTTAGCTTTAACCAGTGAAAAACACTCACATAGGTCTTAAAAAGAAAGCTTTATATAAAAAGAATGAAAAAGGACATAAAAGGGTCTCTGTATCAAGGTGACAATATACAGGGTCAATTGCTTAAAAGAAAAAATGAATAAACAGCCTTATCAAAAAAGAATACACTCCAGCAACTACACACATGTAAATAAATAAAAAAAACCAATATAAACCTATTGTCTTACTATCCTTGTACTTACAACTTGGAAACAGAAGATTAGAAAGCCTGGAGATTCCTGTGGTCACTCTCAGAGCCGAGAAAGAGAACAGAACAAGAACAAAGGACTCACTCCCAAAACTTCCCTGCACCCAGATTTGAAAAAGTCTTGTTTCCTGATTGGTCCTCTGGTCAGGTGTTGTTTGTTACCCCTTTCCAGGTGAAAGAGACATTAACCCTTAGCTATCTGTTTATGACACGCCCCCCAAATTGCAGACAGTGGGGAACCTCACTGGCGGCGATTTCCTTCTAGAACTTTAAAATAAACAGATTAATACAACACATGCACCTTTACATATACCACTAAGTATATAACTAACAGACTTTTACATTTTAAGAACACTTTTTAACTACTGGATTCTGGGAAACTCTCATGGGAGAGTGCATCAGCTACTTTATTAGAAGCTCCTGAAATGTGCTGAATTTCAAAATCAAAATCTTGGAGAGCTAAACTCCAACGAAGAAGTTTCTTGTTGTTCCCCTTGGCAGTATGAAGCCACTTTAGCGCAGCATGGTCAGTTTGTAGTTGGAACCGCCGTCCCCAAACATATGGGCGTAGCTTTTCCAGGGCGTACACAATGGCATAGCATTCCTTTTCACTGACTGACCAGTGACTTTCCCTCTCAGACAGTTTCTTGCTGAGAAACACGACAGGATGGAAGTTGTGATCCGTTGCTTCCTGCATGAGAACTGCTCCTATACCATGCTCAGATGCATCCGTGGTTACTAGGAATGGCTTGTCAAAGTCCGGAGCCCTAAGCACAGGGTCAGACATGAGCGTCGCCTTAAGTTGGGTAAAGGCCTTTTGACACTCATCAGTCCACTTAACTGCATTTGGCTGGGTCTTTTTGGTCAGGTCGGTCAGTGGGGCAGCGATTTGGCTGTAGTGTGGTACAAATCGCCTGTAGTACCCGGCCAAGCCTAAGAAGGATTGGACATGTTTCTTTGACTTTGGGACAGGCCACTTTTGGATAGCATCCACCTTGGCCTGTAGGGGGTTTATGGTTCCTCGACCCACCTGGTGTCCCAGGTAAGTTACTCTGTTTTGGCCTATTTGACACTTTTTGGCCTTAACAGTTAGTCCGGCCTGCCTGATGCGCTCAAAGACCTTTTCCAGGTGTTTGGGCCAGGAGTCAGAAAAAATGGCCACATCATCGAGGTAGGCAACTGCATATTCGTCCAGTCCTGCTAGTAGACCATCTACCAGTCTCTGGAAGGTGGCGGGTGCATTTCGCAGCCCGAAAGGAAGGACATTAAATTCATACACCCCCGCATGGGTGACGAATGCTGACCTCTCCTTGGCAGGCTCATCTAGCAGTACTTGCCAGTACCCCTTGCTTAAGTCTATTGTAGAGATGAACTGGGCACGTCCCAACTTCTCCAATAGCTCATCGGTGCGTGGCATTGGATAGTTGTCTGGACGAGTTACCGCATTTAGCTTACGGTAGTCCACGCAAAAGCGTATTTCCCCATCTGGTTTGGGTACCAGAACCACTGGAGATGCCCATGCACTGGTAGATGAGCGGATTATACCCATCTGTAGCATGTTCTGGATCTCCCGTTCTACAGCAGCTTGGGCATGAGGAGACACCCGGTAGGGTGGGGTTCTAATTGGGTGAGCATTACCTGTGTCAATGGAGTGGTATGCCCTTTCAGTCCATCCTGGGGTGGCTGAGAACAATGGGGCGAAGCTAGTGCACAGCTCCTTCATTTGTTGCTGCTGCAGACGTTCCAGGGTGGTTGAGAGGTTCACCTCTTCCACGCCACCATCTTTTTTCCCTTCGTAGTAGACACCTTCAGGCCACTCAGCATCATCTCCCGGGACTGTAAACTGACAAACCTGTAAGTCTCTGGAATAGAAAGGCTTGAGAGAATTAACATGGTACACTCTGGGTTTTAGAGAGGAATTGGGAAATGCTATGAGGTAGTTAACAGCTCCCAGGCGCTCTTGGACCGTGAATGGCCCTTCCCATGATGCTTCCATCTTATGGGCCTGTTGCGCCTTCAAGACCATAACCTGGTCTCCTACCTTGAAGGAAAGTTCTCTGGTATGTTTGTCATACCAGGCCTTTTGCTCTTCCTGAGCATCCTTTAGGTTCTCTTTAGCAAGGGCTAAAGAGTGTGGGAGAGTGTTTTGTAGGCTGCTTACAAAGTCCAGAACGTTAGTTCCTGGAGAAGGTGTAACCCCCTCCCATTGCTGCTTCACCAACTGTAATGGCCCCTTAACTTCATGGCCATACACAAGTTCAAATGGTGAAAACCCTAAACTGGGATGTGGTACAGCCCTGTAGGCAAAAAGCAACTGCTGCAACACTAGGTCCCAATTATTGGGGTGTTCGTTGACGAATTTATGTATCATGGCCCCCAAAGTTCCATTAAACCTTTCGACCAGGCCATTGGTTTGATGGTGGTACGGGGTGGCAACCAAGTGGTTCACCCCATGAGTTTCCCATAGTTCTTTCATGGTCCCTGCCAGGAAATTAGATCCTGAATCTGAATCTGTAAGGATGTTGGAGGGCCAACCTACCCTGGCAAAAATGTCAGTTAGGGCTTGGCACACAGCTTTAGCCCTGGTGTTGCTTAGAGCTACTGCTTCCGGCCATCGGGTAGCAAAGTCCACGAAAGTCAGTACGTACTGCTTTCCTCTGGGTGTCTTTTTTGGGAAAGGACCCAGAATATCCACAGCTACTCGCTGAAATGGGACCTCAATTATGGGAAGTGGCTGGAGAGGGGCCTTGACCTGGTCTTGGGGCTTTCCTACCCTTTGGCATACCTCACAAGACTGGACATACTTGGCAACAACCTTGCCCATCCTCTCCCAGTGGAAGGACTTCCCCAACCAGTCCTTGGTTCTGTTCACCCCAGCATGGCCACTAGGATGATCATGGGCTAAGCTTAAGAGCTTTTCCCGGTACTTAGTTGGAACCACCAACTGTTTTTGCAGATGCCAGTCTTCCTGGTGTCCACCAGAAAGAGTCTCCTTGTATAAAAGTCCTTGTTCTATAACAAACCGGGATCGATTAGAAGAGCTGAGAGGCGGTGGGGTGCTCCGTGCCGCCGCCCAAGCTTTCTGAAGGCTGTCATCTGCTTCCTGCTCAGTCTGGAACTGTTCCCTTGAGGCTGGGGACACCAGTTCTTCCTTAGACTGGGGACTTGGGCTTGGTCCCTCTGGAAGCGATGTAGGTGATGGGGTTGTTTCCGTTGCTGGTGAATTGCACCAGGGGGTATTTCAGGCTCTGGCTGAGCCTCTTGGGTTGGTTGTCTGCTGCTTCTGCCAGTTCAGGCTCACTGGTGCCCTCTGGAGTTGGGGTTGAAGATGGATTTGCAAGCACTGGGGTCAGTGCTGGCAACGGTTCTGGTGCTGGCTGCTTTCCCAGTTCCTGGTGTGGGACTGGAAGCACTGTGGCTGTTTCCGTTGTTGGTATGGGATCCAGGTCCACTACCTCTGTCTGGGTCTCTGGTAACACAGACGGGTTTCCTGTGGACGGCTCAGGAACAGGAATGGCTCTGGAAGCTTGCCTGGTTTGGCTACGTGTAACCATTCCCACTCGCTTGGCCCGCTTCACCTGGTTGGCCAAGTCTTCCCCCAGTAGCATGGGGATAGGATAATTGTCATAGACTGCAAAAGTCCACATTCCTGACCAGCCTTTGTACTGGACAGGCAGTTCAGCTGTAGGTAAGTCTACAGCTTGTGACATGAAGGGGTAAATTGTCACTTGGGCCTCTGGGTTGATGAATTTGGGGTCTACGAAGGATTGGTGGATAGCTGACACTTGTGCCCCCGTGTCTCTCCACGCAGTAACCTTCTTTCCGCCCACTCTCAAAGTTTCCCTTCGCTCCAAGGGTATTTGAGAGGCATCTGGGCCTGGGGATCTTTTGGGTGATGGTGTTGTAATGACTTGCACCCGGTTGAGGTTCTTTGGGCAGTTGGCCTTTATATGTCCCGGTTCATTACACTTGAAGCATCTTCCAGCTGACTGGTCACTGGGTCGAGGTGGGTTACTGGAGACTGGTGAGGTGGAAGAATAGGGCGTCTGTGGCTTTACTTGGGTTGTAGGTGGGGTCTTTGGCTGCCCTCGGTTGTAGGGTTTATTGTTGGTGTGCCCCCGAGGGTATTCGCTCCCCTTGACAGTAGCTTTTTTGCTTTCTGCCACTTCCATCCATTTGGCTCCAATCTCCCCCGCCTCGGTGAGATTTTTGGGTTTTCCATCTTGTATGTACCGTGTTATGTCCTCAGGAATACCATCCAAGAACTGCTCCATTTGTATGAGGAGGTACAGTTCGTCTAAGGATTTAACATTGTTTCCTGATATCCAGGCCTCATAATTTTTCCCAACGTAGTAGGCGTGTCTGGGGAATGACACATCTGGTTTCCACTTTTGGGTTCTGAAATGCCGACGGGCATGATCCAGGGTTATCCCCATTCTGAATCTGGCCTTGGTTTGAAACAGTTTATAATTGTTCATTCTGTCCTTTGGCATTTCAGCCGCCACCTCTGCTAAGGGTCCACTGAGCTGTGACCTCAGCTCTACCATGTACTGGTCTTCAGGGATGCTGTACCCAAGACAGGCTCCTTCAAAATTTTCTAAGAAGGCCTCAGGGTCATCACCTGCCTTGTAGGTGGGAAATTGGCTGTGTTCTGTTGCTTAGCCTTTTCTAATTCCAGGGCCTGCCGGTGGGCTTCCCTCTGGAGTTCCAGCTGTTTTTGGTGGTCTGCATCTTTGGCTGCTTGCTCTCTTTTGTAGGCTGCCTCTCTTTCTCTTTCTCTCAGCTACATCTCTTTTTGTTTTATTTCTAGTTCCTGTATTTTTTTTCCATATCTCGCTTGTGCTCTGCCTCTTTGATTTGTTTCTCCGCCTCCATTTTTGCCTTAGAAGTCATGGTTCCTGTTTTCTTGTGTTGGGGTGCCCTCTGGTGTTTATTGTTGGAACTGCTGGCTCTCTGTTGCTTCCTGGGATCTGCCTAGCAACAATGCCTTTTTTTTCTTCCTCTAGCTAATCTTTTAAATGTAAAGTAAACCAGAAAAACCACTTTATTTGCATGTGTATTGTGCTGGGTACTTGACTCTCAATGGGAGTGCTATAGTTTAACAAAAGACCCTTAATGGTTCCTTGCTTAATATGCAAGCCACTGCAACCAGAGAACAGAAAAAAAATTCTCTCTGGCTCTGTTTCTCCCTTTCTCTCTACATAAAAGCCCTGGCAGAGAAAAGAAAATAATATTCCTACTGGCTTCTGGATTCTTGTCTTATCCCACCGCTCCCACCATGTCATAACTCTCCTACTCAGATCTGAACCTTAGAGTTCAGAACATGAGAAGCTAGCATGAGACCTCCAGGGCTTAATTACCAGCTTAGATCTGATAGCGCTGCCACCAATCAGAAATTTTAGGGCCTGATACCCTCTGGTCCCCTCAAACTTTCCCAGGGGACCCCAAGACCCAGATCCCTTGAGTCTCACCACAAAGGGAAATAACCCACTTCCCTTCTCCCTCTTCCCCTCCAGGTGTTCCCTCCCTGGGTTCCTGGAAAGATATACAGACTCAAGCTCCGTGAATCTAAACAAAGGGATTCCACCCTCCCTGCTTCAAGTCTTTGAAACACAAGTACCGAGAGATCTAATCTCTCTCCCGCCTCACCCAGAGGGTATGCAAAGTCAGGCTTAGTAAATCTAACACAAAGAGATTTTTCCCCTCCCTTTATTTCTTAGCCTTAACCAGTGAAAAACACTCACACAGGTCTTAAAAAGAAAGCTTTATATAAAAAGAATGAAAAAGGACATAAAAGGGTCTCTGTATCAAGGTGACAATATACAGGGTCAATTGCTTAAAAGAAAAAATGAATAAACAGCCTTATCCAAAAAGAATACACTCCAGCAACTACACACATGTAAATACAAAAAAAAATATATAAATCTATTGTCTTACTATCCTTGTACTTACAACTTGGAAACAGAAGATTAGAAAGCATTTATCATTACAATGGTATCTGCTACTGTTACCATTCACTAATTGTGCCACAATTTCTATTGAAAGGATTTCACTTCTTTTTTCCTGGGATAGTACTCAAGTTATCGGAGAGCTAAAACATGGCACACATGACAATCCATTTGGCTATGTTTTAACTTGAAGGAGTGCATGGTAAAACATACCTTCCCTGGTTTCAGAGAGACTTTCACATTCCGATAAGTGATTTTGTTCTTTCTAATGAGGTCACTATTGGACCACTGTTATGGGAAATGTGATGCCTCTTCAACACAGGGCTGCTGTTGCTAGGGTCCAGCCCTTCTCTCCCCTCCCTCCGCCATCTCCTCACTAGGGTATTCTGTGTGATATAATCAGTGGTCAGTGAGTTGTTTAGGAAACTGAGTGAAGTGGAGAGGAAGCCAAAAAGGGCTAGACTATGACATAAATGAGTATCACAATACTCTGAATAAATTTATACTGTGACTCAACTTAAAAATAACTGCATGGGAGGAAAAACGCATGCATGCTCTTTCTGTATCCCCTTGGACCACTGGAAACTGTTCCATTCACTCCTTAGCATTTACTACAGCCAGGCAAATAATTCTTAGCAGATAATTTTCTCTATCCTTTTAAAACGGCTTTCAGAATGTTCATGAGTAGATCCACATGTTCTGATTTTTGTAGTTCAAGTCACTAGACAATTTTATTATTGTTTATTTAGATTTTTTACTCTCTGGGCCCTGACCTTTTAGTTCCCAGTATGAAAAAGAATGAAGCTCAAAATGTTGAAATGTGATGGGGGGGGGGACGGGGACTGCTCATGATTAAAATGTGTTCTTGCTAAGCAATCTGAAATCCCCAAGCTACACTTGCATAAACCCATAATAAATATGTACCCCCAAAAGAGAGAATGAAAAAGCTTTCCAAAAATAACCACTCTGCTCTCTCGGAGTGTCAAACCTCTGATCAGTTTTAACCTAGATTATCCCCCACACCAAGGTTTTCTGATAGGGTGAAATTCACCCCTGTGTACAGGGCCCGCAGAAGGGCTATTCTTAAAGAAGTTCATGATGTGTACTGTACCTAGCACTTACGCAGGGATAAAGGTAGGGGGAAGTATCTGGGCTCTCTTTTTCCCTCTTGTGCAACCACACAGGAGCCATGTTAGTTTATATATATAGAATGTGAGTGTGTAGTGTTTTTCAGCTGAAATAAGGAAACAAACAAAGATACATGAATGCAGATGTAAAGAAGCAACCTGGTTGCAAAACCAAGGCACAGCCATTACTTCAGTGTAGTTATTTTTAGTGTGGCTATGTATTAATGGGTACCAGGATCCTGAAGAGCAGCAGCAGCAGCTATAGGGCTTGTGTTCTCATGGCTATTGGTTAATTGTTTACTATAAATTAACTTCAGTTTATTTAGTCTTTGCTTTGTGTGTGTATGTGTGTATAAATCAAAATGATGTTTAACAGTGTGTGCTGGAATGGTCTGTGTTCACAAAATTCCAAACCAGATTGCAAGTTATCCATGTGCTGGGCCTTTTCTTAAACCACATTTACTGCCAAAACATGAGCAGCATGTGACAATGATATTTAGTTTGTTTATTTATTTTTCATAGAGCTTGGATTATTGCGTGCTTCTTTTTGGTTGTGGACCTCCTGCTAAAAAAATTATTAGAACTTACTGAGTTGGTCAACACTTCCCCACCCATCTGCCTTCTCCTCATTTTGTACAATGGATATTTTTTTGCTTGATTATTTTTGTCCATTGATAGCTGATTGCTCTAATAAATACTACTGAATAACCAGAACATTAGAATTACAAGTATATTTTACAAAATCTAACAAGGAATCACTGTACGTATCTATAATTTGCTGCCTTTTAGGTTCCCTTAAGCCAAGGTGGGAGATAGCTAGATACTTTGTTTCTGCTCATCCTAATATATGAATACAGATGCAGCTGTCTGTGTCTTTGATTTTTGAGGTGGTCATTGTGGATGGTTTATTTTCTCAGCAATAATTAGTAATAACTGAAATAGTCTGATAAAAAAGAAGGGAATAAATTAGCTATAACTGTATTCATATGCAAGGGCACATATTTGTGTTTTATTTAAATGCTCACATCCTTGGCACTTTATTTTATCTGCAAAAACTGAAAAAACAAGTGAGTGAAAAATGAGCAAGTCATGGATTTTCAGTGCTCTAATGACTTATCCTAATGTATTCCTTCATCTAAATACAGATTTCTATTTAAAATTCAGTATGCAGGAGTATTATGAATTCCAGTTTAATAGATTCCAAATAATTGCCCTTTAGAAATGATGAATAGCTGTTTAAAGCCACTGATAAGAATACACTATTCCTCTCCTAACAATGGGCCTTCCACATGAACTGTGTCATATATGCCTGAAATTAGTTTATTATTATTTTTTATTGGTATGCAAAACACAGGTTGATGGCAGATGCCAAATAACCCCTCCCTCCGAACCCCACACTTCCCAAAAAAGCTCTGTTACTGTTCTTGTGGGGGACAAAAAAAAGAGGGAGAAGAAGATAGATTTTTTTATGCTATACCAGGCCACTGAAATGCAGATGATGCCAGTGTCTCTTGTACTTTGATTTTCTTAGATTTTCTGTCTTAAAAAGAGGAGGATCTAAGGTTGAATTGGATTTTGCAAAATTGCACAATCAAGAAGCTTTCTGAAGGCTGTTTATGCTGTCTACAGATGCCTTTTAAAAGAACCCATTCCAGACATGTTCTTTCATTTCAAAGATGAGCATCCAGGACTACTGAAATTAAAAATACATTATTCATTTACTCAACGTGGCAACATTTTCACTTAACAGAATAGATATCCTCGCTATAATGTAAGAAAGTCTTTGAAAGCACAAAACAAAATAGATTCAATGCAGGCGTACATGGAATATGCAGTTATGTGTGCAATTTGATAATGTACATTTCAGAATTTGTATATGTGCTAGACACACATACACTGATATGCATCTTTGAGGAAAACACATACACTGACGTGCATCTTTTATGAAAATACATATACTAATATATATATATAAAGAAAATAATTCCAATCATATATTAAAAGAGACTTGTTTTTTAAGTAAACTATAACACTACATATTTAGAAAGAGACAAAATAATTTGTCTCATGGCATCAGCCATTTGATAATGCAAAACTAATAACAAGATGCTATAGAATTGATTACTAATCAGCAAATGGCTGGATGCTTCAAAGTTCTTAGAATTTCAGTAGAAATATACTACTTTCTGTGTGAAAAATAAACATGTCCAGAATTTGCAAAATTATGTGTTCATTGCTATGTGCTTTGTAATATCATTATGCTTAATATAATATTTCTGCTTACCTAACATTACCTGCTTATATATGTGGTACAGGGCATGCCTACATCTGCCTATATATAGATCTAGTGTGTGCATCTATGTCTATAGAGCTAGCTAGCTATGCTATATGCATAGTACAAAGAAAAATAGATTTCCAGAATCTATTGCAGTGCATGCCACCAAACTAAATGTCTGTTACCTAGGGAAATAGCTCCCATTTATTTGTTTGTTTCAGCAAACAGTATAAATACAATTCTTCCCATTTAGTTCTAGAGGTCAGAATGTAGAAGTGGAATGTTAGTGGAAGGCAGCAGTGACTCTTTTCCCTTTCTCCATCTCCTTTTTCCTACCTCAGAACAAATGTTGGGAGAAGTAGATTTGCTCTTATTTTCTAGCTGCTTTTTCATTTTATCCTCCCAAACTTGGCCACCTCTAAAGATGTCTTAAAAACAGGTTAAAGCAGTTAGCTTTAGCATACTTGTGTCTATAATCTAGTCTCTTTAGCCTTTTCTTTTCTCTATAGGAGCAGGGCAGTTATCCCCTATTCAGGGTCATTTTCTTCTGCCTCCAGGGTAGGCTGCCTTTTCCACACACCACTGGTACCCAGAGAAGAATGGCTCTTCTGTTTGTCCAACTGCCTGCATATTGCATCCATTGCTCCATTCAGCCTGCCTTTTCAGGTCTTCTAGCTGCTGTACAACTTAGCTTTTGTGCTCTACTGCCAGGGGTTTTCTAAAGCCAGACGCTTTTTGAAAAGAGGGGATATTTGCATAAACAATGCCATGTGAGGAGGTCTGCTGGAAACAAAATCAAAATTCAGTCAAGCAAATCTTCCTGATCAACTCATTTCTTACAGCTGACACCTCCTATCGTTACCATCTGTATACTAAATTATGGCTGAAAATTTGTGCAACTCTTCCTTTTCGCTTGCTCTGTGTCCAGCTTTATCAAATAAGCCAAAGTATATTTTGTTTTCCAATTTAGACTGAACAGAACCCATAAACAGAATTTGGTATGTGGAATGAGGAAAATATGGTGAGTTAAATAAAACAGGAGGCCAGCCATGCATCAGCTAGTCTGCAACTCAGATTGGATTTGTATTGAGGGCTCATCAAAATGCACATCGGAAACAAGATCTGCCCATCAGCTTGCTGAGATTGCAGGTCAGTGATGGCTGGGCAGTTTTATCAGGGCAGAGCAGGGAGGGGAGGCATATTTACCAATGTGGGTGGTAACTGAAAGAAGCATGCTGAAAACACATGTGTTTAAAATAAATGGCTGCTAGCTTCAGCTATTTTGTCCTTGTATACATATGTGTGTCTAGGTGTGTGTAAGCACACACACTATACATATAAAAAGGCATACACACTTATGTGTGGGTATACATATATGTGCACATGCAAACATATATGTCATGCTGTATGGCCTCTGTATATTTGTTTATACATACACACACTCACATGCACAGAAGATATAGCTTCTCCGTGTGCTAAAAGGAAACAAGATAATTTAAAAAAAAAAAAAAAAAAAAAAAAAAAAAGCTCACAGACCAGGAGTAGCCCAGAGGTGAAAAGGGATATAATTTCCTAAAGCACTGGTAAAAAATACTAGTCATTGGAAATATTTTTAACCTATATATGGAGCTAGATAATGGATATATAATTATTCCATTAAAATATGCTAAGAGAATGTTAGGGTTGCACAGCTAAGCACTCAATAATTAGGAAACAACAACATGAAGGCTACATGCACAATCCTTATTTTACTCCCTTATGCATACATAATACAACTAAATAATATAACAGAGATTTTTATCACATTAGGTACACGTGTAGCATCTTCCACTCTGCGCTACCTACTAAGTTTGTGTATGCCAGCCAAACAGAGTCTGTGAAAGCCATTATTGTACAAAATGCATAGTGAGGTCTTCTCCTTTGGATCCGTTGCCTCAGTCACTGCCCACTTTAGAAGCTACACAAGAAAATACATTGTCTGATGTAATATTTTTGTTTCAGAAATTAATGTGGTCCTATCACTAAAGCCAGTTATGCATATGCACAAGGAGGCAGACTTAAGTTTTCACAGGCAGCCTTAAGTCTGCCATATCCTTACTTTCGAGTGTTTGACCACTGAGCCTTGAAGTTATCCTAACAGATTTTTGTTGATGGATTTTTTTAAACAAAAAACTCTACCATCAGGCACTGTCTGGTGAGACACCAGTGGAATATGCTGCCCCTCAGAAGGAGCCACTGAGCTCACTTCTCAATTGCACAATCCAACATGCACCCAGTGGGGTATAAATGAGTCCCTGAGTATTAAGGACTATTTATTCCAATAGGTTATTAACATTCTCCTTGAGTGCTGTCAATATCTAGAATAATGTTAATAAGGCACTATGTAAAAAGGAAATTACATATTGGAAGGTGGATCCTGGAAAGTACTAAGTGACTACTTCTGTGTGTTGAGGGTCCTCAGCTTCCATTGATTTTAAAAGATGACAGTACTGAACACCTAACATGTTGCTAAGCAAATTGCAGAATCAGGTCCTAATGATCAAGTAGCATTCATTGTGCATACAGTAACTTTCTTATTACATTCAACTGAGATTTAATATGATAGAGATGATATGTCCTTATAAATATTGAGTATGAAGATGAAGGTTCAGCTCACCTCTTCCTATGACCACACAGGGAGCCAGCCCAGAGGTGAACTCTAGAAGGTTCCCTTTGTGTAGGTTCCTCTAAATGAAAGAATTCACGGGTTTGTCCATGTATGGGAGAAGTTGGGATCTGGTGCCCAAATTCTCAGTTCACCTGAAACTGGGCAGATATACAGGCCCCTATGCCACTGCCCTGGCTCCACCAATCCTGCTCTTCACTTTGGCTCCACAGCAGCACACTTTTCATGGAGCCATGTTGTTAGGGACTCCACTGACAACCCTACCCTGGGACCCTTCCTGCCAGGGATGTGTGCAGGAATTTAAATTAGATCACTTTTGGAGTGGCATGTTCTGTGCTCCCACCGCCACGGCCCCGGGGTCGGAGGAGTTCTGTGCCCCCGGCTGATAATTGTGGGGGGATGCCTCTGTTGGCCCCCTCTTGGGCATACTCCAGCGTCCTGCAGGGCTATGCCTGACAATAGGGCCAAACCTGCAGCTACAGGGTGTCCCCCAGGTCACTATGGCCCTATCCATGTCCTATTTAGTGTGGGATACAAGTTGCTGAAGTGATAACTAAGGGTCCGTGGGTGAAAATACATGCACCACTGTTCTCTATTGGGTCACACCCTATGGATCTAAAGTCTTCCCCTCTATATACACACACTCAGAATAGTAGAGCAGAAGGATATAGGTTGTTGGAGAGAAGGTCAATATTGAATCTTTCCACTTGCAGATAGGGACCCAACTGAATGGCTCTCCAAGCATCCCAGGTTTCTTTGAACTAGCCCTGGCCTCATTAATCACGTGCAAAAGGCATACTGTCAGGCTAGGTTAGCCCCTGATCACATGGACTGGGAATGGAGTGAATGATGCACATCCTCATCTGATGGGTGGGTTGCTAGAGCTGTATGACTCCCTCCCTGGGGTTCATCAGGGAGGAGAGTGGTGCAGGATTGGCTGCCTCCCACCCCACAACTAAGTGCACGTTGCTGTTTACCTGATATATAGGGGTCATGATCTTGCACAAATTTAAATACAAGGTATAACAGAATTTGGGGGGTCCTTTTCGAATTTCTCCATGAGTAATACACGCAAATTCTATTCCCCTTCTCATTGAAACATGCCAGATCATGTCACTAGATTTATGCACAGGGAAATGAAAAGTAATAATATATTAACTCCTGGGTTCCCTTTCATTCGTTTTCTGTAATCTTTAAGTCCTTCTAAACCACCTAGAGCTCTATCATTCTTACCTTCCTAGGATGTAAATTGCTTTAATCCTACATAGTCCATGGAAATGGGTGGGTCCAAGCATGCTGGAAAACTAGGGCCTAGTATTTCTTTTCACAGTACTTTAGTTTGGGAAAGCATACTACATAAATAATGTATCTGAAAATATATTTATTGAGGTTTAACAGCTGTGTTAGAGATGTATCTATTACATAGCTTCAGTAAATGTGTTTTTAATGTTCTACTTCATCGCATATAATACCTCTCTTATTAAATTGAAATTAAAAGCATGTTCAGTACCTCATAGTCAAAGCAGCACTGGTGTAGGTTTATAATGCAAGCAAATGCATCGAGAAAGAGAATAATACATATAACAGAATGCATTGCTTGGCCAATAAAAGACACAAATTGTTCCTGGAAGATATGATATAATATAGTGAGTTCTGTATCCTAAGTTCTGCAGGATGTTAGGGCCTGATGCAAAAGTATTGTTTTTAGTTACATCGGAATGTGGGAGATTATTTCTTCAGCAGTTATGTTCTACTTAATTAATGTTGGATTCAGAGATCATATGTAAAAAGTTTTTGACAGCATATTGCAAGAGCTACCTGTTTGTAATGCATATAAAAGTCTAACGAGAGGGAGGACAGATTTAGGATTAAGGCAAAACCCTGACAAATGGAGACTACTTCATCATACTCAACAGGCAGAGGTGTCTGGAGGTCTACTAGTTACTGTAGGTCAGTATTTTGATTAAAAAAATCATGATCTTGAATTCCTTTTTAAAAATTTTGTTTTTAACAAGAATAATACAGAAAAGAAATCTGAGCAGTCAGTAAGGAAGGAAAAAGCCTGTACAAATACTGTACTACTTATAAAACATAGGTCCTGGAATACTTGGAAAATTTGAACAGGACAGAAGCAGCCCTGATAGCTTTTATGTCTAAGGGATCCTTGATAGCCTAAATGAAATGAGCTGGTAACTTCTGTCTATTTCCTAGTGAGCAGATGTCTACATGACAAACATTGCCGTCAAAGTGCCTGGTCCTGCAATGAACACCACACAGAAGGATCTCTGCACCTGCACACAGTCCCTCCACTCAGTGCTGAGATATTTGAATGGGGCAACATGGGGAAAACTTGCACTTCCTCTGCCAATGCTCTCTCTGGTCTTGGATAAAAAGGTGATGTACATTTGGCTTCTTTCAAGAGCACTAAAATTCACTGTTTGTTTTTTTTTACTTTATGTCTAGCAGACCAAAAGGGAGGCAAACTTCTAAAACAAAACCCAGAAATATGAGGCTCTGATGACAGAATTTGCCCTTCAGTGATTAGCAATTATGTATCCAGTTGTGAATAGGCTCCACATATGTTAGCATATACATTAGTCTGTACGTGAAGCTCTGCTTTCCTGAGGATTTTCTTTACAATATTTTTTCCATAAAAGAAATTCAAAGAAGAAATGATAACATTAATATAAGAGAGAGAGAGCTTGATTAGCATTGGCTGTGTGCTCATTATAGTGCAACCAAAATGGGGAGAAGATAGGGAAAGCTCCATATTGTCAGCAGATTGTGTATTTAACAGAGTCTACAGGAGGTGGTCTGCATGACTAGATTGCTCTAAGCCTTATAACTTGGAAATCAATAAGATAAATGAAGGAGAACTGAACAGCTAGTAGGCTCGGCCCTGATGGTTCCAGGATAAATCCCTTTTAATAAACATGAAACTGCAGCAGACCAGAAATTCTGAGCTCCAGTTCTGAGTTGAAACTGTTTATCTCTCTATCTGCCACATTTATCAGTTTTTGTTTTTACTCCGTCTCTCTTTTTTTAATTTGTAAGTCTGTGTCCATCCATTTAGCTGAATGTTTTTTCCCTTCCTTCTGCAAGATGAAATATAGATATTATGCTGCTTTGTAATAGCTCCCAGGAAGGATTAAGGAAATTTATTTTGTTATCCTATAATCATCTTATTCTTGGTTAATACATACTATTGTCTTTTGGGGAAATTCAAATTTGGGAAACATGCGGGGGGGAAAGGAGGGAAATGTCATTTACAAAAAGCTGCAACTCACATTTTTTTATTGCAGCATTTATGGTAATGGTAGTGACAAAGGAAATTTTTTTAATGAAGCAAACAGTATATTTTCCACAGCATTAACACTCCCTGGCTAGTTGCTCCATCAGAACTGGGATTCGACAAGGCTTGGTTTGTATGATAGATGTTTGGTTAATTTATTTGTTTCTAAATTGTAACAAGAGTTTGGAAGTTCAAGGTTTAATACCGAGGCTTCCCTTGATATACACAGGGAAAAAATAAATGTAGATCTCTCTTTATTTTTCAATTAAACATTCTTTATCCATGCGTTAATACTACAGACGTCTCAGGAATAATTAAAACGGATAAGCTATTTATAAAAATCTTCACATTTCATGCTAATTATCATAATGTAATGTTACATTTCTATTAGCAGCTTTTGTTTCCTCTTCCCCCATCCTTTGCTTTTCTGAACTCCTGGGCCTTAACCAGTCAGTATGTTATAAATCTTTGTTAAAACAAACTAAGAAGCTTGCAACCAAGCAAACTGGACAATGATGGAGCTTTCCTTTGTTTACCTCCCTTCTGGACGACCAGCCTGTCATTGAATTTGAAAATGATGATGGTTTTTATAACTTTTTACTGTGAAGGCTAAAGGATTTTCAGCATGCAGAGGAGCAAGTGAGGGCTGTAAGAGAGAAGAACAGTGCCATTGGTAAGGCTGGTGAACACTGTGCTCCAATAGTTAGAAGAGAAAGCACAAGTAATGTATAAAGGTTAGGTCACCCGGTCAGGGAATAGAAGCAATGCTGTATGATTTAGATGGGCTGTCACACCTCCAACAGCAAATGCCAGTTATCCAAGCAGTCAAATGAATATTCACTGTGAACGGTTCCCAAGCACAAATATTGTTAGTGATTTGTGGTGAGAGTATGAAAAGGGTGAGGGGGGTGGGAAGAGCTAAGGCCCTGCACTTGCAAACACTTAACTTCATTGCAGTGAGCCCCGTTGAAATCAATGGGCATCTTCACGAATAAAGTTGTGCGCGTGAGCAAGCATTTGCAGGTTTGAGGCCTGAATTTGTCCAATAAATTGTTTAGAATGAAAAATTACCATTGCCTGTGCACAAACACACACACACACACACACACATTGCTCTGTGCTAAAATGGAGCAGAAAAGCAGAGTGCTCAGCTCTAGCATTTTGCCTCTCCAGCCTTCTTTCAGCAGCCTGTAGGACTGAGCCTTTAAGCAGTAATTGGTATCATAAAACAGATAATGGACCGCCATATGTTTTAAAAATATAATCATCTAAGCTTTCACGTAAAATGTGTAGTTTAGGCTTCATTTTGTTTTTATTCCTGCACTAGACTTTGATATAAGCCAATGGAAATGAGGTATAAATAAAAGACTCACTCCAGTGCCAAGTTCTGAAACCTTTCTTTAGATAGAATTATACTGATGTGAACAGATCCACATACTATCCAGTCTATTGATTCAAAGCTATAACACTTTTTTCCTATATTACTTAATTTATCTTTATTTATTGCAACATAGATAGCATTCAAATTGCATTAGATAATGTACTGGATAAGATACCTTTTTAAAACCTCTTGCTGAGATCCTACTGGGACTGGTATGTAATTGAAAAGACTTAATGGAATATTTCAGGGAATATTGCCAGGGAATGAACAAGAGAATCACATTTCATTTTAAAATGCCAGACAAAAATCACTTAAAACGATCATAGCTGTGATTTGGAAGGGGTGGGATGGGTGTTATAATTTACATAGACTTTATTTCTTACCTAAAATTATTTTCTTTCTTTGTTGCATTTGACAACTTACTAGTGTCTTTTCAGAAATGTCTGACATTCCTTTTAATTAAGTAGTTAGACGCGACAGGCAATAATACATTTCTGGAGGATTACTGCAGAGCATGTGCCAATGTGTATTTTATTTCAGGACTGGGGACTAAGTTTATAAAGTGCCAAGTAAATGTGTGCTTCTTAATAAATGTATATGAATAATAAAATATATCAAGTATTCTGAGAACTGGTTGTGTCTTCCTTTTGACCTGGAAGTAAAGCTGACACTTTTCAGATTGCATCCGTTAACACTACCCCTGCATGCAGGTCTCCACCACTGGAAGTGCATAGATGGTTGGGTCCACCTGGACTGTACCCCCTTTTTCCATGTTCATCCAAGTAAATTGGAATGATGCCCTTAAATATGGGAACTGAAGTTGCAGCAAGACAGTTACAACTGCCAGAATTGTTCTTGGTATTGAGCTGTTTTATCAATTTGGATTCCATAATCCAAAAGTCAGTTCCAACTGCTGCAGAGAGCTCTCATCCTACTGCTCAGAAATAAAAAGCTGAATGTGGAGGAGCTCACTGGGACAGAGTTCCTCATAACAGGATGGAGAACCATAACCACCCCAACCAAATTCATCCCTCTCATGTATGTGGAGCCGCTGGTAGCAATGGGGGGCATCCAGGTCAGTATTTGAAAAACAGATCCTTGCCCTCCTGGTAGTAGAAACCAGGAAAGACCAATTGCTCCACTAAATAATGGAAATGCTCAGTGCCTTTTTTGGAAAATGTCTAAACCTCCCTAAAGAACATGATAGTCTGTCTGGTCCTCAAGAAACCAAGATTGGATGCAGACAATCTCATCAACTGTCATTAACCTCACCTTCCTAGGCAAAATGCTCAAGAATCTAACAACATGTGGCATCTGCTCACATCTTGGATCTCTCACAATCAGGCTTTAGACCAGGACAGGGCATAGAGATGGCTCTAGTAATAATGATAAATGTCCTCCTTATGACTGTGGATCAAAGCCAGATCTCCGTGTTTAGTCTATTCAACCACTCAGTAGCCTTTAACACAGTCAATCACAAGATACTGATGACCCACTGCTGTTTACAACATATACCTAGAGAAGATGTTGCCTTAAAGGACATGCTTTATATTTATCCCATTATCTCATATGATAAACATAGGCAGGAGAAAGAAACAGGTAATCAATTTGATGATTTTGCCATGCAATTTCACGTGCCCATTCTGGTGAAGGAGTTGTCAAAGCTATACTTGCAGTGTTGCTTGCCAATAGACACAGATTGCTTAACAGTCACCTCCAGGTGGTAAAACTGGTTGCCAGTTCAAGTGCCAGGTAATTTTTATAGGATAATTATTACCCTTACCAAAGTTATTAGAGACTAGCTACTGGGAGATTTGCGAAGTATGAATTATCACTATCTGTCTGAGCAACAAGGATAACTAATCCACACAGACATTTTTGCTGAGCTGCAGACTATTCTCTTTTTAGATATTAGAAATAATTATTCAGAAAGGATCAAATCACATAATTTTAACAGTTATGAGAGTATTTACAAGCTACTTATTTTTCTGTTTTTGTAACAGTATGTCAAGAAAATATACTGTTGTTCCAGTCTTCTGGCACTTGCTCGGTTCAGTGAGCACCGAAGGTGCAGTGTGATTCTGTGAAGGATATGCCATGCAATGTGTTCTATGCCAATGTCTCTAGGGATGACAGCAGAATCTACTGCATCCTTCTTAGATCAGGTACTGCTAAGGCAGCCCCTGCAACTATGCCATCTTCCATCATTTCCTGCCCATGCACGGCTAGCTTCATGAGAATGTGGCTCCTGGTAAACCTCAGTTCCTCCTATTCTTGCCCTGTGACAGTGACACACAATAGTTTAGTCTTCTGTGGCCTGTAATATTTTGTTTCAGTACCAGTTGTTGAGCTTGGTGCGGAAGTGGCTGGGAGGTATTTAGCGGCCTGTGACATCCAGGAGATCAGATTAGATTATCTAGTGTTCCCTTCTGGCCTTAAACTCTATGATTCTATTCTATTCTCTTTCTCCAACTCCTACTCTACCACCTCCACCAAGGTATGTGGTCAAAATCCGACTGAACCCTTATTTTCTGCTCCACCCTCAGAAGGAGCAGGGAATATCCATAACCTCAGTCTGCAGTATCTCTCCAAAACCAAACGTTCTCATACCTCCACTCACCATCACCACAAAACATCATGGTTCCCCATCCTCTGCAGGAAAGGGTAAGCAAATAAGCAGTTCTGCGTCTACCAGAGCCAAATTGCCTATACAGAGCCCTCAAAGAAAACAGCAGTTGCTAAAGGTGCAAAAAAGCCTCCCAGAGAAGCTACTGGCACTACCCAAGATAATTTCTTCTGTTTTATGAGGGAATGAGAGGAACTATGACCCCACCCCGTCCATTATTCTGCAACACTCCTGCTACCCCCTCAGCCCTGCCCTGTCCCTCAATATCCCTAGCTGCTGCTTGCACATGTTCTTTCTTGCTCATGCTTGCATGCTTTTCTCTGTCTCCCATATTCATACTGTCTTGTGTTTAATCTGGAGTGGGTCTCCCAGTTGTGTTGTATGCAGAGCAACCAAAGTGGCTTACCCTAGAAGTTATGTTCACACTGGAGGTGCGATTGCAGCATGTCTAGACATGCTAGCTGCTGTGACTGATCCAGCTAGAAAAAAACATCAGTATAACCACAATGGCACAATGGTTAGCTGCCTAAGTACATACCCAGGATCTCAGGCAGGATTGTACTCAGGTGGCTAGCCCTTGCTGCCATTGCTAGCTGTAACAAACTACATCAATCAAAGCTAGCTTGTATATGCCTACACATGCTGCAATCACACTTCCCAACTGCAGTATAGTCAAACCCTTAGTCATGACCCTGTGAACGTGTGAGGGCCTCTGAGCACCCTTGAAAATGCAGGTGCCCAGGCATTTAGCTGTGCTCCAGCACAGTTTTTTTTGGGCACCCTGGGAACCCACAGGACTTGACCACGACTGTGATTGGTGCTGAAAATCCCCTGGGCACCCAAATTTGCTCTAAGATCCAGCAGGCACTCCAACAGGCCATTGGCACCCATGCAATGGTTGGAAAATTCTGGCCTTGCTATGCAGCCTGTAAGATGATTCTCATTTAGTGTAATTTCCAATGCATAGCTGGCTATACCATCTGTTGGAAAAAAATGGCTATCGAGTACTGCTTCTCCTGACACTAGCGATGGCAGTAATATTTAAGAGAGACCCGTCCTTTGTTATTTTGCTACCAGTCTCACTGCTGCTGCTTCTCCCTCCTTCCACTTGTGCCCTATCGAAATACCAGAAGTCTATTTGCATTCTGTGGTGAGCAGACATTCCCTTGTATGCAGCTGCCTTTCCTCTGCTATGCCTCCGCCTACACAAATATTGGATTGCTATTTTAATGTCCTTTTCTCCAGAGATAAAAATATAACGCACCAATGATTGTCTTTGTAGGGCACTGGCGCATATGTTTCCCCTCACCATTAGCACTGTTTGTTACAGGTGTTTTCTCTTCAATTTCTTAGGGACAAATCATAAAGTGCCTTGTGCAAGGCCCTAAATTGCCAAAAATCATCTATTTTTGCTGAACGGGGGCGGGGAGAGGACGGAGAGGAGGGCTCTGCATGAGACTCATGCTGCAGAAATAACTTCTATGTGCATCTCCACAAGGATGTTACTCCAGATTTACATTGGTGTGACCGAGAACATGGTTTTGCTAATAATACTAATAAATGGAACATAGTACCTGTGACTACTATTTGCAGTTCTCATGCATTGACAGCACAGCAGCAACTGGCTTGGCAATTTTTTGAGTACATCGCTAGATTAAACTTGAATACTGTTCTTAGTACTGCTGGCCTGTCTCTCTGTGCCTTTCGCCGCTTCTTGCATGCTTTTTTGTTGCTGTCAATACAGTGGTTATTCTGTCAAAAAAATTAAGAGGCAAACATGCTCCCACCAAAGAACTTAGATTAACATATTGTATTACAGAAATGGCAATGCCATATTATCTGTTCCTTTTACAGAGGAAATGTTGGGGTTCATATTCGTTTCTTATTTTTCCTTCATCCCCTTTCTTGGGCCTTGTCTACATCTAAAACTTAGGGTTTAGGTTGACCTAACTACATCACTCAGGGCTGTGAACAATGTCACACCCTGAGAACTGTTTTTAGGTTGACATAACACCCTGCGTAGATACAGCTAGGTGAACAGCAGGATTCTTCCATCTACATAGTTACCACCTATCAGAAAGATGGATTACCTACATTAACCAGAAGAACCCTTCCTTTGATATAGGAAGCATCTACACTACACCACTACTGTGGCACAGCTGCAGTGCTGTAGCTGTGCCAATGTATCAGTTATAGTGTAGCCATATCCTCAGTGTATGGGATTTATTAGTAACTGTTGGTGCTGAAATGTGTTAGTTAACTAAGCCTACATTGTGCAATGGGTGGATGAGCCAACTCCAGCAGGTAATTCCCTACGGAATAATTCATTGGCCAAATACCTACACCAGGGGTCTTAAAGTCCTGGCCCGCGGGCCATCTGCAGCCCGAGAACCTCCCCACTGTGGCTCGCGGAGGAGAGACGCATGCAGCCATGCTTCTGGCTGTCTGCTGCAGATGCTGCCCCTGGCAGCACCCATTGGCTGGGGAAGAGGGACTAGGGTGACCAGACAGCAAATGTGAAAAATCAGGACAGGGGTGGGGAGTAATAGGAGCCTATATAAGAAGAAGACCCCAAAAATCAGGACTGTCCCTATAAAATTGGGACATCTGGTCACTCTAAGAGGAACAAAGACACCATCACTAGTCACCAGGCAGAGTCAGTCAGGGAGGCAGCATCATTAATTGCCGGGCAGAGTCAGCCAGGGAGGCAGCATCACTTTTTCCACAGTGAATATAAACAAGTCAAAATACTGAACACAACTATCTGATGCACACCTTGCTGTAATTCTGAAGGTTTCAGCTGCTCAGTCACTGAGGCCAAACATCAACAAACTGACAGAACTGAAGTGTTGCCAGGTATCTGGCAAACACTGAAAACTCTCTGGCAGGAGAAGAATTGTATAAAGTTGTATGATAGTTTTATTATTTCTAAAAAATTTGAAATAAATAATACAATGTAAGCATTTTCTTTCCTGAACGCCATCTTCAGTGACATGGGCCTGCTGGAAGGATTTGAGGACTGGCACTGGCCCTAAGATAAATTGAGTTTGAGCCCCCTGACTTACTCTTTTTCCTTTGACAGGTAAATCCCACACTGGAATTTCCTGCTTCTAGTACCTTAATTAACACTGTAGCTCCATGTCTAATGACAATAAATAAGACATTACACTAAAAAAGATTAAAATGTTCTTACTATATGTTTCAGTTTAATGTAATCCGTCCATAATAGAGCAGCTGGGAAGCTTCATTTTATTTATCAGGTATACATTTTACATTTTTCTCAACAAACTTCTGTAAATAAGAACTTTCTTCTTCTTTTTTTATTATATATTGCAGAAAGAATAAGATAATGGAACCCTTGTATCCCTTTTCTAGTTCCCTCTGTGTAGAGTCAGTTATGACTTGGGAATTTAGAGAATTCTTGGTAGCATTGTTCACTGCATCTCAGAAAAGTTATATTGAAATTGGAAAAGGTACAGCGAAAGAGAATACAAATGATCAAGCCTATAGAATGTCTTCCATATGAGGAGAGGCTAGAACTATTAGAGGGCTATACAATCATGACTGGTATGGAAAACATAAATAGAGAAGTGTTATTTACCCTTGTATGTAATACAAAACCAGAAGTCAGCCTACAAAATTAATAGGCAGCAGGTTTAATACAAAGAAGATGAAGCACTTTTTCACACAGTGAAGAATTAAACTGTGGACCTCATTGCCGTGCAATGTTGTGATGGCCAAAACTATAACTGGGTTCAAAAAAAGAACTGGATAAGTTCATGGAGAATAGGTCGATCAATGGCTATTAGCCGAGATGACCAGGGACGCAACATATGCTCAGGGAACCCTAAACTTCTGACTAACAGAAGCAAGGATTGGAAAAAAAGAGTGGATTACTCCACAATTGCCCTGTTCTGTACTCTCCACCAGAAGTTCTGAATGTTAGAAACCATTACGAAATGGATAGATAATAAGACAGAAAATATCATATTGCCTCTATATAAATCCATGGTACGCCCACATCTAGAATACTGCAGGAATATCTGGTCACTCCATCTCAAAAAAGGTATATTAGAATTGGAAAAGATTCAGAAAAAGGCAACAAAAATTATTAGCGTTATGGAACAGCTTCTATATGAGGAGAGATTACAAAGACTGGGACTTTTCAACTTCGAAAAGACATGACTAAGGGAGGATATGATAGAGGTCTATAAAATCATGACTGGGAAGAAGGCTAAAGGAGTTTGTGGGCCAAGTGGTGTTCTTGTCCATCCTCCCTGTGGAAGGAAAAGGCCTGAGTAGAGACCATTGAATTGTGGAAGTCAACGGATGTCACAGGTGGTGTTGGAGAGAAGGCTTTGGATTCTTTGACTATTGGATGGTGTTCCAAGGAGAAGGATTGCTAGGTAGAGACGGGCTCCACCAAACAAAGAGAGGGAAGAGAATCTTCTCAAGCAGACTGGCTAACCTAGTGAGGAGGGCTTTAAACTAAGTTCACCAGGGGAAGGAGACCAAAGCCCTAAGTGAGGAAGTAGGATTCCAGGAGGGAGCACGAGCAGGAGAGCACAAGATGGGAGGACTCCTGCCTCATACTGAGAAAGCAGGACAATCAGCGAGTTATCTTAAGTGCATATACACAAATGCAAGAAGCCTGGGAAACAAGCAGGGAGAACTGGAAGTCCTGGCACAGTCAAGGAATTATGATGTGATTGGAATAACAGACACTTGGTGGGATAACTCACCTCACTGGAGTACTATCATGGATGGATATAAACTGTTCGGAAGGACAGGCAGGGCAGAAAAGGTAGGGGAGTTGCACTGTATGTAAGAGAGCAGTATGACTGCTCAGAGCTCCAGTATGAAACTGCAGAAAAACCTGAGAGTCTCTGGATTAAGTTTAGAAGTGTGAGCAACAAGAGTGATGTTGAGTTTGCTACAGACCACCAGGCCAGGGGGATGAGGTTTTCTTCAGGCAACTAACAGAAGTTATTAGATCACAGGCTCTGATTTTCATGGGGGACTTCAATCACCCGATATATTCTGGGAGAGGAATATAGCAGTGCACAGACAATCCAGAAAGTTTTTGGAAAGTGTAGGGGACAATTTCCTGGTGCAAGTGTTGGAGGAACCAACTAAGGAAGAATTAGTAGGGGAAGCAAAAGTGGATGGGAACTTGGGAGGCAGTGACCATGAGATGGTTGAGTTCAGGAACCTGACACAAGGAAGAAAGGAGAGCAGCAGAATACCGACCCTGGACTTCAGAAAAGCAGACTTTGACTCCATCAGGGAACTGATGAGCAGGATCCCCTGGAAGAATAACATGAGGGGGAAAGGAGTCCAGGAGAGCTGGCTGTATTTTAAAGAATCCTTATTGAGGTTGCAGGATCAAACCATCACAATGTGTAGAAAGAATAGTAAATATGGCAGGCGCCCAGCTTGGCTTAACAGTGAAATCCTTGCTGATCTTAAAACACAAAAAAGAATCTTACAAGAAGTGGAAGACTGGACAAATGACCAAGGAGAAGTATAAAAATATTGTTCAGGCATGCAGGAGTGAAATCAGGCCAAATCACACTTGGAGTTGCAGCTAGAAAAGGATGTTAAGAGTAACAAGAAGGGTTTCTTCAGGTATGTTAGCAACAAGAAGGTCAAGGAAAGTGTGGGCTCCTTACTGAATGAGGGAGGCAATCTAGTGACAGAGGATGTGGAAAAAGCTAATGTAACTCAATGCTTTTTTTGCCTCTGTCTTCGCGAACAAGGTCAGCTCCCAGCCTACTGCATTGGGCAGCACAGCATGAGAAGAAGGTAACCAGCCCTCTGTAGAGAAAGAAGTGGTTCGGTACTATTTAGAAAAGCTGGATGAGCACAAGTCCATGGGGCCAGATGTGCTGCATCCAAAGGTGCTAAAGGAGTTGGTGGATGTGATTGAAGAGCCATTGGCCATTATCTTTGAAAACTCATGGTGATCAGGAGAGGTCTCGGATGACTGGAAAAAGGCTAATGTAGTGCCCATCTTTAAAAAAGGGAAGGAGGAGGATTTGGGGAACTATAGGCCAATCAGCCTCACCTCTGTCCCTGGAAAAATCATGGAGCAGGTCCTCAAGGAATCAATTCTGAAGCACTTAGAGGAGAGGAAAGTGATCAGGAACAGTCAGCATGGATTCACCAAGGGCAAGTCATGCCTGACTAATCTAATTGCCTTCTATGATGAGATAACTGGCTCTGTGGATGAGGGGAAAGCAGTGGACGTGTTATTTCTTGACTTTAGCAAAGCTTTTGATATGATCTCTCACAGTTTTCAGGTTAAAGAAGGATGGGCTCAATGAATGGACTATAAGGGGGATAGAAAGCTGGCTAGATCGTCGGGTTCAACGAGTAGTGTCAATGGCTCCATGTCTAGTTGGCAGCTGGTATCAAGCAGAGTGCCCCAAGGGTCAGTCCTGGGGCCGGTTTTATTCAACTTCTTCATTAATGATGTGGAGGATGGTGTGGGCTGCACTCTCAGCAAGTTTGCAGATGACACTAAACTGGGAGGAGAAGTAGATAAACTGGTTGGAGGGTAGGGATAGCATACAGAGGGACCTAGACAAATTAGAGGATTGGGCCAAAAGAAATCTGATGAGGTTCAACAAGGACAAGTGCAGAGTCCTGCACTTAGGACGGAAGAATCCCATGCACTGCTACAGACTAGGGACCGAGTGGCTAGGCAGCAGTTCTGCAGAAAAGGACCTAGGGATTACAGTGGATGAGAAGCTGGATATGAGTCAACAGTGTGCCCTTGTTGCCAAGAAGGCTAGCAGAATATTGGGCTGTATAAGTAGGAGCATTGCCAGCAGATCGAGGGACGTGATCATTCCCATCTATTCAGTATTGGGGAGGCCTCATCTCGATTACTGTGTCCAGTTTTGGGCCCCACACTACAAGAAGGATGTGGAAAAATTGGAAAGAGTCCAGTGGAGGGCAACAAAAATTATTAGGGCCTGCAGCACATGACTTGTGAGGAGAAGCTGAGGGAACTGGGATGGTTTAGTCTGCAGAAGAGAAGAATGAGGGGGGATTTGATAGCTACTTTTAACTACCAGAAAGGAGGTTCCAAAGAGGCTGGATCTAGACTGTTCTCAGTGGTACCAGATGACAGAACAAGGAGTAATGGTCTCAAGTTGCAGGAGGGGAGGTTTAGGTTGAATATTAGGAGAAACTTTTTCACTAGGAGGGTGGTGAAGCACTGGAATGGATTATCTAGGGAGGTGGTGGAATCTCCTTCCTTAAAGGTTTCTAAGGTCAGGCTTGACAAATCCCTGGCTGGGATGATTTAGTTGGGGAGTGGTCCTGCTTTGAGCAGGGGGTTGGTGCCTTCCCAGGACCACCCAGAGGATTCAGGGGGCCTGGGGCAAAGCAATTTCAGGGGCCTCTTCCATAAAAAGAAGTTGCAATACTATAGTAACATGTATTTGGAAATGTAAAAAATAACCAGTGAAATACATTCAAAATTAAATTTTTAATAATTTGAAAATACACGAAACACGTTATTTAAAAACTTTAATGGTATGTACACATTTGCAATTACATAATGCTTCTTATGAAATCATTTTTTTACAAATTGTTCTGAACATTAATTATACAGCTGCACATTTTTTCCTCACTTTCATTTTGGCAAACTAATTAATAATGTCATCAAAACTTATGTCTTTGGCCATGTCATATTCTCTGCTCAAAGTGAGCAAATGGTTCAGCCTTTCTTTCCCAGTGGCTGAATGCAAACAATTTTTAATCAGTGTTAGCTTACTAAATGCACACTCTCCCGATGCTACCAACACTTGCAACACTGTTAGTAGGTGTAAACAAATACAAATCTATGGAAACACATTTTCCAACCCTTTTTTGAAGAGAGCTTTAAGAAGTGTAAGTGGAGAGGTTATATGTCAATCAACTCTTAAGTTGGAATTTTCTTTTATTTTGTAAAAGATTCTAAGTTCCTCTTTAAGATCTTTTCTCTGGACGTCTTTTGGATATACTGTGGACAAAGTGTCAACAAAATTTTCTATAGAAGATTCATTCACTTTATCTGGCGGACATAAAATGGGTGAAAATAAATTTGAGACTTCAGCCATTCTTTTGCCAAGACCTCCTAGCTCTGACAGAAGCAAATCCATTGTCGGGAAGAACACCTGTACTTTGAACTGAATATCGGGAGAGTCAAACATATAGTCTGCATCCCCTGTGTCGTCAAAGAATCGCTTGTTCTTCCCGATCCTTGAGTCACTTTTAATTTATGGGTCAATGCCAAGGTTTGAAGCGACTTGTTTGGCTTCTTTAAAAAAAATTGGCCAAGAATCTTTCATTGTTTAAATTTCCTTGACTAAATTGCTCACGTGTTTAGCTCCCTCTTCCATTGTTAATTTGCTGTTTTGTAGGACCTTGTTCTTATCATCAATACACTAAAGCACTTTAAACTATATTGTAGTAAGAAGTACAATTCAAATGACTTAAGCCACTTAATCAAACACTCAACATCTGCCTGGATTTTGGGAGGTAAATGTAGCTCCTCTTCAATTTTAATTAAACTTTCCAGCATGCCTGTGTGATTTTTGATTAGGGGGCGAACAGCATCAACTCTTGCACTCCACCTAGTTTTAGATACAGAGTAAAGAGATATATTTGCAGTGGTCTGCAAAATTTTCTTTTTTGCAGGGCTAAGAGCAAATACTTTATAGAGTTTCTGAACATTTCCAAAATATGTTTTTACCTCTACACTGGTTTCCATATCGTGGGTGCCACAGAGGTTCAGCGTATGAGTGCTGCATGGAGAAAAATAGCCTTGGGCATTTTCTTCCAAAATCCTTGTCTTTACTCCCTGAAATTCTCCTGACATGTTAGAGGCATTGTCATATCCCTGCCCTCTGCACCAAGATAGTTCTAAGTCACGTTCTTTTAAAAACCTCTTTATCTGTTCTGCTGTATCTGCGCCAGTCTTCTTTTCAAAATCTACTAGTTTAACAAATCTTTCATGCACATCCCAATTTCCGTTTTTTTGCATCACATATCTGAGAATAAAAAGTAACTGCTCTGTGTGTGAAACATCAGGTGTCCCATCAACAACAATGCTGAAATATCAGGCTTTTCTTGCCTCTTCAAGAATAGTGTTTATAACTTTCTCCCCGCACAGTTTCAAGAACTCATTCTGACTACGCCGTGACAGGTAGTGAGTCTGCATTCTTCAACCAGACTCTCCGCACTGATCTACAATCTCTATATTTTGTTTCATCTCAGTATTGTACCTGCCCATAAGCTTCGGTGTTGACAAGAAAAGCCCACAGTCATCATTATCAACAGTAGAATGGCTATCACGAAATGGCAGATTGTTCTTTGATAGGAAAAGAATTATGTCAACAATGGCAGTTAATATTTTATGCCATTATTCCTCCTCCTGTTTAATACTATGCTGTAATGCTGCATCACTGAGTATCTGAAATAATTCCTTCCATTTAATGCAATTGTTCAAATGTAAAGCGTTTTCTTCATGACTCTTGATTTCCTCGTAAATCTTTTTCCAATTATCGGCAATTCCACCTTCGATAAATTTTGAATGATATAATTGGTTAGTTTGAGTTTCACTTCTGTAGAGACTACAGGGAAAACAAAATATTGCTGCAGCATCTTTACTCCACACCATCCAGTCTCAATACATTCGCCATTACTCAAATGTTTAGAAAAAACTGTTATCAGCAATTTCCTGCCAGAACAATCACAAGGAAAGTTTTGGGGCTTATGTGGTGGACCCTTTAATACAATAAGATCTCTTTTCTTTACACCTAGGTACTTCCAAGAGGCTGGGTCATTACTGCACAACTCCTCTTCGTCATTCCCATCTACAGCAGCAGGACTAGTCGACTTACCAGTTTCTCAGTTATAGCAGTGTTACCGCTGTGTTCTCCATTGTCTATCCAAAGAGGGGCTGGATTTTCTTCTCTTCCTCCGGAACAACCATAACATTGTTTTCTGAATGTGGTAATATTTTGGATTCCTCACACACCGCCTTTTCTTTTTCTCTTACAACACCACTTTCACTTCCCACCGCTGAAGAGCCTTGAATGTCAGCATCGCTCAACTCAGTCAATTGACTTGACTTGGATTGTGCCTGAAGAAATTTGTAAAGAGTTATTTTTCCCTTTTCTTCTTGCGTCTGTCTAGCTTTCTTCTGCTTTCTCTTCTCAAATCCTGAAAGATACGTACGTTTCATTTTTCTAACCCCTCCGATCATTGACTATGTGACGATATCTGCAAACAAATTAATTCCCTCGGTATCTTTCATTTTGTTAGGTAGTGTGATGCACTATCCCGTAATGCTTTATGGGAATATTACATAACTGGAATATGATCTACTGAATATATCTATGCTACATATGCTATGTAACATATCTATATAAAGGTTATGATCTACTGAATCTATTAATCCTAGCTGCATGCATGTATCATTTTTGTATTAGAAGTTATGAATATTGGCTGTGTACTGGCCTGATTTCTAAATAACCTTAGTAGAGCATTTGGTCAGTTCCTGGAGAAAGGAATGTTGAAGTTAAGTACCTAATCAAGAGACATAGATATTCTTGTGGGGGGCCCTGTGGCGCTCGGGGCCTGGGGCAAATTGCCCCACTTGTCCCCCTCCCTCCCTCTCCCCCAGGCGGCCCTGTCCTTTCCAACCCTGATATTCTATGATTCTATGATTGGTGTGAAAAAGTAAATAAGGAAGTTTATAACAGTTCAGAACACAAGAACTAGGAGTCACCAAGTGAAATTAATAGGCAGCAGGTTTAAAACAAACAAAAGGAAGTACTTCTTCACACAACACAGAGTCAATCTGTGCAACTCTTTGCCAGGAGATGTTGTGAAGACCCAAATTATAACAAGATTAGAAAAAGAACTAAATAAGTTCCTGGAGGATAGATCCATCAATGGCTATTAGCCATGATTGGCAGGGATGTAACACCATGTTCTGAGTATCGCTAGTCTGTTTGCCAGAAGCTGGGAGTGGAGAACAGGGGATGGATCACTTGATGATTGACTGTTCTGTTCATTCTGTTCATTCCCTCTGCAGCACCTGACATTGGCCTCTGTCAGAAGATGCACCACTGGTATGTTGTTCTTATGGCCAGGCTGGTGGAGACAGGATACTGGAATAGATGGGCCACAGTCTGAGGTGAAAATGTAACTTGCCCTTTCTTTTAAGTTTGGAGGATTCAATTATGGTTTCCCATCCATGTGAAAAAGACAAAATAGGTGGGTGTGTTTGGAGGGGAGTAGTCTGGACAAGACAAACAGAGTTACAACACTAACTGTGTAATTTTTTCCATTTGAACTGAAATGCAAACCGGCAGATGGCCTCTGCTTCAAGCAGTGAGATTCTTCAATGCTTAGAGGTGCAGTGTGCAGCAAACACAATGATGACATATCCTTTCAGTTACATGGCTGCATGCATCACACATTTATTAAATTAAATGTAAAATATGCCTGTTCCTCATCTTCTATATACCTTGCAGATGTTGTCTGAGACCCTTTTCATAGATAGATATTTTATTTCTTTTATATAATGTGCCCCTTGATCAACCTCTGGATGCATTTACAATAACTTGCAATAAACATTTCAACACTACACAACAGCTCCTCCTGTGTTGACACCAATGAACTAACTCTCACATCAAACAGATAAACCTAACCTCCACGCCATCCCCTCCAACCTCGTCAGAAAAAAAATCTGGGTAATCAGAAGAGCCTTGTAGGATGCATCAATATACTAGGATTTATTTGGACCAAGGTTGGAATGACTTGCAGAGTCACGGACCCTTCCCTCTAAGGTATCAATATGGCCCTTATTGCCAAAGTAAATGAGTGCTTCACCATCTTTATCCTATGAGGTGGGGAAACACTATTATCTCCACTTTATAGATTGGGAACTGACACACACAGAGGCTAAGTGATGTGCCCAAGCTCACAAAAGATGTCTGTGCTGGAACAGGGAATTGAACTTGGCCCAGGTTAGTGATTTAACCGCACAAGGACATGTAGCCTAATCGACACTATGAAGATCTCATAGATTCCAAGGCTAGAAGGGACCACGGTGGTATTCTAATCTGACCTCCTGCGTAACACAAGCCATAGAAATGTCCCTGTAGTAATTCTTTGAACTAGAACATATCTTTTAGCAAAACCCCCAATCCTGATTTGTGGATCTCAGCTGTAGAATTTAAATACAAAGAGGATGACTTAGATACACAGAACCCAATAAAAGCCAACACTTTCAATTGCAAGAAGCTGATACAATCTACTATTTGGAATATTATCCAAGCACTGCACAAACAAACCGGACTCTGTCCATATACAACCTGTATGAATAGCTTGAAAGGAAGTTGGTTTTAGTGGTGTTTTGATTGTATACTGTGCTTCCATGATAGAAGCACTAAAAAATAACCAATCTGCTGCCTTACAGTCTATACTAGCTGAAATTTCTAAGTGGTCTTCAAAGTTTGTACGAAGTAGAACATGTTGCAGAAATTCAACTTTTAAAAGTTATGCAAGCATTAATGACTACTAAGGTGTTACCCTTGACAAGCACACACAAAAACCCACCTACTCCATCCCCCGGGACTCTTAGCCAATGCTGCTGTCTACTAGAGCAGATTGGAAAATTTCCCGTGAATCTCCCCGTCCCCCCACCTGACTTTTTGGTAGGAAAATGCTGGTTCATCAAAATCAACACGTTCTGCAGGACTGTGTTGGTTTTGACAAAACTTTCAATGGAACCCAGGCAGCAGGTTTCCTGCCAGCTCAGCTGCCTGCCTCCGTGTGTCCCTGTCCACCTTGGTCCCTCAGTAGCCCAGGGCTTCCTGAGATCCCAGGCTCTGCAGCAGCCTACAGAATGGGAACTTACAAACAAGGGCTCCCAGGCTTCCCACCGGATGGGTACCTGGACTGTCAAGCTGCCCAACTCCCTGAGATGTTGGGCAGCCCAGAGCACCTCCTGCCCAGAAGTTAGGCAGACCAGATAGATTGCTTCCCAACTCCCTAGGCAGCCAGCTCCCAGACAACCTGGTCATCTGGCTTCCTGAGCTGCCCAAATCACTTGGCAACCAGGTCCCAGAGCTGTCTGATTCTCCATGGAGCTATCTGCACTGGAATCCAGCTGGCTGGGGAGTAGGGCAGCCTGAGGAGTAAGCCCAAAATCCCTGTTTCATTTCTCCTGAAATGTTTCCCTCCTTCCCCTGAAAAATTGTCTCAATTCTGGATGTCCCTCCACCCCCCAAAAATTCCCAGCTCTCCTGTCTAACTCCTCACAAACAGCCAAAGATCCAGCAAGATTATCTGATACCTTTAGTTTCAGTGAATTCCTGTGCTGCGTGAATGAGTTAGTAAAATATGAATGAGTCCCAGAAATCTTTTTTCTTTCCAAATAAGCAAATAGCTCAAGTTCACTCCAGAAGATGACACAGCAACATCCATTTGAGTGGAGGTTTTTCCACAGGTGCCAGTTGTGAATTTGGTCCATTATGCAGTATCATGGGATGGTTGTGAAGGGAAAGAAGGGGCATGCGTGTATATTTGCATGTTCTTTTTACTTTGTAGGTAAGGAATTCTGGTCTGGGTATTGCTCCCATTTCAGGAGTCAATGGGTAAAACCCTAAGCACTTCACTCACATGCCATTAATGTCAATGGGACTTTACCCAAATAAAAACTGTGTTAGGGTGTTTCATATCTGAACTGCTAAATCATTCTGCTCTGTTCACATCCTGGCTCACCACGGTCTTAAATTTTAGTGAAAAGAAGTCTGACTATTATTGCATCCTCTATTTGGGAAGAACTATTATATTAGAACAAAAACATTTGTATATATGCTGATTTCAAGAGAATGTACCAGTTTCAGTTCTTTGGTTTCCTTTGTTTCTGTTCTTGAGAGCTAAATCTGCTGTGGAATCATCAGCATGTTTTTTTCTTTATTCTCCATTTATTGCTAGCTTCTGGGCTGGGGCCATCAGCTGTTAATCTAGGTGAATGGTGTAAAAATTGACATCTCTCCTGTTGTATGTACATGTGTAAAACAATATTCTACAACGTGGAAAGCTTTGCAAACAGACTGTTGATTTAATCTGGGTGTTATAATTTGCTTCTCATAAAGCAATTCAGTTGAAGTAAATAGATAGTCCTTACTGATGCAGGCAGATAGCAAAGACCTATCTCAATGTCCAGACACTATGGCAGACCTGCACAACTCGTAAAGCAGTGAGGGCCATATTATTCCAAAGAAAACTGCTGAGGGTTAGACCCCCCTGCACCCGCTGAAACACCCCCCCCCGCAGCGCTGACCAGCCCCCCTGAAACACATCCTTCACCCAACATAAACACAGGGGCCACAGGGAGCCTGGGGGAAGGGGGCAGAAAGGTCCCTGGACCAGGGAAGGAGGCAGCAGTCGGGGCGGGGCAAGTGCAACACACACACACACACACACGTCTCCCCCTGGGACTTGCTGGCTGCTCACAGACAGTTCAACACCCTCCCACCCCGATCACTATGGAGACCACCCTGGGACCAACTAGCGCAGTAGCTGCCCCGCCAAGCCCCCAACCAAAGGTGGGGGCTTGGGTGGGGTCTCGGCCCAGTCCCACCTCCCCGGCCCGAACTGCGGCTCGAGCCCAAGCCAGGCGCCCCTCCCCTCACTCGGCACTTACTGGCTCTTCCTTGTGCCCATTGCTTCCCGCCTCAGCAGGCTCCGGACGTGAAGCACCTGCTGTACATCAGGCAGGGGGAGCAGGAGACGGAGACACATGTGGTTCTGGCCATTAGGGCGGTTGGAGCACAGCGTGCGCAGGGCTGTGAGGTGGGCCTCCACCTCGGGCAGGGGGCTAACCCAGCAGCCCTACCCCTCCACTTGCCCACAGGCCGCACGCAGCCTGGGGGCTGCATGTTCTGCAGGCCTGCACTATGGTGATAGCTGCTGTAGAGATGCTGCTAGATAGTTAGGACTTTGGATGGCGTGTTTTAATCCTCTACAGATGTGGGTGGATGGATGTGATGAAGTGCAGGATTGCATTTCAAAAGAATCGGTCCTGGTGCATAAACAATTTTGGATCATGCTAAACACTAATAGGGATTGAGGGATTACTTGTGAGATTAAATAATATTATTTATATTAGAATCTGGATATTGCATTTTGATATATAGTATATTTTATCTTCTTTTATTTAACATGAATTAAAGTTCTTGAAGCAAAACCAATAATTAAATCCTAGTACAGTTTTAATGACACAATCACCTTAAAGACACACTGTTATGTTAGCAATCATATACTAAGAAAACCATCTTTGCGTCTATTGTTTATAACTGTTTGGATTATTAAAAGTATTTTTAAAAGCTAATTTTATTTTTTATTTGGTTCATTCACTTAGGCATGTAACTCGTCTTGGTTCACGAGTTCACTTGGTGAAAATTACTTACCAGTTTTCAGATTTTATCAGGATGCTAGTCACTGCCAGTGTAGTCTTCATTTACTTTGGTGAACTAGCGGTTCAAGACTTTGTATTCTATTACCAGTCCTGTGCACTGTTTGATCCTGGTGTAATACACAAATATATTTGTAGCAGTACTATCTATGATTCACTGAAGGCAAAAGCAATTTATCTTCGCTCATCAAGGCACGGACTCAGATCGTCAGTTGTGGCCAAGAAACAGCACAACTATGCTGTGGGTTGCAAAATGCCTTTTAAGCTACTTTTGTACTCCCCCAATCCTGTGATGGTGGTGTGTTGGGCTGGTTCCCCTTGAAGTTAGTTAGAGTACCCTGAATGCTGCTCAGACTTGTGCAGCTGCCAATAGGCTAATATGGCAGCAGGGCTGAGGGAAGCTTTGGACATGGTCCCTTAATCCCTGCAAGCCACCTACAGGGAGTGGGGATGAAAGAGAAGCCATTGCTGCCTGTTTGCTGCCAGATGTTCCTGCTAGACTGGGTTGATCCTCCCATAGCCAGCTTTAGAGTCAATTTGCATGGGCGGTGAGGTGTAAAGCTGCTGCAGTTTAGCCCAAGATGTAGAAATCAGACTAGAATGATCAAAGGGACAGGACACTTCATTGCAATAAATATATTTATGGTGGCTTATTGGCCAGCTAAAAGTATGAATGTTTTGTGGTCTAAAACCTAAAGAAATATTACATAGTGATTAGTGACTGTCGGTGACTGGTATTTGTAATGTTTTTCCTGTGATTGTTGCCTCGTAGGCAAATTGCATATTCTCTGCAGATAGCACCAATGAAAACAAAGGGTAAACTCATGGAGTGATATTGGCTGATATCAGCTCAACTGCATTTATTTCAAAAATGTTCTTCTTTGATGAGTGAAACATTGAAAAAGAAATACATAGACCAATCAATTGCATAACATAGCATTTACTTTCAACTCCGGATAACAATTAACTATGACCTATGCCCTAACCAGAAATGAACATAAATACAACATAACATAAATACATATAATGTAAATACAAATATCTACCTTAACTGAGCTGTGAAAGCAAATCTGGTGCTCCTGGTATGGGGCAGGGTACAGTTCAGCTCTTAGCTCTGATTGTGAAAGGTTTAAGGGTCTATTCATATGTAAGTGCTCTTAATAGGCAGACATACTGTAATCTTGGGGGCTGTAATTTATCCAGTTGCTTAAATAGAAAGGGACTGGTGCTGAGAGGCCTCATAGATCCTATCGTGTTGTCGTTATTATAACAGTGTTTTAATGTACTAAGGAGTTTGTGTGTTCAAAATGCTGTGTGGAGTGATTTATCCGCTAGGATTGATTATGTTTTTAATAGCCCAGATGGCTCGAGTTTTGGAGTGGGGAATTTCTTGTCACTGAGCATGATGGAATAAACGCTTAGCTGCCAAGCAGGGGATAAGGGGCCTTCATGCTCTGAAGAACTCATTACCCACCATGTGTGAATGTGCAAGTTACATAGTCTCGCTCCCTTTCCCTCTTTTGCCTCACTGGGGATGGGGGTGGGGCAGGGCCTTTTCCTAGATTTCAAACTATTTGTTTTTTAAAGAAAACTTGCAGTAATCTGTCAGCACATTCCTCCAGGGAGAATTAGCCACTCTTTTCAGAGCCCCCACTGAATTCTGTGCATAATGTCAGAAAAGTGGCCGTCAAATTGACAGGTGAATAGCATGGTGGAATCCAAAGGCTCTCAGATCGAACTAAGGATTAAATTCTGGGTAGCCCAGCATGGCTGCATTAGGGTAAGGGAAGAGCGCACATGGACCTGCTTCTATTCCTTTTATGACCTGTGTAGGTCTCAGCCATAATGTGGCCATATGTACTCCTGAATACGGGAGCGGGAGAAAACAGGTAAGTGGAGCAAGTAATCTAGTGCAGAGATAGGTCAGCTGTGCTGCGATCAGGCTCAGGACACCCTCTGCCTTCAGGCATTCAGCAGCAAGTGTGCACATGCTGGTCATTTCTGCAGTTGAATGTGCTCCTCTAGCTTGCCCTGAACCACTCTGTTTCCATCTGACCTCAAGAGGCAAGGGCTTTTATTCAGCTCAGGTTGGGGTGGACCCAGCAAGGGTCTCACAGAGAAGCTACTGGACATGATCACACAGAGCTGGATGACCTATGGATTCCTGGGAAAGTCTTTCCACACCTTCTATGGACCACAGTACTCATTATAGCCACAACAATTCACATTCTTGGGCCAGTTGCCAAGTAAGTTGCATCTCCTACATAAACACAAGTTTTACTCTTTAGGTTGACAGCTTTATTACTACAGTGAAATGTAGCTGTCGTTGCAGGTCATGACCCTCATAGACTCATAGACTCATAGACTCATAGGTCAGAAGGGACCAATCTGATCATCTAGTCTGACCTCCTGCACAAGGCAGGCCACAGAACCCCACCCATCCAATTTTATAACAACCCCTATCCCAGGACCGAGTTATTGAAATCCTCAAAAATGGTTTGAAGACCTCAAGCTGCAGAGACACCACCAGCAAGCGACCCGTGCCCCACGCTGCAGGGGAAGGCGAAAAACCTCCAGGGCACCTGCCAATCCGCCCTGGAGGAAAATTCCTTCCCGACCCCAAATATGGCGATCAGCTAAACCCTGAGCATGTGGGCAAGAGTCACCAGCCAGCACCCAAGAAGGAGTTCTCCGCAGCAACTCAGTACCCATCGCATGCAACATCTCCCCGCAGACCATTGAGCAGACCTGTCTGGTGGTAATTCAAGATCAATTGCCCAAATTGACGATCCTATCATAACATCCCCTCCATATACTTATCAAGCTTTGTCTTAAAGCCAGGAAAGTCTTTTGCCCCTACTACTTCCCTCGGAAGGCTATTCCAGAACTTCACTCCCCTAATGGTCAGAAACCTTCGTCTAATTTCAAGTCTAAACTTCCTAATATCCAGTTTATACCCATTCGTCCTCGTGGCTACATTAGTACTAAACTTAAATAATTCCTCTCCCTCCCTAACGTTAACCCCCTTGATATATTTATATAGGGCGAGCATATCCCCCCTCAGCCTTCTTTTGGCCAGGCTAAACAAGCCAAGCTCTTTGAGTCTCCTTTCATAAGGCAGTTTTTCCATTCCTCGGATCATCCTCGTAGCCCGTCTCTGAACCTGTTCCAGTTTGAATTCATCCTTCTTGAACATGGGACACCAGAACTGCACACAGTATTCCAGATGGGGTCTCACCAACGCCGTATACAACGGTACTAACACCTCCTTATCCTTGCAGGAAATACCCCGCCTGATGCATCCCAAAATCGCATTTGCTTTTTTAACAGCCGTATCACATTGGTGACTCATAGTCATCCTGCTATCAACCAGTACCCCAAGGTCCTTCTCTTCCTCCGTCGCTTCCAACTGATGCGCCCCCAACGTATATCCAAAATTCTTATTATTAATTCCTAAATGCATGACCTTGCACTTTTCACTATTGTATTTCATCCTATTTCTATTACTCCAGTTTACAAGGTGGTTCAGATCTTCTTGAATAGCATCCCTGTCCTTCTCCGTGTTAGCAATACCCCCCAGCTTCGTGTCATCCGCGAACTTTATTAGCACATTCCCGCTCTTTGTGCCAAGGTCAGTAATAAAAAGGTTAAATAAGATCGGTCCCAAGACCGATCCTTGAGGGACTCCACTGGTGACCTCCTTCCAGTCCGACAGTTCACCTTTCAATACGACCCTCTGGAGTCTCCCCTTTAACCAGTTCCTTATCCACCTTACAACTTTCATATTCACTCCCAGCTTTTCCAATTTAACTAACAGCTCCCCGTGCGGAACCGTGTCGAACGCCTTACTGAAATCTAGGTAAATTATATCTACCGCATTTCCTTTATCTAAGTAATCCGTCACCTTCTCAAAGAAGGAGATCAGATTGGTTTGGCACGATCTACCTTTAGTAAATCCGTGTTGCAGTTCGTCCCAATTACCATTGACCTCTATGTCCTTAACTACTTTCTCCCTTAAAATTTTTTCCAAGACCTTACATACTACAGACGTCAAGCTAACAGGCCTATAATTACCCGGATCACTCTTTTTCCCTTTCTTAAAAATAGGAACTACATTAGCAATCCTCCAGTCATACGGCACAACACCCGAGATTATCGATTGCTTAAAAATTCTCGCTAACGGGCTCGCAATTTCACGCGCCAGTTCCTTTAATATCCTCGGGTGGAGATTGTCCGGGCCCTCCGACTTCGACCCATCAAGCTGTTCAAGTACGGCCTCTACCTCAGTTGCAGTAATATCCACTTCCATATCCACATTCCCGTTTATCATCCCTCCATCATTGCAAGGTTCCTCACTAGTCTTATTAAAAACCGAGGCAAAGTACTTGTTTAGATGTTGGGCCATGCCTAGGTTATCCTTAACCTCCATTCCATCCTCAGTGTATAGCGGCCCCACTTCTTCTTTCTTTGTTTTCTTCTTATTTATGTGGCTGTAGAACCTTTTACTATTGGTTTTGATTCCCTTTGCAAGTTCCAGTTCAATGCGGCTTTTAGCCTTCCTCACTTTATCCCTACATGTTCTGACCTCAGCAAGGTAGCTTTCTTTACTGATCCTGCCTTCCTTCCACTCCCTGTAAGCTTTCTGCTTTTGTCTAATCCCCTCTCTGAGTTGCTTGCTCATCCAGTTTGGCCTGCAACTCCTGCCCATGGTTCTTTTCCCCTTTCTCGGGATGCAGGCTTCCGACAGTCTCCGCAGCTGCGACTTAAAGTAATTCCAGGCCTCCTCCACATTTAAATCCACTAATTCCTCCGTCCAATCCACTTCCCTAACTAATTTCCTTAACTCTTTAAAATTAGCCCTCGAGAAGTCAAAAACCCTAATCGCAGATCTACATTTGTTTATCCTTCCATCTAGTTTGAACTGAATCAGCTCATGATCACTCGAACCAAGGTTGTCCCCTTCCACCATTTCTTCTACGAGGTCCTCACTGCTCACCAACACCAAGTCTAGAATGGCATCCCCTCTCGTAGGTGCTTCAACTACTTGATGAAGAAATCCATCCGCTATCACATCCAGAAAAATCCGACCCCTATTATTCGTGCAAGTACTCGTCCTCCAGTCTATGTCCGGGAAGTTGAAGTCCCCCATAATCACACATTTCCCCTTTGTGTTTACTTCATTAAAGACATTAAAGAGGTCTCTATCCATATCCCAATCCGATCCCGGCGGTCTGTAGCACACCCCAAGCACTATCTCAGGGGAAGCTCTAGTTGCTTTTTTACCCAGCGTGATTTTTGCCCAGACGGACTCCGTGTTATCCATTCCATCGCATCTTATTTCGCTACATTTAATTTCATCATTGATGTACAAGGCTACTCCCCCACCTTTGCCTTTCTTCCTGTCTTTTCTGAACAGCACATAGCCTTCAATACCCGTGCTCCAGTCATGAGTACTATTCCACCAGGTTTCGGTAATCCCTATAATATCCGGCTTGACTTCCTGCACGAGTAACTCCAGTTCCTCCATCTTGTTACCTAGGCTCCTCGCATTAGTGTACAAACCTTTTAATTTTCGGCGTTTGGCGTCAGTGACATTCTTTCCCCCGTCGTGCACAAACTGTCTGCCACCAGCATCACCCGTTACTCTGGTTTCTACTCCACTATTCCTCCTTGGATCAAATCTTGGGGCCACAAGGGTATCCCCGCTCACTTTGTTTACTTCCCTCTCCAGGTTATGTTCTGGCGTGGAGATCTCCCGAACATTTCCCAACCATCTCCCCCAACTTTCTAGTTTAAAGCCCTCTTGATGAGGTCGGCGAGCCTCCATCCTAGAATCCTATTTCCCTCCTTGCTGAGATGAAGTCCATCCTGAGCAAACAGTCGTCTATCCGTAAATGCGTCCCAGTGACCGTACATACCAAAGCCCTCCTTATAACACCACTCCCTGAGCCATCTGTTGATCGCCATAATCTTGTCCCTCCTTCGTCGCCCCGCTCTAGGAACCGGCAGAATCCCACTGAAGATCACCTGAGCCTCGATGTCTTTAAGCCTCTTCCCCAGTCTGAAATAGTCCTCCTTGATACTGTCCAGTGAGTAACTAGCCGTATCGTTCGTTCCCACATGAAGGATAATCAACGGATTTTTTCCCGCTCCCGCTAAGATCGTATTCAGGCTCAAGTCCACATCCTGTATCTTAGCCCCCGGCAGACAGCACACTCTTCTGTTCTCCCGATCCGGTTTAGTTACAGGCCTGTCTACTCTTCTCAGTAGAGAGTCTCCAATCACGTAGACTTGCCTTTTCCTGGTGACAATGCGATTCTCCGGTCTATCCCCCACAGCAGCTGGCCGTGATTCCTCCTGATTTGTATTCGACCTCACAATCCTCCTAGGGCTCGTACTTGATGTCGCCTCCACTGACTGCTCCCCGCCATCTGCAGGACTAGCTGCTTGCCTCTTCTTCCTTGCCGTAACTCCTTCAGCAGCCCGGTGTGTTCCATCTTCATTTCCCAACTCAGCAAACCTATTCCTGAGTTCTATTTGTCCATCGCTGGCCCGTCTTAACCTTTGTCTGGTTCTCCTAGTGACATGCTTCCACCGTCCACTTTCCTCACCCAGCAGTCCCTCCTCAGAATCCTTAGGTCCTGCTTTTGTCCGCTCGCCTGAGCTTGTCCCCTGTGCCTCATCAAGTCTGTGTTCCATCATCTGCTCAAATCCCCTTCTAAACTCAGCCAGAGTTTCCACTTGCATCTCCAGGCCCCTTACCTTTTCCTCCAGCAGCTCTATCAGACGACACTTCATGCAGATGAAACTCCTTTCAGGTGCTCCTTCTAGGACCATGTACATGCCGCAGCTGCCGCACCCAGTCATCCTCAGTGTGTCTGCACCTGCTGCCTCTGCCTCCATCGTAGCGGTGCAACTCTGTGCCTGGCAATCCACGCCTCACACCGCACCGCAGGCCACCGACCAGCGCAGGGCTGCCTCTTCCCTGGTCTGCCTTCCCGGTTCCTCTGCCTTGCTCTCCCCTGCAACCTCCCCCTGGAACTCCCACTGAAACTCCCCTGTTAGCCGCTCTGTTCGCCGCCTCCTGTGCCGCTGCCTGAGTGCCTGGCTCCTTATATAGGACCCCTAATCAGGTAAGCCCCGCCCCCAACTCAGGGCTCAGCCTCGCTCTCAGCACACAGCCCCTAGCAGCCTGCACACACACTCACTCACACACAAACACCACAAACTACAAAAACCACAAAAACCTGCTCCTCCAACAGCACTCCCACTGAAACTCCCCTGTTAGCCGCTCTGTTCGCCGCCTCCTGTGCCGCTGCCTGAGTGCCTGGCTCCTTATATAGGACCCCTAATCAGGTAAGCCCCGCCCCCAACTCAGGGCTCAGCCTCGCTCTCAGCACACAGCCCCTAGCAGCCTGCACACACACTCACTCACACACAAACACCACAAACTACAAAAACCTGCTCCTCCAACAGCACTCCCACTGAAACTCCCCTGTTAGCCGCTCTGTTCGCCGCCTCCTGTGCCGCTGCAGCTGACTGTGCCGCTGCCTGAGTGCCTGGCTCCTTATATAGGACCCCTAATCAGGTGGGCTCAGCCTCGCTCTCAGCACACAGCCCCTAGCAGCCTGCACACACACTCACTCACACACAAACACCACAAACTACAAAAACCTGCTCCTCCAACAGCACTCCCACTGAAACTCCCCTGTTAGCCGCTCTGTTCGCCGCCTCCTGTGCCGCTGCCTGAGTGCCTGGCTCCTTATATAGGACCCCTAATCAGGTGGGCTCAGCCTCGCTCTCAGCACACAGCCCCTAGCAGCCTGCACACACACTCACTCACACACAAACACCACAAACTACAAAAACCTGCTCCTCCAACAGCACTCCCACTGAAACTCCCCTGTTAGCCGCTCTGTTCGCCGCCTCCTGTGCCGCTGCCTGAGTGCCTGGCTCCTTATATAGGACCCCTAATCAGGTGGGCTCAGCCTCGCTCTCAGCACACAGCCCCTAGCAGCCTGCACACACACTCACTCACACACAAACACCACAAACTACAAAAACCTGCTCCTCCAACAGCACTCCCACTGAAACTCCCCTGTTAGCCGCTCTGTTCGCCGCCTCCTGTGCCGCTGCAGCTGACTGTGCCGCTGCCTGAGTGCCTGGCTCCTTATATAGGACCCCTAATCAGGTGGGCTCAGCCTCGCTCTCAGCACACAGCCCCTAGCAGCCTGCACACACACTCACTCACACACAAACACCACAAACTACAAAAACCTGCTCCTCCAACAGCACTCCCACTGAAACTCCCCTGTTAGCCGCTCTGTCGCCGCCTCCTGTGCCGCTGCAGCTGACTGTGCCGCTGCCTGAGTGCCTGGCTCCTTATATAGGACCCCTAATCAGGTGGGCTCAGCCTCGCTCTCAGCACACAGCCCCTAGCAGCCTGCACACACACTCACTCACACACAAACACCACAAACAACAAAAACCACAAAAACCTGCTCCTCCAACAGCACTCCCACTGAAACTCCCCTGTTAGCCGCTCTGTTCGCCGCCTCCTGTGCCGCTGCAGCTGACTGTGCCGCTGCCTGAGTGCCTGGCTCCTTATATAGGACCCCTAATCAGGTGGGCTCAGCCTCGCTCTCAGCACACAGCCCCTAGCAGCCTGCACACACACTCACTCACACACAAAACACCACAAACTACAAAAACCACAAAAACCTGCTCCTCCAACAGCACTCCCACTGAAACTCCCCTGTTAGCCGCTCTGTTCGCCGCCTCCTGTGCCGCTGCAGCTGACTGTGCCGCTGCCTGAGTGCCTGGCTCCTTATATAGGACCCCTAATCAGGTGGGCTCAGCCTCGCTCTCAGCACACAGCCCCTAGCAGCCTGCACTCACACACAAACACCACAAACTACAAAAAACCACAAAACCTGCTCCTCCAACAGCACTCCCACTGAAACTCCCCTGTTAGCCGCTCTGTTCGCCGCCTCCTGTGCCGCTGCAGCTGACTGTGCCGCTGCCTGAGTTGCCTGGCTCCTTATATAGGACCCCTAATCAGGTGGGCTCAGCCTCGCTCTCAGCACACAGCCCCTAGCAGCCTGCACACACACTCACTCACACACAAACACCACAAACTACAAAAACCACAAAAACCTGCTCCTCCAACAGCACTCCCACTGAAACTCCCCTGTTAGCCGCTCTGTTCGCCGCCTCCTGTGCCGCTGCAGCTGACTGTGCCGCTGCCTGAGTGCCTGGCTCCTTATATAGGACCCCTAATCAGGTGGGCTCAGCCTCGCTCTCAGCACACAGCCCCTAGCAGCCTGCACACACACTCACTCACACACAAACACCACAAACTACAAAAACCACAAAAACCTGCTCCTCCAACAGCACTCCCACTGAAACTCCCCTGTTAGCCGCTCTGTTCGCCGCCTCCTGTGCCGCTGCAGCTGACTGTGCCGCTGCCTGAGTGCCTGGCTCCTTATATAGGACCCCTAATCAGGTAAGCCCCGCCCCCAACTCAGGGCTCAGCCTCGCTCTCAGCACACAGCCCCTAGCAGCCTGCACACACACTCACTCACACACAAACACCACAAACTACAAAAACCACAAAAACCTGCTCCTCCAACAGCACTCCCACTGAAACTCCCGTTAGCCGCTCTGTTCGCCGCCTCCTGTGCCGCTGCAGCTGACTGTGCCGCTGCCTGAGTGCCTGGCTCCTTATATAGGACCCCTAATCAGGTAAGCCCCGCCCCAACTCAGGGCTCAGCCTCGCTCTCAGCACACAGCCCCTAGCAGCCTGCACACACACTCACTCACACACAAACACCACAACTACAAAAACCACAAAAACCTGCTCCTCCAACAGCACTCCCACTGAAACTCCCCTGTTAGCCGCTCTGTTCGCCGCCTCCCTGTGCCGCTGCAGCTGACTGTGCCGCTGCCTGAGTGCCTGGCTCCTTATATAGGACCCCTAATCAGGTAAGCCCCGCCCCCAACTCAGGGCTCAGCCTCGCTCTCAGCACACAGCCCCTAGCAGCCTGCACACACCACACAAACAGCCACAAACTACAAAAACCACAAAAACCTGCTCCTCCAACAGCACTCCCACTGAAACTCCCCTGTTAGCCGCTCTGTTCGCCGCCTCCTGTGCCGCTGCAGCTGACTGTGCCGCTGCCTGAGTGCCTGGCTCCTTATATAGGACCCCTAATCAGGTAAGCCCCGCCCCCAACTCAGGGCTCAGCCTCGCTCTCAGCACACAGCCCCTAGCAGCCTGCACACACACTCACTCACACACAAACACCACAAACTACAAAAACCACAAAAACCTGCTCCTCCAACAGCACTCCCACTGAAACTCCCCTGTTAGCCGCTCTGTTCGCCGCCTCCTGTGCCGCTGCAGCTGACTGTGCCGCTGCCTGAGTGCCTGGCTCCTTATATAGGACCCCTAATCAGGTAAGCCCCGCCCCCACTCAGGGCTCAGCCTCGCTCTCAGCACACAGCCCCTAGCAGCCTGCACACACACTCACTCACACACAAACACCACAAACTACAAAAACCACAAAAACCTGCTCCTCCAACAGCACTCCCACTGAAACTCCCCTGTTAGCTCGCTCTGTTCGCCGCCTCCTGTGCCGCTGCAGCTGACTGTGCCGCTGCCTGAGTGCCTGGCTCCTTATATAGGACCCCTAATCAGGTAAGCCCCGCCCCCAACTCAGGGCTCAGCCTCGCTCTCAGCACACAGCCCCTAGCAGCCTGCACACACACTCACTCACACACAAACACCACAAACTACAAAAACCACAAAAACCTGCTCCTCCAACAGCACTCCCACTGAAACTCCCCTGTTAGCCGCTCTGTTCGCCGCCTCCTGTGCCGCTGCAGCTGACTGTGCCGCTGCCTGAGTGCCTGGCTCCTTATATAGGACCCCTAATCAGGTAAGCCCCGCCCCCAACTCAGGGCTCAGCCTCGCTCTCAGCACACAGCCCCTAGCAGCCTGCACACACCACTCACTCACACACAAACACCACAAAACTACAAAAACCACAAAAACCTGCTCCTCCAACAGCACTCCCACTGAAACTCCCCTGTTAGCCGCTCTGTTCGCCGCCTCCTGTGCCGCTGCAGCTGACTGTGCCGCTGCCTGAGTGCCTGGCTCCTTATATAGGACCCCTAATCAGGTAAGCCCCGCCCCCAACTCAGGGCTCAGCCTCGCTCTCAGCACACAGCCCCTAGCAGCCTGCACACACACTCACTCACACACAAACACCACAAACTACAAAAACCACAAAAACCTGCTCCTCCAACAGCACTCCCACTGAAACTCCCCTGTTAGCCGCTCTGTTCGCCGCCTCCTGTGCGCTGCAGCTGACTGTGCCGCTGCCTGAGTGCCTGGCTCCTTATATAGGACCCCTAATCAGGTAAGCCCCGCCCCCAACTCAGGGCTCAGCCTCGCTCTCAGCACACAGCCCCTAGCAGCCTGCACACACACTCACTCACACACAAACACCACAAACTACAAAAACCACAAAAACCTGCTCCTCCAACAGCACTCCCACTGAAACTCCCCCTGTTAGCCGCTCTGTTTCGCCGCCTCCTGTGCCGCTGCAGCTGACTGTGCCGCTGCCTGAGTGCCTGGCTCCTTATATAGGACCCCTAATCAGGTAAGCCCCGCCCCCAACTCAGGGCTCAGCCTCGCTCTCAGCACACAGCCCCTAGCAGCCTGCACACACACTCACTCACACACAAACACCACAAACTACAAAAACCACAAAAACCTGCTCCTCCAACAGCACTCCCACTGAAACTCCCCTGTTAGCCGCTCTGTTCGCCGCCTCCTGTGCCGCTGCAGCTGACTGTGCCGCTGCCTGAGTGCCTGGCTCCTTATATAGGACCCCTAATCAGGTAAGCCCCGCCCCCAACTCAGGGCTCAGCCTCGCTCTCAGCACACAGCCCCTAGCAGCCTGCACACACAAACACCACAAACTACAAAAAACCACAAAAACCTGCTCCTCCAACAGCACTCCCACTGAAACTCCCCTGTTAGCCGCTCTGTTCGCCGCCTCCTGTGCCGCTGCAGCTGACTGTGCCGCTGCCTGAGTGCCTGGCTCCTTATATAGGACCCCTAATCAGGTAAGCCCCGCCCCCAACTCAGGGCTCAGCCTCGCTCTCAGCACACAGCCCCTAGCAGCCTGCACTCACACACAAACACCACAAACTACAAAAAACCACAAAAACCTGCTCCTCCAACAGCACTCCCACTGAAACTCCCCTGTTAGCCGCTCTGTTCGCCGCCTCCTGTGCCGCTGCAGCTGACTGTGCCGCTTACCTGAGTGCCTGGCTCCTTATATAGGACCCCTAATCGGTAAGCCCCGCCCCCAACTCAGGGCTCCCTAACCTCGCTCTCAGCACACAGCCCCTAGCAGCCTGCACTCACACAGCAAACACCACAAACTACAAAAAACCACAAAAACCTGCTCCTCCAACAGCACTCCCCACTGAAACTCCCCTGTTAGCCGCTCTGTTCGCCGCCTCCTGTCCGCTGCAGCTGACTGTGCCGCTGCCTGAGTGCCTGGCTCCTTATATAGGACCCCTAATCAGGTAAGCCCCGCCCCCAACTCAGGGCTCAGCCTCGCTCTCAGCACACAGCCCCTAGCAGCCTGCACACGACACCTCACTCACACACAACACCACAAACTACAAAAACCACAAAAACCTGCTCCTCCAACAGCACTCCCACTGAAACTCCCCTGTTAGCCGCTCTGTTCGCCGCCTCCTGTGCCGCTGCAGCTGACTGTGCCGCTGCCTGAGTGCCTGGCTCCTTATATAGGACCCCTAATCAGGTAAGCCCCGCCCCCAACTCAGGGCTCAGCCTCGCTCTCAGCACACAGCCCCTAGCAGCCTGCACACACACTCACACACAAACACCACAAACAACAAAAACCACAAAAACCTGCTCCTCCAACAGCACTCCCACTGAAACTCCCCTGTTAGCCGCTCTGTTCGCCGCCTCCTGTGCCCGCTGCAGCTGACTGTGCCGCTGCCTGAGTGCCTGGCTCCTTATATAGGACCCCTAATCAGGTAAGCCCCGCCCCCAACTCAGGGCTCAGCCTCGCTCTCAGCACACAGCCCTAGCAGCCTGCACACACACACAAAACACCACAAACTACAAAAACCACAAAAACCTGCTCCTCCAACAGCACTCCCACTGAAACTTCCCCTGTTAGCCGCTCTGTTCGCCGCCTCCTGTGCCGCTGCAGCTGACTGTGGCCGCTGCCTGAGTGCCTGGCTCCTTATATAGGACCCCTAATCAGGTAAGCCCCGCCCCCAACTCAGGGCTCAGCCTCGCTCTCAGCACACAGCCCCTAGCAGCCTGCACACACCACACAAACACCACAAACTACAAAAACCACAAAAACCTGCTCCTCCAACAGCACTCCCACTGAAACTCCCCTGTTAGCCGCTCTGTTCGCCGCCTCCTGTGCCGCTGCAGCTGACTGTGCCGCTGCCTGAGTGCCTGGCTCCTTATATAGGACCCCTAATCAGGTAAGCCCCGCCCCCAACTCAGGGCTCAGCCTCGCTCTCAGCACACAGCCCCTAGCAGCCTGCACACACACTCACTCACACACAAACACCACAAACTACAAAAACATGCTCCTCCAACAGCACTCCCACTGAAACTCCCCTGTTAGCCGCTCTGTTCGCCGCCTCCTGTGCCGCTGCAGCTGACTGTGCCGCTGCCTGAGTGCCTGGCTCCTTATATAGGACCCCTAATCAGGTAAGCCCCGCCCCCAACTCAGGGCTCAGCCTCGCTCTCAGCACACAGCCCCTAGCAGCCTGCACACACACTCACTCACACACAAACACCACAAACTACAAAAACCACAAAAACCTGCTCCTCCAACAGCACTCCCACTGAAACTCCCCTGTTAGCCGCTCTGTTCGCCGCCTCCTGTGCCGCTGCAGCTGACTGTGCCGCTGCCTGAGTGCCTGGCTCCTTATATAGGACCCCTAATCAGGTAAGCCCCGCCCCCAACTCAGGGCTCAGCCTCGCTCTCAGCACACAGCCCCTAGCAGCCTGCACACACACTCACTCACACACAAACACCACAAACTACAAAAACCACAAAAACCTGCTCCTCCAACAGCACTCCCACTGAAACTCCCTGTTAGCCGCTCTGTTCGCCGCCTCCTGTGCCGCTGCAGCTGACTGTGCCGCTGCCTGAGTGCCTGGCTCCTTATATAGGACCCCTAATCAGGTAAGCCCCGCCCCCAACTCAGGGCTCAGCCTCGCTCTCAGCACACAGCCCCTAGCAGCCTGCACACACACTCACTCACACACAAACACCACAACTACAAAAACCACAAAAACCTGCTCCTCCAACAGCACTCCCACTGAAACTCCCCTGTTAGCCGCTCTGTTCGCCGCCTCCTGTGCCGCTGCAGCTGACTGTGCCGCTGCCTGAGTGCCTGGCTCCTTATATAGGACCCCTAATCAGGTAAGCCCCGCCCCCAACTCAGGGCTCAGCCTCGCTCTCAGCACACAGCCCCTAGCAGCCTGCACACACACTCACTCACACACAAACACCACAAACTACAAAAACCACAAAAACCTGCTCCTCCAACAGCACTCCCACTGAAACTCCCCTGTTAGCCGCTCTGTTCGCCGCTGCCTGAGTGCCTGGCTCCTTATATAGGACCCCTAATCAGGTAAGCCCCGCCCCCAACTCAGGGCTCAGCCTCGCTCTCAGCACACAGCCCCTAGCAGCCTGCACACACACTCACTCACACACAAACACCACAAACTACAAAAACCACAAAAACCTGCTCCTCCAACAGCACTCCCACTGAAACTCCCCTGTTAGCCGCTCTGTTCGCCGCCTCCTGTGCCGCTGCAGCTGACTGTGCCGCTGCCTGAGTGCCTGGCTCCTTATATAGGACCCCTAATCAGGTAAGCCCCGCCCCCAACTCAGGGCTCAGCCTCGCTCTCAGCACACAGCCCCTAGCAGCCTGCACACACACTCACTCACACACAAACACCACAAACTACAAAAACCACAAAAACCTGCTCCTCCAACAGCACTCCCACTGAAACTCCCCTGTTAGCCGCTCTGTTCGCCGCCTCCTGTGCCGCTGCAGCTGACTGTGCCGCTGCCTGAGTGCCTGGCTCCTATATAAGGAGCCCTAATCAGGTAAGCCCCGCCCCCAACTCAGGGCTCAGCCTCGCTCTCAGCACACAGCCCCTAGCAGCCTGCACACACACTCACTCACACACAAACACCACAAACAAAAAAAACCACAAAAACCTGCTCCTCCAACAGCACTCCCACTGAAACTCCCCTGTTAGCCGCTCTGTTCGCCGCCTCCTGTGCCGCTGCAGCTGACTGTGCCGCTGCCTGAGTGCCTGGCTCCTTATATAGGACCCCTAATCAGGTAAGCCCCGCCCCCAACTCAGGGCTCAGCCTCGCTCTCAGCACACAGCCCCTAGCAGCCTGCACACACACTCACTCACACAAAAACACCACAAACTACAAAAAACCACAAAAACCTGCTCCTCCAACAGCACTCCCACTGAAACTCCCCTGTTAGCCGCTCTGTTCGCCGCCTCCTGTGCCGCTGCAGCTGACTGTGCCGCTGCCTGAGTGCCTGGCTCCTTATATAGGACCCCTAATCAGGTAAGCCCCGCCCCCAACTCAGGGCTCAGCCTCGCTCTCAGCACACAGCCCCTAGCAGCCTGCACACACACTCACTCACACACAAACACCACAAACTACAAAAAACCACAAAAACCTGCTCCTCCAACAGCACTCCCACTGAAACTCCCCTGTTAGCCGCTCTGTTCGCCGCCTCCTGTGCCGCTGCAGCTGACTGTGCCGCTGCCTGAGTGCCTGGCTCCTTATATAGGACCCCTAATCAGGTAAGCCCCGCCCCCAACTCAGGGCTCAGCCTCGCTCTCAGCACACAGCCCCTAGCAGCCTGCACCACACACTCACTCACACACAACACCACAAACCACAAAAACCCTGCTCCTCCAACAGCACTCCCACTGAAACTCCCCTGTTAGCCGCTCTGTTCGCGCCTCCTGTGCCGCTGCAGCTGACTGTGCCGCTGCCTGAGTGCCTGGCTCCTTATATAGGACCCCTAATCAGGTAAGCCCCGCCCCCAACTCAGGGCTCAGCCTCGCTCTCAGCACACAGCCCCTAGCAGCCTGCACACACACTCACTCACACACAAACACCACAAACTACAAAAAACCACAAAAACCTGCTCCTCCAACAGCACTCCCACTGAAACTCCCCTGTTAGCCGCTCTGTTCGCCGCTGCCTGAGTGCCTGGCTCCTTATATAGGACCCCTAATCAGGTAAGCCCCGCCCCCAACTCAGGGCTCAGCCTCGCTCTCAGCAACACAGCCCCTAGCAGCCTGCACACACACTCACTCACACACAAACACCACAAACTACAAAAACCACAAAAAACCTGCTCCTCCAACAGCACTCCCACTGACACTCCCCTGTTAGCCGCTCTGTTCGCCGCCTCCTGTGCCGCTGCAGCTGACTGTGCCGCTGCCTGAGTGCCTGGCTCCTTATATAAGGAGCCCTAATCAGGTAAGCCCCGCCCCCAACTCAGGGCTCAGCCTCGCTCTCAGCACACAGCCCCTAGCAGCCTGCACACACACTCACTCACACACAAACACCACAAACTACAAAAACCACAAAAACCTGCTCCTCCAACAGCACTCCCACTGAAACTCCCTGTTAGCCGCTCTGTTCGCCGCCTCCTGTGCCGCTGCAGCTGACTGTGCCGCTGCCTGGTGCTGGCTCCTTATATAGGACCCCTAATCAGGTAAGCCCCGCCCCAACTCAGGGCTCAGCCCTCGCTCTCAGCACACAGCCCTAGCAGCCTGCACACACACACACTCACACACAAACACCACAAACTACAAAAACCACAAAAACCTGCTCCTCCAACAGCACTCCCACTGAAACTCCCCTGTTAGCCGCTCTGTTCGCCGCCCCCTGTGCCGCTGCCTGAGTGCCTGGCTCCTTATATAGGACCCCTAATCAGGTAAGCCCCGCCCCCAACTCAGGGCTCAGCCTCGCTCTCAGCACACAGCCCCTAGCAGCCTGCACACACACTCACTCACACACAAACCACACAAACTACAAAAACCAAAACCTGCTCCTCCAACAGCACTCCCACTGAAACTCCCTGTTAGCCGCTCTGTTCGCCGCCTCCTGGCCGCTGCCTGAGTGCCTGGCTCCTTATATAGGACCCCTAATCAGGTAAGCCCCGCCCCCAACTCAGGGCTCGCCTCGCTCTCAGCACACAGCCCCATAGCAGCCTGCACACACACTCACTCACACACAAACACCACAAACTACAAAAACCACAAAAACCTGCTCCTCCAACAGCACTCCCACTGAAACTCCCCTGTTAGCCGCTCTGTTCGCCGCCTCCTGTGCCGCTGCAGCTGACTGTGCCGCTGCCTGAGTGCCTGGCTCCTTATATAGGACCCCTAATCAGGTAAGCACCCGCCCCCAACTCAGGGCTCAGCCTCGCTCTCAGCACACAGCCCCTAGCAGCCTGCACACACTACTCACTCACACACAAACACCACAAACTACAAAAACCACAAAAACCTGCTCCTCCAACAGCACTCCCACTGAAAACTCCCTGTTAGCCGCTCTGTTCGCCGCCTCCTGTGCCGCTGGCAGCTGACTGTGCCGCTGCCTGAGTGCCTGGCTCCTTATATAGGACCCCTAATCAGGTAGCCCCGCCCCCAACTCAGGGCTCAGCCTCGCTCTCAGCACACAGCCCCTAGCAGCCTGCACACACACTCACTCACACACAAACACCACAAACTACAAAAACCACAAAAACCTGCTCCTCCAACAGCACTCCCACTGAAACTCCCCTGTTAGCCGCTCTGTTCGCCGCCTCCTGTGCCGCTGCAGCTGACTGTGCCGCTGCCTGAGTGCCTGGCTCCTTATATAGGACCCCTAATCAGGTAAGCCCCGCCCCCAACTCAGGGCTCAGCCTCGCTCTCAGCACACAGCCCCTAGCAGCCTGCACACACACTCACTCACACACAAACACCACAACCCACAAAAACCTGCTCCTCCAACAGCACTCCCACTGAAACTCCCCTGTTAGCCGCTCTGTTCGCCGCCTCCTGTGCCGCTGCAGCTGACTGTGCCGCTGCCTGAGTGCCTGGCTCCTTATATAGGACCCCTAATCAGGTAAGCCCCGCCCCCAACTCAGGGCTCAGCCTCGCTCTCAGCACACAGCCCCTAGCAGCCTGCACACACACTCACTCACACACAAACACCACAAACTACAAAAACCACAAACCTGCTCCTCCAACAGCACTCCCACTGAAACTCCCTGTTAGCCGCTCTGTTCGCCGCCATCCTGTGCCGCTGCAGCTGACTGTGCCGCTGCCTGAGTGCCTGGCTCCTTATATAGGACCCCTAATCAGGTAAGCCCCGCCCCCAACTCAGGGCTCAGCCTCGCTCTCAGCACACAGCCCCTAGCAGCCTGCACACACACTCACTCACACACAAACACCACAAACTACAAAAACCACAAAAACCTGCTCCTCCAACAGCACTCCCACTGAAACTCCCCTGTTAGCCGCTCTGTTCGCCGCCTCCTGTGCCGCTGCAGCTGACTGTGCCGCTGCCTGAGTGCCTGGCTCCTTATATAGGACCCCTAATCAGGTAAGCCCCCGCCCCCAACTCAGGGCTCAGCCTCGCTCTCAGCACACAGCCCCTAGCAGCCTGCACACACACTCACTCACACACACAAACACCACAACCTACAAAAACCACAAAAAACCTGCTCCTCCAACAGCACTCCCACTGAAACTCCCCTGTTAGCCGCTCTGTTCGCCGCCTCCTGTGCCGCTGCAGCTGACTGTGCCGCTGCCTGAGTGCCTGGCTCCTTATATAGGACCCCTAATCAGGTAAGCCCCGCCCCCAACTCAGGGCTCAGCCTCGCTCTCAGCACACAGCCCCTAGCAGCCCTGCACACACACTCACTCACATCACACAAACACCACAAACCTAAAAAACCACAAAAACCTGCTCCTCCAACAGCACTCCCACTGAAACTCCCCTGTTAGCCGCTCTGTTCGCCGCCTTCCTGTGCCGCTGCCTGAGTGCCTGGCTCCTTATATAGGACCCTAATCAGGTAAGCCCGCCCCAACTCAGGGCTCAGCCTCGCTCTCAGCACACAGCCCCTAGCAGCCTGCACACACACTCACTCACACACAAACACCACAAACTACAAAAACCACAAAAAACCTGCTCCTCCAACAGCACTCCCACTGAAACTCCCCTGTTAGCCGCTCTGTTCGCCGCCTCCTGTGCCGCTGCCTGACTGTGCCTGGCTCCTTATATAGGACCCCTAATCAGGTAAGCCCCGCCCCCAACTCAGGGCTCAGCCTCGCTCTCAGCACACAGCCCCTAGCAGCCTGCACACACACTCACTCACACACAAACACCACAAACTACAAAAACCACAAAAACCTGCTCCTCCAACAGCACTCCCACTGAAACTCCCCTGTTAGCCGCTCTGTTCGCCGCCTCCTGTGCCGCTGCCTGACTGTTCCGCTGCCTGAGTGCCTGGCTCCTTATATAGGACCCCTAATCAGGTAAGCCCCGCCCCCAACTCAGGGCTCAGCCTCGCTCTCAGCACACAGCCCCTAGCAGCCTGCACACACACTCACTCACACACAACCACCACAAACTACAAAAACCACAAAAACCTGCTCCTCCAACAGCACTCCCACTGAAACTCCCCTGTTAGCCGCTCTGTTCGCCGCCTCCTGTGCCGCTGCCTGAGTGCCTGGCTCCTTATATAGGACCCCTAATCAGGTAAAGCCCCGCCCCCAACTCAGGGCTCAGCCTCGCTCTCAGCACACAGCCCCTAGCAGCCTGCACACACACTCACTCACACACAACACCACAAACTACAAAAACCCAAAAACCTGCTCCTCCAACAGCACTCCCAACTGAAAACTCCCTGTTAGCCGCTCTGTTCGCCGCCTCCTGTGCCGCTGCCATGAGTGCCTGGCTCCTCTATATAGGACCCCTAATCAGGTAAGCCCCGCCCCCAAATCAGGGCTCAGCCTCGCTCTCAGCACACAGCCCTAGCAGCCTGCCACACACACTCACTCACACACAAACACCACAAACTACAAAAACCACAAAAACCTGCTCCTCCAACAGCACTCCACTGTTTAAATCACTCCCCTGTTAGCCGCTCTGTTCGCCGCCTCCTGTGCCGCTGCCTGAGTGCCTGGCTCCTTATATAGGACCCTAATCAGGTAAGCCCCGCCCCAACTCAGGGCTCAGCCTCGCTCTCAGCACACAGCCCCTAGCAGCCTGCACACACCACTCACTCACACACAACACACAACTACAAAACCACAAAAACCTGCTCCTCCAACAGCACTCCCACTGAAACTCCCCTGTTAGCCGCTCTGTTCGCCGCCTCCTGGTGCCCGCTGCCTGAGTGCCTGGCTCCTTATATAGGACCCCTAATCAGGTAAGCCCCCGCCCCCAACTCAGGGCTCAGCCTCGCTCTCAGCACACAGCCCTAGCAGCCTGCACACACACTCACTCACACACAAACACCACAAACTACAAAACCACAAAAACCTGCTCATCCAACAGCACTCCCACTGAAACTCCCCTGTTAGCCGCTCTGTTCGCCGCCTCCTGTGCCGCTGCCTGAGTGCCTGGCTCCTTATATAGGACCCCTAATCAGGTAAGCCCCGCCCCCCAACTCAGGGCTCAGCCTCGCTCTCAGCACACAGCCCCTAGCAGCCTGCACACACACTCACTCACACACAAACACCACAAACCACAAAAACCTGCTCCTCCAACAGCACTCCCACTGAAACTCCCCTGTTAGCCGCTCTGTTCGCCGCCTCCTGTTGCCGCTGCCTGAGTGCCTGGCTCCTTATATAGGACCCCTAATCAGGTACGCCCGCCCCCAACTCAGGGCTCAGCCTCGCTCTCAGCACACAGCCCCTAGCAGCCTGCACACACACTCACTCACACACAAACACCACAAACTACAAAAACCACAACAACCTGCTCCTCCAACAGCACTCCCACTGAAACTCCCCTGTTAGCCGCTCTGTTCGCCGCCTCCTGTGCCGCTGCCTGAGTGCCTGGCTCCTTATATAGGACCCCTAATCAGGTAAGCCCCGCCCCCCAACTCAGGGCTCAGCCTCGCTCTCAGCACACAGCCCCTAGCAGCCTGCACACACACTCACTCACACACAAACACCACAAACTACAAAAACCACAAAAACCTGCTCCTCCAACAGCACTCCCACAGAAACTCCCCTGTTAGCCGCTCTGTTCGCCGCCTCCTGTGCCGCTGCCTGAGTGCCTGGCTCCTTATATAGGACCCCTAATCAGGTAAGCCCCGCCCCCAACTCAGGGCTCAGCCTCGCTCTCAGCACACAGCCCCTAGCAGCCTGCACACACACTCACTCACACACAAACACCACAAACTACAAAAACCACAACAACCTGCTCCTCCAACAGCACTCCCACTGAAACTCCCCTGTTAGCCGCTCTGTTCGCCGCCTCCTGTGCCTGCTGCCTGAGTGCCTGGCCTCCTTATATAGGACCCCTAATCAGGTAAGCCCCGCCCCCAACTCAGGGCTCAGCCTCGCTCTCAGCACACAGCCCCTAGCAGCCTGCACACACACTCACTCACACACAAACACCACAAACTACAAAACCACAACAACCTGCTCCTCCAACAGCACTCCCACTGAAACTCCCCTGTTAGCCGCTCTGTTCGCCGCCTCCTGTGCCGCTGCCTGAGTGCCTGGCTCCTTATATAGGACCCCTAATCAGGTAAGCCCCGCCCCCAACTAAGGGCTCAGCCTCGCTCTCAGCACACAGCCCCTAGCAGCCTGCACACACACTCACTCACACACAAACACCACAAACTACAAAAACCACAAAAACCTGCTCCTCCAACAGCACTCCCACTGAAACTCCCCTGTTAGCCGCTCTGTTCGCCGCCTCCTGAGTGCCTGGCTCCTTATATAGGACCCCTAATCAGGTAAGCCCCGCCCCCAACTCAGGGCTCAGCCTCGCTCTCAGCACACAGCCCCTAGCAGCCTGCACACACACTCACTCCACACACAAACACCACAAACTACAAAAACCACAAAAACCTGCTCCTCCAACAGCACTCCACTGAAACTCCCCTGTTAGCCGCTCTGTTCGCCGCCGTCCTGTGTGCCCTGCAGCTGACTGTGCCGCTGCCTGAGTGCCTGGCTCCTTATATAGGACCCCTAATCAGGTAAGCCCGCCCCCAACTCAGGGCTCAGCCTCGCTCTCAGCACACAGCCCCTAGCAGCCTGCACACACACTCACTCACACACAAAACACCACAAACTACAAAAACCACAAAAACCTGCTCCTCCAAACAGCACTCCCACTGAAACTCCCCTGTTAGCCGCTCTGTTCGCCGCTCCTGCTGTGCCGCTGCCTGAGTGCCTGGCTCCTTATATAGGACCCCTAATCAGGTAAGCCCCGCCCCCAACTCAGGGCTCAGCCTCGCTCTCAGCACACAGCCCCTAGCAGCCTGCACACACACTCACTCACACACAAACACCACAAACTACAAAAACCACAACAACCTGCTCCTCCAACAGCACTCCCACTGAAACTCCCCTGTTAGCCGCTCTTTTCGCCGCCTCCTGTGCCGCTGCCTGAGTGCCTGGCTCCTTATATAGGACCCCTAATCAGGTAAGCCCCGCCCCCAACTCAGGGCTCAGCCTCGCTCTCAGCACACAGCCCCTAGCAGCCTGCACACACACTCACTCACACACAAACACCACAAACTACAAAAACCACAACAACCTGCTCCCTCCAACAGCACTCCCACTGAAACTCCCTGTTAGCCGCTCTGTTCGCCGCCTCCTGTGCCGCTGCCTGAGTGCCTGGCTCCTTATATAGGACCCCTAATCAGGTAAGCCCCGCCCCCAACTCAGGGCTCAGCCTCGCTCTCAGCACACAGCCCCTAGCAGCCTGCACACACACTCACTCACACACAAACACCACAAACTACAAAAACCACAAAAACCTGCTCCTCCAACAGCACTCCCACTGAAACTCCCCTGTTAGCCGCTCTGTTCGCCGCCTCCTGTGCCGCTGCCTGAGTGCCTGGCTCCTTATATAGGACCCCTAATCAGGTAAGCCCCGCCCCCAACTCAGGGCTCAGCCTCGCTCTCAGCACACAGCCCCTAGCAGCCTGCACACACACTCACTCACACACAAACCCCACAAACTACAAAACCACAAAAACCTGCTCCTCCAACAGCACTCCCACTGAAACTCCCCTGTTAGCCGCTCTGTTCGCCGCCTCCTGTGCCGCTGCCTGAGTGCCTGGCTCCTTATATAGGACCCCTAATCAGGTAAGCCCCGCCCCCAACTCAGGGCTCAGCCTCGCTCTCAGCACACAGCCCCCTAGCAGCCTGCACACACACTCCACTCACCACACAACACCACAAACTACAAAAACCACAAACCTGCTCCTCCAACAGCACTCCACTGAAACTCCCCTGTTAGCCGCTCTGTTCGCCGCCTCCTGTGCCGCTGCCTGAGTGCCTGGCTCCTTATATAGGACCCCCTAATCAGGTAAGCCCCGCCCCCAACTCAGGGCTCAGCCTCGCTCTCAGCACACAGCCCCTAGCAGCCTGCACACACACTCACTCACACACAAACACCACAAACTACAAAACCACAAAAACCTGCTCCTCCAACAGCACTCCCACTGAAACTCCCCTGTTAGCCGCTCTGTTCGCCGCCTCCTGTGCCGCTGCCTGAGTGCCTGGCTCCTTATATAGGACCCCTAATCAGGTAAGCCCCGCCCCCCAACTCAGGGCTCAGCCTCGCTCTCAGCACACAGCCCCTAGCAGCCTGCACACACACTCACTCACACACAACCACCACAAACTACAAAAACCACAACAACCTGCTCCTCCAACAGCACTCCCACTGAAACTCCCTGTTAGCCGCTCTGTTCGCCGCCTCCTGTGCCGCTGCCTGAGTGCCTGGCTCCTTATATAGGAACCCCTAATCAGGTAAGCCCCGCCCCCAACTCAGGGCTCAGCCTCGCTCTCAGCACACAGCCCCTAGCAGCCTGCACACACACTCACTCACACACAAACACCACAAACACAAAAACCACAAAAACCTGCTCCTCCAACAGCACTCCCACTGAAACTCCCCTGTTAGCCGCTCTGTTCGCCGCCTCCTGTGCCGCTGCAGCTGACTGTGCCGCTGCCTGAGTGCCTGGCTCCTTATATAGGACCCCTAATCAGGTAAGCCCCGCCCCCAACTCAGGGCTCAGCCTCGCTCTCAGCACACAGCCCCTAGCAGCCTGCACACACACTCACTCACACACACAAACACCACAAACTACAAAAACCACAAAAACCTGCTCCTCCAACAGCACTCCCACTGAAACTCCCCTGTTAGCCGCTCTGTTCGCCGCCTCCTGTGCCGCTGCAGCTGACTGTGCCGCTGCTGAGTGCCTGGCTCCTTATATAGGACCCCTAATCAGGTAAGCCCCGCCCCCAACTCAGGGCTCAGCCTCGCTCTCAGCACACAGCCCCTAGCAGCCTGCACACACACTCACTCACACACAACCACCACAAACTACAAAAACCACAACAACCTGCTCCTCCAACAGCACTCCCACTGAAACTCCCCTGTTAGCCGCTCTGTTCGCCGCCTCCTGTGCCGCTGCAGCTGACTGTGCCGCTGCCTGAGTGCCTGGCTCCTTATATAGGACCCCTAATCAGGTAAGCCCCGCCCCCAACTCAGGGCTCAGCCTCGCTCTCAGCACACAGCCCCTAGCAGCCTGCACACACACTCACTCACACACAACCACCACAAACTACAAAAACCACAAAAACCTGCTCCTCCAACAGCACTCCCACTGAAACTCCCCTGTTAGCCGCTCTGTTCGCCGCCTCCTGTGCCGCTGCCTGAGTGCCTGGCTCCTTATATAGGACCCCTAATCAGGTAAGCCCCGCCCCCAACTCAGGGCTCAGCCTCGCTCTCAGCACACCGCCCCTAGCAGCCTGCACACACACTCACTCACACACAAACACCACAAACTACAAAAACCACAACAACCTGCTCCTCCAACAGCACTCCCACTGAAACTCCCCTGTTAGCCGCTCTGTTCCGCCGCCTCCTGTGCCTGCTGCCGCTGATTGGCCTGGGCTCCCTTATATAGGGACCCCTAATCAGGTAAGCCCCGCCCCAACTCAGGGCTCAGCCTCGCTCTCAGCACACACAGCCCCTAGCAGCCTGCACACACACTCACTCACACACAAACACCACAACTACAAAAACCACAAAACCTGCTCCTCCAACAGCACTCCCACTGAAACTCCCCTGTTAGCCGCTCTGTTCGCCGCCTCCTGTGCCGCTGCAGCTGACTGTGCCGCTGCCTGAGTGCCTGGCTCCTTATATAGGACCCCTAATCAGGTAAGCCCCGCCCCCAACTCAGGGCTCAGCCTCGCTCTCAGCACACAGCCCCTAGCAGCCTGCACACACACTCACTCACACACAAACACACAAACTACAAAAACCACAAAAACCTGCTCCTCCAACAGCACTCCCACTGAAACTCCCCTGTTAGCCGCTCTGTTCGCCGCCTCCTGTGCCGCTGCAGCTGACTGTGCCGCTGCCTGAGTGCCTGGCTCCTTATATAGGACCCCTAATCAGGTAAGCCCCGCCCCCAACTCAGGGCTCAGCCTCGCTCTCAGCACACAGCCCCTAGCAGCCTGCACACACACTCACTCACACACAACACCACAACTACAAACCACAAAAACCTGCTCCTCCAACAGCACTCCCACTGAAACTCCCTGTTAGCCGCTCTGTTCGCCGCCTCCTGTGCCGCTGCAGCTGACTGTGCCGCTGCCTGAGTGCCTGGCTCCTTATATAGGACCCCTAATCAGGTAAGCCCCGCCCCCCACTCAGGGCTCAGCCTCGCTCTCAGCACACAGCCCCTAGCAGCCTGCACACACACTCACTCACACACAAACACCACAAACTACAAAAACCTGCTCCTCCAACAGCACTCCCACTGAAACTCCCCTGTTAGCCGCTCTGTTCGCCGCCTCCTGTGCCGCTGCAGCTGACTGTGCCGCTGCCTGAGTGCCTGGCTCCTTATATAGGACCCCTAATCAGGTAAGCCCCGCCCCCAACTCAGGGCTCAGCCTCGCTCTCAGCACACAGCCCCTAGCAGCCTGCACACACACTCACTCACACACAAACACCACAAACTACAAAAACCACAAAAACCTGCTCCTCCAACAGCACTCCCACTGAAACTCCCCTGTTAGCCGCTCTGTTCGCCGCTGCCTGAGTGCCTGGCTCCTTATATAGGACCCCTAATCAGGTAAGCCCCGCCCCCAACTCAGGGCTCAGCCTCGCTCTCAGCACACAGCCCCTAGCAGCCTGCACACACACTCACTCACACACAAACACCACAAACTACAAAAACCTGCTCCTCCAACAGCACTCCCACTGAAACTCCCCTGTTAGCCGCTCTGTTCGCCGCCTCCTGTGCCGCTGCAGCTGACTGTGCCGCTGCCTGAGTGCCTGGCTCCTTATATAGGACCCCTAATCAGGTAAGCCCCGCCCCCAACTCAGGGCTCAGCCTCGCTCTCAGCACACAGCCCCTAGCAGCCTGCACACACACTCACTCACACACAAACACCACAACTACAAAACCCACAAAAACTGCTCCTCCAACAGCACTCCCACTGAAACTCCCCTGTTAGCCGCTCTGTTCGCCGCCTCCTGTGCCGCTGCAGCTGACTGTGCCGCTGCCTGAGTGCCTGGCTCCTTATATAGGACCCCTAATCAGGTAAGCCCCGCCCCCAACTCAGGCTCAGCCTCGCTCTCAGCACACAGCCCCTAGCAGCCTGCACACACACTCACTCACACACAAACACCACAAACTACAAAAACCACAAAAACCTGCTCCTCCAACAGCACTCCCACTGAAACTCCCCTGTTAGCCGCTCTGTTCGCCGCCGCCTCCTGTGCCGCTGCAGCTGACTGTGCCGCTGCCTGAGTGCCTGGCTCCTTATATAGGACCCCTAATCAGGTAAGCCCCGCCCCCAACTCAGGGCTCAGCCTCGCTCTCAGCACACAGCCCCTAGCAGCCTGCACACACACACAAACACCACAAACTACAAAAACCACAAAAACCTGCTCCTCCAACAGCACTCCCACTGAAACTCCCCTGTTAGCCGCTCTGTTCGCCGCCTCCTCCTGTGCCGCTGCAGCTGACTGTGCCGCTGCCTGAGTGCCTGGCTCCTTAATAGGACCCCTAATCAGGTAAGCCCCGCCCCCAACTCAGGGCTCAGCCTCGCTCTCAGCACACAGCCCCTAGCAGCCTGCACACACACTCACTCACACACAAACAACACAAACACAAAAACACAAAAACCTGCTCCTCCAACAGCACTCCCACTGAAACTCCCCTGTTAGCCGCTCTGTTCGCCGCCTCCTGTGCCGCTGCAGCTGACTGTGCCGCTGCCTGAGTGCCTGGCTCCTTATATAGGACCCCTAATCAGGTAAGCCCCCCCCCCCACACAGGGCTCAGCCTCGCTCTCAGCACACAGCCCCTAGCAGCCTGCACACACACTCACTCACACACAAACACCACAAACTACAAAAACCTGCTCCTCCAACAGCACTCCCACTGAAACTCCCCTGTTAGCCGCTCTGTTCGCCGCCTCCTGTGCCGCTGCAGCTGACTGTGCCGCTGCCTGAGTGCCTGGCTCCTTATATAGGACCCCTAATCAGGTAAGCCCCGCCCCAACTCAGGGCTCAGCCTCACTCTCAGCACACAGCCCCTAGCAGCCTGCACACACACTCACTCAACACAAACACAAACCACCACAAACTACAAAAAACACAAAACCTGCTCCTCCAACAGCACTCCCACTGAAACTCCCCTGTTAGCCGCTCTGTTCGCCGCCTCCTGTGCCGCTGCAGCTGACTGTGCCGCTGCCTGAGTGCCTGGCTCCTTATATAGGACCCCTAATCAGGTAAGCCCCGCCCCCAACTCAGGGCTCAGCCTCGCTCTCAGCACACAGCCCTAGCAGCCTGCACACACACTCACTCACACACAAACACACACAAACACAAAAACCACAAAAACCTGCTCCTCCAACAGCACTCCCACTGAAACTCCCCTGTTAGCCGCTCTGTTCGCCGCCTCCTGTGCCGCTGCTCCTGTGCCGCTGCCTGAGTGCCTGGCTCCTTATATAGGACCCCTAATCAGGTAAGCCCCGCCCCCAACTCAGGGCTCAGCCTCGCTCTCAGCACACAGCCCCTAGCAGCCTGCACACACACTCACTCACACACAAACACCACAACTACAAAAA